>NC_066320.1:31778642-32500309 GCF_022539315.1 Serinus canaria
TACTGTTGCCTTAAAATAAAGCTCCTAAAACATGTTTTACAAGCATTTTCCTGCTCTCCAGTGACACCTGGAAGTGCTTGGGACTGAAGGAATATGCAAACTACAGATCAGATGCAGAAATCCTTATTTTCAGGCAATTTTAAGAAGCTTATTTTTTAGCTTTACAAGTTATATAAAAATAATACCCAGAGAACAAAAACTAATAATAGTCAATTCTGTGAAGAGAAGAAAACAATCCTTGCCCTGCCCCTTCCATATCTTGTGGAGTGGGAATCTATGGTTAAATTCCAACTAATTGATTAAAAGAAAATCCATGACAGTCCTGATTTTATTTTCATCCCATGATTAAATACACATCATGCCTTCATTAGCAAAAATTACAGATGGGAATAAAACAGATGCCCAAAACACATCCTGCCAGAGTCCTTGAAAATTAAAATTTCCTTGTATTAACTCTACCTGATGCCAAAAATGTCACAGGCTTTTAACTGAGGCTGTTATCAGTAGTGTACTTTGAATCCTTTGTGCTACTATGCTAAAAAAAATTCTCTGTTTGCATTCCCAGTTACATTTCCTAGCATTCCAGCTGGCTGCTGGGCAGGGGCAGAACACAGGACTACAACAGTTACCCAAATGGTAACAAGGCTTTGCTTTTGGCACTCAGGTTAGAACCCAAGTCTGACCAAATAAACAAAGAATCATTCTGTGACTGAATTTTTTCAGCACTGCTGATAAACCATTTTCCCAATTGGATATATTTCATTTTGCAAAAAAGATGCAGCAGTAAGATTCCTATCTTGAAAACATCAACAGATGGATCACAGAGGGAGGACTCACCACTGTGCAAAAGAATGCCTTGATTCCTATCCTGGGAAAGGACTGGAAGTATTTATTGACCCTTAAAGATCTCTTGAGCCCTGGGAATGAGGAGAAGCATGGAAAGTAGGAGAAGCAATTCCTGATAAGCAAACATGACCTTGCCTGTGAAACAAAACCTGATTGCTTAAGAGGGCCTCCTTGATGTTTGAAAGAACAAGTTTATTGTCACCTGCAAATGTGTTTGTCGAGGCATGAAGAAATCTCATTTTCCTGCCTTTCAAGCAACAGCAATATTCTGAGATTACAAAACGGAAGAAATGAAGGCAACGAAATTGAGCAAAAGGATTGCACAGAGAAGTTTAAAAAATACATATAAAAAAAAAAAAGAACAAGGAATGGATAGTTAGGCTTTGCATTCTTTTGGATTTGTGCAGTTAAATTCCACCCTGAGAAATTCACTGGAAAACTTCTTGTCATTGTGGCTCTAAAGACATTCCCATATAGCAGGTTAATAATGAAGGAGGCATATGTCACACACCAGAGGCTGCAACATCACACCTTTATGTATTCATGAGATCAAGGAAAGGAACTGACCAGGCATGAACACACTCAGAAAAGAGAGACTTAAAAAACTCCCTCTGTGGCAAAAGAGCTCAGCTACTTCAGAGGAGACACAATTATGCTAAGTCTGAGAACGTCACAAAATCTGAATTTAAAGTACCAACTGGTCCTTTTCTGAAAGTGCTGTGGATTTTGAATTCATTTCCCTCCCTAACAGCTACCCTCGTGTTCATTAAGGATCCAGCACTTATATTGCAAAACCTTGTTCCCTATTCCACTGCACAACAGAGAAATGGGATTTTTGCTTTGTAGGATTCCTTTGCTCTATAGGCCACTGCTTAACAGCACAGAAATAAAATATCAGATAATCTTTATGTTTCAAACACAAATACCATTCAGTTATATTGGTCTCTGTATTTAGCACATCTGATTTTCCTTTCTCTTGCAAACTTGCAGCTTCCCTAAAACAAGTGAGGTTGTAGCAAGGACACAATTTATGGGCAAATTATGCAAAGCTGAAATGTTTCTAGAGCAATGTTTTATGGTCCCTTAGAGCTCCATACATAGTATTTTACTGTGCACTCCAAAAGCATTTATTTACACACGTGTCTGAGGTTTTCTGTCAGGTTTAAAGTTCAGACTTTTCTCATCTAATCTAATTTGTCCAAGATGGATGGCCTCACTTTTTTCCTTTGGAAAACCAATGCTGTTACACTGTTTCCAATTCTTCCTCCAAAGCAAAACTTGGGTGTTGGCAGCTCCTCCAGAATTTCAAATCCTGCCAGACAGAAATTGAAATGCTTTTATTAGAAGGAAGTTGTTTTATTCGCCTCTTGGATAACCCTTTGCAAACCATTCTTTATTCGTCTGGAAAACTTGCAAGTCAGTTAATCTGTGAGTTTATAGGACTGTATTGTTACACTGCACCACTGCTTCATACAGCTGAAACTCTTCCATGGATAATAAAAATCCTAGCTGGCTGACTTGCACAAATTAATGGCAGAAAAGATGAGAACTTGCCAGTAATTTCGGTTCCCCAGAAGGGATGGTTGTTTCAGATCCACACTGAGTTTCAAGCCTCAGGCATGAGATTCAGGAGCTGACTGGCATGTAAAAAAAAACCCTAAGTGGATCAAAAGTGATAGAAAAGGTCACAGACTCACAGTTCCCCTAAACATGGGTAACAATGTTACCCCAATTTCGGAGCAATCAAAGAGTGAACCGGGTCTAGTAATCAAGGACCCAAAAAGTATCAGCCAGCCACACATACTTTCCCAGGGTAATTAGACTGAAATTCCCAGCCTCCAAAGCTTCAGAAAACCTGTCCTCCCTTGGCACAGGCAAACACAGGAGTAGTAATTTCCGAGGAAAACAGAGGGAAGACAGGCTGGAGCATTTACTAATCGCTCCACCTCCTCTAATCCTGATCTGGGAAAGTCAATATGCTAACATACACATTAAAATTCCCTCATCCCTTTCTTCAGCAACCCCACGTTGGCAGAGGGCTCTGCTCAGCTGCCTACCTTCTCTGAACTCGTTCAGCAGCTCCTCCTTGGTCCAGTTGCAAGAGGTGATGAGGAAGAAGCCCTCTGGTTTCAGCACCCTGCCCAGGGATGCCACGTACAGCTTCCGCTTCCCCGCCGCGTCGCTGGGGTTGAGGCTGATGGCATCAAAAGTCCCCTTGTCAATGCAAATGTCAAAGCCTGACAGCTCAGCTGAGGGTGCCAAGAAGTCTTCTACCTAAACCAGAAGCCTGCAGCTGTGAGAACAATCTTCTACTCCTGAATCTTTAATGCAAAGCAAGACTTTAGGATACAAAGCTTCAATCCTGACAATGGGTGTGCTCAGGGAGGGGTAACTCACAGTGCCATGGCAGCTTCTTTCTTCTGCACACATTGTGTGATGATCTATTTGCTGTAATCTAAAGCTCAAACTAACACACTTGAAGCTCATTCTTTAAATCACTATTTGTACTTTGATCCCTGCCATGTGCCAGACACTACACAAATGCAGGAGAACAGACAGAGCCTGCCACAAAGAGATTTTACAGCTGACACACAGGAACAGAGACATCACACAGGTAGGGAGCAGGAGGGTAGAACAGCACAGCAGAGAGCTCAGAATGACAGGCAGCCACAGAATCCCAGCATGGCTGAGGCTGGAAGGGGCCTTTGGTGGTCATCTGCTCCCACCCTTGCTCCAGCAAGGCCTCTCAACCTTCCTGCTGTTCAGCTAATGGTAGGCATTCTATCACTTAAGGATTTCTTCCTCTACCTCAAGTCTGAAATTCAGAATGTTGCAGCTAAAATACAGAATTTGCCACTTGGTAAACCACTACCCTGCTCCAAGTAGGGAAACTCTTGTTAGCCTTAATGACTATTACAAACAAAATACAAATAAAGACCAAAAACCTTCCCACAAACAGATTTATTTGGGTAGAGTTCTCTCACAAATGAATCTCAAAATACATCATTCATTTAGTACACTGAGTACATCTGAATATCAATTAGCTCATTTAATCTTGGGCTCAATTGCTTTCTATTTCCTCAATTACCTTTCTCTCAAGACTTACCTTTAATTTAATGTTAGACATCCCTTCTTTCTCTCTTACTTTTTCTGAAAGCTGTATTGCAGAAGGTGAATAATCAATCCCTGTGAGATTCATGTAGCCAGACTTTGCCTAGACAGAAGCAGAGAATCTTGGTCAGAGTGCTAGCAATTGTTTTTTCCAGCCAGAACATTCCCTACCTATAATCCACCTCATCTCTCCTCCTCTTAATAACAGGAAAAAATCCACTACTCACCTTTTAGTCATTTTTATAATTGTTACCATTACAAGAGCTCTATTGCTGAATGAGCTGAAATAACTTTATTCTGCCCAAAAAACCTCACCAAAATGGCTGGTGACTGAAAGCTGGTTTATGTCAAGTGGAAAACTGAGCACAACTGGGAAAAGTAACACCCTGGAGGGGAGCAGGCTCTCTTATCTGCACCAAAAGTAACTTAGAAACCAAGAATTTTCAGTGATGACATGTGACAGATGCTGCAAAATAAAGGAAAAAAAAACCTCTCTGACATATACCATGGAAGACTGAGCAATTATTTAGTTTATAACACAAATTTTAAGAGCCAAAAGATGTAATACATTGCACTAGGACAGAAATCCACTGCAAAATCTTACATTTTTCTAATTATTCATGCTAATGTCTATTTGAATACAACTATTTGCATGCTGCCAGGTGTCTGTATCAGCAATTTTCAGGCAGGTTATGCACCACATATAATAGCACACAGAGATTTTGTTAATCTAAGTTTGTTGGAGATAAGGATAACTCAGTTTAGGGAACTCAGTGAGATCCCAGCAGTCCTTTGGCAAAGCAGGTGGGCTCCTGGCATCAGCTGGAGCTGGGCACATGGGAGGGGAGCAGGGACACACATCTTTGCTCTGAGGTGGAGGCTGAAGGGACCAGCTCGGGGTAGAAGGTACAAACTCAGGATATCCCACGTGTCTGGCAAGATCCAAACCTTATGGAAGAGCTCTGATCCTCTGGCCAGCTGCAGGCTGTCAGAGCAGAGACAGGGAGGAGGCTGGGGTTTGGAAAAACACATGGAGTGCTGTTAAGCAACCAGCTGCCTGTCTGCTTGCTCCAAAGGCTGACACCCCGATTGCCAGGAAAAAGATGAGGAGTTTCCACAACTGTCCTTCCTCCTTGCAGCACCCCCTCAGGCCTGAGCTCGGTGCTAACCAGCTGTTCTGAACTGAGGGCTAATTGCAGCTGAACACAAAGCCACTGTTGTTTGCATGGGATGGAGAACATTTATTGCTCAGGCTCCTGCCCACGTTCCTCCCCGGAGCAAAGCAGGCTTCCTCAGATGCCTGTGCTGAAGGTTTGGGGGTGGAGGAGTGGTTCCCACAACAGCTCCTCTGTTTGCAAAGGAAAGGCTTGAGTCACTTCAGGGAGTTCCCATTCACTCCTCTAGTCTCGGGGGCAGAGAAGGAAGGTTTAGAGATAAACAACATTAAATGCTGCAGAACCTGTAGGGCCTGACTGTGACAGGAAGGGATCCCTCACTTGTGCCAAACGTGACCACGCTGCACCCTGCAGCTGGCCTGCTGCCCTGGAGGTGATTTTACAGCACTCTGCTGCTGCTGCTGCTGCTTGGAGCAGAACATTGAAGAGCAGAAGGAGTTTGGAACAAGATCAGCTCTGCCCCGTGTTTAGGGCTGACACCCCCACTTGGTGAACACTCTCCATGCCAGAGATTATTCAGTCTTCAATAGTGGTGGCTCCCACATTACTTATAAAAAATAAGAGGAGGCCAGAGCTTTCTGTGGCAGCAAGGTTTCCTCAGAAGAGCTGGAATTTTTGGAAGGCAAAAGAATTATGTCAGGAATCCAAGCTTCCAGATCCCTGAAGTTCACAGGGATAATGAAAACAAGGGGTGCCACTTATGTGATACTTATGTACCCTCAAGTAGATCCCTTGCAGAGAGCTGCTACTAATGCCCTCTGTGACTGAGTTTTTCCCAGTATTGCCATTTCTATCCCACGATGGAGTCCAACTCCAATGGCAGAACAGTCCTGTGGTGGCTGCCAAAAGAATTCCAACTTGATTTCCAAGCCTTGCAGCCTACACACAAAAAACTCATTTTACATCAAGTAAGCAAGTGAGATGCTGAATTACTCAGCAAAAATAAACAAGGTAATTTTTGAAGCCACTTTTCAAGAGGGAACTGGACTGACAATTTCCTATGAAAGAAACCACAGTACTGTGAGGTGCTTAATGTAAGGGAGGAGGGTGCTCTCACAGGAGTTAATAGTTTTTAAAAGCTATCAGGTTGTCATTTTCCCATTATAGGATGAAAAATCAGTTCCCATTTGCAAGTGGAGTCAGTATAAAATGGAAGTCTTACAAATAAGATTTTTCTGTTGGGTACTTCAACCATGATAGAGCTACCACTGCTCTCAACAATCATCATTATCAGGCTAATTTCTCTTGGTGAGATGAGCAATTTCTGCTTTTGGTGACATAAATTGTCCTGTGCTGTGGTGTAGCAGCCAGTCTCCATAAAGGCTTTAAAATCTTCTAAAATCAAAGTCCATGTTAAATAAAAATTGCACTTCAAACCAAACTTTGACTTTCAGTCCTTCCAATTCCACAGGAATTAATGGAGCCATAGGGGAATACAAAACAACAGAAGCTGTGACAATGTGACAGCCCCTTTTTTTACCAACTCCCCTGCAGTATAACACCAAAAAAAAAAAAAACAATCAAAACCAGGAAAAAAATACTGGAATTCATTAACATCTTGTGCACAACAAAAACATCAGAACGCTTCAGAACACACCTGATCAGATTTCCCACTCTGACAGAAATAGACGCTTCTTCAAAAGAAGTGTTAACTTCTTTTGAAGAAGTTAAAATAACTTCTTAAAATAATTTAAGTTAAAATAACTTCTTCTTAAAATAACTTTTTAAGTTATTTACATAAAGTCCCTTGGGTTTACCCACTTGTTTACATCAATAATGAGTATTATTTTCAGAACTGAGTGCAGAGAAAGAGCATGGTTTTGTACATGAGGGTACTTTGTGAATTAATCAACTTAATTTCCTCATCTGGGGGAGTTTAAACAACAGTGGGAAGAAATGCAGTTTTAAATGTGGGGAAACGGGAAGGTAAAGTTAAAACAAGGGATGCTCAGACTGATTGATTTAGAGAAATACTTCAAATTTTGAAGCCTGAAGTATTGACACTTTTGGTGCTTCACCCAAGTTACAGCTCCCCAGGACTACCACTGCCACTTGTGAGAATGTATTTAAACTTCTCTGATTCTGTATTAAAAATACACAAACTTTGCAAAATACCAACCAATTCAACCAGTAAAACACCGTTCCCAGTCCCAATGTCAAGCACAGAGCTGTCAAGGGGGACCTTGTACTTTTCCAGCCACCTGATTATGCGTACCATGCTTTCTTCTCCAAACCTGGAAAAAACAAGGGCTCAGGTAATTAAACCAGAAAAAAAAATGTGCAAAAGGTACAGCAAGTTTATTTCATCACTCACTCTCTCCAGCTTTTGCAAAGCCCTTTTTGCTGTTACTCAATAAAAGCTGCCATAGCTCATATTTCATGTTTGCGTTGTTCAGATGAAAATTAATCCTGCAGCCTTTAAATTCACTGAAACACCAACTCTGGCAGGTGAAAACATCCATATATTAAAAAAGGAAGCAGCAAGGGCAACTTGTGTAGTTAAACCTGAGCTCAGGGATAAAAAGCACATTTGCCAGTAACATACAGCTCAATTACCAGCTCAATTTCTGTGTAATGACACTTGTCCAAGTGCAGCTGAGCAATCCTCACTGTGAAATTGGGCCAGAGAGGAACTGCTGGTTTCAATGGTAAAACTCCCCATCATTTTGTCACCAACTCGCTGAATTGCTGTCTGTGGTTTTGCAATGTCTTTATGGTAAAGAAATGAGAGAAACACTCTGCAGAAGTTATTTTGTTTACCAGATTTCCCCGATATCTCCAATGTCTTGGAAAGTTTGCAGTTCTCTTTCATAGGCAGCATCCCAGCTGGAGTTGGGAGGGAAGAAAGGAGAGGATATCATAATTAATACGGGGAAATATTTAGATTAAAGAGGGATGGGAAGAAAAATTGAAATATTTAAGTTAGATATTTGGAAGAAATTGACTGTGAGTGTGGTGAGGCATTGGTCCTTAGCATAAGAAGAGCATGCACATGGGGGAGAGAGCTTGGGTAATGCCTGGAGATGCTCCAAAGGCTGAAGCCAGGCTGGAGAGTGATGGGTGGATTCACCTGGAGAAAAAGCTCCAGGGAGACCTCAGAGCCCCTTCCAGGACCTAAAGGATCTCCAAGAGAGCTGGACAGTGACTTGGGATAAAGGATGGAGGGACAGGACACAGGGAATGGCTTTAAGCTGGAAGTGGGTAGATGTAGATGGGATATTTGGGAAGGAACTGTTCCCTGGGAGGGTGGGCAGGCCCTGGCACAGGCGCCCACAGCAGCTGTGGCTGTCCCTGGATCCCTGGCAGTGTCCAAGGCCAGGCTGGATGGAGCTTGGAGCACCCTGGGACAGTGAAAGGTGTCCCTGCCATGGCAGGGGGTGGCACTGGATGGAATTTAAGGTCGCTTCCAACCCAAACCATTCCATGATTCCATGAAAGGCTGAGAGCACTCTATTCTCTGTGTAGCAGTGCCACTCTACAGAATCACAGATCCTCTAAACAAATAAACAACACATAAACCAGAGACCGGTTTGTGACTAGAGGGGCACCTTAAAGACCTTCCATTTCCCCTCCCCGCGCCGTGGGCAGGGCCGCCTTCCCCAGCGCGGGTGGCTCCGAGCCCCGTCCCACCCGTGCCCGCCCCGGTGGGGCACCCGCGGTGCCCGCCCGTGCCCCGGCACTCACTGCTCCCTGGTGCCCAGCACCGAGGGGCTGAAGGGCTCGTCCCCGGCCAGCGCCATGCCCGGCCCGCCCCGGAACCAGCGAGCGCTGCGGGCGGAGCGGCCGCGGCCGCTCCCGGGCGGGAGGAGCCGGGCTCGGTGATCCGGCCGTGAGGGGCGCGCAGGGACCTGAGTGGTTTGTCATGTTTTAAAGCATTTAAAACCGGCCCGCTCCAGAACCTGGCGTGATTTCTAATGTTTCCCAGTCCCTGCGGGCACCGAAAATCCCGTCTGGCAGTGTCCAAGGCCGGGTTGGATGGGGCGCGGAGCCACCCGGTCTGTGCAAGGTGTCGCTGCTCATGCTTGTAATTAAATGGCACTGAAGGTCCCTTCCAGTTCAAACCGCACCGTGATTCCATGAAAATCAGTGCAATATTTATGTTCTTTTCGATATTTATTCGTTGCAAAATGCCACAGACGTTATTGCTGTGACAAGGTTTATTGCAAGGTGTTTTAATAAGAAAATGAGAGTGATAAACAGCACTGCTGCACAGTTGCCTCCTGTACAGCCCCGCGTGTGTGAACAGCGGTGTTTCTTCCCAATATCCCACCCAGCCCTGCCCTCTGGCAGTAGGAGCCATTCCCTGTGTCTGTCCCTCCATCCTTGTCCTCAGTCCCTCTCCAGCTCTCCTGGAGCCCCTTCAGGCCCTGCCAGGGGCTCTGAGATCTCCCTGGAGCCTTCTCCAGGTCAGCACTCCCAGCTCTCCAGCCTGTCCTAGCGGGGCTCCATCTCCCTCATCACCTTTGTGGCCTCCTCTGGACAAGATCCAGCACATCAGTGTTTGTCACGATGAGACAGACATTGAGGGGCTGGAGCTGGGAAGGGTCTGGAGCCCCAAGAGGGGCTGAGGGAGCTGGAAAAGGGGCTCAGCCTGGAGCAGAGGAGGCTCAGGGGGGACCTTGTGGCTCTGCACAGCTCCTGCCAGGAGGGGACAGCTGGGAGGGTCGGGCTCTGCTCCAGGGAACAGGGACAGGAGAGAGGGAATGGCCTCAGGCTGGGCCAGGGGAGGCTCAGGGTGGACATCAGGAAGAATGTCTCCGTAAAAGAAGTTGTTAAAGGTTGGAAAGAGTGAGGAGTCTCCACCCCTGGAGGTGTCCAAGGAACCCCTGGACGTGTCACTCAGCTCTGGGCTGGGTGACAGCTTGGTGATCTGTCACAGGTTGGGCTCGATGGGCTCAGGATCTATTGCAAACTCAGTGGTCCAACTGTTCCCACAGTTTCCCACCCCTCCAATGCGGGTACCCCACTACCCCCCCCCAGGACTACACTCCCCATGACGCCCCGCGGCGCCGCCGGAAGCGGGCGTGCGTCCGGCGCGCGTGCGCCGTGGCGGCGGCGGCGGCGGTGTGTCCGTCATGGCGGCGTCCATCTCCGGCTACACCTTCAGCTCCGTGTGCTACTGCAGCGCCAACAGCAGCGCCGACCACGTACGTGTCCCCCGCCGCCGCCCCGGGCCCGCGGGGCTCCCTCACGCTGCACCCCGGTCGGCGGCTGCGCTGCGGAGCTTCCAGGCCGCGCCGCCGCCGGTGGGGCCCGGCCGCGGGTCACAGCGGGCGGGGGCGGCCCCAGACGGACTCAGCAGGGCGGGTTGCGGGGTGTCCGGGCGGGATGTGGGGCGTCCGGACGGCTCTCCGCGGGATGTGGGGTGTCTGGCATGTGGGGTGCCCCGGATGCTCCGCGGGGTACCCGGGATATGGGCTGCCCGGTTTGCTCCTTTCTGGGGAGGATGTGGGGTGCCCCGGCTGCTCCCTGGGATGTGGGGTGCCCGGGTTGCTCCTCCCGCAGTGTGGGGTCCCCAGGATGCTGCTCCCGGGATGTGGGGTGTCTGGGTGGGGTGTGGGGTGTCGGAGCGGGGTGTGGTGTCCGCGGGATGCTGCCCCGGGATGTGGGGTACCAGGGGTGCTCCCCGTGGGATGTCCGGGCAGTTCCCGGGGTGTGGGGTGCCCGGGCGGGATGTGGGGTGCCAGGGGTGCTCCCCGCGGGCTGGGGCTCCTGCAGGACACGGGTTGTGGGAGGAAAACGCTCCTGTAAAAGCTCCGTGAGGGACTTTTTCAGCATCTGCGGCCAACCACGGGCGCAGTGCAGAGCCGGGCTGTTCCCGAATCGCTCAGTTTTGTTGGCACCTTTTTAGCCTGAGCTTGCTCTTTTCCTCTGCACCTTGTGCCAAAACCTCCTGATTCCAGCTCAATCTCCTTCTTCATTTTGGGCAGGGATGGAGAATAAATTAATATGCTCTAAAATTGCCTTACTTTTAAATTGCCTCCTGGGTTTTGCAATCCCTGGTGTTGGTCAGGGTCCAGCCCAGTCTCCACAGTAAAATTTGTGTAAGTCCCTGCAGGTTTGAACTCCTCTTCCCTTGGCTTGGCTGGAGCTTTTTCCCCCTTGTATCTGGGGCAGAGCCTCCCTTTTGTGATGTGTTTGCCTTGTGTGGGTTGTGTGTAGAATGTTCCTTCTGGACAGCCCATCCCTGTAGTGTTGTAAAAGGATGCTGGCAAAGCAAAAAAACAGCTTTGGTAAAACCTCAGGGCAGTTTCTACCCACTGCAGCTCAGATGTGTCTTTCAAACTTCATCTTTGTTTCAGTTTGAAGCTAAGAAAGTTACAGTAAATGACTGCATATAGTGGATTTTTTTTTCTATTTTTAATCTTTTTCTTTTGAAATTGCAGGAAGGATTTCTGCTGGGAGAGGTGAGACAAGAAGAGACTGTCAGCATTAGTGATTCACAGATCAGCAACACTGAATTTCTACAAGTGATAGGTAAGCGATATAACTTTGAGTTGTTCTGAAACAGGCACTGCTCAGGTTTCATGTTTTCAGGAGGTTTCATTAAGAATTGTTTCTGGTGTGAGACAATCAGAGGGTGTGTCAGACTTCCAGGATCACATTTGCCACAGTGGCTGTGTGCTTGTGGTAGAGATGTGAAGAAAAGAAACAAATCTTTGGAAGTTACAGGGGTTTCATGCACCTCCTTTTATGGAGGAAAGATTATTTATTGAAGATATTTGTCTGCATTCCATGATGGAAAAATTACTGTGGGGAATTTCCTGCTTGATACAGCTGCCTAAATACAGCATGTGCTCAAAATAAAATTAATTCATTGCTTGATTTACTGGTACTTTGAAAGGGGCAGGTTTGCAGAAGCAGGTTTGGATGGATGGCTGGGAATTGGTGACATCATAAACTGTCACAGCAGGACTGGACAAGGAATATTAGTCAGACAATTTGTTGATAAGCACAAGTTCTGTACTGCTGATGTGTTGTGAAAACTGAGCAAAGATGAAAGATCTTGCTGCTAAGTGTTGGTTGAAGGAGATTTTTTAGACATGAATGAGAAGCTGTTGCATGTTTGGTTTATAGAATATAGGAAAGCCCTGAAAGAAACTGCCTTTTTTGTTTCTGGATATATAACCAGCTGTTAAAATAGATGTAAACCTTCTCAATATCTGGCTTTGTTACTGTGATCCAGATAACAAAGCAAGGTGTGCATAAAGCTCAGTGAGAACACAAACAGCTCTGGACTGACTCTGAGATGTTACTCTGACACAAACAGGTGATCTGTGAACATGTGCAGTGGCACCATGTTACATCCCAAGAGATTTCCCACCTTGCAGTGGTGATGGTTTTGTGCACTGGGCTCCAGAAGGTTCAGTAGTTTCCTGTCCTGGTTATTCCTGAGAGAACATGGGTGGTGAATTGACTGGGAAGTGTCAGTTATGAGCTAAATTTGAGAAGATCAAGGCAAAGCATTTGTTGTGTTTGCATATAATCACTATCAGAGTGTTGCTGATGGCTCTGTGTGTTCAGACAAAACTGGCAGAGCCAGTCATTTTTAGGTTTTTAAATTAGACCTTGCTCTTCAGTGGTCACTGATCTTGGTTGTTGTTGGCAGTGATGTCACCACCTGCAGCCTTGGCCTGGTTTCCTAAACCAAGTGTTTGTGGTGTTAAAAATTGCTCCCTTTTTAAACCACCCCTTTGTCACATTGGTTACAGTGAGAATGGAAATTACCCACTCCTGAAGACCTGCTGGTTATTTTTTTTATTTGCCATTTTTACTTCAATACTTATTCATCAAAGTTAACTCTTGGACTGCTAGTTCAGCTCATGAGATTGACAGTTTTGTGGCAGTGTTGTCACAGATGAATTTTCACTTTCTTTTGTGTCTCCTTAGTGCTGGTGTTTCAATATATGTGTGTGTACATAGTGTGTACTAGATACATATATATATAAATAAGTACATATATATATAAATCAGTCAGTGTAAACCTTACATTTAAAATGTTGGCTGCTTCATGGGGTCTGAGCAGGAGGCTTCTTGTTTCCTTTTTCTCAAAACACAAGGTCTGTGTAGCAACATCATCACCCAAGAACCAATAATGTTGTTGCAGTCAATGTATTTGCTGGAAGGAACTGATCTGATGTGGAATAAGTGTACTTACAGGCTTTGTTAGCAGATTGTTTCCACAGATGCCTGCATGTTGGTGTGAAAATATTAGAGTTGATACAATTTTATATCAAATAAAGGAGTCAGTAACTCTAACAGCAGCATCCTGAGGAGTTCTTGCCAGTGGGGATGTGCAGTTTGTCAGGCAGTGTGCCTGGAATGGATGCTCAGAGCGTTGTTTTGATAGACACCAAATGTGCTGAGAGGTGGATGGTGCTGGCTGCTGTTCTTGGGAGCTGTGATCCATCCTGGTGCTCTGCTGGGATGGCAGCCCTGAGCAGCAGGTGGTGAATCACTGCAGGGAGGCAGAGCCTGAGCAAAGTTCCTGCTGAACTCCAGTGGGGCTCTGCTGCTGCAGCTGGAAATATTTGTGATGTGTGGTCACAGAATCCCAGGGGGATTTGGGCTGGGAGGGACCTTCAACCCCATCTTGTTCCACCTCCTGCCATGGGCAGGAACACCTTCCACTAGACCAGGTTGCTCCAAGCCCTTGAAAAATAAGTCATGCTTGGTGTTGGAAAGACAATGTAAGATTGGACTTTTACTCTTTTCTCACTCTCCTCTGAGATTGCTGGCATGTTACAACATTTGCTGATTAAATAAGAACCTTAGCATTTATCACAACCTTTTCAATGAAAAAAACATTGCCCTGATTTTTTTAATATTTTCATATAACAGAGTTGTAAAGTGCAGCTAAATGTTTTGAAATTGCTTTTAACCCCTTTTCTCATTAGAGATTCTGTTTGCCTTGCCTCTTTAAACACTATAATGTATAATATTTCAGTGATTCCCTTCCCCATCCTTTTTTATTCCTTGCTGATGTAAGAAACAATGTGTATGGATGCAAATAAGCTGTTGTGGAAAGGTGGAGAAAAAAAAGAAATCAGAAATGCCTTTGTGAGAAGTTTGTCATTATAAAATAGTAGCAAAAGTGTATTTTAGGCTCAGATAAATGTCTGTGTATCTGAGCAAGTGTATGCCTTGCTTATTGAAATATTTTTCTATGTAAAAGGTCAAATTATGAAGTGAAGGCAGTTTTCTGTTTATGGTGCTGTGTCATCAAGTGTTGAGACAGTAAGGACAGCGTGTGTGCTCTGACACAAATGTTTCTTGCTCAGTAACTCTTATGTGGAAAGTTCATGCAAGATATGCCACTGTAATTTCTCTTTGCCAGGAGCAGTTGGACATCTGTCACTTTTTTTGTTTGTTTGTTGTTGCAGAAATCCATAACCATGAGCCTTGTTCAAAACTCTTTAGGTAAGCTTCTTTTGTTGTCTTGCTGTGGTGGCTGCAGAATGTAAAAATAGGGAGCTCCCTGCAATGTATTAGCATTTCAAATGTCCCTAGCAGTGTTTGCTCATCTGATGGTTTTGCAGAAACACATGCAAGTGGCACCAACCACGACAATCAGAGTAGTTTATAGTTGTAGTGCAGCTTGGAAGGGGTTTATTTCTCCATCTGTTTGGATTTCTGTGTAGCTGGTGGAGGTAGGGCAGCAGTCAGGTCAGCTCATATCACTCTGATGATGAGGATGAATGTCAAAATCAATTTAAATTGTTGTAGTCTAGGCTGGCTCTGCCTGGGCCTGTGTGCCCTAACCCTGGTAACCTGCTGGGTTAACAAGTTGGTTTGTGCTTAGTGGTACCAACCTGCACCAACTAATTATTGTAAAATCTTCAGCTTTCTGGTTCTTTTTGCCTTCTGATCTTCTGAAATCCAGAATTTAAATTAAATATGGGGCTAATATAGTCTATTTAACAGCTTCCATCTATTTACATGTAGATTTTCTTTTTAGTCTTTACTTGTTACACAGTGTTGGCTTCTAAAGCACTGTCTAGAATTCCTTTTAAGAAGGAATTCCCAGTTAATCTCCTCTCATCTTGAGAGATTTCCAGCCAATTAAGAAGACACAGTAGCTTAGACATTATGATTGACAGTGGTTGCATTAAAGAGAAAAGCTGCAGTCAGTCACTTGCTGGCTGATAATTACAGAGAGGGTACTCTTAACCCAGTGATTTAAAATGCTGCAGACTCCACACATGGAGATAAACACAGACACAGAAAGAGTTGGATATCCACCAGGATTATAAATAAATATTGCAAACATGAATTGAAAAAATTGTGCATAAATAACATCGTGTCTCAGATTTTTCATTAGTTGTAGTCTGAGTTTTCCCAACAACTTAGACCTTGAAGCAAATGGTGTTTCTACCCTTATTTACTAGCCAAGCACCGAGCTCAGGATTTGGTGGTTTTTCACCCCACCACCCAAAAGCTGAAGTCATAGACCCCTACCAGAGCATTTTCCTGCACTGCTTTAGCTGTTAATGTCAGCTCTTGAAAGGAGGAATCTATTTTTAAATGTTTTTCCTTTTATCATGCACTCTGATCTACCTGAATACCTAAACCTGTCTGCATTGGTAGATATATAAATTCCTAAATCTGTCCTGTCCACAAAATAACAACATGTCAGGGTTTGGGTTCAGCTGTGGAAGCAGAACCATTTGGAATGACCATGATACTTTGAATTACTGCTGACTCTTTTGGCTTCAAGGATCCAGCCATGTGAGTGCAGAGGCAGCATTGGAGCTCAAGAGATTGATTTGGAGTTGCATTTGGAATGGCCCTGCTTTCATTTCTTCTGGCCTGGTAGGCTTCTGATTATCAAAGCAGGCTTTTACAGAATGCTGGTCAAAATAAAATTGCACAATGCATTTCTGTGGTAAAAGTAAGGCTCTGGAAGTTGCTTTGTATTGTCTAGAATGCCACCTACTTGTAGAACACTCAAAGTAGAAATTACTTACTTTGTATAATGTGTGTGTATTAACTGTGTACCTATCTTTTTCTCTTCCTTTTTGTCCAAGCTTTTATGACTATGCAGGCAAAGTTAATGAGGAGAGTTTGGACAGGATTCTCAAAGACAGAAGAAAAGTAAGTTGTCTATCTTTTTCTCCTGTTGTAGGCATTAGAGTGGGTTTGGAAAACAAATGGGAAAAAAAAAAAAGTAGTTAACTAGAATAAATGCTTTGCTTCACAAATCTGATGGTTTGTTTTGATCCAGGGCTTATCCTGCACAGAAGTTGTTGGATTTGTGGTGCTTAGATTAAACCGGGAGCAATGTCTAATTTCCCTGAAGAAATGCAAAGGATTTGAGTGTAGGTTTCCAAAGGTGTAGGGCTCTATTGACCATCTCAAACTCAGATCTTGAGGAACTCAGTTTGTTTTGTTGTTCTAAAGCTTTTGGGTAATGGTGACGCCACAGTATCAGCCCCTTTATCCTCAGAAGGTAAATCTGTGTCTCTCAAGTAACACTGTGGGTTTTTCCTGATGTGCTTTGATTGCAGAACGTTATTGGATGGTACAGATTTAGGAGAAACACTCAGCAGCAGATGTCATACAGAGAGCACATCATTCATAAACAGCTGACACACATCCTTGGAGTGCCTGACCTCGTCTTCCTTCTCTTCAGCTTCATTTCCACTGCAAATAACTCAACACATGCTTTAGAATATGTGCTTTTTAGACCAAACAGAAGGTAAGCAAACTCTGTCAATGAACCACCCCTCATTCTTTGTTCTGCTTTTTACTGCTATTTTTAAATTATTTAGGAGTTTGTACAATTGCACTTCAAGAAAGCTTAGTGTTTGTCCAATGATGTCTTGGGGTGCTTATTAATGATGACAGGTTTGGTTTTATTTTGAGGTTTTTTTGTGCAAATAATTTATAAATTAAAATTAGAGTGAAGAAAAATTCTTTTCAATCTGTAAAGTGTCAGACAAAAAAAAAAAAAAAAACACCTGTTTTGAGACATCAGATGTCACTACCATGTTTCTTCCAGAGGATCTGAATATCCCTCTGATAGTTTGCACATTATAAAGGTTCTTGGAGGTGTAGAGGTAGCTCTGTATTAAGGGGTTTTGATCCTGCATTTATTTTGAACATAACTTGTAATATTCAGCTACTTTTATAACAAACCTAATGCAGAGGCTTTAAAATTGGATGAGTTCTGATCATCAGAGGGATGGGATAATATCAATGCTTTTGTAAAGAATCTTTTTCAATTGAATTAAAAAATCTTTCTGAACCTTCTCTGCAGGTATAATCAAAGGGTGTCACTTACTATTCCTAATCTAGGCAACACTAGTCAACAGGAATACAAAGGTTCTTCAGTGCCAAATACTTCTCAGAATTATGCCAAAGTTATTAAGGAACACGGGTAAGGACTTTTCCTTTTTAAATGAAGTAGTCATCAAGCTCTGCTCTCTGTACCTCACAGAGAATACCACAAATGTGCATGCTGAGCAGCAGAAAACCAGTTCTGGAGGAGACTGGTCAGTTCCCAGTGTGCTTTTTTCCTGGTTAGAATTGGATCTTTCAGAAGAACCAAGGGAACTCAGTGCACTTTTCAGAAAAGCAGAGTTGGTGTGCCCAGTCCATGCTGAGACCCTTCTGGCTGGAAGCTTTTGACTTGATTTCCCCACCACCCACCTCTCCATGGAATTCTGTGTGCACTTGAACTCTGCCTCAGAAGCATTGAATTCTTGATGTTTTTCTTAAGTATTTTCAATTAAATGCCATAAATTCAAAGTAGCTTTTCTGGCTGTTAACAATGAAATTATACAGGCTTAAAGATTTTGGCACAAGTTTAATCTCATTCAAATTAGACTTTATTGTTCCAGAAGGAGTTTTGGAATTGAATATGCTGCTGTCCAAATTTTTGTTTATGACAGTATGGTACATTTTTAACAATATACTATTGCTGAAATAGCATATTTAGCAATAAGATACATTTTTAAAATACAGTGATAGACTGCATAACAGGAATTCAAAGACAGCATGAGCTAGTAACCTGTATTGTCTTTTCTCACTGATGATTTCTGCTTTCTTTTTAGTACTGATTTTTTTGACAAAGATGGAGTGATGAAGGACATCAGGGCTATCTATCAGGTTTATAATGCACTTCAGGAAAAAGTACAGGTAACATCCTTTACTCCATATTGGTCTGTATATATGTGGCATCTTTTATTCATCCTTTGGTTAAAGCAGGAATGGAGGAGATGGAGATTTTTAGAGCTCACAAGCAATTATCATGGAGTGTAGGAAAATAAGACTGACTTTAAAATTAAATGTTTCAGTTTCTATTTAATGTGAGCATTTGCAGTGGCTTCTGTGAAAGTGGTTGGTACAAATAACACCAATTTTTTCTCTTTTGCAAGTAAAGGATTTGATACTTAGTGATTTATGGGAGGTGTTAGTCATTTTTAAGGGTTTGCAGTGAAGAGAAGCCCTGCTGAAGGCTGTAGGGATTTGCAGAGGTTTAAAAATGACTCCTGGCTCTGGGTATGGAGCATGAGCAGAGCACCATCTGTTAGTTCAAACTTGTGAACATTTTGTGTGGAGCATGAGTGAATCCTGCTCCAAATGTGCCAAAGCATCTGAAAATGCCTGGAGTGTCAGCTCTGCTCATTGTGAGCTTGTCAGTTCACAGCTTGTCCCGTGTGAAGAGCAGTGGAGCTGCGCTGCGCTGCCCGGGGAGCTCACACATCTGCTAATTGTGCTGGAGTCACAGCTTGTTCCCAGGCTTTCCCCGTGCATCTGCCCTGGGGGGATTCGTGTCTCTGCTCCAGCTCAGCTCTGCTGGCTGGCTCCTGAGCAGGGAACAAGGAGCAATCCCTCCAACCATCCCCTGCACCTGCCTGCACAGGGGGAGCTGCTCTTTCTCTCTGGGAATTTGCACCTTCCAGCCTCCTTTGGAAGGCAGACACTTCCAGGCAGCTTCAGGGAATAGGAAAATTTCTCTTCAGAGCTGTATCCATTAGCTAATGGCATTGTTGTGTGATGCTGCTCTTGCCAGGAGCATGGCTGTCCTCTGTGCTCCTGCTGTTTTAGTTGCGGTCTGGAAAAATGGAAATGGGCTTCTTTAGAGGCCTGGAGCAAAGGAGGCTGAGGGGAGACATTGTTGCTCTCTTCTCCCGAGTAAAGTAACTAGCCACAGGAGGAGAGGAAACCACCTCAAGTTGCACCAGGGGAGGTTTAGCTTGGAGATTAGGAACAATTTTTTCCCTGGGAGGGGTGTCAGGCATTGGAACAGGCTGTTCAGGACAGTGGTGGAATCACCACCCCTGGAAGTGATCTTGGCCAATATTTATTGTCATGGAATCACAGAATGCTTTGGGTGGGAAGCGACCTTAAAGTTCATCTCATTCCACCCACTGCCATGGCAGGACACCTTCCACTGTCCCAGGCTGCTCCAAGCCTCATCCATCCTGAACACTTCCAGGGATGTTGGACACTAACCAACTTTGGATCTTACTGCAAATCTCCTGTCATGATGCGTTATTTGGAAATGCTTTTCCTATAATGCAGCAGCAGCCAGTAAAGAAAACAATCTTGAGGTTGAGTATTTCTGCTGCAGTTAAATCCTGCTTTTAGTTTTGTGCTTCAATGGCTTCTTGCCTAGCAGTAGCTTTATTAATGTTGTCCTGAAACTATTTCCTACATTTTTGCCCTACCTTAGCATATCTTACTTTTTTCTCCCAGGCAGTATGTATAGATGTAGAAAAAAGTGAACGTGTTGTTGAATCTTTTCAAGCTGATGTAAACAAGTTAAAAAGGCAAATCGCACAAAAGAAGAATGAAAAAGAACAAGAAATAAGTAAGTTGCCTTTTATTTAACCTTTTAATTTTCAGAAACAGATGCTGTGAGGAGAAAATGTTTTGTGGAGTTAAAATAATTGTTGTATTGCTGATAACTCATGGGAAAAAAAACATCCCATTGGGAAGGGCAATATGATGGATTTGTGTTGAATGACACCTGAGCTGTGAAAGTGTGTGCTGAAGGTATTTCTGCTGGAATCATCCAGTGTTAGCAAGCTTAAAATACAGCAGAGACAACACTGTAAAGAAAGAATGAGCAAGTCAGTTCTGGAAGTAACACAGGAAAAGATCAGTGGTAGGAAAAGAAACGTAGGAGAAAAATAAAAAAGATAAATACTGGAGAGATTCTTTTTGAAGTAATGTGCTGTGCTCACAGGCCAGGAGTTATCCATGGTTTTATAAAGTCTTTATTCCCACTCCCATTTGCTGACCTAGTGGCAAAGATGTTTAGCACTGAAATATCACTTCTCAGTGTTGAAGTAAATCTTTGTAGGTGTTGTTCATCTTATTTTGCTACTCCATAATTTCCCGAGTCAGTGAGCCTTGCTGTGTGAGCACATTTGGCTGAGTGCCACACTGTCCCTCCTTCCTAAAAACTGAGTGTGGCCTCAAGAGACTTTGGTTAGCAGTAGATAAGTTTTGTGAAGCGCTTGGCTCCTTCCAAAGAGGCATTGCTGATCTAATTGAATTTTTGAGTGCAAGAGAAGACTGAAGGTAGAGAGTAAGGGCAGAGAACAGGCAAATGGGAAGTAAGATAAAAACCTAAATAATTCATAAGCAAATTACACATTTCAGCAAACACTGCCTCTTCTTACCCATGTTTTGAAATGATAAGCAAATAATGAAATTTTGTCATTTTAGCTACAAGGTGTTTTTTATTGTTTCTGTGTCCTGTTAACTAAATCAGTGTGTGACAAAAAGGTGGTTTAGGTGGGTGGACACCCCAAACTGCAATGGGCCTGCTGCTGCTGTGACTGGTATTTTAATTTTCTCCAGGCAGTGAGGTACTGTTATCACATGAGCATTTTAGTCAGCACAAGTTCTGCTTTGAACCTCAAAGATAAGGTAACAGAGCCAGGATTAGCCCAGGACCATTTGAAAGGTGGAAGTAAATGAGTCACTGCTGTTTCCTGCTTGGCTGTAGATGAAGTAGGCAGGGAGCTGCTACTATGGGGAAGCAGAGGTGGATATTTACTGTGACTGGAGCTGATCCCAACACAGATGGGAAAAGCTGGGGGAGGAGGAGGAAGAGCAGTCAGTGCTCAACTCTGGGTACTACCAGGGGGATGCAAATGCTGGACTGAGAATTGATGCCAGAGCAGAGAATCATGTGAGAGGGCTGAAACAAGCAAACATGCAGCTTGGAGCTCTGCAGTATTTTTAGATGTGAGTAGTTAATTACTGAATCTGGCCTTCTGTTCCCTCGCTTGCTCAATGCTGGGAGAATTTCCTTGGTTTTAGTGAGGAAAAGGGAGAGTTTGATTCCAATTCCTGTGGGAGTGTTGTGTGAGAGCTTGGTGTTCTTACAAACCTTGGGTTAACAGGTTATGACTTAAACACTATTATAAAGGGCAGTTGAGACTTTAGCTGCCAGATCACTGCATCAGTTCTGTACATGTAGCAGGATGTTCCAGGCTTTGGTGAGAGCTGTGCACTTCCCAGATGCCAGGAAATCTCCCAGTGCAGTTCTCCTGTCGTGGCCCAGAAGTGGAGTGCTGTTCTGCAGCCACTTGAGGGAATGTCCTTTTTTCATTCCCAAGAGATATCTCAGTGACTTGGCTAAAGGAGCTCTCACCCTCCATGTGGGGTTTCTCCAGTAAATAGAGCTGATCCCATTGTGTCCCTCACCTTACACGTTCCTGTGTCAATTCTGACAGGTTTGTTCTTTAATAACCCCTTAGGAACCAGTCAAAAACTTCACTCTCTCCCAGAGCTTAACAAAACTTCCTGCCAGGAAGTCTTTCCTTGTGTCTAGTGTGCAGTACTCAAATTTACCTTTCTGCAGCAGCCTCTTAGGCACATTTAAGAATAAAATACTTTCTTCAGTTTTCCCTACTAATCCCAGTTATTCCAGCCTTTCCTCTTAGGTCACGATTATTAGATCTCTGACGAGTTTTTGTGTTTTGTAGCATTTCTCCAGCTTTCCCTATTTTTTAAATTGTACATATATTTTGGTTGTATTTTTAACGACTACAGTGAAATGATACATACCTGTACCTCCACAGCTGAGCACACCTCATGCATATTGATTTATAGTTTACATCAATCAAGTTTCTTTTCTGCAGAAGGATGCAAGTGTTCCTCATTTGGCAGCTCTTGCAGTTCATTATTCCTGTGCACGTCTTCCTCAAATTTAGTTTCCAAATCAGCTCATTTAAGATGATTTTCATGTTCCTGTTCTGATACCCTGCTACACTCCCAGCCATAATTCCATCATTTAGATTTTTAATGTGAGTGCAGTTATTAAAATAATAATTTGAAGGAAGAAGACAATAATAATTTGAGGGAAGAAGACATGGTGATTTCTTTGCAGGTGTTATGAGATTGTCCCCTAGCACAAGGGGCACTGAAAGAGAGAGTACAAAGTGATATTTTTAAGATACAATATCAAATATCAATTATGGATGAAAAATGAGTTGAGTTTTACCGAGTAAGACACAGATAGAGAGGAGCAGGCAGGTTGAGCTCTAGCACAGGTGCTTTTTGATGTGAGAAGGAGCTGAAAAATACAGAGAAAATATGAGATGGAAACAGCAACAGGCTGTGGAAACATCCTGTAGCTGTGTTTTTTGGGAGCTTAAACTGGAGGAAATGATCTGTACAGGATGACTGTGCACATGAAAGTGCAGCATGTTTGCACTTGGATAGTTTATTTGCTTTCTGACTCATTTTGGGTTTGAAATGGGATCACTGGGATAATTGAGCTGATCCTGATGAGGTTCAGGCTGCACTGCTAAATTTAGGGGAGTTTGTTGTGCTCAAAGAGAAGGGTGCAGTGTTAAGCAAGATTTGATGTGACAGTCAGGAGTAGTGTATTGATGACTCTCTAAGCCTTAAATCAGAGGTATGAAAGATGAGTAGAGCAGACTGGGAGGACAGGATCCAGTGCTGGAGTTGGAAAGCAGTGCCAGGGATGAGCATTTGATAACAAGCAGAAGGAAAGAAGAGAGGGCAGGCGAGGTGGTCACAGCTCAGGTATGTGGAGCACCTTGCCAAGAAAGCATTAAGTACCCCCTGTTCTTTGCTTTGTAGGAATGCAGCAGGCAATTCTGAGCAGGCAAATGCCAACAGATAGCGTGGAACCCATGTTTGTTCCCCGAATGTCCTACACTGGGTTTGCTGTGGAAGGCTGCACACTCGAAGATTCCGACGTCTCCGATCCTCCCCCGCCGTACTCGGATTTCAACACAAGCACTCACGACAGCTCTGGCAGCCCCGGGCTCCTGGAGAGCAGCAGCATCTTCATGCCTCGGCCTCAGGCAGTCGGTTCTTCCAGTTATGTTTCCACAACTGCAGGATTGAAATATTCTGGCAATGGAGCATCCATGCCATCTTCCCAAAGAGTGCTCGCTGACAATGTTGACGAATCAGAAGACAGTGATTATGAGAATTTGCTTGAACCCACAGAGTCCTCTGACAGTGAATACTCACAGACAAGGGAGTCACGACCTTCAGCACATCCTGATGGTGATTCCAGGAACACTCAAACTTCTCAGATTTGATAGGGGGGAAAACAGAACAAATCCACGTGACGCTGTTTTTTCATAATTGTTACCGAGAGATTTTGGGGATTTAACCCGGAGGAAATGAACTACACAGGATTACTGTGCACACGAAATGTAGAAGACTTGCACTAGATGGTTTATTCACCTTGTGATACATTTTGCAAGTTTTATAATGGAATCATTAGGATAATCAAGTTGTACTAATACTGATGAGGTTCATGGATGTACTGGTAAATTTAGGCAAAATGAAATTTATAGAGATCTTGTAGCTTTTGTTGCCATATTTTCTTTAAGACAATAAATTGGGATGTAGTAACTAAGCACAGTTAGTCTACAGATAATGTTCTCAAATCAAAACTTACCTCTTGCACTATCATGCCTTGAATTTTAATTTTTGAAAGGGAATAATAAATATATCAGCCGCCTTCCGAATAGCTTTCTATGGTAAGCCAAATTGGCCTTCGCAAGCAAAGAAATTTTGATAATTCTGAGGAGCCTGATAGGAAAAGACGTGGTCAACCTCCTTCTGTGGGCATGCCCTCATCAGAGGAGGGGTTTGGTTTGACATTTTTTACAAACAGAATGTGTCTCACTTCAACTGATGGTTGCCTTTTTTTCTGTAAAGGATGTTTGGGGGGGTGGGATGCCTGGTAAATCATCCAGATGAATGTCATATATAGAATTATTCTGGTTTCGCTGGGTTTACAATGACTTTATGCCACACTAGCCTCATTTATTGTCTCATGTGTTCTTTTAGCATAAATATGAAGTGCACATACAGGAGTAAATGACCGATAGAAGTAGTAAATTCCATCATGATTGGACTTTGGAGTCTGCAAATTGCAAACATCAGAGACTGCTACTTGCATTTTATTTGCATCTGAGTATTGGATTTACGCTTCTAGATGAGTTATTTTATGTGATAAATAGGGGATAGGGTAGGAGAAGATTGTTTGGAGAGTCCCCTGGGTTTATTACCTCTTTTCCTCTGGGTGAAACATGTAAATGATTATTTTAATTTGAATTACAGCTCTTGTCAGAAAACTGCCGTTTGGGATAAATGAAGTGTGGTATATTTAGAGAATTTCATGTTTGGATGCACTTACTTTTATTTAAATACTGCTTGTATGCTAACGTTGCCCAAAATATGTGAAATTGTTGCCACTAAGAAGTTTGTATTATTGGACTTTATCCCTGATGTGTAAATGAGAAAATACACATTTTAAGATGAGGTTATCTGCAGCGTTTATCACTTTGAGGTATCAATAGCCACTTCTTCAGTTTACACCCAGAACAGCAAAGCAGTTGCTGAAAAATTTTAAATATCTCAAATTTACCCACGGAAATTTTAGTCTTCTGGATCATATCCATAGGCAAAAGTCTGTTCATTACCCTCTCCTTAGCTGTACTAAATTAAGCAAAATAACTTCGGGAAAAAAAAAAAGAGATGTTAAAATTGCCACTCTTCTACCAAGTGGTTCCATCTTTAAACATCAAGGTTTTAACTATTTGACATTGTTCTCATTACCCTTAACTGGATGGATTTTTGTCTTGGAGTGTTGCAATCCCTGGAGCAGAGACCTGGCTGTGGAGTCACCACCTGTGAGCACCTGTGGCTCAGGTGTGGATGTGTCGATGCTGGAATCAGAACTGACAGGTTGGCAGCCACCCTCTTCATTTTTATTCTGCACAGAAACCTGCAAAATGTACATCTCTGAGAAAGCAGTTAAATGTGACAATAAAATCTTATTTAATCCTACCATAGATTTTAATGCTTGTCAGGTGCCACGTTGGTGGAGGAGCTCACTGGGAAGCAGAAGAGCAGCTCAGAAGTGTTTGTTCAGGCTGATGTGCTTGGGGGACTGAGGGGATGTGGCAGAGGGAGCATTCCATGCCTGACACATGTTTATACAAGATCCTTGAATTCTGGGGTTATTTAACAAAAAATGTTACAAGTTCTGCTTGGTTTTCCATGCACCTTGTAGGTGGGACAGGTGTGTCATCGTGCCTCCAGCCAGTGCCTGCCTGCAGGTATTTTCATTCACCATAATTGTGACTCATAAGGACAAAGGGTGTGGCTTTTTTTTGTTTTTAATGTAGGTGATATTCTGGTAGAAATACACCTGCTTGGACTTTGCAGTTTTCTTGACAGTCCTGTTGAAAACAACAGTGGTGGGTTGAGATCTGTCAGAAGGCCACAGGAGCAGGAGCCACAGGAGCAATTTAGGACAATTTAGTCCTAAATTGTGGAGTTTCACACCTGTGAAACACCAGGGTGAGTCCTGGACAGTCCCTGTTAGTGATTCCCAGGAGCAGTGCCTGTAGCTGTGTTCTCTTTCTAACAGAAAGGCTGCACTGAAGAAAAGCTACTGAAAATTGGCTTCTGTGTCCTTCTGTTCCAAATCCTGGAGTTTTCCTGGTACAGCGAAATATTTTCTGGTTGATTGTGAGAAACCTGGAACTGCTGCTTCCTTTATTTCCAAATTTATTCTCCCTCTGACTGTTGATAGTAAGAAGAACAGGGATGCACCATATGGGAAGCCTCAATGAATTAGAACTATCACATATGCCTACAAAAGGAAGCATCATCAAATATTTCTGAAATTAGCTTGGATTGACACTCTGGGAGTCTCCAAGTCCTGTCTTTGCTTATGGGATGGAACATGTTGGCAGAAAGACTTGTGAGCATTGTTAATTTTGGCATATTCATGACTATGCAGGTTTGGAGTTCATGTCTCACATCTCTGGGGACATTTCACTGCCTCTGACATGTCCTGAGTTAAAATGTAAAGAGAAGCTGTTACTGTTGATGTAGCATCAAGATAAGATAAGCAAACTGATAAAACTCCTGTTAAGTGGGAAGATGTTTCTGAGTACACTGAATGTAACTAGAATCAGTCTGAAACTTTGCTTTTTTGGTGCTGCAAGGTTTATTTTAAGGGTTAGTTTTGATAACAGGCTTTCTTTGCTTGGTTCTTCTGTGATTCTGCCTCTGAGCAGTCTGCAGATCAGCTAAAAAGGTGTTGGTTTCTGGCTTCCTTTGAGGTGAATCTTCCTCTGGCTTTCTGTTTTCTCTCCAATATCTGTGGTTTCACACACATTTCTCTGTCATGTTAGATTTGTGGGGGTATTTGCATGTACCTTTGTAGTGCTGCTTCTGCAGCTTGTGGATTTGGGAAGAAAACAGAATTTAATTAGAGTTTCATTAGTAAACTGGTAAGTACTTGGGCACCTTCCAGTGCCTGAAGGGACTCAAGAGAGCTGGAGAGGGAATGGGGACAAGGGATGGAGGGGCAGGACACAGAGAATGGCTTTAAGCTGAAGGAGGGGAGATTTAAGTGGGATTTTGGGAAGGAATTGTTCCCTGGGAGGGTGGGAGGCCCTGGCACAGGGTGCCCAGAGCAGCAGTGGCTGCCCCTGGATCCCTGGCAGTGCCCAAGGCCAGGCTGGATGGGGCTTGGAGCAGCCTGGGACAGTGGGAGGTGTCCCTGCCATGGCAGGGGGTGGCACTGGATGGAATTTAAGGTCCCATCCAACCCAACCAATCTGGGATTCTGTGAGCTGTCCCAGCCTGTGGTCAGGCCAGTGACAGGAATAGCCTGTGGCTCAAATTCCCATTTGTCCCCCTGGGGGGCTCCTGCAGAGCTCTCAGCACTACACCTGTCACACCTCATGGAACCAAGAGCAAGGATGTTCAAACTGTTGACTCCTGGGTTTTCTTGCTCTTCACTCTTGCCTATAAATAACCTTCTGTTGTGTAGCAGCATCTTGGCTGAAGTTCCTAAAAGAAGAAAAGGAGGAGATTCCTTTGCTGGGCACAGAAATCCCTGGATTCCCCCCTGGGAACGGCTGGTGTCATTCCCACTGGTGGGAGCCGAGAGGCTTCAGAGGCAGGGGGAGCAGAAGTCCAGGAGACCTCACTTTACCAGAGCTCCAGCCTGGGAGATTGTTCTCCTTATTCTGAGAGAATTTCAAGCTCAGCTTCCTAGGCAAGCCCTGCAGGTGGAGATGGATGTCAGAGCAGGTCAGCTGGATCTAGGAAGAGTTACCTTCAGGAAAGAAGGATCATCACAATCCCATCAGCTCGTGGTGTGGGTGAGTCAGGAGTAAATCCAGCAGCAGGCTGTGTGCCAGTGGAAATCTAGGAGGTTTTTCCACCTAGGAAAGTAGTTTTTTCCTTTTTTTGACCTTTAAATAAGATGGTAACTTGCACATCCTTGTCTTTTCCCTGGCATCATCCAGAGAAAACAAAACACCTTATTGCCTTTTCCAGGGTTATTAGGGAGAGGTGCCTGCTGAGCTCTGCAGAAGGAGCTCAAGGCCACCAAGGCTGGGAAAGCTGCTGCTCTGCACCACTCCAGGTCACTGCAGGGGCTTGCATTAATTATTTCCAGCTCTCCTGAAATCCTGCTCCAGGCTCTGCCAGCACCAGGGATCTCAGTACTCACCTGGTATTAAAGGGAAGAGTTGGTTGTTCCCCTCGTGTGGATTTGTGTGCCATGTATTTATTTCCTCTGGCTTTATTGGAGAAGGTGTTGGAAGGGAAATATAAAAATCCACAAGAGACAAGTCAGTAATAGAATAAACACACAGGTGTTTTGAAATTCTTCCACTATAAGTAATATTTTTTTTTAACTTTTACCTAATTTATTTTCCTGCTCAACATTTTGCTTTGGGCAAACATGGCTTTTTTTCCAAAGGAGGAAAAATAGTACTGCTAAAAGTTTTCCCTTCAGAAGGCCCATTTCTACCATGGGGATTGCTCCAACAATTCTTTTGGTGGTAGTTTGTGATTTTTAACACATTTTCAAGAGTGAGAGGTTGCTCTAGCTGTGAGCAGGGATCATTGGCAGTCTGTAACATTAATAAGGAATAGCCAATTTTAGCCCTAAATGGATTCATCTTAAATAAAATGTTCATACTCAGCACTTATGGGAAAAGTCCTTTAAACAGCCCAAATGCTGTGGCTGTAACTTTTTAGCCTGAGCAGAGCTGCCAGCTGAGAGGTAGCACAGAAGGCACTGCTTGGTCCTCAGCAAACTTTTTATCTTAAACCTGTAGAGGTTTGAGTCATAGGCTATGGAATGTTTAAAGCTCTCTGCCTACAATAATGCAAGGTTTTGGCATGCAGGAAGGTGAATGCTCTGCTGACTTTGGGCACAGTGAAGTAGCTGTCACTTGTTAACAATAACCCTTAATGCAGGGGTGTTAAATTTAATCCAGCCTGGACACCTGGAAGAGCAGAAGGCTGAACTTCCTTCCCATGGGTGTATCAGCCATGCAAAGGGGGAGTTTTAATTCCCACACAAAAGGAGCCTTGGTTTCAGCAGGTGCTGTTGAGCAGGTCCCTCCTTTTGCTCCGGCAGGCTCGGCTGACACTGCATCTCTGCTGGGGCTGGTGCAGTCCCAAACAGGTGAGGAATGTGGGGAATGGGATATCCCTGTCCTGAGGGCAGTGGGTGCTGCAGGGAGCCCCGGGAAAGCAGGGACATTTATTGGACCAGGGAGCACAGGGTGGAACTGCAGAGAGCTGCACCAACAGTGCCACAGCTGCACAGCAGGACCTGCCTGCCCTGGGCACACAGGATGGAGAACATCCTGCTCCCTTCAGCAAGGGAGACCTCACCTCTTCTAATCCTTGAATTCCAAAGTGCCCCACAATAAATCCCTGAACAGAGACTGAGGAGAAAGTCTGACCAGAGGGACCAAGGGACTGAGCTCCCAGGAGTGCCCACTCTGGAGCTCCAGAGCCCTCACTAGGGTGGGATGAGGGATGGGCCAGTTATCCTTATAGTGTCTGATCCAGGCATTTTGGTGGGATTAAGGCTGTTACTTTAGCAGCAGGTTTCTTACCTGTTCCTGGTGGCTGAGGGGGGTTTGCTCTTGCTCTGCCATTTTTACATGGCTGTGAATTGTCCAGACCCAGGTGAATTGTTGGCTTTGGCACATTTAAGGGATCTTAACCCAGCCAGACCAACCACAGTGCCTTCCCCTACTATGGATGCACGAAGCCCAGGGCTGCTATTCCCATTTTTAACTGCTCTCCTACAGGTTGCTACCAGGGAATGTTTGCTTTCTGAGCTGTTGATTTTGCACAAAAATCCTTAAATCAAGCTTTTTTACCCAAATTCAAACATTGCTTGTTGAGCCCATCTCCCAGATGTATAATCTATCCATGCCCTGCTGCTGGGAGAGCAGGGAGCTTGCAAGGATAAAGGAGCAGGAAAAGGCATTGAGGCTTTAGCAGGGAGTCAGTGAGCACTGCTGTGAAAAATCACCCTGTTAATTCTGGCAGTTCCCACTGAGCTGTTCACCCATGGAAAGGAGAAGCTGGGGAACTTCTCAGTTCATTTATCAAAGCACTTGCAATTCAAAGCAGGTGAAGCAATAAAAAACTATTGAGCAGTGAGAGATCATTTCTCCAGCTTGTGTGGGTGCTCTGTGTGCAATCAGTGGGGACAGGGGCTGGGACTGATCCTGGGCACTTCTGTGTTGATGTTCCCCAGGAAGGGGATTGATTTTGCCAGATTAAAAAACAGCCTTGGCCTTCAGTGTGATGGGAAGGGTAATTTCAAAACCAAATGTTTGTGGATGGTGTGGAATGAACCCCCAGGCTTTCGATGGGCTTGCCTCCCGCAAGCAGTGGTTTCCAGAACCTAGGAGGTGCCAGTGGCAGCCCCAGTCCTGCAGTGAGTCCCTTTGCAGCTGGAGTGACCAGGGCAGGGGAGGCAGAGCTGTGGGATTGTGTGATCTTCAGCTTAAACTGGCACAGGCTACAGAAATCCACCTGTATCCCAGAAATCCACCTTTGTAACACCCAGCCTTGCAGGGAGAGCCGAGTGATTCCCTTTATCTGGCTGTCCTAGAAACTCCACTGCAGCTGATTTCATGCTTGCCCTTGGGAATCACATCTGAGCATTCCCTCCTCAGCCAGGGAATTGGGTCGGTGTCGAGTCCCTGGGATCCAGCAGTTCACAGCACGTGGCTCCTTTATTTCTCTAATTTTCTCTGTTTCATGGTCCATGTCTTTGTCATTAAGTACAACTAGTTTGATTTTATTTTTCCATTGCATGGTTAGGTTTGATTTGAGGGCACTACAAAATCAGGTGGGGCAGCCACAGCTTTTCTGAGCAAGAAGGGCCTCCCCATCTGGGACTTTCCCTCTTGGGGACCTGCAGCAAGCAGAGCCAGACCCCAGACCCTTCACTGCTCTGAGTCACAATTTCTTTATTCCTACTGTTTTTGGCAATGATCATTTTTAATACCTTTGGATAATTCTTAGCTGTAACTGCACAGTCATTGTTGGGGGGAATGAGAATCAGAATGTCTCTGATTTGAACAGCCCGTGCTTTTCCCTTTGCCAGAAATACTCGTGCAGACTGACACCTGCTATTGTGCTCAGGCTCTTTTTGCTTCAGCAAACTTCTCTGCAGATATTTCATCTACTCTTTTTTTTTTTCTTCAGTTGCAGTTACAAAAGGCACTGACTCAAGTCTTTCAGTATTGTCATTTCAAAAATGGATTCAGAATAACAAGGAAATTTTTTTTTTTTTTTCCCAGGGGAAGGTGAGAGAATGCAAAAGTACTGAAGTCAAGTCATGGTGCCTGCCTGTTGCTCCCAGCCCATCACAGCCTGTGCCAGCCGATGTGCCAGGGAACTGGGATGTGCTGTGGGATGTGCTGGCTCCATCTGTAAAGCACTGAGTGACCCACCCCCCTTCAATCACAGCCTGCCCTGACAGCTGCTGTCTGCAGCAAGGCTTTGCCTGCCTGCCTGCCCTCGGGGGGAGGCTGCAGCCCTGCAGAGCCAACTCCTGAAAACACTCTCAAAAAAAAAAAAAAAAGTTTTTTTAAAACATGTTTTAAACTCTTAATGTCCTTTATTTACTAAAAAAATCCCAGCTGCAGATTTTGTGCTGTTTTCTACGTTTTCGTGTTGTTTTCTACGTTTTTGTGTTGTTTTCTAGATTTTCATGTTGCTGTCTAGATTTTATTGTTTTCTAGATTTTAGTGTTGTTCTCTAGGTCTTTGTGTTGTTTCTAGGTCTTTGTGTTGTTCTCTAGGCTTTCATGTTGTTTTCTAGGTTTTTGTGTTGTTCTCAAGGTTTTCATGTTGCTTTCTAGATTTTCCTGTTGTTTTCTATGTTTTCATGTTGTTTTCTAGATTGTAATAAAATCTCCAGAGAACACTCAGTGACAGCAGCAAGTATTTGAAGCCCAGGGGATGGGATCTGTTTGAAGACACCAAGACTGGAGGTTGGCTGCTGGGACCAGGTAAGGTCCCCATGTCCCTTGGCTTGTGTCTGATGAAGGATCAATGGGCATTTGTTCTCAGAGGGTGACCTGGTACTTTCTGATTTCATGGCTAGAGGGATGGATGGGCTCCTGAGTCCCTGGGCAGCTTCACTCAGTCCTTTCTTGGGCTCCTGATTTGTGATGGGCTGGTCCATGGCCCCAGAGCAGGTGGGGCAGATGATGATGCAGGTTCCCTGTGCCCTGACATCAGGACCTGGCCTTGCTGGGTGCCCCATGGCACAGTGCCTCTCCTGGTGAGACATGCTGAGCACCATGGGGGTGTTCAGCCTGGAGAACAAAAGGCTCTGGGGACACCTTGGAGCCCTTGCAGTGCTCCAGGAGAGCTGGAGAGGGACTGGGGACAAGGGATGGAGGGACAGGGCAAGGAGAAATGGCTTCACACTGAGGGTTAGATGGCATGTTGGGAAGGAATCCTTCCCTGTGAGGGTGGGAAGCCCTGACACAGGGTGTCCAGAGCAGCTGTGGCTGCCCCTGCATCCCTGGCAGTGCCCAAAGCCAGGCTGGATGGGGCTTGGAGCAACCTGGGATAGTGAAAAGTGTCCCTGGCATGGCAGGGGGGGGGTGGAATGAGATGGTTTTGAGGATCCCTTTGAGCTCAAACCTTCTGTGATTCCACGGAATGCAGTGCCCTGACACCTTGTCCAGGTCTCTGTGGGTTCCAGGGAGCTCCAGCCACGGACCTGGTGAAAAAGCAAAGGGTCCCAGGATGAGGGAAGAGATGAGAATCTTGACTCTATGTTTCAGAAGGCTGATTTATTATTTTATGATGTATATTATATTAAAAGAAAATTATATATTAAAACCTACTAAAGGAATAGAAGAAAGGATTTCATCAGAAGGCTTGAAAGGAATAGAAAGGAAAGGAATGATAATAAAATCTTGTGACTGCCGAGAGAGTCTGAGACAGCTGGACTGGGATTGGCCATTAATTAAAAACAACCACAGGAGACCAATCAAAGATGCACCTGTTGCATTCCACAGCAGCAGATTATTATTGTTTTTCTTTTCCTCTGAGGCCTCTCAGCTCCTCAGGAGAAAAGATCCCAAGGAAAGAATTTTTCATACAACATGTCTGTGACAGAGTGTGAGGCCCAGAGCCTTTGGTGGCCCCATGTGCAGCAGGAGCAGGGCCCAGGAAGCAGCTCAGGCAGAGCAGAGGGAGCTCTGAGCAGGTGAAAGGCTCATTGTTGCTACTGGCAACATCTCTGGGGTGCCTGTTTGATGAGAGTGGGAAGGCAGGAGGGGGCTGGCTCATCCATCTCCTGCTCCTGTAGGGTGGGAAGGTGTCTGCCACCCATTTGCAGCTGAGCTCATTATGGAATCTAAACTGGTATTGATCATAAATTCTCTATTTAAACCATTTTGAGAGAAAAGCCCTTTCAGTCTACAGTGATCCTTTTCTGCCATATTTTCAGGTTAATCAACAGTTTTCATCCTTTATGAAAAATCATGAAGCACATGTACTCTCTCTTAGTGCAGTTCTCTCTCACTTGGAAACATTCTCCACCCCTTCTATTCTCCAAAGCAAAACAATTAAAATCAGAGGTTGTTTTGCATTCCTCTGTAGCTATTTTTAATGTTAACTCAAAAAATGGCACAGATAATTTTACCATGGGAGTATTTTAATGCACACACTGTTTTCCCCAAACAGGGTAGGTATTATTTCTGTCTTGCAATGGGTTTGCTGAGCTTCCCATGCCCTGGGGTGGTGCCATCCCTCTGGATTTGCCCTGGGAGCTGAGCAGAGAGCTCAGCACTGTCCCAGCCCCCAGCTCTGCCCAGCACATCCTTTTCCCCCATCCTGCTTTCCCCTTGCTGGCTGCAGCACCAGCAGCTCATCCCATCTCCCTGCCCAGCCTTCCCCAGCCAGAGGAAAGGGGATAATAATGCTGTGCCATGCATGAGGATTAATTTTTTAAAGTGGGTTGAGGCTAAAGGGTGTTACATGGATCTGATCTGTGCTGTTGGAGGTCAGCAGAAGCTTTAGGATAAGGATGGCATAATAGTACTTTAAAAAAATAATTATGGTTTATTCTTTTGAAATCCAGTGATTTCCTGGAAGAACAGTGGGTGGTTTCAATGTAATGGCCATGGAAGTTGATTGCAAGACATGCAAACCCTGCATGGCCCCCAGTGCCTGCCCCAGCCCTGATGCCTTCCCTCCTCAGCACACCAAGTTCTGCTTGCAGGGCAGTTTAGAGTAAGCTCTGTGCTGCATAAATATTAAAACTTGTAATCAGATGATTGCCTACATGTTTTATTTTCCTTTGCAGGGATGGTTTTTACTCTCAGCAGTGGCACAGGGTGCCATGCAGCCAGCCCCAGCCCACACAGCCCTGGGGGATTTGTCCCCTCTAACCTGTCACGTGTTCTGTGGCTTGGACATCACCTCCTGCGTGGGCACCCCAGTCTGGTGTGCAGATAAATTCCCAGACATGGAAAAAAGAAGTAGCTGCCTCTTTGCTGGTCCTTCAGCCAGGCAGACTGATGGCCCATCTGCAGGGTGTGCCCCAGGGCTGGGTGACAGTAATCCAGTGCCCTTTTCCCTTCCTCACCATTGTGTAGGGATCCAGGTAAGGATCCTGTGTAGGGATCCAGGTCAGGCTGCAGGTGGGCACTGGGTGATGCCTGGTTAAAGAGCCAAGGATGACCCAGCCCAGCACACCTGAGTGTGGAGTGAATCCATCCCTGCTTTTATCATCCCTGTGGATGAGCAGGCAGCCCTGGCCCCGCTGGTGTTGGGTGTCAGTTTGTTGGAACACACTGCCCATCCCCTCATGGGATGTGCTGCATTATTCATCAGAGAGATGAAAAACTGGAGGAGCTATTGTTGGTCCTGTTGAAGCTCTCTGTTCCTGCAGCACTGAAAGGAGCAGTCATTACCTGTCTCCTCTTTCAGATCCAATTTGCCAGGATGCACATTTCCTGGGAAGCTCTGTAGGGCTCCTCGGGGCTGGGATGATTTATTTATAGCAATGACCTTACAGCCACTTGGAAGACTGCTGACATTTGGGCACTGTAGAGCACTTGTGGCAAGAAACTCCCTGTGTTTCCAATTCCCCATCCAGTCTGAAAAACTTTTTGCAGCTTGTTTTGCTGTTGAGTAAACCTCTGGATGTCACAGCTGGATTCCTCCGAGGCTCACTCAGACCCCTTGCTCATTTTCTACACCTGTTTTTTTTTTTTTCTTCCTGTTTCCTCTCCACATGCAAAGCCTGGCTCCCTCTCCAGACCCTGACCAGCCCACATGGAACAGCACTCTGTGTTTCCCTGCAGGCTGCTGGGGGATGCCCCTTGTGCTGAAGCATTTTCACCAATCAAGCTGGAAAGGTCACCAGGGTGACCCAGCATTACCCAAACCTACTCTGCCTCTGATCAGAGCAGATTATTAAAGTGCAGGTTCATGATCCATGGGCCTGGCCACACAAAGCTGCAGGCATGTTCAGGAGTCCCTGAGCTCCCAGGGCAATGTGATTGAGCCTTTTGTGTCCTGTCAGAAACAGCCAGGCTGGGCTCACCCAGAAGGGTTTTGTTCGTACCCGTGGTGTGCTGGGCTGTGAAGGGCTTTAAATAGCTCCTAACAATTATTTTAGGATTTTGAACAGGGAAAGAGCTAGTAAATGTCTTTGGAAAAGGTCTGATTATTGCAGTGGGAGAGCAGGGACAGGGAGAGGGAGGTGTGGATTCAGAGGGATGTGTGGCTGCCTGAGCACTGGATGTGCAGTGAAAGGGCCCTTCTGACCAGTGCTGTGTGTTTGGGGGAGGCAAACTTAGGGCTGAATCTTCTGCTGAAGCTGTTAAAATTCTCCAGTTGGGGATCTCTGATTGTGAACCATTTATCACTTTATGTGGCTAAGAGCAGAGAGAAAAACAAATTACCCTAAAACTCACCACTGAGGTGCTGCCATGGGACAGGGATTAGAATTTGGCATCTGGTGCTCACCTCCTTTTGGGGATCTCAGAAGTGTTTGTTCCCAGGCATCTCCCTGAGACCCTTCAGCAATCCCCTCTGTCCCCAGGTTCCACAGGCAGCCTGAACAGTCCTTGCACTATGCCTGCCCCTCACTGGGCACACCAGAAGTTCATCCCACTGCTGCCTCAGCAGGGCACCAAAAGAAAACACTAAAATCCCTCACAGAAAGGTTGGAGAGCCAAGCAGATCCCAGTTCAAGCTGCAGCTTGGTGCAGCTGCAGAGAAACACCAAGCATGAGGCAGAGGATGGTGGATCCCACTGGTTCCACCTGGGAATAAACAGGGAATAAATTCCTGCCTGGCACAGCCAACTCCTTCACAGGATTTGGGCTTCAAGCAGGGAAAGCATTGATCTCTGCAAAGCAAAAGCCTTAAAAATCTTCCAGGAAAAAAAAAGTGGTTTATTCCTAGGAAGAGAAAATGGGACAGCTAAGGGAGAATGAGGCAGAAGGGTGCCAGGGTGGCAGGAAAGCTTTGGGGACGGGATGGGAGGGGACAAGGACACCACATGGAGCAGTGGCAGGGCTGGACACTGAGCTGGAAGCCACATGTGCTGATGCTGACAATCACTGCAGCTGCCAGCCAGGGGGAGGTGGGGCTGCAGTCTTCACTGGTGTCTGGAGTGTTTATTGTCCCCACTCTGTTCCTGCAGGACTGTGTTGGTCACCTGAGCTCTTTAATCCTCTGTAATCTGCTCTGGAACATGGGCTCTGAGGAATGCTTCATCCCATCCCAAGGACTGTCTCAGAAAGGTCCCCTTCAATTCTTTTCAGGAATTAGACATTCTGCAGCAGGAGCTGAGATGGTCCATGACCTCTGAGACACCTGAGTGAGAAATGATGGTGATGCTCCAATCCAATGAGGCAGATACTCAGCCTGGCTGGAAACTTTCTGAAAATGAGGTGAGCTAAACAGTTAACAATTTTTGAAGTGTCATAATGATGAAAGGATTACAAAACCCTGAAAGTGGGACCAGGTCTTGACCCCTTGTCTTGGGTTAATTCTGTGGGGACAGTCCAGGACCTGGTGCTTTTCAAAGGGTTGTTCCAAGGGTTTACATTGGAGCAAAGGGAGGAAAACTTCTGCTCTGCCACTTGGACCAGGGGTGGGAGTTCTCTGACAAGCTATCATTTGAAATCTCTGAAGTCTAGGAGAGAGCAGTCCTTTTAAAGTCTCAAACTGGTGACAGTTCCAAGCTGGGACATCGTGTGCAGTTAGGGAATGGAAATTCAGTCATGCAAAACAGCTAAACATAACAACTGCTAAAAGAGAGCCTGCTCTGTGGGGGAAAGTAGGGAGGCTCAGCCTAGAAATTTATTCTCTCATGTCCTGCATGAGATTTTTGGAAATTCCCCTTTAAACAAAGCAAAGGTTAACCCCTGGTTGGGAGAATCCCTAAAACCCTGCCCTGCTCCAGGTATTCCCAATGCCTCTATGGGGTTAAGGGTTAAATCCTGAAATCCAGCTCTCTGTCAAGTGTCTCAACCACCCCTAAATCAGGTGAACTGGACTTGGAACCTGTCTTTAGGCTCTTCATCAGACAACAGCTTCCATCTTATTTCAGAGAATTTCTGCTAAAGTAAAATATTTAGGCAGAAAATTTGTATTACCGGAAATCAAATTTGGAAAATTTGTATTACTGAAAATCTGAAAGGATGATTTCCCCCCAGTTTACAGGCTTACAGAAAATAACAAAGTATCATGTGCCCTTGGCCACACACACAACTGATGGGGTAAACAAGGGAAGTTTATCTCACATCTGACTTACCAGGGGTTGTGCTGACCTACCCACAAGGTTTGTTTGAGCACTTTGCTTTTCACATGCTGTAATTTTGTTTTTTTCCTCGCAAAGCCATATCTATACTTGAGAAAACAAAAGGACAGAGGCACTAATGTGAGTGTACCACAGAACCCTCTCAGCAATTTGTGGTTCCCAGCTTCATACATATCTTTAATTTCTGCTCATTTTCAGTCCTGCATGGGGTTTCCATAGGGTTTCCCAATTATTTACAGAGGAAAAGGGAATTTTTATCCTCATAACAAATATTTGTTATTTTAGCTTCTGGTCACCACAAATATTTATTCAATTTTTTAAAATGAATTTTGAATTTCATTTTTTTTGCGCCAGACCTTCTCTTTTCTTCCCCTTGTGCTGATTTTTCATGCCTACATATGATTCATTTAATCTTTCCCAAAAGAGTGTAGCAAATTAGATTAACGAGGCAAATTAATAAACCAGTGTAGCTGTGAGACCTCAAACACTTTACTTACCAGGTACAGCACATCATCCTTCACTCAGAGGCCCAGGACAGGTTATTAATGAGCAGATTTTGCCATCCTTGATGCTGTGTGGCTACTGCTGATGCCTTGTGAAGGCTGGCCTAGAACAGAGGCTGGATGGAGTTCCAGAATAAAGCAGGGATTGATTCCAAGGATCTCCTCCATGGACCCACCCTGGGCAGCACCAGAGCCCAGCCAGGGCTGCACCCAAGATGACCCAAAATGGCCCCAAAATGCCCGGCCGGGCACGGGGTCTCTCCCTGGGATCAGCTCTGCTCCATTCCCACCTTGCAGTTCATTGTCCCAGCCCAGCTTTAGCCCAGGCACTCCCACCCTGCTTGTTTTTCTCTCTCCAGCCCACGGGGTTTGTGCTCCTGGCCTGAGATTGGGATCATTTGTCCTTGGTGCCCAGCTGGAGCAGGAATTGTTTTGTCTCCCTGCTCTGGGCACAGAGCTCACCATCCCATAATATGAACCCAGACCCACACACTAAAGCAGCACAGAATCTGAAAAATAGAAAAGCCAAACCTGAGGCATCACTGCCAACCTGGCAATGCCACAGGAATTTGGTGGCTGTGCCCTGGATGCTGATGGCCACTGGTGTTCTGCCACACCACAGAGAGGTGAGCTGGCTGCCAGGAAATGCTCTGTAGAGCTGGAGATTTTATCACAGCCCATTGTAACCCGACAACAATGAAGCCATTAGAGCTTGGACCCGAGCCCACAGCACTTGGAAATGTGACAACCTCACCTTTATGGGACTAACAGCACGGTTTGTGGCTTTATCCATCAGCCCCAAAGTGACTGCACCTCCCAGAGCCTCACTGGGCTGAGTTTGGGGCTCTGCACCCTTCTCTGAGCTTTCAGGTCTTTCCCATCATCAGGCACATGGAGATCACAGGGCTGCCCCAGCTGTGTCCCTGCTGAGGTCAGGAAAAATCACCCCAGGCTTTGCACAGGGTCAGTTGAGGAGCAGTAACTCTCTGTACTTGGCTGGGGGAAGGTGGAGAATGACCAGCAGGATCTGCCTCAGGTCCCTGAAGCCCTGAGGGTGCTCAGCCCAGCTGGGGGGGATGCTGAGAGCTCTGGACAAGCTCATGCTCCAAGACAGGCCTGGAGCTCATGATCCTGATATTGATCTTTGTTTAATACAATATATTAAGCAATTTAAACAGCAAGCACCTGGCAGTGCTCCCTGGCAGGCAGCCCACGCTCTGGGGAGCATCACTTGCTGGCTCTGCTCAGCCTCCCCCACCAGCAGCTTTGGGGAGAGGCACAGAAAACTGGGAGAGACCAGGAGAGCAGGCAGCAGGGACTTGGCTGAGCACACCCCCAATCAGCTTTTCCCTGAGCAGAGGGACTGGAAGATTTCTCTTTTCTCATTCTAGAGACTGGAAGGTTTTTTTTTTTTTAATAATATTGCTTTTTCTGGTGAGATTTTTCCTGTGGGGTGACTCAGGGGACACCAGGGAAGGTCATTTTGCTGTCCAGGGCAAGGAATGCTGAGAGACAAAGAAGTGCACAAATCCAGATGAGATCTGGCTTTTCTTAGTGGCTTTCTTGCAAAGTACACCTGTGTCTGTCTGGGACAGTTTTAAAAGACACAGCTCTGAGCACAGGGAGGTGGGACAGAGCAGGGGCTCCTGTGTGCCCTGTTCCAGGTGGTCTCTGCAAGAGGTGCCTGAGCATAGGAATGATGCTGTCCTGACCCCTCCAGTTGTCTGGATGTGGAGACAGGCTCCTTGGGAACCTGGGGATGCACTGACTGCCATGGAGCACCTGCTGGGAAGTGGGGACCTTGGCTTTGGTTTAGTCAGACCCTAAAGCTTCACCCATCCAGGCTGGAAACAGAAACTCATTTATCTCATCAATTTATCTCATCAGGGAGAGTAATTTCTGTGCATCCTTTAGTCTGGGAACCTCACCTTCACCAGGGAGAATGGATCCAAGCACCCAAGAGCATCCTGGAAAAAGAGCACACTGGGTCACTGTCTGGAGCTCTGGCAGGTTTGGGACTGAATGTCTTCCCAAGTTCCTTTATGAGCAGAGTTTATGTCGATTTTGCCCTGTGTAGTCTGTTTGGTTTGCCTGGGGGAACAGCAGGACACTAATTAATTAATGATGACAAGAATGACTCACTTTCCTTTTGCCCTCCTGTGGCACCTTCTTTGTCACAGGAGGAAGCAGGAGCACAGATCCTGTCCCAGGCTGCTCTGGCCTGTGTCCTAGGGAAGGAGGGCAGCAAAATATGGATTTATAGTGACTGTGCAGCATTTGTGTCTTGCCCAATGTCACCACAGAAGAACCTGCTCCATGAGCAGCCATTCAGTGTTCCTGAGGGAAGCTGGAAATGTTGGGATTTTAATAGCACTGGGATTAACTGCCTGCTTAAATGAGGAAGGCAATAGTTCTGTAATTAGTGTGACTTCCTGAACAGAAATGGGAATGCTGCTTGCCCTGCTGCTCAGGGAAGGGGCTCAGCCTGGCCCCAGGGCAGGAAAGCTCCTACTGCAGGGCTTGTACATCACCACTGCTTCCCCAAAATTCCACAGCCTGTAGCAGCTCCACCACTTGCACAAAGGCTGCTGCAATCTCCATCTGGGAATCTGTAAGGGTGGGAAATCTCACCAGGATTAAAATTCTCCCTCCTCCCCACAAGCTGTGGTCTAGTGAGAACACAGAATTAACATGGTGTTTAGGACAAAATAAAACAAACCCAGATTTGACCACCTGTTCTGGAACAGGAGAGAGACAGGAGGCTGGACAGGGGGGAGAAGCTGGGAGCATCACGTGGAGGGGTCAGTTTTATTTGTGAGTGGGCAAAAAGTTCTTTGTTGTGGGCAGGTCCCTTCCCTCAGGCCATCCTGGCTGTCACCAGACGGGGCTGAGTTCTCCATTCCCAAACAAGGCTTGGTCATATCCTCTTATGACAGCTTAGAGTCTGTCATTATTGTTCATTACCAGATTGACAGAGCACAGCCTGTCCTTGCTGCCCTGCCTGCAGCTAAAATCATGGATGCAGGAGTCAGGAATCCCTGCTGCCATTAGAAATCATTAGAAATCCTAGAGGGAAAAAAAGCCTCTGAACCCCAAACTCAAAATCCCCCAAGGTCACTGTGTTAAAATAATACATATACACATATATTTCTATTTTTTTTTAACTGAAGGGAAAGAGTTCCATGTTGAAGTATTGAAAAGCAGCCTGAGGAGTGGCTGATTGAGCCCCTTAGAGCTCCCCTGTACATTTCTTTCTCATGCCACACTGTATGAATGTAAGATTGGACATCACACAGCTTCCTTTGGCCCCCGGCCAGGAAGAGGCTGGAAAATAATTCCCTTTTTTACAGATGTCTTTATCCATGTAGAATGGATAAGTTTAGACAAGAAGGATGTGAGCACTTCAGAGAAATTGATGTCCAGTAAAAGAAAAACCCCACAAGGTACTTGCCTATTTTCCTACAGATATTATTGAGAATCTTCAGGTGAGCTGGAGCCAGCAATGCACTGAGGTGAAAGCTAAGCTGGATGTTTACTTTCCTCCCACTTCCATTTGTGATCTGTAGCTAGGAACTGTTCAGTTCCCTATTTATTTAGTGGGAGATGATAGAATATTTCAGGATACAGCAGCTCATGTTCTGCCAATTCATAGGATAAACAGACAAAATGTTTCCTGGGGTTGATTTGTCAGGAACAGCTGTTCTTTAGGACATTGGAAGTATCTTTCCCCTCAAAATAATTTGATCGGGACTTAGAAAAACCTCCACAAAATAAATGTTCCACAGTTCAAGCAGACACTGCAGCTGCTCAGTGGGGAAAGGCTAAAGCTATGGAAATAGGGAAATTGCTGCTCCACAGGAAGATGGGAGCTAAATATTTCTTCTGGCGTGGGAAGAGTAGTCAGGGCCATGGAGAAAAACAGAGCACCCAAGGGCAGTTAGTGACTGGCAGATCAACATCATTTTCCTGTCTAAGCACTTGGTATTAACACTTGAGGACAAACAGGGTCAGGACTCACCTTTAAAATATTTCCTATACAAGGAGGGAGAGAGAATGTGTCTAAATAGCAAAATATCTTCCTTTAACATTGTTTTACCTTTTCTCTTTACATCTTGTCTTAGCCCTCATTTTTGTGGCTGAATGTTTTAATTTATCACCAAATACAGCTTTCCTTCTGTACCATATAAACTCCCTTGTCTGCTCAGTTTTAAAAGTGTACAGTGGTTTTGAGACCATTTATTTAAAAAGAGCTTTTAAAATGAAGGTGGTTCATTGCACAGAACCCCTGAGACAACTGCCAGGAGTGCTGCATAAATTACAGCCTCTTCTGGTGACCATTAAATGCAAGGAAGATGGAAAAAACCAGCATGCAGATGATGATGAAAGCCAAGAGCATTTTTCAAAACTCAAGGTCTTCATGCTAATAATGAAAACTTCCTTGTCTCTGCTGGGGGTGACCTTGTGAAAAGCAGCTTGCCTGTGCATCTCAAAACATCAGGACTAAATTAGGTCTCCATAACGTGAGTGCAGTCTGAACTAGGGTGTTTGTACTCCCCAGAGGGGTCAGTGTGCCTGGGAGGGGACTTGTTTAGCCTAGTTCAGATGCAGTGAAATGCTCTGAGGTTGTTCAGCTGTGCTGAGCTGCAGGTGTTGCTTTCTCCCTGCCTCCAGGAGACAGGACAGCTCAGAGCAGCTCGCAGGCAAGGGCTCTTGGAGAGGTGGATGCTGGATGAGAAGTGAAACTCTTCCTTTCAGATGGGAAATGCTGCTGCCTGGACAGCTTCCAAAACCAGAGAGGTTGTGGGAAATGCTGCTGTGTTGAATCCAAGCTGGTTTGCACGAGCTCAGGAGCTCCAGCAGGGCTCTGAGCTACCCCAAAAGTGCTGCCAGTCTGCCAGGATGACCAGGAGCTGATGGAGTGTGTCTCTGGGGGCACTCCCATTTCTGGAGGCACCCCCATCTCTTCAGGGTCCACCTCCAGCCTCGCTCCCTGCCTTGGACACCAGAGGCTTCAGGAGATCCCACAGAGCCTTGGAGAGCAAGTTTCAGAGTTCCTGGATAAATTACAAAAGCTCCAAATTCTGGGATAATTTTTGTTTTAAGTAACATTTCTGTTTTTCTGGCAAATTTTCCTTACATAGTTTCCATTACTTTCATTACCCCTTTTGCAGAATTAAGTATTTTAGAACTTTGAAAATTGAAGCAGAAAAGAAATAGAGGCTTTAAATCAGCCCTAGCTATAAATTTGGAGGAGAAATATCAATTAAATGATTTTTTTTTTTGCGGCCCTTCCAGTATTAGGCTGGCAGAAAAAGAAGCCAAAACTGTTCTTGGTGTTCTAGGTTAATGGTTTGTGTTTCTAATCCATAATCTCTTTTATTTCACACAGTCTCACTACATTTGGGACTTCATGCTCTCTAGTCACATTATGTCTCAAGGAAAACCAGCTCAATTAAACTTCATTTGGGTTTGAAAAGAGGCAGAGTGTGCATGTTTTGGAGACAATTAGTGCAAGCTCAGACTGCTTATCAGGGAAAGAATAATCAGTGTCAGTCAGACCCTGGAACAAGGCTCAGAGAAGGCACCAGTGGGATCTCCACACTTGGAGGATTCAGACTCAAAGGTACAAGGCCCTGATCTGACCAGATTTTGTCTAGACTGTGCTTTGGCCAAGAAAAGCTGGACCAGGGGATCCTTGAGATCCCTTCCAGCCTGCTCCTCTGGGATTCTGTGGTGTTATCTGATACACATCTAACTCCAAAGCCTTGTAAATCTGCAGGCAACACCTATGAGTACAAAAAACCATTGTACAGGAGCCTCTGGAATGGGCTACAGCAGCCAGGAATCCAACTGCAGTGCCTGGGGGTGTGGAAAGAAAAGGATTATGTAGGTATTGCTAGATGAGGAAAACCAGCTAAACAGGGCATATCTACCCAAAATGTCAGCCAGAACACAGATGCTAATATTCCTTATTTTTCCTGGAGTGTTTCAGGAAGCCCTTGATCAGCATTAGATGTAAGGACTCAGCCTGAGTGAGCTGTTGGTGAGAGCAAATCCACTCATCCCTCTGCACTGAGATACTGATCCAGCACTGGGATATTGATCCAGCACTGGCACAAACAGAAATGCCTTCTGCACTCTGGAACTGGCAGTCAAAAACTTCAGGAAAAAACCTAACCAGCTGGTTTGTTTTCTTCCAAAACATTGGAATTATATTTTTGACTAATGAGTTTGAGGAACTGATATTTGTGGTTCTCTTTTGGTCTTTGCTTTTAGTTTCTGACCCCTTTATTTATACTTGGTAGATATTTTATGCTTTTCTGTGCTGCACTGAGGATTAAAAATCTACTTTGAAAATAAAACCTCAGCTTCTAACTTAACCACTTGACTCTAGAGGCAGAAGGTGCAGGACAGGAAGCAAACATTCCAAGAAAAACATGAAAATACTGACAGCTGACAGAAGTGTGATGTAGCAGTGTTTAACTGAGAAGATCTAACAGGACCATATGCTGAGGCAGTCAGCAGCTCTGAGGGGAAGCCAAAGTCCAAGGGACTTTTCTCCAGGGGTTATCAAACCTAAATAAGAAGCAGCTATTTTGATTCTGAGCAACACCAGTGAGGCCTTATTTGGAATATTCTTTGATGTGAGAGGAAGACAGCCAAGAAATGAACACAGCTCAGCTTTGGAGCTGTGTGCTCTGAGGGAAGCCCAGCTCACTTGGCCTCTTCCCTGAGTGCCTGAGGACACTGGGAAAACTCTTGAAGATGAAGCAAATCAGGCAAGATGTGTACTTGGAATAAGAGAGTGAAAATTCAGAGCCAGGATGGCAAGATAAGAGAAACAGCAACAAAATGAAATGGTAGAAGTTCTGTTTCTTCAGCACAGAAGTTGGAAAGCTCTAATCCCAACAGGTTTGGGCTCCATTTGAGAAATTAGCTCCCCAGTTTGATGCAGGTGATCAGCCTCATTCATCTGAACAGCCTCTGCTTCTGACATGGGCAGCCTGGACTCTCATCTACATCAAGTTGGATGGGGCTTGGAGCAACCTGGTCCAGTGGAAGGTGTCCCTGCCCATGGCCGGGGTTGGAACAAATGATCTTTAAAGTCCTTTTAAAGACCCAAACCATTCTGTGATTCTATGATCAGCTGAGTAACCAATATTCCTAATACAACCAATGTAATGTGATTTTTCTATACCAGAGAAATGTGGCTTGTGGGCAATGGGCCAAATCTGGACTTTCTCCCCAGGCCTTGGGTGCTTGCCCAGGCCCCTTGACTGTAAAAGTTGTCTTGGCAGAGGGAGGAACCATGGGAACTCTTGGGGAAACTGGGCTGTGTGAGAGCCATGTCCAGCAAGAAAGGCACATGAATCCCTCCTGGCCAAGGATTTCAAAGATTCCACATCCAGTGAAGAAATGTGACCTTCCTGAGACCGAGCAGCTTCACCAATTTCCAATTATTCCAGCAGCAGCTCAACATTTTGCATAATTTTGTAAGATTTGCTTTACTGATTAAGCTGAATTGCACTGTGCAGAGCTCAGTCAGTGGCTCAGCCTCTCTGCTGCTGGGGTGCTTGGGCAGCAATCAGATGGACAGAGAATGATTGCACATGGAGCTGGGTGGGTTAGGGCAGCAGTGGTTTACTCCTCACTTAAATACCCTCCCAAATTCTCTGATCCTTCTCCTCACTCTGACCTCTAGGGGAGATCCAAGTCCTTGTGATATTTGAGCAATTTCAGCTGTACACAACCCCAGAGATGCTCTAAATTGTCCTTTGGTGTTAGAGCCCTGTAAATTTACAGCTGTGCCTGGACATGGGCAGCTCCAGAGCTGCTGTCTCATACAAGTGGAAGCTTTTGAAGCTTAAACTTTTTTCAAAGGGCTTAGGCAAGAGAAACTCAGATGCAGCTGAGACATGTGGTTGGAAAACTGAAGCAACACGTTCCTGAAACACAAAATCTGTAATTTCTCAGGGTGGCAAGGATTATTTGGGAGACAGCAAACATACTTTTCATATGAAAGCAGCAATGTGTGCTACAAAAAGCCTGTTTATAATGCAGCTTACCTACCAGCCAGCCACGTCAAGCTGTCAATGGAGAGAGGACTGACAACAAGCTAATGACCTCCTGCTGCTCAATAAATGTCTCAGCTTTGCTCCAGCATCTCTTTGTGCAGTGGGAGGGAGACAGGGATGCCAGGCAATGTTCTGTTGCAATTATTTTATTCTGTTTCTACCCATTCTTTTAACACAACATACAAGAAAGGCAGGCACAGAAGCTTTTGTGAGGCCTGATACAAGTAAACAATAGTTGCTCAAGCTATAATTACTAAATTATTTTCTATTACAGTTAGGAATAAAAGCAATCAAAGAACTGTCCTTCCAGAAAAGTAATCTGTTTTGAAAATGATTTATTTTTCTGTTCCCCTCATTGTATCTGTAAATAAGGCAAAGCATTATGAGGTACCCTGCTAGACAGCTTTCTGCAAGATTAAATTGGCAATAAGATGGAAAGCTACTTTTTATGCAGTTGTTGTAACTGCCTATTAGTGATGAAGAAGGCTAAGAGAAGGTACAGATTTTTACAGAGCACACCTCTAAAATATATTAAATCATATTAATGTGATAAGAATTTATGGATCAGGCTAGGCCTGAATTAAAATAAAAATCTCATCCAACATTTCATGATGTTCCAGAAAAAATGTCTTTTCTCCATTTTAATTCTAGACTTGTGTATTCTTTATCTTCCTCAGTTACCATCCAAGGTCTCCAGTAATGGCTCTAAAGTATCCCTGATATTCTTTCACCATCCTGCTGAGCCAGTAGTGTGGTAATTGGCACTGCTCTGTTGGAATCTCACTCTTACCTGGTTTGTGTTCTGGTTTCAATTTGAGCTGTCTGTGTTTAATCCTAGATTTTCTCATAAAAAGGATAAGTCTCAATAAATAGGTAAGAGAAAGGCTTCTGAGACACAGAATGAAAATATCCAGAATCCTTAAGCAGTCTATTGGTGGATTACGTCAACTCAAAGATAGATTTTGCTCCCTCTGGCTCATCAAATAATCTGATTAGCTGGTGCTGATTATGCTGGGCATGATGCACTGTGTTCTGCAAACCAGACACAGAATGTCCCTACTCTGCTGCCTCGTGTGCTCCTGGACAGCCTTATTTATAATAAATCCCATTTTCACTTTTGCCAACCTCTAAAGCTTTGGCTCAACTTTAGGCCATATTAAAGCCACCTGATAACACTGCCTTGCAGCACAGGAGAAGGGCTGGCCTCTCCTAAAGCAGAAAAATGTCTGAGATTCTGCCTCTCAGCTCCACTTCCACTGGGTTTAGCACCTCTGGCTTTTAAACAATGTTTGGGGAGGGGTGATGCCATCAGGGGGCTCACAAAAGCCAGGAGTCAGAGGAGGGGGTTGCCTAACCCAGTATCAAAACCTGTGGCAGCATAATGTGGTATTTTCACCTCCTCCAGCCCCAGCTGGCAGTGTTAGAGGAGTCAATGTTATGCTAACCCCACACTTCATTTTCTGCTGCCAGAAGCATTTTGGAGGGATCTGGGGTTGGTGGTAGTTAAATGTGTCAGTGGTGATGGTGAGAGAACAGTGGCCATTGTGCAGAGCCATCCAGGCTCTTTAGGCCTGACATTTCTGTACAGCAGTGGGTTTGTGGATTTCAGTCCATTTTTAAAATGGATTTTTGTCTCGAGTCCTCACAAATGTCTTACATTCCCCTGAAGGGACTCAGGCTGCTGCCTCCTTTCAGAGTTGTGTTGTGACTTGTCACTGCCCTCCCTGATGACTTTCAGAGCACACCCAAAGAACTCTTTGCATTTTCCTGTTCTATTTTCTTTCCCCTTTACCACCCTGTCTCACATTTTCCTCAATCCCTCTCTCTTTTCCTCCTGTCTGTCCTCCCCCTGCATTCCTGTGCTGTGACAGCCCTGCTGATGGTGCTGGGAGCAGCAGCAGCCATGCTGTGCTCACCGTCTGGGCCGGGCAGCTCCTGCAGCCTGCTGGAGTCTCCAGATCCTCACTCAGGACTGGAGCATGGCCACCATCGCTCCCAGCTTCCCGCTGGTCTCCACCTGAGCTGCCTCTCTGTTGGCCACAGACTCCTTCACCTAAACAAGGTCTGCCCAGCTGAGGAAAGCTTCTAAGGTTCCCCCATCACAGGGCTTAAAGCCTTCAGCTGGACAGCCCCATCCCAATGGATTTACTCCTTCACCCCCTTCCTTTGCTCCATGTGGAAGCAGAGAGGAAACAAGAAAAATATGAGAACTTGGAAGCTTTCAATGCAAGTGCTTGACACTTTGAACCTTTTTCTTTCTGCTACTGAAATATATTTCAGGGTGCAGACTTTAGAGGCCTTTCTGCCCAGCTTTTCCAAGCTAAATTTATTTATTCTCTAACTTTGCTGGCTTTTTTGTCCCTGAAACAATCACCCCCACACACTGTGACTTCTTGGAGAGCAGAGAGGGGTCTCTTGCTGGCTCCATGGATGTTCTTTCACATCTCTTCCAACCCAAGGCATTCTATGGTTCAGTGACTGAGTCTCCTCTGACTTCATCTTTGTCTGGATAGGAGGGATAGTGATCTAGCTCTAGTTGAATACTTTTATGATTCAAATGAAAATGAGAAAAGCAGCCCAAAGATGGGATTTACTGGGTGTAAAGGCTCAGGCTGACTCAGAGGATGGAAAACTGGTAACAAGTCAGTGAACCATTTAAAACATCCTGTTCTCAATCCAAAACCTGTGCTTCCTTTGGATTTTTGTGCAATTCTATATTTCGCCCTTTATCTAAGTGTTGCTAGTCTTCCTTGCTCCTGAAAACACAGGATAAAGCAACAGCAAGAGCAGGATCTGAGGAGCTGGTTGAGAAGGGAGCTCTGCATTTCCAAAGTTCAGCTAGTGAGAAATAACCATCTGGTGAGCATGTACATCCCTGCTCCTGGATAAGCTGAGGATGAATCTCCTGATGGGAGCCGGCGCCCTGCCTGAGAGCAAGGAGTTACCAGGGTAAAGAGAATTACATAAGAGCAAGATCTGCACTCAGACATCACTAACTAGATGTAATCTTTGCACTCAAGCTGAGGTAATTCTGCAGCAGCACAAAAACACTCCATGCCAGCAGAAAATAATTAGGTTTTTCTCTTTTTTTTTTTTTTTTTTTTTTTTTTTTTTTTTTTTTTTTTTTGCTTACCTGAAGCAATTTTGTGTCGCTGAGGTTCCCCAGCTACTACACGCAACAAATGTGCTCCTGTGGAATGTTTCAAAGCTTGCTTTCTAATTATAGCTTTGGGTATCATTTGCTTGGGTATAAACAGGGTGAATCAGAACAGAAACGTCAGGGAGGGTTGAGGGAAAGGCCTTTTACTAACAGCGAGCATCAGCACTGAAAAAAATCAGGGCATCTTGTAAGGCGAAGCTCTCAAAGGGTTTCACGGGAGACAGAGGCAAATTGCAACTCAGGGCTGTGCCAAAAAAGTCCTAAATTTATAAATTCTTTGTAGGAAAGGAAGGGAACTTCCCAGCCATCTGCCTCGCTGGCTGCCTGCAAGGCTCACACCTCGCAGGCACAAAGGGTTCCAGGCTGCTGGGGCAGCTCCAGGCTGGCAAGGATGGGAACCAGCGGGGCTCTGAGCTGGATAATCCTGCAAAAGCACAGCATTTGTGCACATTGCTGGGGTTTTACCAAATATGGGAGCTCTGACAAGGAGATTTACTATCAGTTCTGGTGCTGGAAGAACAGGAAGAAAGGAGATTGGAGCTAGGATGGCTAAGGAAGGTGGGGAGTTAAAAGAACAGGGATTTATGGTGTTTGAAAAGTGGGGAAAAGAGAAAGCTGGAACGTGTGTATGTGCAAATGATATTTTTATCTCATGGTTCTGCTGTGGGTTTATTGTGAGGCACAAGGGGCAGTTGTACAACTCTGTGTGAAGGCACACGAGCTGCAAGGCCTGAGCAAATCCAGCTCTGCAAAGGAAGTTTCCCAAAATAACAGCTTCAGCTGTCAAATGAGTATGACTGTTCCAAATTCCTTCCCAGAGAGTTAAAATTTCTCCTTAAACTGGTGAAAGAAAATGAAAATTTTGGGTGGGAGATAGGAAATTAGTACTTGCTTACAACTTCTGCTACCTCTAACAAAAATAGAATTGTCTTCCTGACATTTAAAAAAAGAAAAGATGATCAAATACCAAATCTGTTGAGGACTGGACTATCAAGCCATGTAGATTTTGATGTGTCTCCAAATTAGTAGTCTGAAAGCTCCTCTTGGATAAATTATATGTGTAAATATCAATGTTCTAAACTGCTGAAAGGTCATTCCTCATGTATTTTATTGTTTAAGTCTAGAACAAATGGCAAATTCCTGCAAGGTAAACCTGGGAGGAGACGCCAGCAGCTTTTTGAGCTAAAGCCAAAGACATGGCCTGACAATCAAGACACCAACATCAAAAATATCAGGTAATTGGGAGATGCAGCCCAGGAATTGCTTTTGCTCTGGTAAATATTTTCAAATTCAATTTGACCACATGTTCTTCAAATACTATCCAGGGACTTCTTTCACTACTCAGAATGCTTCTGTTCTGCAGACCAACTGTACAGAGATTAAAATCTCTTAGAATCATAGAATTCTTTGGAATTTTTTTTTTCAGTTGGTCATAACTTTTTTCAAACCCAAGATCCTCTGTGAGTCTGTGGTTTTAAGACATTCCTTGTATACTCATATCTTTTTATGCAGTCTAATCTATAACAATTACTTCTGGAAATTTCCATTGTTGCACATTTGAGGCAGCATTTAGAATTTACCCCAACAGCTCTTGCATCACCTTGCCTAGATGCCAAGAGCAAGGGATACATTTTCATTTTCTGGATGATTTATAAGCACAGAGATGGTAAAATTCCTTAAGACAGGAATATTTATTTTATTTTACTTATTCAAGTCTTCTTTTAAAAAAAAGCTTTTTTTCTACAGCTATGTTTTGAGAAATATACCAACTTGTTCAGTGGAGTCAGGAAGAGAATTTAGTGAATAATTAGTCTGGGAGAGAGAAATCACATTACCCTCCCACTGCAACAGTTCTCGATGTTTATAGGGAACTAATTTAATTGCAAATGAAGACAAATTTCTATTTCAGTCTCCATAAATAATTACATTTTACTTGTCCTGACTCCAGTCCTGGCTGTTTGCTAGCTGGACACAGGGATTTTCTCTAGCACTGCTCTGCTGGAACATCTCAGGTGCTTTTCTTTTCTGCTGACTGAGGGAGAAGGGATGGATCCAGCTGGTCCAGGATGAGTTTCCCAATGCAACACCAAGCCTGAGGCATTGTCTAACAGAGTCTGGGAATGGGGAATGAAACCATGGAAATAAGAAAGTGTAAAAACATCTGAGAAAGCCTGAAATAAAAAGTAGCAACTGCAGTGGGGGAAAAAAAACCAAAATCATGTATCAAATGATATAAAACCCATGAGGGAAAAGCAAGGATGTGGAGAAATACACATTTTCTGTCCGTGAGCCTCCAAGGGCAGCTTAAGGAAGATGCAGTCTCACAATTTTTGAGTGGAAAGCAAAAAAAATATTGCATAGCCAGCACAAGGACTGAACCAAGGGCTGGCAGAGCTGTTGCTGCTGGTCTTTTCTTCTCAGAAGATAAATGAGCTTTGCACTGTGGGGCTGCTGCTTGGATGAGTTCTTCTGGGCAGGGTGACACCCTGAATTCCAACCCCACACATTCACTGTCTCGAGTCAGGAACGGCTGGAATCAACATGTGGAGGAAATGTTTAAAATTTATTTCACAGCATCAATTTAGATTGAAACACCTTTGAGGCTGAGTCCGACCTATGACCCAACACCTGACCATGGCAGCTTGTGGATTCTGGATTCCCATTAATTCCTTCAGTTGTTCCACAGCAAAATATTTCTCAAGTGCAGATAAAAACAAGATTTTTTACAAGAGTCTTAAGCTGCAGCCAGAGGAGGTTCAGGTTGGACATAGAAGGAATTTCTTCACAGAAAGGGTGATTTGACATTGGAAGGGTATGCCCAGGGAGGTTTGGAGTCCCCATCCCCGGAGGTGCCCGAGGAAGGGCTGGATGTGGCACTGAGGGCTCTGGGCTGGGGACAAGGTGGGATTGGGCACAGCTTGGACTGGATGTTCTGAGAGGGCTTTTCCAACCTCAGTGACTCTGTGATCCACAAACCGGAGTTCCCCACGGCTGCTGCCGGGCCATGTGCTATCCCAAGGTGTTTTGAGGGATTTCTCCCTCAGGAACCTCCGATGTCCATATACCCAGTAGCACGGCGTGTGTGGAGCCACGGGGAGGATGCTCTCGTCTCCATTCCACAACGCCCTGCGCGTTACATCCGGCAAGCCAGGCGCATGTTTGGCTTGGGGAAGGTGGCGGGGTGCCGAGGGGCTTGGGGGGCGGTGCAGGGGGAAAGGGAGCGGGCAGGGCCGGAATAGCCGGGAATAGCCGGGAATAGCCGGGAATAGCCCGGAACGGCCCCGAGGGTGCCGCGGATCCCGCCCTGAGGGGCCGGCACGGGAGGCGCCCCCTGGCGCCCGCCCTGCGCGCGGCACCCCGCGGCATCGATGACATCACCGCTCTGCGCAAAGAGCCGCCCGCCGATTGGCGGAAGGCAGGAGCGGGTCCAGCCAATAGGCGGCGCGCAGGGCGGCAGGCCGCGCTGACGTGCTGCTCGGCCGTGCGGGGGTTTATTTTGCTTTGGGCCGCTCCGGCCGCCGCCATTAGAGGAGCGCGGGCAGAGCCTCCCCCCCCCCCGCCGCGCCGAGTGGGAGCGCCCGCGGCCGCGGCTGCCGCGGCGCCTCGGGAGAGACCATGTCGTGAGCGGGGGGGGAGCGCGGGAGGGGGGGGGGGCGGCGCGGGGCGCAGGCGGCTCCCAGTGCTCCGAGCGTGTTCCTGAGGGACTGAGGGACGGATCCCGGCGGAGAGGTAAAGCCCCTGTGCTCTCATTGCTCTCCTCGGGCAGCGGTGCAGGACGGGGGGGTGCGGGGGGAACGGGGGCGAGCTGAGCCGGAGCCGACCGGGGACCCGCTGCGGGGTCGGGGGGGCTGTGAAGAGGCGCCTCCGGCGCGGCCCCGGATCCCGCTGCGGTCGGTGTCCCGCGTGGAACGGCTTGCTGAGGGCAGGCAGGCTGGCACAGCCTCCGTACAAAGGCAGGAAACTCGGATTTTTTCTCCCGTGGCTGCTGCTCCGGACCCCGGGCTGTGGTGCCTTAGTGTGCCTGGTGAGATCATGCCTGTGCTGCCTCCCTCCCACTTCTTCCCACCCTCCTGCTTTGATTTTGTTCGTGGTCGGATGTGCCTGTGTGGATCTGCACGCGGTGGTGGAGTAGGTGATGGGAGTGATGGGTTGTGTCTGTGGATTTTGGGTAGCAGAACTTCCATGGTATTGTCTGTCCCATCCTTGGAAGTGTATAAGGCCAGATTGGACGGGGCTTGGAACACCCTGGGGTAGTGGAAGGTGTCTCTGCCCATGGCAGGGGCTTGGAACAGGATGATCTTTCAGGTCCCTTCCAGCCCAGACCCCTCCGTGATTCATTCTGTGATCACCTATTGTTGATGCTTTATCAGAAGTAAAGTACAGTGTGAGAAGTATTTCAAAATCGTGCTCGTCTTTGGGAACCGAAGTCCAAACAAAAATTAGGAAAGTTGGATTGAGGAGCGAGGCAGACCTTGGTAATCCACGCTGCCAGCGCCTCCCTGTCTGCCTTCACGGTCCCAGACTGCAGCAGCTTCCTGGCAGGATAAGATAAACTTGTCTGCGGAGGTCATGGATGTGTCTGTGAGTCCTTCGGATGTGTCTGTGAGTCCTTCCTTGGGAGTGACAGGAGCAGCCTGTCCCCACAGCAGTCACCGCTCCCTCGGGATCGGCGGGTGGGAGAAATGATGGAGAAGATGGATCCGGGTGTCCTGCACGGCTGGCACAGACCGGCTGCTGAGAACTTTCTGCTGCCACGGTGACTTTCAGCCATGGCAATAATGACAACTTTTTTCTGGAATTCTTGGCGGTTGATGTAGTAAACAAACGTTGTTTGACGGGCTTTGTGCTTGCTTGAACAGTCTCTGCTCACCAGCTGCCTGCGGTGTCACAAGTGGTGGAGCTGGCATGTGAGTTTAGTGCTTTCATGCGTTTGTTGGGGCAAAAATTGAAAGGTGAGATGGCTTCTCTGTAGTTACTCCCTCTTTCTCTTCTTAGAGCTCACTGTTGTGAGCAGAACCTTTTAACAGTAGTTCAGGAGAGATTTGTTGTAATCAGTTTTGTTTTTCCATCTGCTTATCGGTCTCACAAAAGAGATTTGTGGGGCTTATTTATTCCCCCCCCCTTTTTTTTCAGTAAGTTCTCAGAGGAGGGGAGACAGGTGAGCAGCAGGAGGTGTTCTGGAGCTCTTTTGCTGGCCTCCTTCTGAAGCCCAAGCTGAGTTGGTGTTTCAGCATATGGAGGCTGGCATGTCATATGTGAAGGATGACCTCTGGTTTAAGTCTGTCACAGCATTCAAAGGAATAAAGCCTTTGGATGTGTTGCATTTCATGGGATTTGTGAAACTCTAATTATGTGGCGTAGTTCTCTTAAAAGAAAAAGAAATTGCTACCTTTACTTTCCTTCTGCTGCTTAAGCAAGGGCAGGCAGGTAGGGGTGACACTGGTGAGGCTGTCATCTGTTCCTGAGGAGCTGTGCCTATTAGCATTCTCTCAGAAGTATAATTACAAATATTAATGTAATTGGAATGCTGAGTGGCACAAAAGCATCAACGGGGTTCATCACAAGAGCGTGACTTTAATTGGGGACTCATTCCAGCTCAGAATGGGTCAAGGGGACATTTTTAGCTTTGTGTGTGGCCTTTCTCATTGTATGTTGTTTGACCTGTAAATTCCTCGGGGACAGGAATTCCCACCCGTCTTTGCTGCCCTTTGCAAGAAAGATCTGTAAATAAGTCAGAAGTGTAAGTAGGAAATACTTTACTGATTGAATGGGAGGTTATTTTTAATCCAGTCAATCAAATAATCAAATGTTCTCTCAGGCTCTTTAAAGTGAGATTTACTGGCTCCTTCATGTGGTATTAACTTGGGTGCTAATGTTTCTCTTTCCAGCTTCTCTTTGCCATATCAGTTCTAGCACAACTTCAGATCAATACATTCCTGGTCGTGATGTGCTCTCTGCTAATCACAGCAAAGCGTTTAAACTGCTACTGCCAGTTCTCTTAATAATCTCATGCCCTTTCCTCCCCCCAAAATTTGAAGACTGGGTTATTTTGGGCTGTTCAAAATTAATGTCAACAAGTAATCCTCAGTTTAACTAGATGAATTATGATCCACAGTCTCCTGGTACTAAAATGGAACTAAACTTTAGTTTGGCAGCTGAAAATGGCTGGCTTAGCTGTAACAGAGTTCTTAATTTTTTATTTTTTTTAAATAGTATTATGTATGAGGAGGGAAACAAGGCAAAGTTGAAAAGATTTTTTTTTCAACACAGCTGATGAAGAGTTTGCCATTCCCCTTGTCAGATGGTGTAGCTTGGTAAAATCAGTTTAGTAACATGGATAATTGTAACTTTGTCGTGTCAGTTGAATGGAATTTATTACACCTTAAAACTTTTGTCTTCAAATTAAGATTTCATACATTTGGGATCCAGACACTTTGCTGGTACTTTTCATAGCATTTCGTGTGTAGCTGTCATTGCTTCAGCTTGTACAGGATTGTGACTGTGCTCATTTTTACATCATTGGTGGCTGGAGCACAGCTGCTGTATCTAGTTAATTTTTTTGGAGCTTTCTTGACGTGCAGGATTTATAATTAACCTCTCTGGGGTCTACCAGTTAACATGCTTTAAAAGAAGAACTGTCATACTTCAACAACCATTCTGAGAGTGTGTTAATCTACAATAATATTTATGATTTTGTGTTTCCTTCTTTTGTGGCATAGGCAGGTGTTCAGGAGCTCTGTACTGAAACTGGAGCTTTGTCCATCTGGCATTTTTCAAAACAACTTTTTTTCTCTCTGCTTTTGTCCCATTGATGCAGAAACTCACTTTGGTGTAGACCAGGGAGAGGAGAGATGTGGAGGGGATGGAGCAGGAAATGAGGGCAGTGAGGTTTGAGGAGGGAACTGTCTTCAAGAGGGGCTGATATGGAGTCCCTGGTTCAAGAAAGCAGAAGGAATAGTAGATTTTTTACAAGGAACATGGGCAGGTAATACAGTGGAAACATTGGTAGTGACTGGTATGTGCAGAGCATCTTGCCTAGGAAGCAGCCACATTTGCAGCCCTTTTGCATTTTCTGCTGTACAGGAGATACAATGAAGTTGGCATTTTTCCCTTTGGTTATTTGGGTTTGTCTTGATGTAATCTCTTCTGCTTGTTCTTAAGACAAGGATTCTACTGCGTGGTTTGTTGTTGTTGTTTTTTGTTTGTTTATTTTTATTATGGTCTATTAAGTTGGATTATTTTTTTTCCTAAGAATGGCTTGCAAATTTTAAATTAAGGACTGTTTTTACTACTAAGAGAAATGCTGGAGATGACACAGGATTTAACATCTTAAAGTTCAGAACTGAGTTGAAAATACCTGAAGTGCTGAGAACAAGGTACAAGGTGAAAATAGACATGTAACCTGCTGTCCAGGGAATGTGGGGCTGGAAGGATGGGCTTGTGTTTGCTTTGCACGTGGAAATAAGGCTGTGTAAGTAGGACTTGTGTCTGGAACTGTGACTGGTGAGCAAGGAGGCTGCAGTCTTCTCCTCTTGCCCTCCCTCCTGCCGTGCCACAAGCCAAGGCATGGTGCTGTTTTATTTGGGTTATGTTTGCCATTACTTCTGTAATCAAATGTTAAGGTTTCAAAATCCTCCATCTGGTTCTTTGACTTCAGTTTGATTTAGCATCTGGTCCTGAGAAGCTGTTTTTATTAAGACAGAGAAAGTTGGACTTACTGAGGAGTTTATGGGCATTAAGAAACTTTGGTAAGGTGTGTTTGTTTTCTTGGTAACTTCTTCATATTCAGGAGTTGGGGATCCTGAGCTAAAGAAAAACTGTTAGAACCATGATTTCTGTGACTCTGGAAGGAAAAATAAACTTGAGTGCTGTTTTTTTGTTCGGTTGGTTTTTTTTTGGGTTTTTTTTGTGTGTGCAGGTTGGTTTTCTTTTTCAGTGTATTAGAACTATTTTGATCAGTAATCTTTCTCTGACTTTGAATTTACGCACACTTTTATAGGTCCACTCATTTAAAAACTATGTGGTTCTAGGTGCATTCAGTTGATTATCTGGAAAGAAAAATGTCTGTCATAAATCTCATAAATGTGTAGAATTCCAGCAAAAAATAGGAAGTTTGTTTGATGATTGCTGGTTTATGAGAAATTATTTTTTTATGGTTGTTGGGACCATAAGTGCACTGTGAGAGCTTGACTTGTGGCTAATGGGCTTGAAAGTATTCCTTGAGTGTTCAATCATCTTCCCAGTATCGAAGCAGGGATCTGTAGAGACAGCTGGCATGTTTATTCCTTGCTGTTATTTCAGTACTCCCCTGGAACAGCCTCAGTCTACAGGTCTTGGATTCAAGAAGTGTTGATGATCTACTTTTGGTTTTACTGGTTCTCAGTGCTCTGGTAAGTCAGGAGTGTTCTGTCCTGGACTTTGCTTGTCATTGACACCATCTGACAGATGGGCCAGGGGGTTCAGGTTTTACCTGCAAAGGCTTCCCCTTACTGGATGCCTGCTGAGAAGCTCATTTTCATCTTGCTGAAGGACTCAGATGGGCTGCTGGACTAGTTACTTTTTTATTTTTGACCTCCCCATTACTATTTAGCTGTGCAGGGATAAAAAGAAATGTCACCTCATGGCTTTTAAAAGGCTTATTTAAAGAAGGTTGTTCAGTGTTGCCTTTAGTAGAAACTTACTCCCACTCCAGAACCTGTTATTACTGTTTTAGAGCTGTTACTCTGAAACTTTCCAGGAGTGTGGAGTACCCTGCAGTGATGAACTCAGAGATATGCATTGTGACCGAAATACAGATTACTAATCATATGGTTTAAAAAAATGCAATTACAAAAAAAAACAAAATACTTGGTGTAAGTGTCTTTAGAAAGAGTTTGGATTTGTTTTTCTTGTGGTATTTGGCACTAGTTCTTTGCACTGTGTTAAGAGCAGCATCCACACTAGTGGACTTTGTGTGCTGTGATAATAGCATTTTTGCTACTATTTTTTCTTTTTCCCTCTTTTTGATACTTCTCTGCTTTGCCAGCATTTTAGGAAGAGCCGGATGAAATGAGTGTAGCTTGTTTGGCTCACTTGAGCTGGGACTTGCCTGAAGTGTATTCCAATTGCAAATGCTTTTACCAAAGACAGTCCTTGGCTGTGTCTAAATGTGGCTTGTCATTAATTCAGAGCAAACTGCCCCATAGTGGGTGCTGAGCGTGTGTTTCCATGTTTCCTTTGGAGGCAGGTGGTTTTCCTCCTCCCAATGGTGACTGCCTGTGTAGCCCTGCTCTAATTTATGGTCAGCCAGTATTGAGGAGGTCCAGGGGATAATTACAAGAAAATGTACAAGTCTTGGTATAATGTTCCTGCCGTTGGACAGGTTTAAGTGTTTCAGGGTTTTGATGTCTGACTCCACAGTGTGTTTTCAGTCCGAGCGTGACATCTGGTTTTCCTCCTTGTGTGTGAGGATGGCTGAGAGCTAAACAAAAGTGGGTCTGGTGTTTGAGGCACAGTCTAAACACAGATAAACTGTTTTTGTATTTGACCTCACTTTTTATAAAGAAACATCTTGTTCAGCTTCTGTACTTTGTCCAAGGCTAATGTCTTCTTTAAAAAAAAAAAAGTTTTAACAGTTCTTTTGTTTATTGTGTGTGTTTGTTACTGCAGATCTTAAGTCAGTATTCATCTGTTGCTGTTCATGGTCAGATTCATTAAACGCTGCTGGCTGTATTTATGCAAATCTTCTATCATAGCTCATTATTTTAAGTAATTTTGCTTGGGTTTTGATTAGTATTGTGTGGGAGATGCTGTGCATTATGTAACTGTTAAACTGCTTACCCTTGTTTGCCCAAATGGTGTTGGTTTCTAAGCAGTTGTATTTAGTCCATCCTAATGTGTAACATCTCATCTGGACAGTCATTCACTTTTAATTGAGCTTAAAACAAAAGCACAACCCTGACAAAGAAAGAGAATTGAACTGCAAGCTGCTGCTACTGGGTTTTTATAGGTTGTTTTCATCAGTTAAGATTTTCCTGGCTTTTAGTCACAAGTGTAATAGAGCTTGATGGAGTTTGACCCATTTGAGATGAGTAATGAATCAAATGCAAACTTGCACCATGCAAATTGCACAAGAGGGTTAACTGTCGTGGCTAAGAGCACAGAAATGTTTCAAGAGATAAACATTAAAATAAAAATAAAGACAGTGGAAAGAGAAAATGTTTACTATTCTCAAATATCTGTTAATTCAGTAATGAGTTTCCAGCTTTTGCAGACACATCTGTTTACATTAAGTTGTAGACCTAAAGTTCATTGTCAGTCTTGTATTTCAGATGTCTCCAAAGATCAGAAACCTCCCAGATGTTTCCATTCTTAGTGCATGGAGCATTAGCAAAATTGGACATCGTCTTGCATTAAAGCTGCATATCAATTCTTTTGCTTATGAAAAGTCAGCAGTTGGGTTGGAAGTGTGAATAGAATATTGAAAAGAAAGCTGAAGCAAAATCAGCGTATTTTTTTCTGAATACCATAAATACCTAATAAAGTAGATTTAAGATGCTTTGAAATGAGATACGAATCCATAAAGCAGAATGAAAATAATTTTTTATTAATTTTATGTAAATGAAACCCATCTGAATTCACCCAATGAACACTTCTGAATGTTTTCAGAAGTTAATTCTTACTTACTTGCTTTTTTTTGTTAAGAGAACTGTATTTCTTGCATTGTGTTTCTTTGTGAGAGCTGAAGTCTCCTGGATTTTAACTCATTCCCCACTTATAAAAGTTTTAGGTAGTGAGGCAGGTCATACCTAAAAATCTGCAGTAAGGAGTTTTTTTGGTGATCTGGACTGTCAAAACTGAAGAAAATGTTAGAAGTCACTTAACATGCTAGATTGAAAATACTTTAATTGTAACTGTGGGACTGTTTACAGTTCTTTTTTTCTCATGCACCATTACTGCTGTAGTTTATAAATTGTGTTGTGATGTTCATGGGAGTGATTGGGTCTTCAATGGAATTCAGATTTGTGCCAGTCTGAGCTGGATGATTCTTCTCTTTAGAAGAAGTGCTGGGGGGAGCAGAGGAGCAGCTCCCCTCCTTGGGAGAGCAGAGGTGGTCTGTTTGTGTTTGGAGCAGCCCTGAGGATGGGAGGATGATGCAGACAGAGCCTCCCAACCCTGCTTGTATCTGTTTGGTGGAAGGGTTTCTGGGTTTCTGCATTCTGTGGCTGCTGCAGTCTGAGTCCAGTTCCTGCTGTCGGCACTGCGCTCAGCCAGCTGGTGTTCTTCAAGGAAATCAACATTTCCTATGTAAAACCCCCACCTCGTAGAGCAGCTTGCAGAAAATTATTCCAGTGCTCTTTTGCTGAGATGACAGGGTGTTTTCTCCTTTTTGCTGCTCTCTTTGGGACTGAATCGTTGCCTTTTTAAAGAGCTGTCCTAACAACCAAAGCAAACTGCTTGTTTGTTAAATTCCTTGCTTCAGCGTGTTTGGGCTAATGCAGAAAATGCTTCTATGTTTGTGGCTTCACAATAATCTTTCTATTCTTTGTTATATTACATAGATACTACTGCAAAGCTTCCAGATTCAGTGCTGATCTGATCTGTTTGTTCCATTGACAGGGTCAGGGTTCTTAATTTTATTAAAATTAATTTGAGGAGATGACAATGGAGCTTACTGTTAGTTCCATCAAACTACTGAAGCCCAGGTTCAAGCTTTCTGCTTTTAATATACTGATCTGTGGAGGCTTATACTGAATTATTGAGAAAGAAGAGCAAATTCCTGAAGGTAGAGCAAGTTTGGTAAGGTAAGAGAAGAAAGTCAGTAAATGTCCACCTTGGAAAATAAAGCTAGGATTTGTGAAAGGTTTTACTTCTATACTCCTGAAGTGCTGAATTAATAGATTCTGCATTTGGTTATAGAGATCCCTTTCATTCAGAAAAAGGTACTTCTGCTTCTTGTGTTCATCTGAAAAGTTGCTTTAGCATTTTTAAAATAAAGAAACCAGCCTGCCTTTCTTTTTGGAGCAGCCTGTGAGAGGCAGCTGCAGGGGGGAAGGAGAGTGGTTCTTGATTCGCCTTGCAAGTCTTGCTGAAGGCTGAAGTTGGCACCTTGGGCTCTCTTTTTCCTCTAAACACAAAAGCAGTTTTATTTGAAAATCCATAGACATGAACAAAATGAATTCGAGGTGGGAACACTGATTTGCTTGGTGTGGTTACGTAAGGTTTCATCCAGGACAGATGCCCGCACCATCCCAGCAAAAATCTGTGGTGTAGACTGGTCTAAATCAGCATCTGGCCTGTTTGCAGGGGGGGCTTGATGGTTTAATGAAGTGGAGATCCATATTGTTCCTTGTTTGAGCCAAGGGAAAAACAACTTCTGGACACAGCGAATAATTAGATTGAGGGAGTGTAATGTATCCTGTCATAAAAGTGGTATTTGAGAACTTCTTTGTTTCTTCCCAATTTGTGTGAGCTGTTTGGTGTTTTCCCGTGCACCCAAAAAGAAGAATGTTCTTAAAAACTGAAGCAAAGCAAAAAAAAAGCAAACAAAACTGGTTATTCTAGGTCACCTTTTACAACTGACTTCATGTAGTAAAAGGGTGATCTGATAAGGTTTTGATTTTTTTTTTTTAAGTTTGGTGGGGTTTTTTGGGTTTTTTTGTTTTTTTTTTTTTTCCTTATTTATCAGAACTTAATTTTTCTCTTCAGTGTATTGAGTTACTCTACAAGTATGTCCAGAAGATACTCAGCACGCTGTCTAAACTGATCAACTGGAATTTGTTTGAAGTTTTGTGGGTTTTAATTTCTTGTCTGCTCGTGCTTTTTGGACATAAAGGTATGCACCTGCACTTCACAGTCACTGTGTTGCTATTTCTCTGTCAGAGGAGGCGCTCTGTGATTCAGCTTCTCCTCTGTGAGGAATCTAAAATAACAAGTTGACTTGAAAACAAGTCAAAGAAGTAATTGGGAAAAAATGTAATAAGCTTCAAACTGCTGTGGCTGGATGGAGATGCTGTATCATCAGTAAATCGTAGAATCACAGAGTGGTCTGAGTTGGAAGGGACCTTAAAGCTCATCTTGTTCCAATGCCCTGCCATGGGTAGGGACTCCTTCCACTATCCCTGTTGTTCCTTGGCCACTTCAGGGATCCATGGGCAGCCGCAGCTGCTCTGGGCAATCTGTGCCAGGGCTTCCCCACCCTCACAGGGAATAATTTATTCTTAATACCTAATCCAAACCTACTCCCTTTCAATGTGAAGCCATTTCCCCTTGTCCTGCCTCTGCAGTTCCTGATGTAAACAAATTGGGTGGGTCTGGTGCCTGTGACCTCCAGCTCTGCTCCCACCAGGCCCATCTATGGTAGCTACCGTGGTGGGTAGAATTGGAGGTCAGATCAAGTAAAAAATAGTAAAACAGTAAAAAACCCCTGGTGCTGAATTTCCTCACTGTACTTGATGTTGCAGAGCTGTCAAGAAAGAGAAATTGTGTTGCTCTCTTGAGCCTTTTTATATTCTTTACTTCATAATAACCTGAGGCCTTGTGTTTGGAGGTGGTGAGCTCATATCTTAGAGGCTTTCAAAGCTGCACATACTCAGCCTCTATAAGAATTATGTCTGTGGGTATCTGCTTTTTAAGGGGCACAGAAGATAATTGCAGCTAAAAAGCTGATCTTGTGATACCTACGAAAGCTTTCCTGTAACGTGGGGTGTCCTGAGCTATTTAGTTTCCTGAGTAGTATCTCAGTACTTGTTTAGATTATTTTTGCAGCCAGCTGCTTTCCAACTGGAGCTGCAATCTCCTTTCCCAGTTTTAATATCACTAAAACAGATGATGTCTTGTTTTCATGCCCCATCCCAAATGTGGGTTGGGATTTGTCTGCAGTGGGAACTGCTTTATTTAGGGCCTTACAAACCAGGGCAGGGAAAGAAACCCATGTACAGTTACAGATACCCATCTCAGAATGTTTATAGATTTGATGGGAAGCATCGCCTACTCCAACGAAACCAACTTCTGCTCCAGTAGGAATTATTCTCAAGCATTGGAGTATTGGGACAGGCACTTTTGGTGGTCCTTGGTAGCACAGTCTGTTGGTGGCAGTGGGCAGGTGCATGGGCAGTGTGCTCTTGCCTTCTGTATTCCTGTTCAACTCTCCCATGTTTCTAACTACAAAACATTAATTCCTAAAAAATCTCTACTGTTTCTAGAGAGAAGAAGCTTATTAAGAAAGTAATGAAAAACCTTATTTTGGGAACTGAGGGAAAAGCTTGGACCAAATGGAATTAGATAAATCTAGTGTCTAGTGTACTCATATAGGAGGTGCTTGGGCAAAGTAGGGAATTTTTTTTTCCTTAAAATTCCCAAAAAGTCTTCCTTGCAAAGTCACCTTTAGTAAAATCAAATTAACTTTGTATTCTCCTGTATATATGTATTTTTCACTTACTGTATTCTCCTGTATATATATATTCTCCTGTATATATGTATTTTTCATTTACTTTGTCACAGACATGGGGCACCTGGTATGATCCAGCTCCCTTTTTCCCCATTATAAATGGGCATGGACATCTGTCAGGAATGGTGGAGGGGAAGCAGCAGGAAATGTGATTGCCTTTTCAGCACATTCCTCAGTGTGACACAGTTTTATAATGCAGAGGTGGGAGTGAAGTGCTCTGCAGGCTGTTCAAAGCAGTACTGTGGAACCCGAGCTTTGAGAGAGCTTTCTGTGTTCCTGATTACTTCTGAGCTTTCATGCAGCATAAATATGGATTGCTATGGAAAAGGATAGTGCTGCCCTCTCCTCTGTCCCAGCCATGCGATAGCCCCTCATTCATGCAGCCACCTGATCTGCTGAATAGATCACTTGAGCTCTTGGAAAAAACCCATGTTCAGTGCTGGAGTCCTCAGGAGGAGATAGTAGGAGTAAGGCTGACAAATTTAAGTAGAAGTTTCAGCTATGCCTTGATAGAGCAAGGTGTGTGTGTGGAGGTATTTCAGTGAAGAATGTACTAACTCATAAAACACTGGCTAATTGGGGAACAGGTATTAACTAATTTTTGGGTTAATGTGTCTAATTTGCATTTAATCCTGTTGTGCAGCTTGTGAGTTTTAGTTTCCTAGGCTCTGGGTGGTTTTGTTAGCTGAGAGAGTAGCAATATGATAAACAAGTGTTGGCCAAGTGATGTGACAAGCTTGTATTTAACCAGGTTTGCATTTTCTAAAGCAGCACTTTGTTGAGTTTTACACTGGGTGACTCTGGGCTAAGGGAGGAAACGCTGTGTACGTTTGTCTGTTTGTCCTTTATCTACCTGCCTCACCCTTTCCCTCTATTATGCTCTCTACACAAAGCTTTTTCTGCCTTCCCCATCCAAAGTTTCAGATTGCAGTGAGAGTGTTCATGGATGTTTTGGTGTGAATTTGTTGCTTGGATCTACTTCTTTTACTTCAGCAGATTGACCACTTGTGTGGCCACTGGTTTTTTTAAATATTGGTTTATTTTTACCAGTCTCTCATGGCCTCAGCAGGTCATGACTGGGTTTAACTGAGTAAATTGGGATTACAATAGGTGTGGCATTTAATCATTAACTTTCTGGTTACTCAGGTCCAGTAGGAAACCCGTAATGAGTCTGTTTTCATTTTGTTTACAGGAATAGTTATCTTCTTAGTCTCATCCTTCATATTCGGCAATCTGAAGAAAAGGTCTGAGCCAGCATGAAGACAGAATCCCCTCTTCATTAGAGAAAAAGTGAGTTGGAATTGGCTTAAAACCTGAATTTGTAGGATGAAAATACTGTCTTAGCCTGCCAACACACACAGGTTGTACTTGCTTTCAAGTGGCATTTTCACTTCATAACACTACTGATATGGGTGATGTCCAGTCAAGACCTAGTCTTGGTTAAGCACATTTCTAAAATTTTCCAATTCTAAGTATTTTATGTAAATTCCAATGCCCTCTTTTTCTGAAAGAGCTGCTTACTCACTGTGTAACTGCCCACCTGATACACTCTGTCCTTCGAATCCTGTGAGGTCTGTTACAGGACCTAGACTTTGTGTTCCTTTTCTTGTAGTGCTGTATTCATATTGAGTTTTATCTTAATAATTCAATATTTATAAAGTGTTTCTGTAGCTGTTTTGGTCATTTTCCTACTATTCTCAGTCCTTAATGGGTATTTTGAATTTGTTTGGAAGTTTCTGTGCAAACTTGAAGAGTTTCAGAAATGCAGTACTGAGGTTTTTTTTCTCATTTTTGCACTAGTAAATCCCGAAATCTGCATGTAAAATGCCGGTAGGTCAAGTCTTACCCTTTTCATAGTGATTTTAATCCCCTTAGATGTTGTAATAATATCAAATAAAAAAGACTGCCCATTAGGCCAGCCTGATTTTTATATCCACGGGGTTAAATCTCATTTGTTTGTTGTTTTGAACAGCTCCTTTGCTGGCACTGTGTACTGATGGTGTGTTCTGACTCCTCAGCTTTCTGCTCGCCGCAGTTCATTTCAAGGAGTGCACGATGACAGAGCGTGGAATTAAATGGGCCTGTGAGTATTGTACATATGAGAATTGGCCTTCTGCAATCAAGTGCACCATGTGTCGTGCCCAGAGACCCAGTGGAACAATTATCACAGAAGATCCTTTCAAAAGTGGCTCCAGTGATATCGGGAGGGACTGGGATCCTACAAGCACTGAAGGAGGGAGCAGTCCTTTGATCTGCCCGGATTCCAGTGCAAGACCAAGGGTTAAATCATCCTACAGTATGGAAAGTGCAAATAAATGGTCGTGCCACATGTGCACGTACTTGAACTGGCCAAGAGCTATAAGGTGTACCCAGTGCTTGTCTCAGCGCAGGACCAGGAGTCCCACGGAGTCCCCTCAGTCCTCAGGCTCCGGGTCCAGGCCGGTCCCTTTTTCTGTGGATCCGTGTGAGGAATACAATGACAGAAATAAACTGAACACAAGGGCTCAGCACTGGACTTGTTCTGTTTGTACATATGAAAACTGGGCCAAGGCCAGGAAATGTGTTGTGTGTGACCATCCCAGACCCAACAACATTGAAGCAATAGAACTGGCAGACACAGAAGAGGCTTCTTCCATCATAAACGAGCAAGACAGGGCTCGGTGGAGAGGCAGCTCTAGTAGTGGTAATAGCCAAAGAAGATCTCCACCAACAACCAAACGTGAATCTGATGTGAAAATGGACTTCCAAAGAATTGAATTGGCTGGAGCTGTTGGCAGCAAGGAGGAGCTTGAAGTTGACTTCAAAAAACTAAAGCAAATAAAAAATAGAATGAAAAAGACTGACTGGCTGTTCCTAAATGCTTGTGTGGGTAAGTTGTTTACTGCTACGTTCTGCTCTTGTGCTGCCGGTTAAATATTTTGGGAGAATGAAGAATTAAAACAGAAACTTGGCATTTGATTTCAAACCAGCTTTTTTTATCTCTGCATTTCCATTTTAAAAAGTAAGCCAAATGTAGAGGTTCCTGAAATAGCACCTGCTGAGAGAGGCTGTGAAGTTCATCCATAATCTGAACAGGGTTAGACGTGTCTCTCAAGTGTGCTTGGACTTTTTTGACCTTTTGTAGAAAAGGATATGCTTGTAACCAAATCCTGTTGTCCCATGTAATTTTCAAAAGGTGGAAAAATTATATAGCCAATCTACAGAACACGAGTGCACATAGTACTGTAAAAAATGCCATTAATGGATAGTTAAAATTACTTTTCTTTTTGCTATGGCAAGACATGCTCTGTAGAGTCAGCAGCTGCAGCTTGGGAGTATTTGTAAACAGTGTAGAGCTTGCAACAGTACAAGATGCTCTGTCAGATGTTAAAAATAACACCAAAATATGTAGCTCCAAGAAACTGCATGTGTAATACTGACCTTGAAAGTAATAATGTTGTATTAATACACATACTGTGTTGTAAATGTTTACAGGCTTTCTGAAAGTATTTTTGAAGTCAGCTGCTTCAAAAAACATTCAAATACCAATTCTGTTTTGTATTTTAGTGCTTTCCTAAGAAAATGCTGGATAATTCTCGCAGTGCTGTTAAAGAACAGAGCCATGTGAGAGCAGGGTTTTCTTCAGTTATTGACCTTGTGAGTTAACTCCTGTGCTGTAGCTTCCCAGAAGCAGATATCGCGTGCCCCAGCATACGAGCAGGTTCAACACTTGAAATATGCAACTATTTTTAGAGTAAAACACTTCATTTGAAACTCTGGCTCCACTAGTATGTCTCATGCTGTTCCTTAATGTTTCACAAAGTCACTTCATGGTTGTTGTAATCAAAAAGCTAATTAGTGGAGCTGCTTTGTTTAACATATTTGATCAGGTGTAAATGTTTTTGTGGGTATGCTGTGTTTGGTTTCTCTGAGCTAATAAATATTCTAGTTTATTTTTGTGTTGTGTGAGTAGTCAGACATGCACACTTCCTTTTGGAAAGAGATGCCTCAGTATTTCCTGATACCTCCCGTTCCTTACAACCTTTATTCCTTCTGAAATGAAGCAGCTGAAATCCTGTGTGGTGTTTTTTAAGTTACTGAGTGCCAAGGGTCAGTTGTTGGAGGTTGTTCCTATGCCTTAAAAGGGTATTTATCTTGCATTCTGATAACAATTCTATTGAATATTAGGCTGTTTTTTCCCTTTGGTTTTTCAAAAGTGATTTTTTTTTTTAAAGTATTCTAATGTTACTTAAAATATTTCACACTTTCTGATTTAACCTGTGTGGGAAGGGTTGTATTTATATTTAAGAATGTGGGTTTGCAAGTGTTTAATGTTGCTTGTGACTATATACTTGCACATAAATCCCAAAACCATGTTCATGGAAGATTTGTAATGCAATAATGATTTGGTCTGAAGGGATCTTGGTGAGAAAAGCAGAATGCAGCTGGAGTTGTGTGCTGATTCTTACTGCTGCCTGCTGAAAACTTTCATGGATTTCTTTCTCTAACTTAAACACCTCTTCTACCCCTGGGGGAGAGGGATGATGGGGGCACAGGAACCAGCAAACAAAGCTGGTAATTCTGTTTTTCAGCTCAGAATTTCATTTTGCTATTGCAGATATAATTTTTTCCCCCAAGTACTCCTCGTAATAGGAATAACCTTAGGAAGATTGATGGAGGTTACATGGATTCTCTTGTGCTTGTCTCTGGTTGTGGTGCAGTGTATCTGTGCTACAAAAGTACACCAGTTCAGCCAGCAATCATTAAAGCAATAAGCTGAATTTCTGCTTGTGATCTTACTGTGACATTCTTAAACCAGTTTAACTGTCTATTGAATAATTGCCCAAAGCATCTGTTTTTACCATTCAAATCAAGTGGGTCACTGTTACTAAGTGAGTTCTGTTTGTTTGCCAGCTGGAACTCTTGGGAAGTTGTAGCTGAGCTGAACATTTGTCAGTCCTAAGCCAAGCAGAATTATAAAATAGGACAAGTTCTTGTTAAATACCAAGTAAATTTGTGAACATTGATGACAAAGAGTTTGTGTGTTACCCTGCTCCATCTGACAGATGGTGCCTAACAAGGATTTGGGGGCTTCAGACTGAAACCTCCAAGTTTAAGATCAGTCAGTTGTGGAGGGTCCATTTGCTTTGTATCTATCTTTTGTTGGAGAGATGTTAACATTTTAACTTTTGAAGTTAGCCCTGAAGTTAAAAATAACGATTAAAGGAGTAGGAGGAATTCTTGGCAGAGTGGTTATTTTCTTTTCTCTTAGAAGATATTATCTGTCAGAAGGTACCAAGGAAAATGTCTGATACTTTAGGACAGCTGTTTGGTTGAACTCCCTCTTCACATCTCAACTCCAGTACAAAATTCTGTTTACTAGATTTTAAATTTAATGTCAATTTTCATTAAAAAACATGTATCAGACTACTCTTTTCCACATCTGTTCTTTTTAGCTGAAACATGGAGAGATGTGTATAAAGTAGATTTAAGAAGGTGTGTGTGTTTGTATTTTTTTGTTTTGTTGGAAACATCCATTAATGCTTTTCCCCCCTTGGTAAGTAAACATGTCATCAAGGCTTCTATTCCTTGCAAATCCAGGCTGGACAGAATGTGATGAGTGCAGCTCTTGCCTTTCAGCATGAATAGTTTCCTTGATGGAGGGTATTCCTTCCAAATCAGAAGGATTAGTGGTATTCCCCCATTCAAACTCTGCCAGCAAATGTACTTGAATGTTGCTTTTTTTTATTGATTTGTTTGTTTTTTTTTTTCAAAGTGACTGTATCTGTTGGGTGATTCTTTCTCAGAAAGATGAGATTTTAAACTGATTCATGTGGTCAAAATTTATTAAAATCCTAGCAGAAACTGGAGTAAGCATGATTTACTGGCTTCTTCCAAATGCCAGTTTAAATTACAAAGAGGAATTACAAATGGTTTCTGCAATGACACCAATGTTTGCTACCACAGTGGCCTAGAACAAGATTAATGTTGAGTCCAAGGTGACTCATTTCTTAGGGGAGGGAACTGATGTGTACTTAAATTAAACTTTATTGCCTTTTCTATAACTTAAGGTACCTATGGCAGAGGCTGTCAGGCAGTCCTGGTGGCCTGTGGGACTTACAGAATGTGATGTGCAACAATCAGGAGTTCCTGTGGGACCTGGTGAAGCTGGTTCCAGCTGCCTGTGGATTATGGAGTACAAATGGATGAGGATGGCTGTGCCTGTAAAACCTCTCTGGCATCCAGAGTTTGCTTGGGTGTTACCCTGGAGCTTCCCATCTCCTGGCACTTCAGGGCTGGATTTGACAGTGATGCTGGCAGAGTGTGTTTGCTGAAGGGCATTGCTGGGGATTCTTGAGTTGTGAGTTCAACTCCTGAGCTTGAGCTGCTAGACTAAAAGTAAACTGCATTTCTTCCCCTTTTCCTTTCTCCTCCACCTGTTTGTCACCTGCTGCAGGAGTGTGTTCTTCTCTTGGTTCAGGTCAGGTGGGTATTGCTGTCGTGGGCCAGAGCTCCCTGTGGGGATGGTGCACACATTCTTCTTAGCTCTGTGAGAGAAACCACTAAGAGTGTGTTTCTTAAACAAATCCAAAGTATTTAGAGCAATCTGTGATGAATCTTGTTTTGCAGTACATCCTTAAAAGGAGTGTAAGTTCATTCCTAGTATTCCTTTTTATGTCTGCTTAGTTTTTCCTTTGTCAACTGTTTTATTTCTCCTACAGGGTTTTTTATGCCATTAGATTTTTGAATTAGTGCCAGATATGTTACCCAAGCCTTCAGAAACACTGTGGGCAAGGAGAGTCTCCCTGGCCAGACATTGGTATGGAGTTGGCTGGGCTGTGTCCCACGCTGCCCTGCAGCTCTGGGAGACACAGAGGCACCTCCTGCTCTGTGTCCTGCAGAGCCTCTGCCTCTTCTCTGAGTGTTCATAAAGGCAGCCTGAAGAAACTGACATGAACAAGGTGCTTCCAGCTGGCACTGCCCCCCAGAGTCATCCCAGGTGCCCCTTTCTGTCCTCCTGACTGTTTGAAAATGAAGCTGGATTAGGGGATGTTTCTGTGGGAGGTGTGGGGGTTTTGTTTCTCTTTGCTGGTGTAGTGAGTTCAGACTGACTTCCTCATCACATCCAGGGTACAGCTGAGCCTTGATGCTTCTGTTTATGCTGTGCTAGGGGAGTGGGAAGTGTAAGGGTGGGAACAGACTAGGAGGCCAGGGGAGGCCATGCACCTCTCCTTGCTGCTGTCAGTCTGGGCTGGAACTGTTCAGGGAAGTGCAGCATGGATCACTCACTGCCAGGGGATGCCCTGCATACTGGCTGTGCCTGGGGACTCAGACAGTGCCTGTGGGGATAGCTGGGAGGGGAAGAGTCCCTGGTGTGAGTGGTACAGCCCAGCCTCCTTCCCTGTTCCCCTGGGACAGTGGGAAGCATGCCTTGGCTGCTGGGCCAGGTAGCAGTGATGTAAGATCACAACTCTCACCTGGCTGGGAGAGCTCTGTGTAATGTCATCTGTGCCCTGTTCATCTGTCCTGTCATAAATGCTTTATACATTTGTGTGTGTACATCTTTGAGACTGAGGAGAACTTTGCCTGCCTACTCCTTGGCAGAAAATCATAACTCCTTTTACTTTGGTTCTTGACTACTTTTCTTAAACACTGTGATATTTTATCAATGAATAAATGATCAAGTTAAAACCAGTTATTTCAATTTCCCTTAGAAGCACTGATGGTTGACTTTAGTTATTAACTTTAATGATTTTCCACTGTCCAGCTTCCCTTTGAGGTACAATCCTGCAAATAACAAGGGGTCTGGATGCCTCTGACAGATTGGAGAGGGAGAAGGACATCTGTAAGCTGTAGTTCTTGCATCTGTGCTGCTTTGTCTTGTAATGATACATTCAGAACATACTACAGGGGTTGTATGTAGGGAGAAGAGCTCTTTGCATGGAACAAAGAATAACCAATATTCATGCTCTCATGCATTGAGTGGCTTCAGGTTTTAGGTACATGTCTATGTCTTCTTGGGAGCACTTACTTCTTTTTTTTTTTTTTTAGCTGATTCAAGGTGCTGGGCTTGAAGAATCAAAAAACCCCTTAATAGACAGAAGTTTCTATTCCCTGTGTCATTACCTGGAGAGTGACTTACTGTTGATTATGTACTAATACAAGGGAGGCCCTGGAAATCCAAAAAGAGAAGGAGCAGAAGGGTGTGTTAACGGCCCATAAAGGTTTTTCAGACAACTCCTCTTTTTTATAAATTGATGTGTTACATTTGCTTACAAAGCAATCTGTCCTTCAGGAGAAATTCTTCCTTGGCTGAAATTGTGAGTCACTTACTATCAATAAAACTTCATTTATGGCCACCTGATGTGCCCCTGGTGAAGAGCTGGAAGAGCCTGAGGGCTGACTCAGCTCCAGAAAATGCCACAGGTCCTCAGCAGTCTGTCTTAGAGGAGAAGAGATTCTTAACAGGTGTCAGAATTAGGTTTTAGTGGGTCAGTTGATCAGCCTCTCACTTGCTGACGCTTAAACCAGTCTTAGGATTAGTCCTTAGATGAGTAAATGAGAGCATGTATGTGACAGACCTCTTGCAGTTGTATCTGTGGCAGAAGAGACGCAGCACAGGGCTCTGTCTCTGATCTATGTTAGAGCAGGAGCTGTCTCCACTTCTGACTTCTAAAATGTGTGACTTGGTTGTTTGGGCAATTTTCCTTCTCTTTGCCAGGCATTGTCCCACACAGGAGGCACAGCGACCTCCTTAAGATGAAGTGTTTCCTTTTGCAGTCTGCTCAGATGGAAGATGGTTATTGGAGGCATTGCTGCCTCCTTGAATCCCAGAAATCCCTAATCCCAGGTTGTTCTTTGGATAGTCACAGCTACAGCAGTCAGCTGAAAGAATTTGCTTACTGCATTTGCAGCTTGTGCCAGCTAGTGCCCCACAACTATCAGAAAGATACTGAAGTAAATAAAGGCTGTGCTGTAGTATTTTCCTTGGGAACTTTTCTGTCTGGCTGTTCTGATGCCACTGGAAAAGTGCACTAAGGGAAACCAGGACTTGGTTTTCTAGAAATGCTTATATAATCCCATCTTGCATATTTTCCAAGTTTCTATAACTGCACTAAACCCTATAAATATTTACATGTTCTAAAGAATAAACTTAATAGCACCTTAAGCTGAAATAGTTTGGTTTTAGCAGCTATTTCTGGCTTATTTAATATGAGGATAATATTGACATCTAATAAAGAAGAAGTTGTAAAAGTTGAAGGAGGATCAGGATGGTAAGAGTTATAATTGGGTGATTAATATTTTTTAAATTTAGTCTTTTGAAATACCCTTCTTAATTTCTATCATCTAATGTGTACTGAGATTGCAAATGTCTGATCTGTGCTGTTTCTAAGAGGCAGGGCTTTGCTGGAAGAAAAAAACCTTGGCTCCTCGTGCTGTGAAAGTCTTCCAATGAGAGGAAATGCCTGAATTGCAAAATGGGAGCACAGTTGAACCTGTAAATGCAGAATTCTGACTTGCACTTGTTATTTTCTCACGACTTGGGTGCAGCACTTGGCATTCTGTCCTCTCCCTTAGGATGTCAGACTATAGTCAGAGATTTTACATTGACAAAGCAGAATTTTTTAGGGGTACACAAAGACTGGTGTATTCAGGGGCAACAGCAAAGGGACATTTCTGGAGTCTCCTTTAAAGGAAAGCTGTGGTTGTGTGGATCAGGAGCAGTCACTGAGTCACTGGGATGTGTTTGCATTTGTGCTGCTCTTGAAGCCAGTCAGGGCTGTGCCCTCACAAGGGTTTGAGCTCCTGGAGGCTCCCGGGTGTTCTGGGAACAATCTTAAGGCAAATGCCACTCTTCCTTTTGACATTTTACCAGGCTGGGGAATGCAGTGGGTGTCAGTGGGGAATAATCCAACTGGCACAGGACACAATTCAGTCTGCTTGTGTAAGTAATGAGGCACTTCTGTGTTGTGAAATGCTGGGAATTATAACATCAATAAATATTTCTGTAGTATTTCTCATAAACAGTGGGGATTTTGAGCTCTCTTTAAATAGACTTAATGAATTGGAGGCTTTGGCTCATCCCACAGAAATCAAAGCCTTTGTAGGAATGTGCCTCCTATTGTCAATATAAACATATTCAGGTCTCATTTTAGTATAGTGATACTGAATTTCAGAACTGCAGGCGTGGTGCATGTAGGCAAATTTACCTTACAGTTTTGAGGCAAGATTTGTGTTTTCTGGTTCATATTTCTGACAGTCTGCCTGTTATCACTATATTGTGTGTTCACTGCTGCCTTGGATTGTATGGACTGGCACTGTAAGCAGGGCTGTCAGGAATTTTGGTGGGCTATCAGAAATTTTCCCTGTTCTTCTGAAGTGGCTACAGTGGAGCAAATACTTGGTAGAACAGGTAAAGAGAAATGTTAACTTCTTCCTGTGGCTCAGAGGGGCCAAAGAGGCTTGTAATGCCCAAGGAATATCAGCCCTGCAGTAGTGAGTTGGACTAGACAAACAAAAACTTCCTGATGCTTCCCCCTGCTATAAAGAGTAATTTTAACCTGTTTGGATTAAAGAAGAGAGGATGACCAGGTAGTATCCATGCACACAGTCACATTGCCATCTCTCCATGAGCTGTAGCTGTGCTGGTTTGTGTCATGCAGCACACCAACCCAATACCTAAAATACTACTAAAAATACATTTCTTTCTTTATATTTTTTTTTAAGGCCTAGAAAACATACTCAGTTTGCCTGGTTTAGATGTATTACTTGAGCTTTAGCTTAAACTTCATCAGCAAAGTTTGGAAATGTACTTTTTAACTGACAGCTTATATAACAATTTTAGTAATTCTAGGACATGGGGCTTTGAGGAATGTCAAGTATTGCAAGACGTGGGAATAAACTTCCAGAACTGGCAGTGCTGCATAGAGCACATGTCACTGATCTGGATCCTTTTTGCAGCTTGTAGTAGTTGGTGCTTGAAAAAGGCATTGCCAAACCTCATGTGATCACCTCAGCATCAGCCTTGGATCTCAGTTGTTGCTGAGGTTTGATGAAGAGTGGGATGATAATAAAGCAGCTGAGGGTGGGGGGCTGGAAGAACAATTAAAATGATGAATTTCCCAGTAGTAGGCTGTAGTAAAATGCACTGCTTGATGGGCTGGCTGGCTGGGATGTGATTTGGGTCTGATCATCTATCACCAAAAGATCGTTTTAGGAATATTTGTTTGAATTTTGAAATCAGTTGTGGATATTTGGATTCTCAGAGTGGCCACCTACCATTCTTGGGTGGTCTTTGGTGTGTTTGTCTGGGGGATGTGGTGGAGGGTGCAGATGTGGTAACAGGAGTCTCTCCTGTGTCAGTAGGAGTGGTTAAAATACTTGGGGTGATGTGCCTTTTAATCTTTAACAAGGTGCTTCTCCTAAATTAATGTAATAATACAAAAATAAGGATATCATAAGATAGCAGAGAATTTGCTCTTCTATCAAATTTCTTCTTTCCTCTCATTCTTGGGTTTGCCAGAGCTGTGGTATAACTTGTTTTAAGAGGGCAGGTCATGAGCAATTTGATTTGTTATCTGGCTACAAATGCAAATCTACACACACACACACAAAATACCAGTTTGGAGTATTTGGTTGGAATGATCATTGCAACAGCCATGAGGAATTGCCTTATCAGTGACAGAAATATTTCTTGCATGGAAATAAAGTTTTACACTTGGCACTTCTGACTCCTACAGAGCAAGAACTAAAATTGGACAAAACTCATCTGGGGAGAACACACAGGCAGGCACTGAATGAGGCAGTAGTGCTGGAGAGGAACAGGAATGTCTTCCTTACAGGAGACAGACACATGCAGCACAAAACTACAAAGTACTGTGTGTATGGTTTTTCTTCTGCCCTGGCCTCTTAGGACTTTGGAATGAGTGGGTAGATACTCTATAACTAAAATTTGAAGTTGAATTGTTGTTTTGGAACTTCTCTGCTTCAGACCACTGTTGAATAATCAAACTGTTATCTGTGGAAGCTTACACAGCACAGCTGATAACTTTGTAGAGAAATGTCTTGCACTGATAATCCATTTTCCCCGTGTTTCTTCTGAAAGCTTTATAATCTCAGCATTCAAAATGATACTTTTTGGCTGAGCTAAGAATGCTTTTCTAAATCCTGGATTAACCAGCAAGCCAGTGGTTAGTGTGCTTCTCTGCTAGCAGCCATTTCAATTTGTGTGTTTGAGTTTTTTTAATTTTGGTAGGGGATTTTTACTCATTTGGGATGAGGGGGTGGGAAGTGTTGTGGTTTTTTTCCTTTTTTTTAATTTAATTTCAAGTCCTGAGTGGGAGTGATTGTCCTGATTGGGTTTGATGACCTTTCCTGTTCATCAGCTTTTGTGTCTTGGTGAGCAAATGAAGTGAATGATGGAGTTGGGTCTCAGTCTCCAGCCTCCACTCAGCTGCTGACTCTCAGGAGCTGGGAAGGAGGTTTAGCTGCAGAAAATAGGGACAGGGTTTTCTCATTTGTCATCTCTGCTCTTCTCTGCTTGAGCTGCTGCAACAAGGGCTGCTTCTCAGGAGTGAGATTCTATTTACTGCTCCACTAAAGATGGCTTTAGGGATGCTATTCTGTTTCCTCAGTTCAGCACTGCACTGTTCTCTCGTGGACCACGTACCTAAAATAGAATATATTTGAAGGAATTTCTAAATTTAGGAAGTCTTATATTGGAACAGATCCTGTTAGCAGCTCCACATCTTACTGATGGTGTATTCTGATAATTGCAGCTAAGAAATACATTCAGCATGATTGGTCTTGATAGGAAGCATGGTACATAAATCAAAGATTTCCATGGACGCTAGAAAACATTGGGGTCATTTATTGTTCTTCTCATCTTGCATTAGAAGGTACACACAGTGTATTTAATTTCTCTTTAATTCAGTTTTAATGGAGTGTCCTGAGTGAAACTCTCAGGCTCCATTAGTAGCAGAGAGATGGTGAGTTGAAGAGAAAAATTTATGCTTTATACCATTTGTACTATTTGGAAAAAATAAAACTTTTAGGCCAAAAGTCTTTTAATAGTTGCTATTTCTATGATCTGATAATTGGTGATAAAATAATCAAACTAATCTCTTTACTATGAAGAAATTACTTTCTCTCTGGTCAAATGAAATGCTAGTGTGTATGTTAGTGCTGGTGTTTGATCATGGGTCCTCTTCTGAGCTGCCTTTTGGTCTCTTACATTTTCCAGCTAGTGTGGGTAATAGAAATGGTCTGAGAGATGAGGTAAGTGTAAATATTTTGCAGTGTTCTGCCTAAAATAGTAAAAAATTGGCAAGTTTTTTGCTGTGCAGCTGATCATCGTCTGTTTGGCCTGTAACAGAACAGCTACAGGTGAGCTGTGAAATGAGGTGGCTTGTTCCAGAATGGCTCCTGGTGTCTGAAATGGGCTGTGTGTTGTTTCTCTGCCCTCAGGAGTTGTGGAAGGTGATTTAGCTGCTGTGGAAGCCTACAAGTCCTCCGGAGGGGACATCGCCCGGCAGCTGACGGCAGACGAGGTGCGGCTGCTGAACCGCCCGTCCGCCTTCGACGTGGGCTACACCCTCGTGCACCTGGCCATCCGCTTCCAGAGGCAGGACATGCTGGCCATCCTCCTCACTGAGGTGAGCTCCCCTGCTCCTTGCAGGCATGGAACAGCACTGTAGGGAACTGCACCCCTGTGTGCAGCCAGTGGTACGCAGCTCTGGTTTGTGCTGGTGGTGGAATTTCCGTGAATCGCCGCCTTGTGCCTTGGATTTCTCCTCAAGAAGTGAGTTTGCTTTGAGAGACTCCCTTGTGATGGTCTTGAGGATGTTCAGTTTTCTCATTAATGAACAGTCTTGGCACACGTTGCAACTTTACTGGCAGTGGAAGTGAGCTATTGTGAGGCTTCCTGTGCTCTGGGTGAGGGAGAGGAAATGCTCTCAAGGCAAAGCACTGACATCAATGACAGCGCAGTTTATTCTGAGTTTGTTAATGAGTAAGTTTACCTGGGCTGGCTTTCCTGGCTTTTATGGGAGCTTCTTTTCCAGAGAGAGGCAAATGTCTTGCTTTGCAAAATTGCTGCATTTTTTTCTATTCCTTGCCCATTTTACAGACTTACTGGCTCCTCTGTTTTGCTCTTCCATTTGCATTGTGTCACCTCACTTCTGGTGACCTCTGCTGTTCTCCCTCTTTGCCCTGTAAATAATTCTGTTACTTTTTTTTGTCTGTTTCCTTCAACTCAGACTTTGGTTCCTCACTTGATCAGAGCCTGATTTTTATTCTGCCTCCTTCCCTGATGCTTAGTGCAATTCTGAAAGCTGCTGTTTGCCTACAAAGCACATAAAGATGATGGAATGCTCAATGTTGAATAATTAAAAAGAGTAGATGAAGCAAGACAAATGTAGCTAAAGCCTTGAGTATATATTTACATATGCCTAATATCAGTAGCTTTGTGCTGCTTACATAACTCTGTGTGGATGGAGTTACATGTTTAAAAACAAGTTAATTTACTGAAATAGTGTCTTAGGGATTTTTGTGTTCGGTTTTGTTTCAGTGCCTAGGAATACTGACTCATCTTGTCATTTCTGGAAATGCTTACTAGTATTTGAGCCCCAGTGATAATTTCCTTTTCTGGGTTATGAATGACTGAAAATGTGGGTCTTAAAGGTTTTTTTTTTTGTATCCATCTGTCATCATCCCTGTGCCAGTTGTCCTTCATCATTGATTGGGTTTCTCCTGCCAGTGATGACTAGAAGTGGACAAATTTAACTATCTTAGCTTCATAGGTTTTGGGAATATTGTAGGAAACCATCTTGTGCAGTGCTAATAAATTGTTAAATCTAGACTTGTCTCAGGTGTGAGATTTGAGATTGCTGTTGTAATGAGCTCTTACCTATTTTTTTTCCTCTTTTTCAGCTGGGGGTGATCACCTGTTAATTCACTTCTTCAATTGAAAGATGTTTTTAACCAGATTTGTGTTACCAGTTCCATGACAAATGAGACATTTCATTAAGAGTCACTAAACTTTAGATCTTTCAGGGTGCCAGTGTTTACAGCTCTCTTGCATTCCTTGCTAACCAAACACTCTCTGCTTGTGGTCATCCCTCCCAAATCTTTATATTGAATGGGCTAATCCTGAGTGCAGTAACTGTGTTGTTTTACAGGTGTCCCAACATGCAGCCAAGTGTATTCCTGCCATGGTGTGTCCAGAGGTCACGGAGCAAATCCGCCGTGAAATTGCTGCATCTCTCCATCAGCGCAAGGGAGACTTTGCTTGCTATTTTCTGACTGACCTTGTGACGTTTACGTTGCCTGCAGGTAGCTACAAAACCCTTCTTCCTGCTGGAAGATTTTATTGCATGGCCACTGGTTGAAAATTAGGTATTTTGACTTTCTGGTGGTGATGTGTGTGTAGGTTTTATTCATTAAGAGTCTTATTAATTAATTTATTGAAAGTTTTATTTATTAAGACCTGTTTTGTTAGGTCAGGCTTAGCAGTTGAATTTGATTACTCAGTATTTGCACACTTCAGTCCATACATTGTTCCTGTGAACTGAGCATCTGTTGTCCTACTTAGACATGAAGAAATGGAAGAAAAGTGGTGTGTTCTAAGGAAAGGCTGTATTTGAAGTGAAGATTGGAGCCCAGACATTTCTGGTCTGTGGTGTGACTTTTCACATGGCTATTTTAGCTTCCAGTCCTTGCTGTTGAGGCCCAGAGCTGTTCTTCTTACCTAGTTGTAGCAATAGCACTTTTTGAATACTTTTGAGGTGCTCTGAGATTGTTTACCTATTAACAAGGAGCTATTACAAGACTTTTAATCTTCAGAAGCTGTTTCCTTTAATAGAAATTCTACCACCAGTCAGAAAGCATGCAGCTGCAAACTGTGCCAATCAGCAGATCTGTTTGTCTTTTTTATAAAACATTGCAAGAATTCTGTTTGGAACCCCTTTGGTTGAGTGTTACCTCATCTTCTCTACAAAATTCTGGATAATATTTACCAATTGTGCACCTGATTGAGGTGCTGTATTCACTTGTACTCTGTGTGTCATGTGTGAGAGGCACAGGGGGTGTCTGGGAGAGTAAATTTTCATTGCTTTTTAGGGGAGAGAGGGGAAAGGGGCAGCAAGGATTTCATAACATGTGAGGAATGTTCTCTCCAGAGCTTAAGAATTTGTTTAGTATTTTCAAGAGAGACATCTTAAAGCACTTTGCAGCTTTTTGACTCATGCAATAGCCATTTAGTAATTAAAAAATAAAACTGTTCAAAAGCTTTTGTGCATCAAGACTTTCCACTTTCCTCACACTTTGCCAACTGCACATCTTTTGCAGTTTGGCTCCAGAGAGCATTTCCAAGGATAGAAATATAAATCACACAATCCTGCTCAGATATTACCTGAACAGTGTAGTTTAGGAACCAGTGTCCACTTGACCTTTTAAATACACAGATTGGATCCTCTTGTAAAGGCAATGCTTGGATATTAGAGAGCGAAGCTTTTACATTGATTACTGGTCACTGCAAGCAGTTTTAGCTTAAAAAGCCCCAATCTATCATACAAAAAAAACCAAAAAAACCACCCCACATCACTCTGCCTGTACCAGGCATTAGTGTGCTTCATTAGCAACTCATGTGCCTAAATGTGGGCTTAAAAGCCCTGGGGTGTTGGACATCTGAGCAGGACTGGCAGCTACCACACTGCAATTAAGAGAGATCATTGTGTCCTTGAAATACCACTTAGGCCCCAGTCCTTATCCCCTAAAGTGCCTGAAGGGGTGCTGGATGTTCCTGTTCCTATTTTATTTACTGCCTTAACTTTCATGTGGATAAGTTTCATGATTGTGAGGTGAAACCAGGGAAGTTTCTCTGGTTGCTGCTCTGCCTGGCAACCCTTTACTGCTTATCCTCTGTTGGAATGCAGGCCAGGAGCAAATATTTACTGTGTGGCACATGCTGAGTTTTAGAATGTGTGACAGTGTTTGTTGCTTTAAATGATACAGCAGTCACAAGACAGTTTTGCCCATTGTACAGTTTTCCACATTTTTTCCCCCTTCTTTTTTATGAGGCAGTTGCAAATTCTGTCTGTAAGGCTCTTGGAGCAGTTGTCAGTACTGGCATTTCCATGGCATAGCTCAGTAGTTTTCCCATTTCTTGTTTTTTAACTTGCTGCAAACCATTGGGGTTCTCAGAACTATTTCATTGAAGCCTGAATGAGATCACAGAGGAAGGGCATGTTCTGGAGAAGAACACATCCCTTGGCAAATTGTACCTGTCCATTGGGATAGACTGCAGAGGAGAAGCCATTCCAGATGGGTGGAAAACCATTGCTTAGGATTGAAGCTGTGCTAAAATATAATTGGGTCGAAAGTAAAAATAGTCTTTTGTAAAATTTCTCACCTCAAGTGGTTTTCCACTTTCTCCTTCAGAGAAATCCACTCTTACCCTATGCATGCTGTGATGGTCATTTCTGCATCAAAGGTGTGACCGTGAGGCTGAGATGCAAGCCTGCCTCAGCAGCTCTGCAAAGCCTTGGGTCGCACATGACAGCAGCTTTCCAGAGGAGGTGTTAGGGCTGATGGGGCAAAAGCTGTTCTGTGAGTTCTCCTGAGCAGCAGTTGCTGATGTCTCTTTTACAGTAACATGTAAAACTCTTGTATTTGCTTTGTTTTTCCAGATATTGAAGATTTACCGCCCACAGTCCAGGAAAAATTATTTGATGAAGTACTTGACAGAGATGTTCAGAAAGGTAAATGCACTGAGAACAGCTGGGATCACTTCTGGCTTTTCTTTAGAGAATATGTCTCTAACTATAAATAGACTACATGTGTCTGTATATGCATGGCTCTGTTCATGAACACGTTCTAAATAGAGATTGGATGCTTTCTACTGGATCTGCACCCTGGAATTCATGAAGTCACAGAATGGATTGGGCTGGAAGGGACCTTGAAGACCTTCTAGACCAGGTTGCTCCAAACCAGCAACTTCCAGAATGGGGCAGCCACAGCTTCTCTGGGCAGCCTGTTCCAGGACTCACCTCTCTCATAGGGAGCAGTTTCTTCCCAATATCCCATCTAACCCTGCTCTGTGGCAGTGGGATGCCATCCCCCTTGTCCTGTCACTACATGCCCATGTAAAATTATTTTAACATTTCCAGTCTATTTCTGAGGCAGAGGGAGAATGGAGTCTGTAGAAATCATGTTTGTAGAGCTTTTGAAAAATCTTTAAAAGTCAGTTTTGAGTCACAAGCTTTTTAAGGAAATCTGAAAAAAATCCTTTCATTTCAGTAACAATCCTCAAACAAATTATGTGGGAGCTGTGGTTTGGTTTTGATTTATTTTATTGCCAGTAGGAGAAGTTTCCTCAGCCAGTGTAGTTGACCTGTTTATTGTGATGCCTTGTGAAGGCCTAGAACAGAGGCTGGACAGAGCTAAAGAATGAAGCAGGGATTTATTAAAAGGCCTCCATGGATCCACCTTGGGCAGCACCAGAGCCCAGCCAGGGCTGCACCCAAGATGACCCAAAATGGCCCCAAAATGCCCGGCCGGGCACGGGGTCTCTCCCTGGGATCAGCTCTGCTCCATTCCCACCTTGCAGTTCATTGTCCCAGCCCAGCTTTAGCCCAGGCACTCCCACCCTGCTTGTTTTTCTCTCTCCAGCCCACGGGGTTTGTGCTCCTGGGCTGAGATTTGGCTCATTTGTCCTTGGTGCCCAGCTGGAGCAGGAATTGTTTTGTCTCCCTGCTCTGGGCACAGAGCTCACCATCCCATAATATGAAGTTCAGAACTACACACTAAAGCAGCACAGACTCTGAAAAATAGAAAAGCCAAACCTGAGGTATCAATTGTAGTAGGAAGACAGAATATAAAACAGAGTTTTATTCATGCAAAAGGGTAGGTCATTGAGACTATGCCATTATTGTGCTGTCGAATTCCCTGAGCTAAATAAGAGCTTGTTTAAGAGCTGGCTGTGCTGTTGCAGAGCTGGAGGAGGAGTCTCCCATCATTAACTGGTCCCTGGAGCTGGGGACACGCCTGGACAGCAGGCTGTACGCACTTTGGAACCGCACAGCCGGGGACTGCCTGCTCGACTCCGTGCTCCAGGCCACCTGGGGCATCTACGACAAGGACTCCGTGCTGCGCAAGGCTCTGCACGACAGTTTACACGACTGCTCCCACTGGTGAGTCAGGGCAGCTTCTGCATGTGCTGCAGCAGCAAAACCCCACAGCCAGCCCTAACCCAGTTCCCTGCTGTCTTGGTTGGAAAAGCCAGGTGTCTGCTAAGGAAGGGAGGAGCCTCCCTTGAAATGGAAAATGCAAACCCCCTCCCTCTGAATTATTGTAAGTTTGAAATTAAGGGGTTCTCAGGCAAAGATATGGGTGGGGGAATAACAGTTCTTTACTAGGAAAATTAAAAATACAAATGTAATAGTACAAAAAAACCCCACTGCCAGAGTCAGAATCCAGCCTGCCCCCCTGTGGGTCAGGCTGGTGGCACAGTCCCATCCCAGGGGGGCTCAGGGTGGTGGCACAGTCCCATCCCAGGGGAGCTCAGGGTGGTGGCACAGTCCCATCCAGGGGGGCTCAGGCTGGTGACACAGTCCCATCCCATGGGGGCTCAGCCCTCCTGCAGTGCCAGCTGTGGCTCTGCTGGAGCAGGGATCCTGCCCAAGGGGGGAGTTTTCCTCTGCAGCTCCAGGGCTGCTGGAGATGGGCCTGCTCTCCCTCTGGGAATGCAGGGCAGCAGAAAGCTGCTCCTCTGGGAATGCAGGGGGCAAAGGCTGCTGGGCTGTTCCCAGGGCAGGTTGGATCCAGGTAGGAATGCTTGGCTCCTTCCCTGGGCAGAGCATCTCCCATGGGATGGTGGAATTGGATCAGCCCTGCAGGGACACTCAGTGGCCATGGACAGCAGAGATCTCCTGGAGGGAGGATGGGCTGTGGGAGAGATGAAGAAAATTGCCCAATGAATAGAGAGAACTGCCCCAGCTCTGACAGATGGCAATAGAATTCACACCCCCAGCTGCATTTTGCATTGCAGCCTAAGACACCTGTGGATTGTGCTCCTCAAAGCTGTTCAGTCCCCATGGTCCCAGCTGGGAACTTCATCTCATGTTTTAAATAGGAGCACTGGAAACTTGGATGCTGTGAACTCAGGGATGGTGTGTGATGCTCAGCAAATGGCATTTCAAACACTAAAATGCTTTATACTTGTCAGGCATGCACTAACCACAGTTACTGCAGCTGCAGTTTCTGTCCTGGCAATGTAAATCATGCATATGCCATGCCTTGCTGCTTGGTGGGAGCTGTGCAGAAGATTGTTAGTAGAAGATAGCCTTTTATTCTTTATAAACTTTTCAGTGTTTTCATTCCATCTGCTTAGTTACGGCTTTACTCAGGATTGCTCTTTTTATCCCTGCTCTGTCTGCTAAAATAATGGCAGTAAAGCAGAGTGTTGACATTTAACTGGTTCTGTCATTTGGCCATAAAATTGATTTATCATTCTATAAAACAACTTCTCTTGCTTTGCACTGACCTTCTTTAGTTGGATACTGTGGCTTCCCTCTGCTTGAGGCACAATCTTAGTTGTTCCCCCAGTGGTGTCTAGCAGCTCTCCAGAGTGTCCTGGACTAAGGGATGAGCTGATAAAGACTGATAATCCCAGTCACAGATGATCATTTCTTTGATGTTCTTGTAGTCAAGGACAGGAGAAACACTGTCAGCACATACTGCAGAAAGAGGCTGTCCCTGTCCTTTTGCTGTACAGAAGGTCAACAACAAGGATTAATTTAGGGATACCCGTAAGTAAATTTTGTGCTGTTGGGGGAGAACTCCCCAAATTGGCATCCAGAGCTGGATTCCAGAAAGTGGTGCTTGAGAAGCAATTCTCCCAAGAACCAGTGTCTGACAGGATCTGTCACTGCTTTGGAGCTGTTCAGCATGGAGTGTGCATCTCAACCAGGCAGGAATGTCCCTGGCATCACAGGCAGCTCCCACGAGGCCAGAACAGAAATTTAGGATGGATTATGTTTTGTTCTTTATGGTAACAAAACTAAACATGGTAGCCAAAAACATGCTGCAAACTACTGAGCTTTGGACCAAATCTCCCAAAATGTTGGTGTTAATTATGGTTGACTTACTGCTCTATCTTAACATAACTCTTGCTTAGAGGCTTCTCAATCTTGTTAAGGTTTTTAGTTTATGTCTAGACAGAATTTTCATTTTACTCTGAATTTGTGTAATCTTTATCCTTATTAGAAGTATAACTTTTAACTGATTGATGTGCTCCTTCAAGGGAACAATTCTTCAAGACTAGGAAGAACAAGTCTTCAAGGAACAACTCATGTTCTTGTTAGGAACAAGTCTTTAGAATAAGTCTTTTAGCCAGATTTTGTTGTAAATTGATCATTCTGTACATCCTGTAAGTGCTGGATAGATTCCATTTGAGAAGATACATTTAATTTTGTGGACTAGGACATGTGGCTGATAGGAAGTGATGTCGTCACTGGAACAGGCTCTTAAATGCAATCCCTGCTTAAACTTTTATCTAGTGGAATTATTCTTCAAAGCCTCCACAAAGACACTTAAAAATGGGTATTTTTATAGTCAGACAGAAAACACTCATGTAACTCATTTGACCTTGTTTTGTTATGTTTGTTTAGATGTTGAGCAAAGAGAAATCTATTTACCAGAGACAGTCTTGTGTCTGGTACTCAGAAAAAGCTCCCTGGTGAAGTTCCCAGAGGCTCTGGCCTGTGGAGTTTTTTCCACTCACCTTTCAATAACTCCACTTTTTTAGTTTACACAAAAGTGTGTTTTGAAGTGCCCCTTTTTGTATTCCACCATTAGCTTTTGCTAGAGAATAGGCACATGCCCTAAGTTGACTTTCAGAATTTTATTCTTTAATGGATGCATTCAGTTCTCTTGTGTTAACCTGAAAACTTTGCTTTAAATGAGATCAAAATCTTGTCTATGGCTGACTAACTCAGGGAAGAAACTTCTTTAGGAGAACACTTTCACAATGCAGCTTTTAGGGAGTAGTTTGGTGTTTTCCTTTTTTTTTTTCTTCCTTGAATTTTCTGGGCTTTCTCTCTCATTCTGGTGGTGTGGGAATTTTTGTTGTTGTTTTGCTTTGTTTTTTCTTCTCTTTCCCCCAGAATCTGATTCAATTTCTTTCAAGAGACCTGGAAATGAATTAATTTAACAAAAAGTGCTGTTAGAAATTTATGAGCGAAAACAGGCAAAATAGTTATCAGGTTCAAAGGTGGAAGTCTTGGTGTGTTTGGATAAAAACTGGAAAATAGATCCAGAAGATTCCCTGTAGATACTACTGTCAATTAGCTCAGAGCTATCCAGATATTTTAATAATAGGAATTTTAAGCCACACAAAGGTTTTAGCTGGACTCAGGAAACCCAGCCTGGCTGGTGGCTGTTGTCCTACACATCAAGAATTCAGGGTGATTCCACCTTCACTGAAAACATAGGAAAGATCTTATCCACACACACTGCCTGCTGATATTCTCAGGTTTTAATTAAATGAGTTCATTTCAGTGACATTTTTAATAAGCTGAAACTTCAGAATGGTTTCTTTGTCTTCACAGTAAAGGCCATTGTTTAAAAGTTGGCTGAGCCCTGTTCCCTAAATCCTGGTTCCTAATATGAAGTTATGGCTTTTCCATAGTGTGGTGATAGGACAGAGTTAAAAATTTTAAAAAGCAAATAATTTCCTTTTAATGTGTCATTTTTCTTGGTAAATGGTTAAATAAAATATGACTAAACTAAATCCCACTTTGCATATTTGATTCTTATCCACACTGCTTTACAACTCCATATAATGTGGAATTACCACCCCTTTGCTCCAAAATTTGGTATAAACCAGATTCTGCCTCTTAACCATGCGCTGTTGGAAATTGATATGCAAGCACTTTGAAGTTAATTGACTCATGATGTGGTTAAAAATAGAAAATACCTATTTTTTTGTGTGAGAAGAACGAGCAACTCCTCCTGTATGAAATGGAATGCCTTACTTATGCTCCCTGTATATCAATATTAAAATAAGACTTAAAAAAACCCAAACCTATTGCAAGAGGTATCAAACTAGGCAGGAGCCTGGTAGGAACTTGGATCATGTTTGCTGTAGGCATTGCTTTTTTTTTTTTTTTCAAGTGGTTCTTAAATGAAGATTGATAAATGGGGTCTCCTGAAGATCAAAAAACAAAACAAAATCCAGTTTTCCTGCTACTTGCTCTCTTTCTTCCCCTTTCTTGGGATGAAGGTTAAACACTGCTGTCAGGATTATGGTGGATGAGTAAATATTTTTGCCTTTACCTTTTTTTTTCTGTCTCTCTCTAACATTTTAGGTTCTACACACGCTGGAAAGAGTGGGAATCGTGGTATTCCCAAAGCTTTGGTTTACATTTCTCCTTGCGAGAGGAACAGTGGCAGGAAGATTGGGCATTCATTCTCTCTCTTGCAAGCCAGGTAAGAAAACTCTTTGTCAGAGGGCTTTTGGAAAAGATATTTTAATATCTGGGAGGAAGTTTCAGAACTAGAAGAGTTTTTTGGGCATAAGAGTATTTCTGTATGAGGGAAGAATGTTCTTTCTAAGCCAGTGATCTTAAAATCTTACTGGGTAAGCTCTTCTGCTGATATGGAAAGGTTCATTTGAAATTATAATTTTTGAGCTTCCTATTAAGTGCAACACAAGAAAAGAATTGTGGTATTAGAGTGAAGTCTGTAGAACAAGCTCATAGACAATCATGTGTTTAATATCCAGCTCCTGCAGCACTTTTACCTCCCAAGCACACCTCCAAATCTGTCAGCTTACACTGCTCAAACTCCAGCAAGCTGAGATTTTATAACTCCACTCCAAAATAAGATTTACATTCCTATAAGCTTCCAGCCATGGGAGTATTTTTAGCTCCTCTTTTAAAGTATAAACATGATTTTGGTGCTATTTTTTTGAGATTTGTTTTGTATGTGCCCTTTTCCTATCATCAAAAGGTATTTGCTTTAAAGTGCCCTCAGATGAAGGAATTATTTTTAGACCTAACATTATGTAGAGTTTCACTTCTAAGTGGGGAATGAAATCCATCACATTGAATCTGGGCAATAGGACAGAGAATTACTACTGACAGCTGACAAGCTGAAATGTTTTTCCTTATTTCCAATAATTTTCCAGTCTTTTGTTTGTCCTGTCAAAGCTTTATCACTCTTAAAAGCATTTTCTCTCTCAATTTGAAAACTATTTTTCAAATTTCAAAGTAGAGGATGGTAAGTTCTGTCTTTCTTTGTGTTTGCTTCAGCCTGGAGCGAGTTTGGAGCAGACACACATTTTTGTACTTGCACATATTCTTAGAAGACCAATTATAGTTTATGGAGTAAAATATTACAAGAGTTTTCGGGGAGAAACATTAGGATATACCCGCTTCCAAGGTAAGCCTTCCATTTTTTAAATTCACTTTTCATCAGGGTTGGGCTGTAAATCACTAGTGACATGAAGTGACTGTCTGGGAAAGGATGGGATACTGTTGTAGATACATTTTCATTTGCTTTTAAAAAGAAGAAAATAGTTCACTCCAAACTTGAAGTTTTTCATTTTATAGTGGGCATGGTGCCTCTAAAAGTGAATTCCATGATACTTTAAATGGGAATTTAAAAAATTTATGTGTTTCAGTGATTCACACTCTACAGCAAGTGTGAATACTGACTTATTTCTCATCAGTACTATAATTTTGCATAACTTGATCAGGTTCTTTTTGACTTTTTCTCCTCCTTGTCTTCAGGACAGCCTGACCTTAAGATAAATATGAAGATGACTCAATCCAGTTTTGCTTAGACTTAACATCTGTAGATTTCTAAAGATGCATTTTTCTGCTCTGTAAGCCAAATCTGTGTTTGGGCAACTTTCCCCTCGATGACATGCTAATACTTTATTATTCAAATAATAAAACATGAGAGGGGATTGGGAGCATCTGCACAAACTGAGCTGTAAACAGAACCATGGGGAAGGGACTGCGTGTGTTCCAGGGGCTTGGGACATTTGTTTTGCCCACAGTTCATATTCCTGGCCTCAAGTACATCTGCTTGATGATGACCAACTCTTTATTTATAGCTTAGCTGAGGACTTCCCAAAACATCTTTGTGTTTTGAAAGAAAAAAATATGGTGACTTTGGAAGGAGGCAAGGCCATGATCTGTAGAAAACACTAAGCTGTGCAGTTAATGTTAATTTATAACTATTTAGAGTCTTGGCTTCTATGTTTGGGGCAGTAACAAAACTTCATGTAGGGAAACTGATTATTTTTTTGAAGAGTCTAAAAGTTTAGAAGTCTTTGTAGTTAGATGTTAACTTTTCTTTTAATGATGAAAGGCAGCTGGGAAGGGACAGTTACTTGTGTCACTTAAATCTGACACTCCAGCTTTGTGTTGCTTTTAACTCCAAGGCTTAGTGGTTTGCAAAGGTTTTATTTCCTAGATTGGGCATCGAGGCAGACAAGTGTTACATGGCCTAAATGTGCTGAAATTTTCTTGCTCTGTGAACCAGAAGGAAACTGGGTGCCTGGAACACCCTTTTACTGCACACAGGGTTCCAGGAATTTAGGCAGCCAAATAGTTACAACTTGAGATTTGCTTGCCACAAGCCCCATCCATCCATCCATGGAAACAGCCCTGGGAACAGGTGAACTTGGAGTCCTGTGTCACAGTAGCTGGAATTGCTCCTCTCCCTGGCCAGCCACATTTTTGTGGTTGATGTGTGCTCATCAAAGGCCATGGGCACAGCTGAAACCCAGCTGATGGAGTACCAGGAGGAGTCTCCTGCTCTGGGCCTGTGTGTGGGCTCTGCTCAGCAACTGGAGCTTTGGGGAGTGCTGGGGTGCCCCTGCCTCTCTTTAACATCACATCCACCAGAAAAGTCCCTGGAAGTGTCCAAGGCCAGGTTGGACAGGGCTTGAAACCACCTAGGAAGGTGGAAGATTGGGCAGGGGCTGGAACTGGATGGGTTTTAAGGTCCCTTCCAACCCAAACCACTCTACAGTAGAAATGGGGAATTGAATTTTTTTAATGCTTGTTCAACATCATGGTTCAGTTTGTAGCACCCTGTTAGCCACCCCTAAAATACTCTCCCTGACAGGATTTTTTTCCCCAAGGATTCCTTGTTCCAGCTTGGCATCCTTGCTATAGCTGCTGTGAATCCCATAATTGACAGCCTCCTTGTTCCCCAGATTCCAGCTGACTGTTAATTCTTTAAATCCTAAAGCTTCAGGGGTGGAAGATCTGTTTTCTCAAGCCCTAACTATGACCCTCCTAGTCTAGCCACATGTATTTAGTGGCACAAATGTGCAGCTTTTAAAACTGAAGAGGAAAAAAGATGACTGACTGAAGTGACCATCAGGTCAGGCTGGAGAAACTAAATCCTGTCTGGGTGGCTTCAGGATAGGTGTCAGCCCATAGTCTTTATTTTCTGTGGCTTGTGTTCATGTCAACTGTTGTTACACGACCTTCTGGCTTTATATCAGAGTGACTTTTATAACTCTTAAGAGCACTAGATATTCTCCCTGGCAATGCTTGAAATTGTTTTCTTGTGGAGCTCATCACAGTGTAGAGGAGGAATGGAAAGTGCAGCACAGCCTTTTGTCTTGGGGAAATTATTAGTGTGTAATTTTCACCAGGATAAAACAATGGTGAAAGAAGATTTCCAAACACTTGCTGAATTTCAGTGTAGAGATGGAGGCAGAGAGATGAGTTTCAGTCCTGAAAGATCACATAGCTGTGCTCCCAGGAACTGAGGGACTGTCTTTCTTACATTTGACTGGTTGTCATCTTCTGTGTAAATTTGAACTTAGACTGAATGTTTGCTTCTTTCCCTTAATGCAAAGGTTTGAAACTTTCTGGTGAACGCTTATCCTGTGTTCTTCACCTTTTGTGTTTAACATTGCTTTAGAGTGAGACTTGATAATGGGGACAGGAGGGAGGGAGGGCTAAGAAAGTATTGAAAGGATCTGTCTTCTTAAAATCGAGGTGTTGTAAAAACTTATGTGAATCTTAATTTTAAACAACTGGCAAGACTTTTAGGTAGCTCTTGATTGCTAATTCAGAAACAAGGTGGGGAGGAAAAAGGCACAATTATTTACTGGTAGCCCCCACTAATTTTTACTGCAGTACAAAAAGATGAGCTCAGCATTTAAGCAGAACCTCCAAAGCCACCCCTGCCTCAGATTCCCATTTTAGCGTTGCCCTTCCCTCTCCATGGCTGAGGAGCTGTGTTTGCAGCAGCAGCTGTACTAGGAGGGGTTGCTATGCTACATGTGCACTTGAGTTTATGTGGGGCTATTTTTAATCTGTCACAAGGTGAGCTGTGCTTTTGCTTAAGTTGTCTTGCAGCAGTACACACCAAGAATTATTTATGTTCCTGGAAGAAAGGAGTTCCAGTTTTATTTTGAGACCTCGAGCAAATTGCTGTCTTTATTGCTAAAAATGCTGATGAGAAAAAGTGCAGTTCTTAGAATCTGTGACATCAGGTGTTGGTTGTAGCTGAGCAAAGTAGTATCAGCTTTTTGGTGCCTTTTTTTTTTTTTCCTTTTAATTGATATGAATAATTGATGTGTGTTAATTTAATCTGTGAGTACTGTATATGAGCAGTCCCATTCTCTGGGATGGGTTACATCAGTGCTGACTAACATTTTGTGCAGTGAGTTCTTTTAATGATAAGTTTTGTGAGCAGATGGTGGAATTTTTGCTCTGGTAAAAATAGACATCTGACTGTAACCTTTATTTCTGTCATGCAGAATCTTTTTTTTTTCTTCAGTTTTAAGAAGAATTATCAAACATAAAAGGCTGCTTTTCTAATCTTGTTTTTTGTTCAGCACTGCAATGTAGACCATACATTTTAGGGCTGTGGTAATGTATTAGTTGTGATTGTAATCTTTTGTGCTTATACTTGTATTACAAAGATATTTGACTTGTGTTAATTAACAACAATTAGCTCTACTGAAAAGCGTGGCCTGTGTCAGTGCAGACCAAACCATGTATGTTTTAAATGTGATGTGCTTCTCTTTGGCCCAGACCACAACATTTGTATCAAAATCCTTCCTTGTTGAGCGGCAGTTCTGAGCCTTTCCCTGTGCTTTCCTTGCCCACAGGTGTGTATTTGCCTTTGTTATGGGAACAGAGTTTTTGTTGGAAAAGTCCCATAGCTCTGGGCTACACGAGGGGCCATTTCTCCGCCCTGGTTGCCATGGAGAATGACGGCTATGGCAATCGAGGCGCTGGTGCTAATTTGAACACTGACGATGATGTTACTGTTACTTTTCTACCCTTGGTGGACAGCGAGAGGAAATTATTGCACATTCACTTCCTTTCTGCTCAAGAGGTAAGAAAGAAACACCTGATGTGTGCTGGTGACTTTGTCGCAGCTGCTCCCTGAAGCTCAGCAAACTCTGTGGACCCCTGAGTTTTTGATGTCCAAAGAATTAGAGGGAGTGTGCTGTTCTCGTTAATTAATGCTGCTCCCTTCCCCATCATTCCAGATGATGCTGAAAGGTATCTTCCCACAAATTCGATGCTTATTTACAGCTCTAGAAATAGAATTTAACTTCATTGTCCATGTAAATCACAGAGGCAGAATCACAGAATGTCCTGAGCTGGCAGGGACCCACAAGGATCATTCACTCCAACTCCTGGCGCTGCACAGGACACCCCAACAATCCCACCCTGTGCCTGAGAGCACTGAATATCAGAATACCTAGAAAAGGGCACAAAAATAAGGGTTCTGTCCCTAAGGCAAGACTGAAATCTGCCTTTTAAGGTTTTTTTTTTCCCTAAAAGATGAAACACAAATATTGGCCTACAGTTGCAGTGTTTTCCACCTTCTATTCTAATGAAACTCAACTCATTTTTGCTGTAATAACTATGATAAAAATGTGGAATTACTTCACTAAAGGGTGTGCATGGGTGAAGGGAGGGCTGGAAAACTGATGTAATTGGAGAAAGGGGGCGTTCTGTAAATAAAAGGAGAAAAATATGAGCTTCAAGTCCAGAAAGGGATGTTTCTTCAGCAAGCCGTGATATTTGTTATATTTCACAAGAGAAAATATTTCATGTTGAGACCTTAAAAAAATGTGTTTGTAAAGCCAGAAATCTCTGTTAGGACTTCCCTCCTTATATATGGTGCCTACTGTACATAAATAGCTGCTTAAAAATAACTGAAGGCTGTACTGGAAGTAGACATGTGAAAAATTGGGGAGAAGAGCTGGAGAATATTTCCAGAGCCTTTGGTTAAAAATGCAGTGGGCATCAGTTTTCCTTTTGTGGGTGTGATGCCTTGGGGTGACTACCTAGAGCAGAGGTGAGGTTAGGAGAAGAGAGATGAGGAGAATCCTAGACAGGGTGGGGCGCGCTCGGAGCAGGGCGTTTGGGAAGCCTGACTGCTGGTGTTTTCTGTGCCCCAAAGATAGGCAACGAGGAGCAGCAGGAGAAGCTGCTGCGGGAGTGGCTGGACTGCTGCGTGACCGAGGGAGGGGTCCTGGTGGCCATGCAGAAGAGCTCCCGCCGGCGCAACCACCCGCTGGTCACCCAGATGGTGGAGAAGTGGCTCGACCGCTACCGCCAGATCCGGCCCTGCACGTCCCTGTCCGACGGCGAGGAGGACGAGGATGACGACGATGAGTGAGGGGGAATAAAGTGCAAATGAGCAGCGCAGAGTGTGTGCCCCCGAGTGAGCGTTGTGCTGTAGCAGTTGGGTGTGGAGCGACCCAGGTCTAGGGGATACATGCTGGGAAGGATTCTCCGACAGCACGGGGAGAGGATGGACGCTCATCCTGCTGCCTGGAGAGAGCCGAGTGGGCTGGACTACAGTTTGTATAAAAACACGAAAAAGAAACAAAAAACAGCTAATTTTATTATCAAGATGGAAAAAAAAAAAAACAAACCAAACCAAACCGACCCCATTTTTCTTTCTGACTGTAAATCTGTCTATAAATGTACCGCATGTGGTTGTGTAAGAGGTTGTGTAATAGGAAACGTATACCAGCATCTTAATTATTGCAGAGAAATTTTTCAACTAAGGGCACTTCTGAAAGCACATGTGAGCTGGATGGATATCTCCTCCCTCTGAGATTCTTTTACAGTAGAACCTGGTCTTCTCCATCACCTTTTAGATACTCTGACACATTTCCCTGAAAGGCCTTTTCCTGTGAAATCTCACTAGTGCCCAGGTCAGATTGTGAGAGGTTTTTTTTTTGTTTGCACAGATATCCACAGCAAGTCATAAACAAAAATGTGTTCCTTATTTTACTAATATTTTAGTTATTGCTGTGCCCACATAATAAAGCCTAAACTCTATGGAACAAACTGGAAGAGAAGCTAAATTTACCTTGAGTGAAATGATATGTTTCCTGAAAAAGCTTTTTTGGGGTTTTTTTTTGCCTTTTATTTTTTCCTCTAATAGTTAATAGATTCCTTTCAGTATACATAAGGATATTTATTCAGAGAAGTGACCTAAAAGATTTTATTCCTTTGAGCATACACTAAACAAAATTGTGTGAAATCTGAGAACTTGAACACAATTGAGAATTTAATCTTGTCAAAACTCAATCTTGCTGTGTTACAAATTATATAATTTTTATCATTTATTCTTTGATCACTCAAACTTTGCTGCAAATGAAAAAATGCCTTTTTAAAGGTTACTCCTTGGTCACTAAATCTAGTGAGAATCCACTTGGCAGTTCTAATTAAAAAGAAGAATCTATGCTCAAGTTGTTTAAAAGCACTGTTATATATTTCTCAGTATGTAAACCTGGGAATTTCTTGCATGTTGATTGATGTGGCCATACTTAAACTTATGTAAGTTCCTAAGACTGTAAGTTCAGAGTATATTCTCCAGTAGAAATTTTATTATATTTGATAACTTTAGCCATGTAACCTGTAATGGATAAAGTTTATCTAAAAATCTCACTGAAACACTAAAGGTTAATGCCAGTTTTTACATATACAGTGCAATTCAGGTTGTCTTGAAAAGCACTTTTGATGGTGTGGTGGTTGAATAAGAAATTTTGCAGTAGATGAAATTGTTTTAATTAGAATTTGGAAAGAAGCCCCATAGCACCTATTTTTATGTAGTTCAGAGCTATGGAAATCCTGAGGAAGTTGCTGCTTTTTCTTCCAAATGCTGCTTAGATGGTGTTGAAACGTGCACAACTCCTACAGAAACTTGGTGATGACACCGAAAGTAAAGAAATAATGAAGTACTGTATTAATTTGCAATTCTCCCGTCCTAGATTCCACTGAGGTTTATTATGTCTTCACCTTTTTTGGCCATTAGATTTCCTCTGCTTGGTGCATGCCCAGATTTCCAGGTGAAGGATGAATGCTGCTCTGCCATGTGTGAGTGACCCAAATTCACCACCCAACCCCAGATATACAGGGGTTCTTCAAGAGCACACGGTCATGGTTCAAGTTCCCTTTCTAAATTGGGATTTTTTTTTTTATCCTTACCTTGCAGTGAAATCCTTTTATACCTTGTCCAGCTGAGGATGTAAAGCTTTTCTGTCAGGGTAGCTGAATGCAGGGTAAGCTGGGATGAGGATTTCTGTGCCCTGAGCTGGCATGCAGCCTGTGCTGGAGTGGTTTATGTGTCGTGCTGTGACCACAGGGGTCCTAACTTGGCCAGCTTGAGGAGCTCTCAGTGGCCAGACCTGTAACTTCAGATCCCAGCCCACCCCTGACCAGCTGCCCTGTGGACAGAAGGAAAAGCTCCTGATTCCATGGGCTGCTCAAGGATGCTGTGGAGTTTTCACCTCCCACCCATGTTCTTTTGGCAGTGCTGTTTGTTCAGGGAAGCAAAGCTTCCTTGTCCCAAGGGGAGAATTACCAATGTGAAAGTCTACCTTGAGCCAAAGTGGCCCTGCTCTCCTGCTGCCCATGGGCAGCCTGCATTGTGCCCCTGTCCCCCAGCCCTCCCCTGAGCAGTGGAGTCCCCGTGGTCAGTTCAGCTGTTCTCAAACGCATGCACCGATGAATTCCTCACTGCTCCAACAGGACAGTCCTGGTACTTTGGATCACTTGGCTTCCTTGATCATTATTGTTTTGTTCTGATGTGCTGTACAATGGTCTGTTCAGGTTCACGTGCTTCACAGGCCCTTTGGGAGCTGGTGAAGTGTCTTTTCCAGAATCAGAGTAATCCAAACCTCCTGTACTTGTAGATTAAAGAGCTGCAACCCCCGGCTTTGTGCTCCCACTGCAGTCAGTGTATGTCAGTGGCTCCTCAGTCACCCATCTGAAAGTTTACAGACACTGAGATTAATCTGCACACACTCCCTTGCAGCTTGTCAGCAAGTTCTGCACTTTCAGCCATGAAAATATATACAAAAAATTGGGTTTCTCAATCTTATTTTCCTCATATATTGCTCGCAGCAGCACATGCTTTCCTAGTACAGAACTTAGCTTTTCATTGCTACCTCCTTTACAGCTGGTCAAGATTTTTCTTCTGGTTTTATTTATGACTTCCTCAGTGAAAATCCCTGTATTTCTTTTGGTTTTAAATATTAAAATGTAGTAATTCTGGATTCTTCCAAAGTTCTGCTGTATGGCTTATGGCAAATACCCCTGAGTTGCCTTTCCTCCATTACCCAGGTTGGTTTGTGTGTGTGGAGACTTTAATTTCTGCTTTCATTTTTCCCCCTTTTATTCAGTAACTTCCCTAACACCTTTTTAAAAGGTTTTATTTAGTGTTTTTCACCTTGAAGCTGCTTGTTTTGACAGCTGCTTTGACATCTCTAGAGTTCTCCCTGGAGAAAAAGATGATTATCCCAGGAGAGCCTTCCTGTCTGCTTTCCCTGAGTGGGACAACAGCAGCATGGCTCTGTCAGCCACGAACCTTCAGCAGCAACTGTTCATTTCCAATTTCTTTGCCCAGCAATTTTCCATTTGAGAGCTGCAGCTCCTGGTGCTTTGGCATCTCCCAGCTGTGATGATATTCTTCCCTTTCCGCTTCCACGGCTCAAATCTTTGCATGTTTTTGCTGGTGTTCTCCCTGCAGGCACTTGTAACCTTTGGGATGGCTTAATCTGTGTTCCTGTTGAGCTTGTGGCACTTCTGACCTTGGTTTTGGCTGAAAGGGAAGTTGGGTGTTGGATGAAAGCTCCAGCATGTTCTGAGCTCGGAGTCACTGCTGGCACACGGATCCTGTGGCGCAGGGAGGGACTGGATTATTGAGAAACAAAGTACCAGGGCTTGTTTATTTTTAAAACAACTCTAAACCTTAACGTCAATTAAATATTTTCCTCTTGGTTTTGATGGTCATTTTGGTGTCTCCCAAATACTGCCCCTGTATCTGACCTGTTTTATCTCAGTTTCTCACAGAGGTCACGGATAATTCACTGCTGGGCTGTGCTGAGCACTGACAAGGAGCAATCACTGTAACAGGTGACCTCTTGTTTGGATCTTTGAAGCTGGTAACCAAGTTTTCAGTTTAATTTTAAGCAAACAAAATACAGAGTTTTGTAACTTGGACACTTTGGTTTCAGCTTTTTTTAGTCCCCATCTAACTCCATGTGTGTGGCACTTGGACACAGTGGGAAAGAAGGGTGGAAACAAGAACAGACAGGCCTTTTGCCCAGTGAGGCTCAAAGCCAGCAGCACCTCTTGAGCACTTTTTTGGCTTTATTTTCCAATGGTTTGATAATGCTTCAGCTCTTGAGAATGTACAGAAAATGTTGTTTGAGTTGTAGCTGCCTTTGTACTTAGTGGAAACCCCCAGTGATGTCTTCATCACAGAATGGTCTGAGTTGGAAGGGACCTTCCCCTCCCACTGGACTGTAAATATGCACCAGGTGTGACCAGAATTATGTTTCTGTACCTTATGGTTACCTCTCAGTGTCTCCAAGCCCCAGATTGCAGCGAGAGCTCTTGCCTTTCAGAAATTATAGAAATTTTATCACTTTTTATTGAAAACTGCACTGAACGCTAAATGTCCACCTTTACAATAAACAAATACAGTAACGGTAACACACTAAACCAAAACATACTGATAGCCATTGGTTTCTTTTTTGTCTGGTTGGGACAGCTCAAGATTTCTTTTTTTTCTTTTTTTTCTTTTTTTTTTTTTGTCACAGAAACAGGAATGTACCCATACAAAGGCTCAAAACAGGCCATCTTTAAAAACAAAAGGCGGTGATTCACAAAAGACTATGAATATAACATGTAACTAGTTGATACAAATCTAATAGGATTTGTTAAAATCAGTCACATCTAATAACACATCTTGAAGTGTTCTTGTATAAAATATCACGTGAAGAAAAGAAGACTTTTATCAATGTCTAAAAAAGTGGATTTTGTTCATAGACAGTCTGACAAGTTACCATAAAAAGTGTTTCCTGAGACATAAGGAAATGCAACATTATTCTTGAACCCTTTCCAGCTCAAGACTTTTTCCACTTGATAAAATAGCTGCAGATTTAAAACTGAGAAAATATATCTGAGTACAAATAGTGTGTGAAACTTAATACTTTCTTCTTTTTTTTCCTTTTTTTTTTCTTTTTTTTTCTTTTATTTTTTTCTTGCATCATTGCAGGGCGTAGGTGGATGCACAGCTACTTTATTCAGTGTATTGGGCAGAGAAGAGACTGGCAGTTTGGTTTTCCTTAGCCTGGGAGGGCAGTGGTCACTGCCGGAGCCCTTTCTGCCCTTCCCATCCCACAGATCCCAGCTGGAATGGCTGGAACTTAGACCTGGCAGGAGAACTTCTGTTACACGACACTGGCCACTGCAAAAAGGAGGAGGAGGAGTATTTTCTTTTTTTCTTCCACTTCTAAGCCAGGACTGCTGCCCCCTGTTAGGAGAGGTCACCAGATGCAAGAGAAAGGAAAGGGCTGAAGCCACACAATGGTTTCTTGTTAACTCTGTAAAGATGGCTTAATTCAGTGGCGTGGACACAGTGCAGGAGCCCTGTCCTTCCCAAGGAACTGAGGGGGGAAAAGAAATTCATTTTTATTCAGGTGATTGATGCACAGATGAAGGAAACTCAACACACAATAACAGAAGTTGCTCATGAATGTATCACATCCTAGTTTTCAGCACTGCAGGGAGCAGGTGACTTCTCCAGGGCTTCTCCCCAATCTTGGCTGCTGTCGCTTTGTCGGGAACACTGGAACATCAATGATGCCTCTGTCCAAAATCAACATTACAAATTTCGTATCAAATTCTTCTCTTTTAGTTCATGTATAACTTCTTTTCCAATGTCTCTTGGTCCTAAGTTTATTGAATGGTTTTTAAATTATCTGCTATTGCTCGTTGGGGTGTTCCCTGTTGTCACCGTGTTTTGTGGGCTGGTTGGGCGATGGAGCTTGGGAAGGATGTGCCACTGTGGGAAGGTTGTGGGTGACAGGAATGCCTCCGGGAATGATGCCCTCCATAGCTGCTGGGATTCCTCCTGGTGCCACACTGACCATCCCAGGGGGATACCTGGCAGGGGGGACACAGAGAAGAGGGTTTGTCACAGCACAGCTCATCACACACCCCTCAGCACCGCTGGAGAAAACAGCAGAGAGATCCCACCTCCCTCCTGGAGCCAGGTTTGCTTTTCCTTTTAAGTTACAAGGGAGAGCTCAGAGTTAAACATCAACTGCTGTGCCTTGGGTAAGTGCTCTCTGCTACACCACCGGGACTGCAGCTTGTTCTGTGCCTTCTCCCAGCCTCCTGCACCACAGGGAAGCCCTTCTTTGGAAATTTGGGTAAGGAACCCTCTGGAATGTTCTCTGAAACCCCAAATCCTGGTGTGCTGACCCCATCATCCCTGTGTGGGAATACCCTGGTTTATAAATTTTCCCTGGAGCTGCATCTTCCTCATGGAACAGCACAACTCAAAGATGGGATGAGATCTAATCTAGCTTTTCCCAGAGCAGGAGGAGTTACACACATTCCAAGGAACAATAGTGAGTTTGAAGAAGGAGAATAATAATTATTTCTTCAGCTGTGATGTAGGGCAACGAGGACAAAACCATGTGGAGCTCTGTGGCCATGTGAGGCCTGAGGGTTCCCACTTCCCTGCAGCTCCCCTGCCTTGAGGCAAGGTGGATTGGGAAGCTGGGAGGGGAAGGGAATTTTACCTGCCTGTGAAGGTGGTGAGCTGAGCCAGCTTACAGGGGCTCCAGGGCTGCAGCTCCAGGGAGCTTAGCCAGGCTGAAGCTCCCTGCAGAGATGGGTTAAGCTGGGAAGCCAAGGCTTGTCCTCAGGTGCTGGCACTGCCCAGGTGTTTGGGAACAAGAGTGGGAACAGGGGAGGCTTTTTCCAGGCTTGGACATTCTGCTGGTCAGAGGGAGCCTTCACTGCCTGTGGCCTGCATGGCCCAGGAGCTGCCAGGAGCTGTCTTGGGGCTCTGCTGCTGGGTAACTCTGGCCTGGCTCTGCCTGACGTGACCTGATGTGCCCTGCAGGGTTATTTTGTAGCTCAGAGTATTTTTGGCAGTGGTGATACCCTGAATGAGTCCGTGCTCCAACTCCTTGAGCCTGCTGTCTCCTACCAGCATACTTGGAGCCATCTAAACACAGCAGTAAGTAACCCTTAATCTCAGATTAGGTGGAGACTGGGTCACCTGACTACAGCCCTATATTTGGAGCTTTTCCCCTGGCTCATTAACCTACCTGTGAGCTGGGCCTGGCTCACAAAGGTTGCTCATGGACAGGAGCACCGAGCTGCTGCTGCAGTTCAGAAGGCACATCCAGTTTGGAGGGGGGTGGGTTTGGGGGGTTCCTGCCTCTTCCACAGACACTGCCCAGTGCCTCCCAGCCCGCAGGGATGCAGGCTCTGGGAAGGGAGGCTTCACCCACCCTTTGGGGTTGGCTCGACCCCATCAGTAACCCCCATGTTGTGCGTGCTGGTCCCCAGGGAGGGGGTGACAGTACCCAGCTGCCACCCTCGCTGTGCCAGCCCTGCCGTGCCAGCGGCCGCGGGTGCTCCCGGTGTTCCCGTTCTCCCGCTCACCTGTACGTGGCACCATTGAGCTCGGGATGAATCGCCTGCTGGTCTATTACTGACCACGGGGCCGTCGTGACAAAGAATTCCTTATTCACGCAGTTCCTTAGGCTCTCGGGGATGCGCCCTGCAGTTGGAGAGAAAGGTGAGTCTGTGTCAGCCAGGGCCCAGCTTCATCTCCCTCCAAAGAGCTGCAGTGCTTATAATTCCACTATGTCTGTCAGTGTAAAGGGTGGGAGGAAAAAATATCCCACATTCCTTGTTTCAGGAGGATCCTTTAGCTGTCCTGCGGTGCAGGGTTGGAGACCAGTTTCCCACCCTCACTCCCAACACTTGGCTTTCAGAGGAGCTGTTCCCTTGAGGGTGACTTTCAGGACAAGGGAAGAACTCTTTTGCTGGAGTATTGTGCCACCACCTTGGGATTTGGTTTTGGAATGCTGTGCTGTGTCTGCACCACTGTGTGGGTTAGCACCAGTAACAGGGGCAGCAATTACTGCTTCCCTGTCCTGTTCTTCCCAGGCACAGACACCAGTATCTGCCCATTCATTAAAAAATAAAACCAGCACAAAACCCATCATGACAAAACAGGGAACTTTGGTTCTCAGCTCTTTTACTGGAAGCAAACTGGGAGCAAAAAGATCCCTTTCCCCTGGTCAGGGTGAATCTTGTCTCTGCTCCTCCTGGCTCCTGCTCCAGGCACCCAGGGAGCCAAGCCCAGCATCCCCGGGGCTGGGTACCTGTGATCGCACGTCGGATTTCAGTGGCAGCAGCTTCTCTCATCTCTAGGGAGGCCTGCTCGCTGTACCAGGCTGTGTGTGGGGTGCAGATCAGGTTGGGAGCATCTTTCAATGGGCCTTGAGCAAAACTGGGAGCAGGGAAAACAAACAAATGGATTAATCAATGTTTGAACAAAGAAAGATGAACAGCGAAAGGCTTGTGGCCTGCCCTCTGCATATGCAACACTCCTTCCAAGGCCTGGATGGGGCTGGATGAACCTGCTCAAGTGCAAGATGTCCCTGCCCATTGCAAAGAATTGGAACTAGATGAGCTTTAGGGTGCCTTCCAGCCCAAATCATTCCGTGATTCCCTGGCCTGATGGTCCTTCCAGGCCAAAATGGCCACGGAAGTGCTGGGGAGGAAGCACAGCCTCTATGCAGGGCTCAGAAAATGCACCAAAAAAGAGCTGAAACACCAAACCCATGAGGTGGTTGGGCTTAATGCTCCCATGGGAATAATGTTTGGGGGTGTCTGCAGCAGTGTGGGGATAAAGGGACAGGCTGTGGGTGGTCCCAGGGTGGAAGGAGTGGACACTGGGGTTCTCCTTGTGTAGGAGCAAACTTTTTGTTCTTTAAATATTTCTGTGGTGAGAGAAGCTGCACTCCCAGTTACAACCCAGCCCTTCCCAGGCTGCAGGCAAAAATGCCCAGCACTGAGTGGAGTGAATTTGTACTCAAGGGCTAGTGAATGTTTTGGGTTTTTTCCTAAACACAGGCTGTGTTCTCGTTCCATGCTCCCAGTGTCCCTTTGAGCACACACAGCCCCAGTGCTGGACTACAACCGCTGGCTGCTGCAGGGTGACAATGGCAGGACTGTCCCCTGGGGCTGGGCAGTGTGACCAGGGACTCCATGGGTGCTGGGTACCCCTGGCTGTGCCACGACAGACGGTGACACCGATGCCACCCCCGCAAGCCGCAGCTTTACCTGAACGGTTCCGACTCGTGCACGTCGAGCGCGGCCCCTCGTATCCGTCCCTCCTTCAGGGCTTGGGTTAAGGCCTTCTCGTCCACCAGCCCCCCGCGGGCCGTGTTCACCAGGAACGCCCCCTGCCTCATCTGCCGCCGGCCCAGAGAGGGATGGGATCAGCTGGGTGCACCCGCCCCCTCCCGTCCTCACCCCCACCCTGGGGTGCTGCCCCAGCTGCAACAGCATCCCGCTTTTTGTGCTCCAGCCTGAGCAGCCCCCATCCCGCTGCACGTGGGTGTTCCATCTCTCTTTGGAGTTGGCAAACAAAACCCACCTTTGCCATCACCTCTGCACCACAGGGATGGGGATCATTTACCTGGCAGGACACTGCTCCCCCTAAGCACCGTGGGGAGACACACCTGGGTGCAAGCAGCTCTTCTGGAGCTGCTGGCTCACTGGGGAAGCTGAGGGACCTTTGGCCAGCTCGTGCACTCAGGCCCTGCCCACCACCAAAGCTCTCCTCAGTGAATGAATTACCTGTTTAATCGTGAAGTCATTGATAAGGTGGTGGTTGTGTTCGTTGAGGTTGCAGTGCAGGGAGACGCAGTCGCTCTGGTAGAGCAGGTCCTGCAGGGTGTAGACCCGCTGGACGCCCAGGGAGCGCTCGATGCCGTCCTGCAGGTACGGGTCATAGAAGATCACGTTGAAGCCAAAGGCCTTGGCTCGGACCGCCACCGCCTGCGCAGTGCGACCTGTGCCGAAGGGAAGGGACAGGGCGAGTTAACTGAGCCACATTCCCTGTGTCCATGAGGCTGAGATCCCAGCAGGACCTGAGGATTGTCCCCTGGGGGCTGCTGGGCTTCCCAGGCATTCCCTTGCCTTGCCTCAGTTTCCCCATTTAAACAAGCTTTTGCATTTAATTTCCTGATCCCACCTCTAACCCTGAAACTCTCTACAGCTGTGGCTGAACTTAAGCTCTGTTTTACACAGCCCTGCCACTGTGCAGGCCAGAGTGGCTCAGGAAGGTCGGGCTGGTGTAGCTGTGGCTCAGGGATGGGGTATTTTTGGGAGAGGACAGCAGCTCTACCTCTAGAATTGTGGTCCCTCTACAACACCACTGCATTTCACCAGTGCTTCTCCAAGGACTCAACCACAGCTCACAAACAGCTCCTTCCCCAAAAACCCACGTGAGGTGTCCTCCCCACTTCACACCGATCCACCGTGGTGGCTCTGCTTTTGGAAACGCTCCTTTTGGCTCCTTCCCAGGGTTGTGCAGAGGCGCTGAGCCCCTCAGGAGCAGCCCACCCTTGCGTGTGGCACGCACCGAAGCCGATGAGGCCGAGCGTCTCCCCGCGGATGCGGGCGGCTCCCGAGGCCACCTCGCGGATCTGCTCCACGCTCTGCACGCGCGTGCCCTCGCGCAGCGCCTGGTACAGCCACGTGTTCCGCCGGTACAGGTTCAGCACGTGGCACACGGTGGAGTCGGCCGTCTCCTCCACGGCCGCCGAGGGGATGTTGCAGACGGCGATCCCTGCGGAGGCCACACACAGATCACACACACAAAGTCCTGCCTGGTGCCCGCCCTGCCCGCTCCTTCCCCTGGCTAAGGGACCCTTTTGTGCAATGGGGTGACTCCTGGCTGCCCTGCCCACAGGCTCCTTACACTGGTATTTACTCTGTGTCACCGTGATATTTCCTGAAAAATCCTTTTTGCCCAGGATTTTCTCCTGGGAAGCTGAGAAGCCTCAGAGAGGAATGAAAGCAATAATTACCTGATTGCTGCTCCTGCCTTTGCTGCTTTGGAATGTGGCTTGGACATTGTTTACCAACAGGTGAATGTTTGATTGGTTCCATGGGAATTGTTTTTAATTAATGACCAATCACAGCCAGCTGTGTCAGACTCTGAATCAGTCACAAGGTTTTATTATTCATTCTTGTTAAGCCTTCTGGTATATCTTTTTCTTTAATATAGTTTTAGTATAGCATAATATAATTAGAATAGAATAGAATAGAACAGAATTAATCTAAATCAGCCTTCTAAGAACATGTAGTCAAATTCTCATCTCTCACCTCATCCTGGGGACCTCACAAACACCACACTCTGTGCCCCTTCAACACCCATGAATGATGGTTCATTCCCATCATCCCATTCTGGGGGTGCCTTTTAATGGCTCCAAACTGGTGCCCAGTCCAGCCCAGCCCAGGCACCAGTGTTTAGGCACTGGTCATTGACTGACTGCACAGTTTAAAAACCACCTTATGGAAAGCAATACCAATTAAACTTTATGCTACATTTGTGGGGAGTCATTACATTTTCTACTCCGAACCACATCATTTGGCCACCCAATTTGCCAAGTAAAAAAAGAAGGATTATGCTGCAGTATCCCATTACTTTATTCATTATATCTTTCCTTTCCTGATGTTCAAAGCCTCAGAACATTGTGATAATGGATAATAACAATAAGAGTAAAAAACATGAAGAAACCATTACACCGAGGAGACACTGTTCTCCTCTTGAAAAAAGAAAACAATTCACTATATTGAGAATTGCTTTTTTTAGGAATGACTATTTGAGACTCTCTTATTGCAATTATCTCTGTAAAATGGCTCAGGTGGAATGGCTGTTATTCCTCACTTCCCCAGAGATAACCTTTAATGCAACATATCCCAAACACCACTGCAGGGCTGCTTCACACACTGAATCCTGGGATCAGATGAGTAAAGCCTGTTGTAACTCAGCTGCCGAAACCAGGGATACAATTAAGCTCCTGGAGCTGGGGGTGTGCAGCCAAAAGTCTCTGTGACCACCCAAACCAGTTTGGAAACTGGGTGGCCCCAGCACTGTCTTACAACGTGACCCTCCCTGTTTTTGGCAATGCACACTAAAAGCCCTTTCCCAGTTCCTGAGGCACCTTTGATGAGATGGCAAAGGAGGTGGCAACAACCCAACACACAATTCCTGCCCCACCATCCAACACAGCGCCTTCCCAGCAGAGCAGGCATGACTCAGAGAACCAGCTCAGATCAAGAGACTGATCTTGCTTAACAAAACATAATCAAACACCCTTCCTCCAATTTTTCTAAAGCTCTATCAACTCTCCTGTGCCAGAAATAGAACAGCCATACAAATATCCAGTGGTACGAGGGGGCACCTGGAACTTGGAACAGTGCAGGAATGAGGGATTCAGACAGGGTAAATTTAACATAATATGGACCCAGGAGCTGCCTTCTAAAACTGCCCAGTTTTGTTCACTTCATGGTCAAATTTTCTTGTCATAATATTCTCTGTGTGCAAAAAATGTGAACTGCAGCTTTAACTTTAGGGGCTGAATGGAGCTCCTGCTTGGAACTCTGCTGTGCCAGCATGGTCCCATGGAAGCAGCAGTTCCTTGTGCTGATTTTAAAGGATTGGAAGGACAGGGGAAGGAGTCAGGGTGCAGAGCTGGGACCTACCGAGCTCCCCAGCAGCTTTGATGTCGATGTTGTCGTAGCCGCTCCCTATTCGCACGATGACCCGCAAGGCCTTGAACTTCTCCAGGTCCTCCCGGGTCAGGGTGATGGTGTGGTACATCATGGCCCCCACAGCTTCATTCAACACCTGCAACAAACACAGCAGTCAGGAGCCACCAGCACATCTGGGAGGACATCTGCAGCTCAGGAATCAGGAATATGACCCAGTGAGTTGGGCATTTTCACTGCTGACCTGCTGTCTGAGCCAGGTGTCACCAAACCCACCAACAGCTTTGGGAATGGATTTGGTGAATGTCTGGAAATGATGATGCTACATCTGAGCAGACCAGGCAGATGAAAACCACGTTTGTCTCTCACCTGGACCCTTTTCCAGGTGGTTAACTGCAAACCCCTCTGTTTCCAAGCAGCAGAAATTCTGCTTTTGGAAAGGAATTAGGTGTTGCAGCAGTGTCTGTTGGGGTTTAACAGGACTGTGTGACACTCCTAATGCCTCCACCTCCTTGTGCATGTGAAGCCTTGGCCACACCAGTCGCATCTACCTTCCCTGGCTCTTCTCAAGGGACCTGAGAAGAGGCTGCACAGTCACACAGGGCTGGGCTTTGTCCCCTTCAGTGAAGATCCAGACCTTCCTTTGCCCTCACCACAACCTACCTCAGAGCTCCAAAAACCCAAGACCCATCCAAACCTTCCAAGCCTGGCTCATCTATTAATGTCTCACAAAAAACTCCCATTCTTCTTCCCCCAAATTTAATATCTGCAAAGACCAGCACTGATGCTATTTGTCTTCCCTTTTCCCAGATCTTGGAAGTGATTTCTGATCACTTCAAACCTCATTTGAGGTATCTAAAATAATACTTTTAAGGGAAGTATTTACATGCAGTTGAGCTTCCAAGTAGAAACACTCATCCACACTGCATGGATCTGCCTGAATGATTCCAAAACCTCCTCCACTCCCTCTGGAGGGAGGAGCTGCTGGAGGTGCAGGAGCACCTGTGAAGACACACCAGCTGCAGCTGGGGTGGTGTCAGCAAAGCCACAGCAGCAGCACCACGGACTTCAAAAAACATGAGAAACGTTAATAACATTGATGTGAAAAACCTGATGCAAAGAGATAAAGTGACTTTTTTTTCCAAAATAACATCTGGCTTCTGAAACAGCCTGAATGAATTTTAATCTGCAGTAGCTTTTGTTGATGTTATCGGCTGATTGACTCAAAGTGCAGCTTTGTACACTTTCTGCTCAAAAATCAAACAATCACAGACTGGTTTGGGTTGAAAGGGAGCTCATTTTTCCAAACCCCTGCTATGGGCAGGGACAACTTCCACTGTCCCAGGGTGCTCCAAGCCCCATCCAGCCTGGCCATGGACACTTCCAGGGATCCAGGGGCAGCCCCAGCTGCTCTGGGCACCCTTTGCCAGGGCCTGTCCACCCTGCAAGGGAGCAATTCCTGCCTAATATCCCATCCATCCCTGCCCTCTGGCAGTGGAAGCCATTCTCGGTGTCCTGTCCCTCCATCCCTTACCCCATTCCCTCTGCAGCTCTCCTGGAGCCCCTTCAGGCCCTACAGACATGGAAGATCCCAGCCCCTGCTGTCCCCAACCTGCCCCAGCTCTCCCGGTACCTTCTCGTGGATCTCCTGAGTTGATTGTGCGTCACAGAAGGCCACCGTGGCCAGGTCCTTGAGGATGGGCATCTCCACGGTGCAGTCCCTGCCGTCCAGCAGTGCCACCAGGGGCCGCGGGTGCATGGGGCCGTTCATGATCTGCGGGCGGATACCTGCGGGCACAGCGGGGCTTACCCTCAGCACGATCCCTGCCAGGGACAGCAGCACCTGGTGACATCCTGGTGACACAGCAGGGCCAGGGCTAACAGCAACACGGGCTGAAGCCTGGCCAAGGGACTGGGACAGTCTCTGGGAACTCAGCTGTGGGTTTGCCCCTGGTTTGTTAGGGAATGGCTTCACCATTCTGATCACCTCAGGAAAACAAGTCCAACAGAGAATCATTCAAAAAATAGGATTATTGGAAAATCACGGGAAGAGCAGGACACTGAAGACCTCTTTAGCACCAAAGGTTATACACTGATGTATTACCAACTACCAAAGGTTTCATGGGAACAGCAAAATTCATCTTTGTAAACCCAACGTTCTCCTCTGAGATGAGGAAGGAATTGATTGCCACCAAGGGCCACAGAAGGCTGAATTTTATATCCTATTTATTGCTCTGTTGGGGATTAACTGGTTCATTTTGGGACAAGTCACTTAGAAATCTCTACACCACCCTTTCAGTAAAGGTGTTTATTATATTAGGACCCTATGAAATATCTCAGGTGCCTCTTTCAGCTGCCCAGGCAGTTTCTGGGCAGAGCACAGGTGAGGGACCAGGTGCTCTGGGTACAATGGGATGCTTTATTTCTGCTGCTGCACCATGAGGTGGCTGGAGCTGGAGGGTCTGGGTTTGAGTCCCCAAACCCTCACAGAAGTAGCCCCAGCAGAGCTGCTCCTTACCAAACCCCACTTCTGCACAAGAACCTGCCAGGGCTACCAGCCAACATCTGCCTGGCCTTTAAATGCAGTGGTTGGGCTGGTTAGGGGAACAAGCCCAGAGCTTGGCTGAGGGCACTCCAGGGGCTGTTTTGGGTATTTTGTGGGGGAATCTCCCCCAGCTGATGAGAGTGTTACAGACAAGGGCATTGCTGGCCACAGTGATGAGCCCCAGCCCTGTGGGCACCAAGAGCGTGGTCCCAGGGAGGGACCCTGCACTGCTGCTACACTCACACAGTTACACTCATTTTACATGGGAAAAAACAACTCCATGGAAACAGGCAGGTTAAATGGAGTGGGTTTAGTGGCTTTCCATTCCTTTTCTACTGAATGTGCCTAAAGAAATGAAGAACCAACTAACCCAGCAGACCCGACTGAAGGTTTTCAGCATTACAGGTGGGCGCTTTTGGAACTGGTCCTTCCCTCCCCCTTCCCTACTGAGGTCTCCATTAGTGGAAGTAATCCATTGTGTTTGCCTGCATTTCATCCAGATGGGAGTGCAAGTGTGTCAGTAGGCAGGGTAGAGTGCCGAGACGATCTGGATAAGGGAAAGAAGCTTGTGATAAGCAGATAAGCAAGAATAAAAACATGGCCAAATCTCTGAGCGCTTACACAATCCCTCTGGGCAGCACTGCACCCCAGCTAGATTATTTTCTCAGGTTAACAAGCAAGTGAATTATAACACTGACTTAAATGCTTTCTAATGTGTATGATCTCCAAGGCTTAGAGCATCACCTGCCAGCCTCACACCACAACTGCAAACAAAAAGGAATCTGATGCAGGGCCAAGGTGGCCATGGTGCCAGTCCCAGTGGCCACCAGCCCTGTCCCCAAGCTTGGAGCCCAGTGCCCACCAGGGACCAGGACCATCCTGAAGGCAGAGCAGTGGGCACACAGAGGTTGGACTGGCTTCCTGTGAGCATGGCAGGTGGAAGATGAAACCACAGGTTATCTGAAACTTTGATATTTAATCCATGCCCCAAAATAACGGGTTTATTATGCTGCCCTTACATAAGCTTCTTTCAAAGTCAAACGAAACACAGCTTTTTTTTTTTCTTCCTTTTTGTTTTTTTTTTTTTTTTGAAGCAGCATCTGTGTCTTTGCTTGGGATTAGGGATGTAATTGTGCATGATGACACAGGCTTCTTAGGCACGTCACCCTTGCCCACACACTCAAGTGCAGTCACTGAGGATGAATGTGGCTGGAGCCCGTGAGGTACTCACAGGAACTGCTCTTGTTTCTCCTACTTTAAGGAGGAAATTTATTTCAGCTTGACAAGGCAAGTTCTGAAGCAAATCAGTACAGGATGAAGTGCATAATGTATGGAAATTACGTTTTAATGAAAACCATTGGCAGGTTTGTAGCTTAAACCGTGCTCTGTTTTCCTGGCCCACCTCTCCCGCTGTGTTTCCACCATCCTGCATCCAGGAACCATCCTGGTTCCCACCTCTGCACAAACACATCCAAACCAACACATTTGGGCTGGCAAAACCAAAGCACCCGGCTCATACAGCACGTTTGTTCTGCAGGCGACTGCTTCATTGAGAACGAGGTATGCCAGGGATCAGAAAGTAATTAAACAGCAGCCACTCCTCCCGAAATTGTGCTAAAACATTGCAGCCATTAACCCTTTCACTCTGCCAAACCGAGGGTACAACGCTGTGTAAACCACGAGCATCCCACCCCTGTGGAGCTGGGTACCAGCTCTCCTTGGGGCTGGGGTGGGAGCAGCTTTGCCTCCCAATTTTGGTGCCTCCCAATTTCGGTGCCTCCCACGCCATCTGAAGCTGATTTTTGCTGAGAACCCCCCCCCAGCTGTTCCTGCAAAGTTGGGGCAAGTATTGTTCAATACATTTGGGTTTTTTTTTTTCCAGGCGTTTTCAGCCGCCTGCGGAGCCTGGCCAGCAGTGTGGGGATGGCTGGCTAAGAAAGAGGGAGAGGAGGAATAGTTTACTGGGGGGGGGAAAAAAAAAAGAAAAAAAGAAGAGGCAAAAAAAGCAAGGTTTTGCAGCCACAGAGAACTCAAACTCCACCCCGGCTCACAGGCAGCGCCGCTTGTTGCACGCAGCCCCGCGTATAAAGTGCTTTTGTTTCATTTTTAATACACAAAGCCTGCTTGTCCTTTCCTGCCGCTCCTCCCCTTTGCCACCCACTTGTATCCGATCCCAAAGGCACCCCTGCCAAGAGAATTAGGGAGTGCTCCCTGCTAAATGGCAGCCTTTGTGTGACCGCAAGACGGCTGGTACTATCTCACCGAAACAAAAGCAGAAGCCATTTGCCTAATTCTTATTAATCTCAGTTGCCTGCGCCATGCAGCATTAAAATAAAAAAAAAAAAAAAAAGGAAAACAGAAAAAAAGGCTTTAAACATGTTGCCCTGCAGTATATAAAAGTGCATCAAGAAGCGATCCTGACACTCGCCTGAATTACCCGCTCACAACCAAGTAGCTACAGTTTCACAGTCAACTACACACTTTATTAAACAAACAGAAAAGAAACAGGAAATTTCCCCTTGCCTGGAAAATGTTGCCTCCACATTCTTCTTCTTATTAAAAACCACACATGGCAGTGGAGGAGTAGGGAGGGAGGAGGAAGGGGGGGGACCCACACACGATAAAATACTACCACTTTTCAGTGCGTTGCCTCTCCTTTCGTCTACGAGGGGGTATCTTCAAACAAGCGATCCCGCGGCCCACAGCTGCAACATCTCAAGACAAATGTCTCTTTGAACACGGAGGGAAAAGAAAAGGCTTTTGTCCTGAGCCCCAGAAGAATGGTCTGAAATTGCGAGAGGAGTTACAGTCACCTCTGCGCGGCTCCCAACTCTTCAGAGCACTCCCTCCAGACTTTGCCGAAGCTTTTAACTAATCGTAGTTCTTTCCCAGCCCTTGAATAAAATCATGTGAGTGCCAGCCAAAAAATCTTATGCTATGCACACTAAAGGGTTTGTATATGTCACAGTTGCTTTTCCCCCTTCCACTCCCCTCCTCCTATTGACTTGCACATATGACGGGTTTTTTTTTCGAGTTGTCTCAAATGGATTTAATCTGTGCCACGCTGCGTTTTATGTTTGTTTGGGTTTTTTTTGTATGCGTGGCTTTTTTTTTTCCCCCAACTTAAAAATGAAACATGCCTTTCTTTCCATGCAGAGCGTGGCTCCAGAAAAAGGCTGATAGCCTTGAGCAGCAGGACCTCGAAAACAAACACAAAGCACTGGGGAAAGCAAGGGCTCTGCTGATCTCAGCTGCACCCAGAAACCAAGGGCCAAATTCTTTCTTGCTGTGTGAATCAACTGATTTTTCAGCATCAGAAATGACACTCGATTGCTGGCAGGATTCACATCTCCTTGGACATGTCCATCTCCTGGTCCTGCCCAGTTTGTCCCAAATAGGTTAAAGCAGCCCCATGTCATTGCTTGAGGGAATGGCTGGAGCATTGTCGGGAGGTTTAGGTTGGGTATCAGGGAAAGGTTCTTCCCCCAGAGGTGCTGGCACTGCCCAGGCTCCCCAGGGATGGGCAGTGCCAGCCCTGGCACTGAGGCTGCCAGAGCTCCAGCAGTTTGGACAGCACTGCCAGGGATGCCCAGGGTGGGGTTGTTAGGGTGTCTGTGCAGGGACAGGAGTTGGACTCAATGATCACTCTGGGTCCCTTCTAACTCAGCATATTTTATGACTTTATACTTGTCATCCCAATCCCCCACTCTGTCAGGACTATGTAGGACACTGCTGCTGTGCAGTGAGAATGAGGGCAGGCTATCCCTGTGCAGTGCCCCATCTCCAGAGCATGGCTTGGAGCAGTTGTTGGAGCAGTTGTTTTTCCCTCTTTCCAGTTGCCACTGCCACTGCCAGCACCAACAGCTACAGACAATCCCTGTCCAAAATAACAAAAAAATCTGCACCTCATTCCTGTTCAACACCATCAGCACTGCCTCTCCACAGTGTTACTGTGCCCCCAATTCATCACCATCCTGCTGGCTCCAGCAGCATCATCCTGTGGCACACACAGCCCGCTGCAGATGGGTCCTGCCCACCCTGCAGGAGCTTTGGGACCCCCAGGGCAGTCCTGCAACTGGAGGAGGGGGCAGGAAAAGGGAGAACAAAGGTTCATTACCTGGAGCTGATACTGACTTGTAACACTGATATCAAAAGACCTGTCAGTCTCCCAAAAATCCAGCCTCTGACTACAGGACAAGGGGATTTAGGCACAACTTTCTCTTGAGCATAAACCATTGCTAAAACACTTGAAGTTCCCAGGAGCTCTGCAGATACAGCTGCAAGGACTTGGACTGGTGTTAATACAATGAAAGAGTAATAGAAGAGTAGTGCATGGCCTCTGCTCTGTATCAAAATGTGGGTGTTTGGGTTATTCCCACATTGCCAGGTTGGTAAATCCATGTCTGTGAACACCAAATGCCAAGGAGGGACTTCAAGAGGAGCTGAACAAGGTCCAGCATCCAACTCCTTATGGTCACACAAGGGGATGGGAGACAGGGCTGCCCCAGGGATGAGCTGGCACAAGGATCATGCAGAGACCCTGAGAGGGAGAGTGCAGAGCAGGGCATGGATGGAGGGGATGGCAAATCCAGGGAGGCCGTAGGAGCTGCCAGGGCACGGGAGAGGCAGAGCAGATGGGAGAGGCCATATGGGGTGGTGAGGGAGGGATGCTACCAAGAAAGCTAAAAGAAGCACCTGGCTGGGAGAGAAACTGCTTGCTCAGAGCAGCTCAGATTCCTGTATGCTTTTTCTTTGGTTTTTTTTTTCTTTTGTTTTTGTGGTTGGTTTTTTTTTTTTTTCCTGTTTTGGTTTTTTTTTTTTTTTTTTTTTGTTTATTGGGGTTTTTTGGGGGGGGGAGGGGTGTTGGTTTTTCTTTTCCTTTTTTTTTTTTTTTTTTTTTTTTTGTAAGAGAGGGATGAGAGAAAAAGGAGAAAAGCTCAGTAAGGGTTACTTTGGTGGTTATGATTCAGATACCATACAGACCCTCAAACTGTCCCACTGCCCAGGGCTGAGCTTTGCAGCTTATATTATAAAAAAAGCCATTGAGAAAGTAGCAAAAAAAAAAAACCCCAATAAATTCTCCTTGAGTATGCTCCATTACTAAGCCCAGTGTGGGGAACAAATTGTACTCCTGGTGCTCAGTGGGCAGCTTTCCTGATATTATCCAGCACTCCCTCCTGTGCTGCACTTCAGCTGCAGGATAGATCCTTTATTTTTCAAGGGTGGGATGTTCACCTCTGAGCCACACATTCCAGCCATATGGAAGGATGCATGAGGGACAACATCCCATTCCAGCTCTCCTTTGGGTCCCTCCCTGTCCTCTTTATCCATTTATCTTTCTCCCTTCCATCTAAACAGAAACAAACTACAGCAGTAAAAAACAAATCAGCTGCTCCAGGAAATGGACAGCTTTCATTGTTTTAGTTTTTGGTTGGATTTTTAGTTTTTTGATTGAAAAGATAAAATAAATAAACCCAAGGAGAAGGATGCTGTTGCCAGGGGAGAGCTGCTGATATCGGCCATCTGGGCAGGAGGCTGCTCAAACTTCAAATTGCCCCGAGGGATTCAGAGGCTGTAAAGCCGTTTTGGAATATGAGCTACTGAAATCAAGGCTAAAGATGAGTCTGTCGACTTGCAGTGACAGCCCTGGCATGGGGACAGCCTGAATTGTGCTGCCTGAGATCCCCACCAGAGCAGTAGCCAGGCTGTCCACAACACAGCAGCACTGAGGGGTGCAAACCTGGCTTCAGCACACAGACAGACCACAGACAGCCCTATGGTTTAAACTAGAAATTCTTTCAAAATAAAGAAAAGGTGCAAGCACTTGGACCCAGTTCTGGGAAGTGGAAAGGATTCAATCCCACCAGCTGTTGTTGTGCCAGCAGCACCTTTGGAACTCTTATTTGCACATTGATAATGAGAGATTCTGAGTGGAAAACAAAGACAAGGCCACGTTGGGAGCTAGCTGTAGGAATTAAGTGATGCTGCTAACCACTGACATCAGTCCTTCCTGCTCTGCTGGACAGAAAGTGCTCTCCATCTTTTAAGCAACAAGGGCTTCCTCTGAGCATCTCTGCTTTGCTGCTGGAATTCCTGAGATCTGCTGGAGGTTTAGATCCCAGAAGAGGCTTGAGACAGCACGGGAGGAGTTTCTGTCTCTGCTATGCAGGATGGGAGCCTGGAGAGCCTTTTGGAAGATAAATCCTCTTTTCCATGTCCACCTGTAGCTGTTATCATCTCAAGTCACTCATTTACAGCCAGAAGGGACAACAACCCCCCAAAGATCCAGCCCAGGGCAATGTGGGAGCCTTCAGTGGGAGCCCAGCTTGACTCCAGGAGCCTCCCCAAAGCAGTTTCTGGCCAAGCCCAGAGTGCCAAGAACAGCTGGCAGCTGCCTCAGCTCCTCCTGCACTGCTGTGGGTGGCCAGGGAGCACCCAGGGCAAGGGATGACTGCAACCCTTCCAATCCACCTGCACACCTCCAGCACCTTCGCTCAAAGGGTTAAAAGCCACGAGCAGTGAGTGCAGTGCCAGGCAGCCAGGAGCACATGGGCTGTCCCTGAGCCTGGTGAGCCACTCCACGGGCTGTCCCTGAGCCCTGTGAGCCACTCCATGGGCACAGGGGCTGTCCCTAAGCCCTGTGAGGCACTCCAGGGGCACAGGGGCTGTCCCTAAGCCCTGTGAGGCACTCCAGGGAGTGTCCCTGGGCTGTCCCTGAGTCCTGTGAGCCACTCCACGGGCTGTCCCTGAGCCCTATGAGCCACTCCAGGGACACAGGGGCTGTCCCTGGGCTGTCCCGGAGTCCTGTGAGCCACACCAGGGGCACAGGGGCTGTCCCTAAGCCCTGTGAGCCACTCCAGGGACTGTCCCTGAGTCCTGTGAGCCACTCCAGGGGCACATGGGCTGTCCCTAGGCTGTCCCTGAGCCCTGTGTGCTCCTCCACAGCCCGCTCCATGATGCCTGCTGGCCCCTGCAGGGAGAGCCCAGAGCTCACTGCAAACCCACAGGTCCTGCCAAGGCCTTGTCCCTTCTAAGACCTCCCAAAATAGCTGCTGGGTGCTGGCCAAGAGCACAGGGCCAGCTGGAACCGTGTGTTCAGTGACCCTGCTGCAAGGTCACCCCCACAGCCAGGGCTCAGCCACAGGGGAACACTGCAGCTGAGGCCACTGGACCTTTGGCAACTTTCTCCCCTCTCACATCCCCACCCCTCTTCCATGGCAAAGAGCCAGTGGAGGAACCCTCAGCACAGCCAGGAAGGCCAAGTATTGCCATGTTCCCATTGCTCCTGCTTTTTTGTGTCCCAGTTTCTTGCTTCACTTTATTCCCATTTCTTTCCCCATCCCAGCCTGCACCCACAGCTCCTCTGTGCTCTCCCATCGCTCTTTGAGGGGTTTGAGAGCAGAAAGGATGGTGAACTATGTGGGCAGGGGAATAACCCTGGAAGGTGCTGGGAGGTGCTGAATGGCTGCAAATCCCACTCATTTCCCTGAGATAAACACCCTCACTTCCCTGCAGCACCGGATTACAACCAAGTGAGAAAAACCCCCTAAATACCAACACTCAAAAGCACTTAACTACAACCTACTTGCTATTAAAGTTGATTTACTTTCACAACAAAAGCTTTACGGGTCTATCATGGTTGCACTTTAAAAAAACAAACAGGGCACACTTCACATTCCTGTTGACACTTAAAGCAGCCCAGAACCATAAAAAGGGAGCAAACAAAGCTCGGGCTTGGCAGTGACCACCAAACCCCAGCTGCTCTCCTTTGTATCCTTCAAGGAACAGTGTGAGGGGAAGGCTGATCACCTTGTGGGGCTCAGAGCCACCTGGCCTGGCTGAAGGTGTCCTGCTCATGGCAGGGGACTGGACTAAATGATCTTTTTAAAGGTCCCTTCCAACCCAAACCATTCAGTGATTCCATGAACTCCAGTATTTTCTGGTTCAACTAATATTGAAAAACTCAGGTTGCACCTCAGGCAGGATTTCCCAAGCATGACTGCATGAAGAAGACAGAGCTCTGTGTGTGATACCCCAGAAAAAATATCAAAGAGAAAATCACTCCTGCTTCAACCCATGTTCCCTAACTAATATATTTGATTATTTTCAATATTGCTGTAAAGCTGTCTCCTGAGATCCATCAGGAAAATGATGAAGGATGCCACACTGTGCTTGCAGCCACCTTCCCTCATCCTTCATCCCTTTCTGATGGGGACTTTACCAGGAATGGGGTGACACAGGGTCCAGCAGCATCTCCTGGCCTGGCATCTCCTCTCTGAGCCACCTGCAAGGCTGCTCACTCAGCTGGGGAAAAAAAAAAACAACCCAAAACTCCCCCTGAGAAACCTCAATCTCTTTATCCAACTTCTCAAAGAAGATTTTAGAGATGCCACACAATACAGCCCTTTTCAGCTATCTGTGCCCCCGAGCCATGCATTAATACAGCTGAGACTAAGCTGGACTGAGGGAATTTTAAATTGGTCTGCTGGATGATGTAGAAGGCTATCAAAAATTAAAAAAAAAAAAAAAAAGAAAAAATCCACTCAAAAATGAAAAAAGAAAACAACACAAAACTGAATTATAGGCTGGGGATTTCATGAGGTCAGAGTGAGCACACAAAACCTCTCACTGGAAAGCTTATTAATAATAATGTCTTATCTCCTGGAACAGAGAAATTACCTTAATTAATAACAATACACTGATTATTTACAAACTCAGGCATCCTAGAATGTTATCATTAAATCAGTTTTTTAGACTGAGGACAAAGAAGTGGTATTCAGAGCAGGGAACTCTGTATATCAAACTCACCCTTCTGACTTTGCAGAGCCCCCCCTCACCAATAACTCCTGTGCTGAGGGCACCCTGAAGGTGCCAAGGGCCTCGTGGGTATTTCAGGAAGAAATGAGAGAAATGAGAGCTAAATGTAGAAATTTTGTAGAATTTCATTGAATCACAGAATCATTTAGGTTGGAAAAGACCTTGAAAATCATTGAGTCCATTTCCCAGCACTGCCAAGGCCACCACTGATCCATGTCCCCAAGTGCCACATCCACATGGCTCTTAAACCCCTCCAGGGCTGGGGACTCCACCACTGCCCTTTGGTACACAGATGTCATGTTCCTATGAGTAAACTTCTAGCCAGAAAAAATAGTCTTTTGTAATTCAGGGCTACTAAATCTTTCTTGAAATGTTCAAATCAAATTAAAGCAAATCAGATTTTTTGTTTTGTAAGTTGCTTTTAAATTCAGTTCTTTCAAATATCTGCTGAACCTTTTGAAAATTAAATTTATTTCATTTTAATGCAATGGGCAATTGTGGAGATCAGAGGAAAAGCATGTGATCCCAGAAGCACGTGGGGGTTTTCCTAATTACAGAAGTTGCTCTAATAAAGGATATTATCTCCCCCTGCAAACTTTGTCAGGCTTCAGTTTTCCAAGCTGAATAAAGATAACAAAAAGTTCAATGATTAACTTTCCCATTCTCTACTTTCCCTCTTTATCAGCCTTTTCCTGGCCACTAGCATTCCTGCCTGGCTGCAAAACACAGGCTGCAGCTCTGCAGCACAAGAGCCTGTGGACCCAAAAGGGCTGGAACCAGCCAAAACTCTCCCAAAATTTCTCAAATGACATTTGGGATGTGATTTTTTTTTGGTACAGTGGACAGAAGTTCTGAGTAAGGACCCAGGAGGAAGCTGAGGTGCTTCTGCCAGCCCACCTCCCCTTCTCAGTGTTCCCCAGGCTTTGGAGGCTGAAGCAAACCCCTGCAGATCTGCCAGTGGGGCTGTCCTGGGGCCTGCAGGCACTGGGAATGGCTGAGAACATACCAAACATTTTTCCTTCTCCCTGACCCTAAAACGTCCTGTGGATTAGTGATAATCCCCAGCCACACATTTCACATCTTAAATGAAAACAGGGGACTTGGGCAATGCTGGCTGAAAACCCTGACCAAGGCTGTGACACCAAAGTGCCCCTTCACCCTGTGACCTTCCCGGTGGCAGCACAAGTGATGCTCACCCCACCAAGAGTTTTCCTCTGCACCCAGGGTGGGCTGGAGTCAAAGCAAGGTTAAACTCTCATCATTTTGCAAACCCTGCCCCTGAAGCTGCTTCAACTCCTCCTCTCCCAGCCCAGCCAGAGGGCTCTCAGCCCGGTCAGCTGCACACCAGTGCCTTCTGGTTTATGGAAAACCATGTTCAATGTCCAAATATTGCACAGATCCTTGAGTAATAGAGCTTATAACCTCCCTAATTTATCATCAGTGTTTAAAATAGTATCACTAATAAGTCATTGCAGTTGAAACATTTGTCTTAAACCAGAGCTATTTAAACGATGATAATCTAGAAAAATCTTTGCTAATCTGCTCCATCTTTGAGCAAAAGAAACACACACTCCCTGGCTTTCATACTACAACAAAAATGAGCACTGGCAGAGCAAACAAAATCATCTACAAACACAAATCAACCTTTTCTCCTTGTGAGCCAGAGTAGCCCAAGGGATAACGGCACGATCACGCTCCTGATGGATTTATGCAGCACATTTCATCTTCATTAATTCAGATAACTCACTGGCACATTCTTATTTTTCAATTCCAACAATGATGAGCTATTCCTGTGCTACAGCAGCTCAACACCCACCTCTCCCCAAGTACTTGGGGCTGACCACCCTCCTGGAGCTCCAGGGCTGTCTCCTGCCCTCCCACTCCCTTGGGAAGTTTGTCCCAGCTCCAGGCTGTGGCCCAGGAGCTCTCAAAGCCCACCACACTCCTCTGGCCACAGAAAGGGGCTTTAAGGACCTCCTGAAGCAGCCCTGCCTTTGCCACCATGGCTTTTCTCATGGGGGTAATGTAACAAGAGTCAAAGGAGACAGATCAGGATGCTCCACAAAGAATTCCTGCACAGATCTGTATTTTCTCTCTGTTTTTCATGAGCTGGTGTTTTGGCCGACAATCTTCATATTTCAGGTGTCTTATTTTCTTGTGCATGCCAAGGATTGCTACAGTGCAGCTCCCACAGCTGCTGGGAGGCATTTCCTGCAGGCATCCTCAGCACAGTGAGGAACAAATAAAATCCAAATTGTAGAGAAACTGACTGCTCTTGAAACCACGTTAACTCTAATGGGCTGAAAATGTCTTCATTTTTATGTCTCTTCACTATCACAGTGCTGATGTAGGTAAGCACAGGATATAGGTTTATCTAATAATATATACCCAAGACAGTGAAAAATATTTCACATTTGCCTACAGTTATAAAACTGTAAATCACACTGAACAATATCACTGCAGTAAGCTCTTTTCCTCTAACCATTTTCTATATTTTATTGGTTCAATAAAACCTATCAACCCAAGAGCTGTAGTATGGTGAGTCTCAATTAATTTGTTTAGCCTTAAAACTGTGCCATGAACCCACCAAAGTGAGGTGTGGCAAAATGAACCGATCAGGTTTAACTTCTCTGTTGGGACTAAGATTGGGGAAGATAGGGAAAGGGGTCTTGCACTGAAATTTCAGAAAGCAGACAAAATTTCCTGCCTTGCAGCAGAAGGCAGTTGGCAAAGAAGGATACACCAGCATCCCACCCCTGTCTAGATGTTTATACACTTGATTAGGTCACACAGATTACAAAACAAACCAAATCAAACTGGGTGTGTTGAGAAAACTCCCTGTGATCTTGAAAAAGAGGCTCCTGCAGCAACAACAATCCTACACTGAGCCTCTGTGTGAGGGGGTCCCAAAGCCCCCCCAAGAGCTGCCACTGACACAAAACCACCCTGCTGGCTGTAATCAGCAGGTTCAGGAGATGTGGCAAAGAGGGGAAGTAAGACATGGTGCTCATCAAGACACCCAGCTAAATGAGCATTTCACAGTTTCACACAGTTTTCACCGTTCATTCCACAAATACCCAAGAGATAATTGTACAGCACTCAGTGTAATCTATTCCTCTAATTAATACCTTTGGTAATACAAAGAAAAACCCAGTATTGTTAAAAAACCCCAGAGCACATGGCCAGCTGACTTTCCCAAGAATACTTAGAAATAGAGAGCTGGCTTTTTAATTACCATCAAAGCTCTTTCTATTTGGTAATTTCATTACTTTTAGCAAGAGTTTTCCCACATCTCTCCCTGATTCTCAGCCCAACATGAGTTGCCTTCCTTGACCTGCTGTCCTCTCTGCAAGCAGGTAAAATTTGTCTCTCCAAAGTCCTCATCCTTTGGAAGGAAGAAGGAAGGTGATTATTGTGCAGAAACTTACTAAAAGTTGCTCTCAATATAAAATCTAGAATGGTTTGGGTTGGAAGGGACCTTAAAACCCATCCCACACCACCCCTGCCATGGCAGGGACAACTTCCACTGCCCCAGGGGGCTCCAAGCCCCAACGTCCAGCCTGGCCTTGGGCACTGCCAGGGATCCAGGGGCAGCCACAGCTGCTCTGGGGACCCTGTGCCAGGGCCTTACACCCTCCCAGGGAACAATTCCTTCCCAATATCTAATCAAAACTGACTTTCCTTCAGCTTAAAAAATCAACAGTAGATCCCCTATGAAAAGAGAGGTAGATTTCACACAGGGTTTGGAAGTGATTCCCCGAGTTTACCAAAAGCTATTTTGCTGCTCCTCAAAAGAAGCAGATCTTGAGAGAGGTCCATCTGCATCTCAGAGCCTTGCTCAAGGTCTTGCCACTGACACTGAAGGGTTTAATTACTTTTTTTGTTGTTTTGTATGCAATGTAAGGGCCACAATCCTTGAAGAACTCCTCTTTCAGCCCTCACTGAATGAACAGGATGGATCAGCACCAAGTGCAGCCACATTGTCCTCTCTGAAGACCCTGCAGGAGGTGTGGGTGAGGATGCAGCACAGACACCCAGGCAGCAACACATCTCACCCTCCTCTGCCTGGGTTCAAGCAATCAACTTGTGGCTGCTCTGCTGTTTCTGCCCCTGTCAGGCACGAAAACAAAATCCCAGTTGCTGCTTCCTTGTGATTCACATGAGGAGTGCCTGGACTCAATGGGTTCAGCGTGGGGATCATTCAAACCAGCTGCGGCCACTAAAAGAATCCATTCTTCATTCCTGTGACCAGGCTTGCTAGAAAGTAGGGAGCAAATGTTCCACCCTAAATAGTTTTGGTCTGAGCACAAGAGAAGCTATTGGCAACAACAACATTGAGAAAAAGAATGTCTTAGCATCAGGTTCAGATGCCTTGCAAATGCATTTTGAATCCTCTACCCCAAACTATATTTCTTTCTGCCTGTAACAGACTACATGCTTTAATCAGCTCTGGCAGATTGCTGAGTGTCTTTATTTTGGCTAGTAAAGAGCTCCCTTCCATATGGGACCTATCTAGGATGGAAAGCACATTGACTGGGACGGAGAGCCCAACCCCAGCTGAGCACCAGGCCACCGTGGCCTCCACTGTGAAGCCAAGTTGTACAGGAGCCACAGAATCACAAAATGGCTTGGACTGGAAAGGACTTGATTGCTCATCCAGTTCCAACACCCTGAGGGACACCTTCCTCTTGCTCCAAGCCCTGTCCAGCCTGGCTTTGAACGCTTACAAGGATAGAGCAGCCACAGCTTCCTCACCATCCTCACAGTAATGAATTTCTCCCCAGTATTTAATCTAAACCCACCATCTTTCAGTTCAGCAGTTCCCTCCAAGTTACCAACCAGGCCTGATCTGAGCATTTTCTCTGGGCTCACTGGCAAGAGCAGCCCTGACGTGGTGCATATGTTCTGAATTTGATGCACTTCAGAAACAAAATGAGAAAAGAAGTTATTGTGCTGCACTGTGAAATACCAAGAGCACTGAACTGTGCTGCATTAACATGGCATTGTCTCCAGGACTCTTGTCCAACTCCAGGCTGACAGGAGGAGCTGGCACACAGACACTGAGAAGTGCCCAAATCCTCTCCTCACACCCCCAGGTAGTTTTGCACAGCACAAGAACACACATGGATGTGTGCACACAAATGTCTCTATCCTCTCCATCCAGTTATCAGCACAGCCTAAACTGGGGACAATGCTCATTAACAAAAGATACAAGGGAGGATAACAGCTAGAAGATAAAGATTTGCATTTATTAATGTCACAATATAAAGGAAATGATAAACCCCTGCAAGCCAAATTTCTAATTTGGTCCTAATCCCACTGGGCGTGGCTGTGTCAGCCCTGGCTGCCTCTCTGTCTGTCCCACTCTCCTTTCCATCAGTCAGGACAAGCCTTTTCCCAAATCACAACAGCTGGCTGGAGCAACCCTCCACATCCTCCTTCTCACTACAGCTTTCCCTCAGAGCATGATGACTTTTAAATCCTTTTAGGCTCAAAGCCCAGTAAGCAGTAAAGCCCAGCACAAAGTGATATTTATTTCTCGTAACTTTTTTTTTTTTTAATATATGAATCCAATAGAAAAATAACCTCAGCAGTATTTGTCATAGCCAGAGGTGGATTTGAAGCTCTTATGAAGTGAATGTGCTGCCCACAGAGGTGCTTGATGCCTGGTTCTTAACAGAGTTAAGAGGAGGAGCCTGCCCTGAGCCACAACTTCTGTCCTCCTCCAGCAGTAGTAAGGAGTGACTTCAAGTCTTTTGGGGAGCTGGAAACTTTGGTATGGACAAAGAACTCAAATGAACAGAGACAATGGCTGCAGAGTGATTTCCTTAATTAGAAATCTGGCTGTGTTCCTAAGGAGGAGGAAGACAATGCTACAGACTGCCAAGGCAAAGAGCAAGTAAAAACTGTAGCACATGTAGCTCTGGAGGGAACACAAACAGGCTCTATCAGCCCCCCAGATCCTCCAAAACCATTTGGATTTATTAGGCTGAAAATCAAGCACAGTCCTGCTGTTGAATCAGACCAACACAGGCTTGTGATTATAACTTGGTCTTAATTAATTCATTTTGACAAGGCTCAAAACACTCTCCAGGCGATTTAAGACACCGTAAAAAATAAGGAACTGACAGTTTTTGACCTCAAGATGTCAAATACAGAACTGCTGTCTGGTTGTGACGAGCTGTCACTCTATCCCCTGGACATCCCCACTGTGGCTCTGCATTTCACAGGGTGGGCTGCAACCACCCAGCGTGCTCCACGAGAGGACTGGCACGTTCTGAGAGCATCAGGCAGCCCATCCTCAACAGCATCTGAGAATCCCTGTCAGCACAGCAGCAGTGGTGGGTGGTCTCCTCAGCTTCTGCCCCACTTGGTGATGGAAAGAAATAACCAGGAAGGCTGTGTGGCTTTTTTAAACAGCAGACAAAGCACAACAAACTCTCCAAGAATAGACATTTCAGAGCATGTGTGTCTCAAACCAGCACAGGGATAGAAAGACTGCACAGAAAAGGGAAGAAAATCACAGGCACAGAAACAGCAGTTTTTCCTTGTGCTGGTCACACATGTGATCTGTCCATGTGATCAGCACCTGACACCTGTGATCAGAAAGAAGCTGATACCTGTTGTGCTGAGACAACTGAACATCCCTCAATGGAAATTCCAATGTCCGGTGCCAAAGCAGCCCCCGGGGAAGAGGCAGCATCTGGGGAGACTGGGAAGGCAAAGGGAGAAGAAAAGACTCCTTGGCTGCAGCAGGAAACCACCATGTGGATGCCTCCTCAGCACAGGACTCTGGCCAAGGAGAAACAGGGGTCATGGACTGTTTCCAGGGGTGCACTTGAGATGCTCTCACTGTAACTGAAGATGAAGCTGTGGCCTCCAGGGCTGTGCACGCTCCTCAGAGTGATGGGAGCCTCCCTGCCCAACTGAGCATGGAGGGTTTGGGTTTTCCTGCTCCAAGCCAGCCACAGAATGAAACAAAACATGAGTGTCAGATGTGAGGGAGGCTGAGGAGCTGCAGAGAGGTGACCACAGAGCTATGGCAGCAGTAAGGTTGAGTCTTCTGAATGTGGCTCCAAAAAGAAACCTCAGCACAGCCTCGCTGTGCACTTCCAGGCAGGAAATGAAAAAGAGTCATCCCAAACTTGACAGGAGAATATGGATATCACTCCAGAAGTCCATAATTGCCTTCCACTAACACCCAGGAGCTCGATGTGGCTTAATGCAAGGCATCAAAGCACAGGTCACACACTGTTTATAAGAAAATTAATCTTAAAGCAAAATCTTGGAATTGAGAGGTTTTTAGAAAATAATTTTAACTTGCTCATTTGCCAAGTTCTGATAAAAATATTTGCTCAGACCCCAAGGGCTCATGACCCACTTACCAAGCATGGCACTGCTGTATTTGGATGGACTTGAATCAGAGTATTTCTAACTCCACAAAGGGTAGGAGCTGGAGGCAAACAAACAAAGCATGTAACTGTGCCAGCTTGAGAGGAGAAGTGTACCAAAAACTTGGAACACAAACCTTTTGTCACTGTTACCAGCACCATTCTTCCCAAGCATGGAATACTTTCCTAGAAACTGGCTATCTTTAGGGCACCCTCTGTCCTGCTGCAGTATTTTGGTTGGATTACTGTTGCTGATTCCAGTATTCTCCTCTTTGTTCTCCTCCCCTACCTTCTTCCTTCCTCTCCCACTTCTCCAGATGTGTTTGTGCTGGAGGAAAGCTGCTCCCCTTGACTCAGTGGGGCAGTTTCCAGCCCTGCCTGCTCTCAGCACTGTGTGCAGCATGGGTTTTCCAGCATCCCTCAGTATGTGCTTCTTCAAAGAACCATGGGGCTCTAAGTGCCTATATAGGTAAGAGACATATTAAGCCAGTGTGCCTAAGAACTTCCCAGAGTGGAAGTAAAGGAAATTAGAGATTCCCCAGGAAATTGTCCAGACTAAGGCCAGGCTCTCCCAGGCAGCACCACATAGAGGAATCCTGTCTTCTTGGCACCTGGCACAGGAGATCAATGGTCAAACCAAAAACTACCAAAAGCTGGGTGGGAACTGCATTGCTTACTCCTGTCTTCTTGAGTCCAGCTCAGAGCAAAGCTAAGTTTCAGAGCTAACCATAAGTTACAATGTATTTACTATCAACCTTCCAAACTTCCTCCTGGAAGGACAAGGCAGTCAAATGGATCTGCCCTGGATTTCTCTTACAAACCCCCCACAGCTGCAAATCCTTTACAAGGTGATTTTTACTCAGCAAAGCACCTGTTTTTCATCCTGAGCACTGTCTCCCCTCTGACAAATATTTCTGTTTACAGTCTGGAACTCTGTCATATCGAGCTGTGACCAATTTCATTATCTCCACACACTCCTGTTGTGTCAATATTACATGATTGCCATTTCTCTTTCTCCTCCTGAACAGCTACCATGATTAACACTGCTGTTTGTGCTCACAAGTGACCTCCTTTGCTTTACCACAGCCCACAGTGCCACAAATCCTAAAATGATCCCAAAATACTGATAGACAGGCCAGTTCTGACATCTGCTAGCTCCAAGGATCTTCAAACCCCTCTGTCAAACATCCAGCTCTGCCCTTCCAGCAGAACTCCCTCCCTCCCCAGGGAAGCACCACTGGTCCCTTTCTGCTTAAATCACTTTAACTCTGAAGCACTTTTGTGTTTCAGAGGCCCTGGGTACTCCTTCCCATCCACCTTCCAGCTCTCTGCATATTCAGAGTTCACATCAATGCTCCAGACTTTGTGTAGTTCAATCAAGTTTAAAGTCTCACTTTTTGCTACCACACAGCTGTGCCTGGTGAAGCACTTGTGGCAAACATTTAGAATGGTTGAAAAGCCACAATAATTTATCAATTAATTTTGCACCCTCTCTACAGCAAAGCACAGTGGGTCCGTAACTATGAATAATTTTCATTTCCTAAGTTATTTTTTTTCTTGAGAGCATTGCACTGAGCTAGTTGGTTTAAATCATGAATAGAAGCAAAAGCCAGCCTGACACCAGAGTTTTAGGCTGAGCAAAACTGGGATAAGGTGCCTAATCAGAATGAGAACAGGGATATGATGGTTTTACATTAAAATGTCAAAAATTAAGAAAAAAGAAACATTCAAGGTACAAAATGTAGCCTCTTATAAATGGTAAATGTCCAAAGCAGAACAACAGTCAGCCAGCACTGCACCTCAAAGACCACACAAAAATAATCCAAATTTGAATAGCCAACAGCAAACTAAATAGCCAGCATCAGTGATGACTGGTACCACATCCAAAAGCAATTTGAGCTGTAATAATTCAACACCATTTAATTTGCTGGTGGTAGGAAAGGTGGAATTTGCTTTTTTCCAAAGGATGACGTGGATGGATATCCTATCTCTGTAAGGTACACCCCAATTTGTGGTAAGTACTGGGCATGAGGCCAAACACACAGAACACACCCACAAAACACACAGAACACACACACAAAGCCTTGGTATTCTCTGGATCGGGTCCACAAACCACAGAAACCAAGATTAAACACGAAATTTTCTGACAAATTTAACATTTGAAACCATGCAACATCACCTATATTTATTTTACCCAGAAGACCTGACTAGAATTTTGTTTCAGAAATCCTCCAACTTGTAAGGGTTTGGTGGAATTCCTTTTCATGCTTTGCTTCAGCCTGTTAATATCAGTCCCAGTGCTAATGACCCAACTTGTGAATATACAGAGGGAAAACAGAGCTTCATGAAATATTGATACACACTTGGAAATTTGACAATTATCTCCAGAGCTCCTTGGTAAAACCTGAAAGCAAATAAATAGCAAACATTTCCTGCACTCATTAAAATACTGAAAAACAGAGAAAGAAACCTACTCATTATCCATTTGACAAATTTACCCTATTATTTTTAATAATGCACAGGCTTCCAATGCTTGAAACGTACAGCTTCTCCTGCTTAAGAAACCATTGGGTTTCTAGATCTAATTTTAAGAAAGGCAATAAAAGTCAGTGATGTAGAGCTGGGTCCTTTTGCAGGAGAGGGTAAAAATCCTTCTCCTCTTGAAATGAATGACAAAATCACAATTTTTCAAGTGAACTTGACTCACTGCCCTACTTTGGAAACTGCTCCTCTGGAAAGATATTCTACAAAAATTACAAATAATCACCTTGTTGGCATTTTTCATGCAAGCTTCAGGAACAGAAAACTAGAGTGAAAAAGAACTGATGAGCCAGAGCGTGGGGCTGCTGGTCCATGGGAGGTACCTCTGTACCTTTGTTATCTCACAGCAGGGAGGTGATCCCCTGGCTCTCCCTCTGGCCAGAGCATGGTATGGGAGATGCCACACTGCTCCAAGGGAGACTGGGCTTTTAAGGTGAACAGCAAATACAGAAAACACCTTCCCTGCTGAATAAAAACGAGCTCCAAGGGGAAAACTTCCACTGCAGAACTGTTTGGCACTGCCCTGATGTTATTTGTTATTAGTAATTCTGGTTTTGGGACCTTTTAGCCCTGACTGCAGATGAAACAAGATCACATTACCTGCAGACAAGAATGAAATGGAAATTTAGGACTCTTAAGCCAAATGTTTCAGCTGGTAAGGTAACAGCTCCTTTTATTCAGGTCTGCTCAACATGAGGAAGAACTCAAAGATGCTCAAATAGGAGAGATTACAGGAACTGCTGGCCAGGTGGGATAACTTAAGTGACATTTAAACATTCTTGATTATTTCACTGTCCCAGCAGAATGGTCTAGATACTGACAAGCTCTCTGCTGTGCACACTGAATCCTCTCTTTCACCCTTCACAATATTAACCAAGATTCCTTGCATTGACAAAACAAAATATATGCACTTGCATGAACTTTTTCATCAAACCTTTCTAACAAAACACTCAGATGATGGCAGAGAACAAAACAAATGTGTGTGACATCTCCATTCCTGTTTTGTTTTTTTTTCCCTCTGCAGGTAACAGTGAGAGAATTCAATAAGAGACTGGGCCATCCTAAGAAAAGGCTGATAATCTATAGGGTCAGTAAGGGAATGTGTAGGAGGCAGCTCAGGGATTTGCAGTGTTTAGCACAAGCACAGGAAACGTGTTAAGGTTAAGAAGAGCAGCAGGGGAGTCAGGTGGGTATTGCCAGGTTCCTGCATCCCACCACCCTCCTCCTCCTGATGCTCCTGAATGGAGGGAACCCACCCAGAGATACCACCTTCACATCTGGAAAATACATGCCAAATATTTCCATGACACCTCAGTTCTGATCCTATTTTTCTGATTTTTTAGATGGGAAATACATCCTAAATTATTTGTCGTCACTGTGTTTGTTGTCTAAAAAAAGTCCTGTCTGCCTGTTTGCTCGCCAAGCTAGGAAAGAATAAATTGCTTGATAACCAAAACAAGACACTCCTGGCAAACAATGAAGACTGAAGAAGCACTGATCCAAATGGATACTGACTGAGACACTGATTATATTTTTGAGAAATTTTTTCTCCCCATTTTAATATCTATACATATCTCCATACATAAATAAAACATGAGAATGCCATCTTGGCTGTTCACACCAGTATTTACCATCCACCAGCAGATAAGCCTTGCTGGTTTCCTTCTTATTGTGACAAGCTGCTCATGTCTCAGATTAGAGTCTAAACCACCCTTTTCCCAGGAACTGTGATGCTTTTGGGAACTGCAGGAACAGTCCCATGGCGTCACTTCTCCCAGCCTCTCCTTGCCTGACACAGCTTTCATTCACAAGATGAGGCAAGAGGCCATGATCTCCTTTGGCCCCACAAGATTTTTTGGCTGAGATTCCAAGAGGGAATGCTGCAGGCAGGAAAGGACCACGATCCTCCACCCCCAGCCCCACTGCTGGAGTGGCTGTTCCAATGTGGAGCACAGCTCACACACCTGGTGGCCATGCTGCAGACAATAAAAAGGAATTTACGCCTGGCAAACAAGGTAGGGCTTCCAAACAACCAAAGAACTGGAGTCAGCAGGCTGGGGATGAGAGGCAGAGCAGCCCCAGAGCTGAGGGGGTTCCCTGGTGAGGGCCAGGGCAGGGGCTGTGCCACGCTGTGCCACACGACCCACGTTAAGCCGATTGCTGGCCGGACACCCCCAGCACTGGGAGAGGGCGGAGGAAGGAGAGCTGGGCACTAATCTGCTCCATCTGCTCTGGAGCAGCTAATTGGATTGAGGGTGCAGAAGGCAAGACCCTGGACACAGCACTGGGCACTCAGAGCCTCCCATTTCCTTGAACAAAGCTGCTCCAGCACTGGTGGCCAACACCTCTGCCCAAACTCTTCCTCAGGGCACAGCTGCTCCAGTACCTCCCTACCAGAACCAAATATTGGAAACACAACCCATGTGAATCCCACTCTCAGAAGCAACACTTCATCTTAAACAAAACAGTACCAACAGCAAACAAAAGAGATTAAAAATTAGCGGTTTTTAACCAAAAGCCAGCAGAATGCTATTTATTTCAGGTTTTATTTAGGTGTAAAAGTCAAAAGCTCGCCTGCCAGTTGCCATCTGTAAACATTACTAATACCAGTCCTACGTCTGCAACATTTATTTTACATCAGTGGCTTAATGATGTTGGTCTTCTGCTTTTCAAGGATTCAGCTCAGCACCTACTTTGCTTTTAAAAATAACAGGCAATTCAGTTGTGCAGCATTTTCATTAAACTGGGCTGCAGTGTGATGATATGAGAATGACAAGGAGAAGAAATAAAAAAAATGTTTAATACAATAATAATAAGAAACCTTTAAATTTTTTTTCCCCTCTTTGAACATGAAGTTTGTAGCTATGGAAACTACTTATGAGAAGGCTAAAAAAATGTCAGCAAATATAGTCAGAGAATGATCTGGATATATGAAAGTCCTAACAATGCTGGAGAACCAGAGACACGGGGTGAAAGAAAAGTGTAAATTGAAGATGACAACACTTGTGCATCTGACAACACGTTCTCCTTCGACAGGCCAAATTCATTTTTATTGCCATGGCACTAAAGTCAATGAATTGCAACTGGAATGAGTTTGACACTTTATATTACTTTTGATGAAACCATTATAAAAAGTGTATTTCAGCCTTTAAAGAAGTATTTTTAAAAGCATATTCCTTGCCACCAATGAACTGTATGTGCAGATTGGCCAAGATAGTCAGTATTATACCAAGATAGTCAGCAGCACATCTCCTGCACATTCTGTTCCTCAGCCATTCACCCTGCTAAGGTGGGCAGGTGGGGTCCCTTCAGTTTTAAGAACCACACACTCATGTGCTCAGCAGAGGTTGGTGAGGGTCCTTCTGAGCCTTTCAAAGGCTTTCAGAAATTCCCTGTGAGTTTTCCAGCTACTTCCCTAATCATTTTGCATATTAGTGTCTTGATGCTGTGACCATGGGGACAGCAGACATGAGAAAGACCTGTCTGCTTATTTCAACATGTATTTCTGTATGGAAATTATGATCCCAGTTAAAAACACTGCTCCATGTTTTTGTTAATAAGGGCAGTGCAGGGTTTACCTGGACTAACACACTAGCTGGGAATGGCTCCAAGGACATGCTATGGTCTGTCAGGTCAATGTGCAAATGAAATCAGATTTATTCAGTGCACGGAGCTTCCCTTGGTGCTCTTTCAGTCAGGACTGTTAATTGAGAGACCTTACATGGATTCCATGCTGAGGTTTGTACAGAAAACACAAGGAAGAAAACCTGAAGTTGATTTCTGAGCTGTCCACTGTACTGGGCAAAGAATAAATCAACATCAGCAAATGCACAGGAAATTTGTATTGTGTAGGAAACGTCCTGCTAAACTTTGCCCACAGAAAATGGTAGCAATTTGGCTTAAATTAATTAGGTTAAAAGAATTTATAGCTTACAAAAATGGGTAAATGTCAGTCTTTTAATCATCTTTGATGGGCTGCTTTAACCATCCTTTAACAACCATCAAGGCTCTTGCTCCTGCCTATGCCCTTCCCTCTTTGGGGGTTGCCCATGTGAGAGCTTCAGCCTGCAACTATGTGTGATTAACACAGTTTTTATCTGTCACAGGGGGGAAATACCAATAGAAGCATCACGATGAGGTGTTCAAGAGTACAAGCAGAGCTGAGTTAATCACAGTGAAAGGCATTTCTAGCTGGCCTCTAAGCTGATAAAAGAGAGGATGAATCCCCTTCACAGTGGAGAGAACAACTTGTCCAAGGAGGACAGCTGCCCTCAGCCAGGCTTTCCCTGCTCAGGAAAAGGTCAGGCTTTCAACCAAATCTTACAGCCAAGTAATTCTGCTCTTGCTTCCTGATGATACCCCACTTCACAGCCCTGCTCCTCATCCCTGTGGGAAGCATCTTCCCTTTTGTGATGTTTCACTTTCACATCTTCATGCGCAAAGGAGAGCTTGATAAACCACCCAAGACACATATTTGCAGTGAATCACCATTTCTCATTTAAGCTCCATAAGTCCAGCATCAGAAACAGAAATCTGGACTGGCCACTGTTTTGGGAGAAGCCCAGGCCAGCTACAAAAATACAAGACTTCTCATCTGCCAGCTGCTTTACTACTAAAACATTGGGTTAAATTAAAAGGAGTAATCTAATAAAAAATACTAGCAAACATCATAAACTGAAGTTGCAAAATCTGGAGGTGGAGCTGCAGCAATGTGATCAGTGACCACGAGGTTCTGTTTGCCCTCATCAGCTTTGCTGACCTGGACTAATTTATTTCCCTGCCCTCCCTCCCAGCTCAGCACGGGGCTGGCCACAAACCCGCCCTGGCTCAGCCCTCCTACTGACACGTGTCTGTCACTCAGACCTTGCAGGGCTTTCTTGCTGCTCGCCACTGAGCTGCCTTGGTGTGCTCACCACTGGTGATCCTCTGATGGCCAGGCTGCAGGAGCACTCCTCTCAGCTATTCCTGACAAGATCTCAATGACATGGAGAGCAGCAGCTTTGCCAGAGCTGTGGCAGGGGAGCTCTTGGCATGGGAAGCTGGCTCATCTCTGGAGATGTCACTCTATCACCACAGTAAAGGGCTTAAGGTGCTCATTCACCACCTCCTTTTCATACAACCCTGCAACTCCCAGGGAGGGCAAATTACCTAACTTATTACTAATTATTTTAAGAAAAGCAAAGTAGTTGCAGCACTAAATCTCATCACTCCTTTCCCCTTCTTTAACCATGCCAAAGCAAGAGGTCCATAAACACGGGGCATGTGCCTGTATCCCTGCCCAGGATCCTGTCTCAACCACCAGGCAGGAGAAGACACCTCCCTCCTGCAAGCTCTCTGTCCAAACTCCGAAGTGAACAGTGCAGAATGCACTCAGAGTGTCAAACTCAGCATAAAATGACAAATGGGGTATTTAGGAACAATTCACTGTTGAAAGACTACAATGCATAGTTCAACAAGACTTTTAAAAAGCCCAAAATGGTCTCTTTTAAGGTTCTATCTACATAACAAGTTTCAAAACATGACTGGGCTGTAACATGCACTTTATAACCCTCTGCTGGCTGGGCAGACATTAGCCTACACTGACAAAAAATATTTGCAGCCATTTGGAGACAGTTTATTACTGAATTTGCTTTCACTTTCTAACTCGAATATCCACAGCCGAAGCTACAGCCAAGAGAAGGTTCATCACTCCTGAAAACACATCCTGGCTGGCAAATACAATTTTCCTGGATTTAGTCAAGTTTCTGCCATCCACTCAAAGCTGTAAAACATCTTAACATATCTCTAACCTCAGCTTATCCCCTCGTGGGTAGGTGTGAACACTCCTGCTCAGCACAACTCAAACAACTACAAACCACCACACACTTCCCCATTTTTAATCTTTCCATGTGCCATGTGCTTTACCTTGGCTTCTACTTTTAAAATATAGTTTAACAGGAAAAAAACCTCTCAGGCTGTTTGGAAAGGAAAAAAGGGAAATAAATAAAAATGAAGACAATTTTACAGGTCCTACTTCAGCTAAACCTTTCAGGGCCTTCAATGAGAAGATAATCTTTCTGTGATTATGGCCAAACCCTCTCGTTGCTTGGCAACACATAATTAAGGAATATGTTTTCAGATCCGCTTTGCAAGCTGGCCATTATCAGATGAAATTACTGGAGCAACAAATGTCATCCTCATGCAAATGAGATGGTCGTGGGCAAAAGAAGAAAAAAAGAAAAAAAGAGGGTTGAGTAGCAAGAAAGAGCTCAAGAGCAAAGAAAAGCTGCTGGCTTCCTCTCGCTGTGTACCAGTAATTTTGGTGAAGAGAAGGGATAATTTCAAGATTTTTAGAGAAAGGGGTTTGCAGTTGATAAATGAGAACCAGGGAAGGAGGGATCTGTTTCCTGTGGTGGAGGAGATTGCTCCCAATCCCTGTGCTCTGAAGGTCCTTCAGCCCAGAGCTGTCGCTGCGTCGGCATCGACCGCTCAATCAGGCACAGCACAAATAAATGAACATATTTGTGTTCCCCACATTATGCCAGTTCGTCTTCTTAGCTGCATTTATTTAAAAATACTGCCTGGATGTACTACTTTAGCATCTGATCCATGTCAACACAGAACATGTTGCCTAATATTGAAGCATTTTTTAGAAATCAATACATTACACCAGCTACATAAAGGACTCAGAAGCGTGAAAGAACCGGCATTTACTTCCTAGCTGTGTAATTATGGTATGGCAGGGAAAGGGGTGTGCCAAGTGTCTGCATTTTGACAACTTTATCATTTCCACTCACAAAATCATTCTGTATTTAGATTCCTGTGGAATGGCATCACCAGTTTGGCACTGTCTCGATGCCTATAAATGGTATCCCTCTTATTAAGGCTTTGTGTGTGTGTGCTGGTACAGCAAATTGTTTGGGAATTGTTTGCATGGGAGTTCAGCTGTGCTGCCCAGGGAGAAAACTCCCTGCTCACAGAGTCATTACCAGCAAAAAACATTCCAAGGGGTGTCTTTCCACATTTTTTTCAAACAGGTCAAAGCACAAATGAATGGATTTGATGAATTCCTTGTACTTCTCTGGGTGATTTTGGGGGTTAGTTTCTATCAGGCTCTGAGTTCCACATCTCCAAAGAGGAGGAGCAGATCCTGCAAGGATTGTTCAGCTTTTCATCCGAGCAACCAAGAGAGCCTGAGCGTTTCTAGAAAGGGAAGGGAAGTCTAGGAGCCACCATTCATTTTTATTGTTCCAGTGCTTAATGACAGGCTTTTAGTTTTAAGCACAGCCCTATTACTTTAACAGCTCTATCGCTTCACTTACAGGCATCTTGAGAAGGAAATCAAGGGGTTTATTTTGTATGCTTGATAAAACAGCAAATTAATAATAAGAAGAAAAGCCTTAGGTAATGGCCAAAGGTAAGTCGATTCTCGAATAACACCATTAACTATCTGATGAATTTAGTCAAAACAATGCTAACCATTTCCTCACAGGGACACATTTGTGCCTGATAACAGCGGTAAAAAGTCAATCTGCAGCAAACCCTGTAGTCCTAATTGCTCAGCCAGCACAGTGTCTAATCTCCTGTTCTCGACAAACAACAGGAACGGCAAGATTAACCCTGGAAGCATTATCTGAAATACTGCTCATGTTTAACTGAAGTTGGCTAAACAAATAAAAAATTTGGAATTTAACCACTGTGCAAAAATCAGCATCTTTAGCTCTGCATGGCCAGCACAGCCCTGCAAAGAAATCCCCTTCACCTCGTTTTCCACATAGGACAGTGTCCAATACTTAAGCATGAACCCCCATGATATTTGACTGTGGGTTTTTTGAGGGGTTAAAATAAGCAACAACAAGGTGGTTCTAAACTACTATATGGACTAAGCCCATTCAGTAATTACTTGGTTCAGGCGACGCCATGGTGGAGACGATGACGGGGGGCCCCGTGCGCCTGCTGAGCTTCGGGTATGGGGAGAGCTGGGCAGGGAAGGCTGGTCCAGTGGGTGCCAGGCTGCTGTCCCCTGCTGTCCCCGGCCGGCGGAGGAGCTGGGGGCTGCTGTGGGGGCTGGGTGCTGGTGACGCCACCGCTGTCCGCTCCCTCTTCATCAGCTCCATGGGCACGGTGTAGGTGGTGGGGTACGCCGTCTTGGGGCTGGCGTGCGGGTTGGCCGCCGTCATGGGCACACCAACCGGAGCGGAGTAGGCAGAGGCAGGACGTGGGTGCGTGCTGCAAGGCAGGGGGGTGTTGTATCCTGAACCGGGGAGGAAGTGTGGCCCCTGAGGAGCCCCTGCGGGGGCTGGGTAGGTGGTGGTCTCCAGCAAGTGCTGGGTCGGGGCACTGGATGGCCGGCGGTGTATCTCTACACCTCTTGGGGACAGTGGCTGCAATGGTGGCGGGTGCTGCGAGGTGCCAGGGCCATCCACGGTGGGCATTCCGTATTCTGCTGGGAGCTCGCTGCGGTGGCTGAAGCTGTTGGAGCGGGTCCTGGGGCGCAGTGCCCCGCTCCTGCGCTCCTGTCTCTGCAGCTGCATCTCTGCCTTGTAGTTGTGGGCGATGCGGGACAGCACGCGGGCCTGCCCCAGATTGGGTGCCACCGACTTGATGTCGTTCTCCTCCATCATGGCCAGCAGGTTCGGGGAGTCGAAGCCCTGCTGCAGCAGGGCAGCAAAGGTGCTCTCAGAGACGCCCTCCGCACGCAGCAGCGCCACAAACTCGGGGTCAAAGCTCCTCTTGCCCTCCGGCCCAGGGAAGGCGGGTGGCACAGGCGGGTGGGAAGGCGTCGCCACCGCCGCCTCGTAGCTTTCGTAGGGACCCTTGGCGCCAGTGCTCTCCCTGCTTGGCCCATAGCTGCTGCCGGTGCTGGTGGTGGGATCCACCACCAGGCAGGTGGGCACAGCTTGCCTGGCCGCCGCTGCCGCCTCGGGAGCCCGCTCTGCCCCATCGCTGTAGCCTGGCCTGCTGGGGAAGGCAGGTGGCTCTGCCGCGTACCGCGGGCCGGGGGGCTCCGTGCCGTACCACGCCGGGGACACATCTCTGCCACGCATCCGCTGCCCATCCAGGGCCAGCTTGGGGTCTCTGTAGAGGCGGGCGGCATCCGGTGGGGCAGGTGCGCGTACGGCGCTCTGGTCCCAGGACAGGTGGCTGCCAGGCGCCCCATAGCTCGCCAGCGGCCTGCCCGCCACGTGGTCGCGGTAGCAGCGGGGGTCCTTGGGTGACCTCGCCGACAGCGACGGGTCGCTGTAGTAATCCTGGGGTGGCAGAGAGCCCCGGCCCGCCATGGGCGCCGGCCGGTCACAGTAGGTGAAGTCGGGGACAGAGCCCTTCCTCAGCGGCCCTGGTGCGAAGGTGGCATCCTGGTACGGGTACGCCTCTTGCTTCAGCTCCGCACCGCCCTGCAAGATGATATCATTTGCCCGCGGTGGCTCGTACCAGCCGCCCTCACCGCCATAGGTCAGGGAGCTCCTCCGGCCCGGCGGCCTCTGGTACTCGAAGGCGTTCTCGCTCTCCCAGTTCCCCTCATACCAGCCGGCAGCGTCCCAGCTCTGTGAGCGGCCGATGTTGGGGTGCTTGCTGGGGATGGGCATCACCACGAGGCCGCTTGCTCCCGATGACACGGAGAAGAGGAGGTGCCTTCCTTCTCAGCGCTTCTCCGGCACGCATCCAAACCGGGCCGTGCTGCGCCGGAGCCCTCTCGGGACTTCAGAAACCAGCGGCCGGCGGTTTTGCCTTTCCGAGTGCGGCCTGAATTATTAATCCTCGGTAACCTTAGCAGGCAGAGCATGCGGCGGCCGGCGGAGGGGCTGCCCCTGGCCGTGCGCTGCAGCCACGCAGGAGAGCAGCCGTGCTCAGCCCAGATGCTTTATCCTGTGCCGCTGGGGACGGCGCGAGCACATGGACAACTGGCCGAGCAGTGTGTGGGGATTAGGAGCTAAATAAAACCACTAAAGCCCTCGCTCCATGTGACATCATTTTAGCCCGATGAAATCTCACGCAGTGACCCAGCCAGCAACCTCAATGCAATTTTTCCCCCAGGGAATGATGATTTTTTTTTTTCCTTGTTTGTTTTTATGTTGTTTTTTTTTTTAGCATGTGTTTCCTCTGTTTTGGCTATCTCCCCCTCACATGCTGGGGGAGGCTGTCCCAGCACCCAGCGGGGATGGGCAGCGGGATCACGGAACGTGCGCGGATCCGCTCGGCCCCACACAGGCGCATGTAAAAATAAAAAAGAAAGATTCAGTGTCAGCTCAATCTTAATCCAACCTGATGAAATGCTAATCCACTGCACACAGCTAAGGACAAATTAAATGGGAGCCAGCAGACAGGCCTAAAAAAGGCCAGTGCAAGATATGTGGGAATATGAGAATGGTCAGAAATTAGTTAGGTATCTCTTTAGCACTTTATGAATATTAAAAATTGTGTTGGGAATTACTTTTTTTTTTTAGTTTCAAATTAGCCACACTAACTAGGCTCCAAAAAGATTTTTTATAATATTACCATAATACGCAAATCCTTTCATCATCCCAGGGCAGAAAATTGTGGAGGTGTAATCTGGAATGTATAATTTTAAAACCCTAGCACAGGTCATGGAGAAGGAGGGGAGGATAAAAGGATCTAAAGCCTGGCCTAACAAAGCAAAAAGGAATAGTAGAATTTTGCCCATTATCTCCAGCTTCCTTTGGAAAAAGTACATGTTTGTGAAATAGGAAAACACTCAGAAACATCACACAAAACTCAATTTGTACTGAGCAGTATTTCAACATTCATGTGGATTAAGCTTTTTTTACACTTGGAGTAGGCAAAGGGATTTAGATAGAATCACAGCATAGAAAATTGTTATTTGGGAATGTAATAAAAATTTCCATATAGAGTCATTGTTTTCAGAGGAGAAATTAAAATGGCTCCCCAAAACACGTACCCCAGATTATCACAGGCTGCTCATGCTCAAATATTCATTTTCAAAGAAGGAATAGCTCAACTGCCCCTAATTTTGCTGACTGCTGCTACAGAGGCAACATTTTATTTTTTGAATTAAAAACTCAGACGGACACAATTTTGCTTTTCTCTGCTACAACAACAGATTTCTTCCCTTCCAATACACCCCCTTCCAGGACAGACCCACTTAAAGGAGGAACAGTCACCTTCCCTGGCCTGTTTGCAAGACAGCTTGAGCATTTTTCCTGGCTAATCCACAATAAATGTTTCGTGCACAAGCCATCACATGATGGACTATTGTGCTATTATGATAGCTAAATCACTAATACAGTCTAACGCTTAAACTTGCCTATCATACTAATACCTCTGGGCTATATTTCTGACCCAAATACTGACAGGATCTTTGGGTAATCCCTAAATTTCTTTATTGCAGTAAATATTACAAATCCTCTTCAAACATTCTCTCCTCCAATTCCATCCTCAAGAATCACGATCTTGAAAATTATGCTGGATATTACACAGACATGCAAAACACGGGGCCTAAAATATTATTTATGCAATTCTCAGAGAGTATCTGATTGGCATTATACTGAATTAACTAACAAAATTCAGACACACTGGAAAATTTCTTCTTTTGTGAGAGTCAAGATGGGAAGACACATTTGTGGCTTACAAATAAAGCAGAGAGTATTTTAACCAACAAAAACATTTTATTACAACAATATTTTGCTAAAGAATAAAATGTATTCCCAAGTGGATACAGTGAGATTGGTGCCATTTGTTTCGAAGTAGCAGAAGAAATCTACCAAAAATGTATATGACAAAAGAATAAAATCTTGGTCCATAGATCAAGGGCATCTTGCACCATTGTCCAAAGAAATTACTAACGAACAGTCACCATGTTAAGCCCTGGCTGACAATGGAAAAAAACCATGCCATAGAGAAATGAAATTTCAAAAATGCTGACTTTCAACAACTGCAAGGGAAGCCAGAAGGGAGCTTGAAGCATTCACTACCTCTGAAAAAAAGAAGGGCTTTAACAATAGAAACCTCACCCAAACCAACATATCTGTGACTGGTGGCTGTGCCCTGCCCAGGGCACACATGGGTGACAGCAGCACACGAAAGCCACCTCCAAACCCCCTCCATCCCAGGTACAGGAGCACATCTGGGCTCTGGAAACCACCCTGGCATCAGCCTGCCCTCACAGTCTTGGGCAAGACATGAGCTCTTCTTCCAGCTCTTCACAGGGGCCAGGAAACCCTAACTGGGGACCTGCCATGGAACACTCATGCATATGGATGGTTCATTCCCTAAGTGCTGACCTCAATGGAACAAACAGATCATTCCTGTGCTCCAAGCCAAGCAGAGGCAAATGCCTGCAGGACTAGGGGCTGCAAGAGTTGCACATTTCCCTGCAGCCAAGGGCCAGATGTCCTCTTTGGAGGGCTCTGCTGGCCCCAGTTTTTGTTGACCAAGAGCTGCATCCAGTGGAGAAGACGTGGCCAGGAGCTATGGAGCTGGGCTGCCTCCTGGGCCACCAGGGCAGCAAAGGAAATGTTACACCCTCAGTGAATCAAGGAATGAATAAGAAATTATCAGAATGAAATATTTATGGATAGGTAGGAAGGGTCTTCTCTTTTTCTGTTTTTTGCAGTCTTAAAAGCAGCCCCCGTGCAAATTCAAGCAGCATGGGCAGCAGGGCAAGTGAGGTGATTGTCCCCCTCTACTCCACTGGTGGGACCCCACCTGCAGAGCTGAGTCCAGCTCTGGGGACTGAAACACAAGAAGCACATGGAGCTGTTGGAGCGAGCCCAGAGGAGGCCACAAAGATGACTGGTGGGCTGAAGCACCTCTGCTATGGGGAAATGATGAGGGAATTTGGCATGTTCACCCTGGAGAAGCTTTGGGATCATCTTATCACAGCCTTTCAGTACCTGAAGAGGTCCTCCAGGAGAGCTGGAGAGGGATTTTTTTAGAAGGGCATGGACTGATAGGACATGGGGGAATGGCTTCCCACTGCCAGATGGATACTGGGAAGGAATTCTTCCCTGTAAGAGTGGCAAGACCCTGGCACAGGTTTCCCAGAGTGGCTGTGGCTGGGTGTGAATCCCTGGAAGTGTCCAAGGCCAGGTTGGATAGGGTCTGGAGTAGCCTGGGATACTGGAAAGTGTCCCTGCCCATGGCAGGGGGTGGACTTAAATGAGCTTTAAGGTCCCTTCCAACCCAAACCATTGTGTGGTTCTGTGAAATTCTATTAAATGATTCTGTTCCTATTTCTGCATCCAGACCCAAGCAGGATGGCCAGCAGAAAATACAGAGGCCCTGGGGCCCAACCTGATGTAACTGATTCAATTGTGTTTCTCAGGAGTGCAGGAGGCACCAGCACCTACATCCTCAACATGAGGGGGAGACAAGGACTGTGGAACAGGCAGAAAATTTATTCTCCCTTTATCTTCTAATTCTAAAGGTATTTTGGGAAAGGGAAAAAAAAACACACACAGAAGAAAAAAAAAAAAAAAAAAGCTGATCAAGAGATTAAATGCTCTGGTATTTCAGACCACATGAAAAATGCAGTGTTTTGAATAAAACCCTGATTTTCAGTTTAGCATTGATCTCATACATGGTCACAAATATTTGGTTACAATACAATTTGGCCACAATATTTGGTTACAATACAATGACCACAGAAGTCTGCTCTGAAAAAAAGGTGATGACAGAGCAGAAGAAAGGTGGGCCAATTGTTGAGACACTGCATTCAAAACCAACAGCAAGAAATCTGAGCCTGGAACCCTCTTGGGGTGGATGTGAAACAAGCACTGCTACAAAGTGCTGTTCTCTTCCCATGGGGAAAGTGTTTTACACCTAAAACCCAGGGTAGGAAATCAGCATGCTAAATCTGCAACACAACTGTGTAAACAACATTTTTTGGAATCCGTAGCACTGACTCAGGAGAGGTTGGCTGCAAAACTCCATTCATATTGATATAAAACATTTCATTACCTATTCTGAAAGCATGTTGCTGGAAAAATTATTCCATGCAGCAAAATAATACAGATTGAGATTACTTTTGCTTCTTACTATTGTAAAATATCTTTCAGTTACAAATTTAAATCCTGTTTCTATTAGGGAAAAATATTTTTAATGTAGATTAAGATGTTGATGTTTTCTCCCCAGTTATTTTCTTCTGGGAGAGAGTGGAACAGAAACAGCGTGCCAAATGTAATTTCTGGCAAAAACTGTAAGATGCAGCAGTCTGGGAAAGGCTATTTCTCTTTCAAAGGAAAAGGAATCCTACCCCTGGTAGGTAAAAATCCTCTGGAGAACAAATACATCTCTTGTTAATGGAGAGAGCAGGTATCAGAACACCCAGCCTTTATACCTTGCTCTGCCACTGTCAGAGAGTAAATTGCTTAATTTCTTACTTGCTGATTCCCCTTCCATCAAGAGGGATATAATAATATACACCACTCACACTCGGATGGTGTTAAGATTAATCAGTGTTTGTCATATGTTTTCAGGTGACAAGGTACAAAACCACTGGGAGGATAAATGCTCCTGCCCTCCCTGCCTGGGCTTTCAAGGACTGTGTGTGATTGTGCCTAATGACCCCCAAAGCTCAGGAAGCCTCTCCTGAACATCTTCCTCCCATGTTCAGCTTGCAGGAAGCCAGGGAAGCAGAAATGAGCTACTCTATACTGTGGTGTACCATGGATGCTACAGAGAGGAAAAGGAATGGGAGTATGAGTAATGCACACACACATATGCATGCACACCAATTGAAAAGAAACAAAATTAAAAAGAAAAATGGGAGAGGAAAAGCAGCAAGAAAATGTTCCAAATCCTTTGAAACTACTCCATTTGCTAAAATTTGGCTCTGCAAAATCTCCCTCACAGTGGCAATAAGCACTCTGCCTAGATGGACTTTTTAACAGTCTCCTGAAATTAAGGGAGCACAAAGAGAAAATTAGCAGGATTGTGCTGGAATCATTTTCAATAATCAAAGGAGCAGCACAGCATCTGAAAGCACTCAGAGCTTGAAGCCCTGCCACATGCTTTTACCAATTTCCAAACCAAAAGCATCGATGCTTTGTAACTCCAACAAAACGCTCCCAAACACCAACTCGGTGCCGTACAACAAAACACTCCAAAGATCAGCCGGTTATTAAACAATCATTGCCTCATGGAACTCTACATTTTGATGACTTTGAAGCAAAAAACCCAAAAGCTTATGTCCATTTCTATCCCTCAGTGCTGGGATAGAATGTGCCATCAGCACTGGTGTGATGGGCTCTAGGAATGTGTGAGCACACACGAGCTGCCCCGAAGTGTGACGCGCAAGCCACGAATGGGTTGGGCTGCCATCCCCAGCAGTGACACACAACTGGGCCCAGGCACAGAAAATAAAAGGTCAATATGGGACCCCAACAAATGCACAGCAAAGAACCTCCCATGCCAAAGCCAGCAGAGGTTTCCTCTCCAAGCTGGTTACACCATATTGCAGTGCCCTTCTGAGTCATTCCCCAAGAACTCCCCCAAAACCCCACAAACCAAGGTGAGCAGGGAGGGTGTGAGGTCTTTTCCATTCCCACCAGCCAGAGTCGTGCTGAGAAAGAGCATGGAAGCATTTCATGAAAATAAATGAGTGACCTTTCCCTTTATCCCTGTGGAGCTGCCCCTCCACTGCTGTTTTGTGCTAATCTCTAGATGGAAGGGGCTGGATGTGGGAGATGTGCTCCTTTCCAGCCTCATGGCTGGCCAGCCATGACTCCAATCACTGCCACACAACAACTCTCCATGGATATCCCCTTTCACAGATAGGTGCCTTACCCCAACTTTCCCTATGATAAGAGGGAATGGCTGGAGCTGTGTCAGGGGAGGTTTAGGCTGGTTGTCAGGAAAAGGTTCTTTCCCAGAGGGTGGTGGGCACAGAACAGGGAATGGTCACAGCCCCAGGGCTGCCAGAGCTCCAGGAGTGTTTGGGAACTGCTCTCAGGGATGCCCAGGATGGGTTTATTGGGGTGTCTGTGCAGGGCCAGGAGCTAGACTCAATGATTCCTGTGGGCCCCTTCCAGCTCAGGACATTCTGTGAATTATCTTCTATTTATTTCAGAATGAGGTATGTGCCAGATGCACCCCAGTGGGCATGTGGTAACTCACCACCTCATATTCTCCTGCTCCCCCAGCAAAACCTTGGAGGTTGCCCTGAGATATTGTAAATATCCCATCCCTGAAGTGTCCAAGGCCAGGTTGGATGGGGCTGGAGCAACCTGGGATTGCAGAAGGTGCCCATGCCCATGGCAGGGGATGGAACTAAATGATCTTTAAGGTCCCTTCTAACCTAAACCATTCCATGATTTGCCATCCAGGAAGAAAATCAAACTGCAGGTAACAAAAGGAGGAAGGAGTGATCATCTAAAACACACTTGCAGCTAAAACAGAGAAGTGCAGCTGTAAAACACCCTTTGAGCCATTGGAATGAGCCTTACAAGCTCTTCAAACTTCAATCAGAAACCACTTTGCCTTCAAGTATGGGGAAACACCAATAAAAGTTGGCAGAAACAGCACTGTCACATTCCTGCATCAACAAAGGGATAATAAAAACATCAGATGTATCCCTACAGCACACAGCTACACAGTCTCAAGGACTGCAAAATAAAAATCAATCTGGATGCTGAAGGGCGGGTGAAAAGCAGCAGCCAAGGTTCATTGGGCACATCCCTCAACCATTCCAAAGATCTAATCTATGAATGCTCTTAAAAATAATCCTCCAGAAATCACATCAAGCACCTTGTCTCCAAAACTGGGTATTAGACTTTGAGGTCAAATCTCATCATTTTTAATAAGAATTCAGGATCAAGATTTGAACAGCATGTGTAATGAAAAGAGTGGGAATTATATCTGTCCCAGAAAGCAGTAGAGAAATCCACTGTTAAATAAATATACATTGTAAATCTGAACTCTGCCACGCATGCCTGGGCTTTGCATAGAAAATAATTAATTACTAGACTGTAACACGGGCCTGGGGAGATAAACAGACTGGGGTTCAGGGTGTCTCTGCCTTACTTCCCCTGATGATGCCAAGAGCTTGAAACATGTACTTCCCTTTCACACCCACTGCAGATAAAAACAAAACAGGAGGAAATGCTACTTTAGCAAAAAAAGCGTTTATGCCTCGCTTTTTTAAAAGACTGGTCTTTTGTACTGTTGTACTGCAAACCATCAAAAGTGAGCTATATCTCACTGTGTTCCCTCACCATCCTTGCTCGTGTTCATTTGCTGAGTCAATCAAATATCTACATCAGCAGCAGCAGCACCACAGTTTTTTCTCAAAAATGGGTGTCAATCTACACTAAGGCTATTTAGTGAACTTAATCTGTTCACTACTAAGTTTTGAGGTGCTAGATGGCAGCAGAGAGTGTTTTGTTTAAAATAAAAATTAAAAAGATAATCTAAAATAAAAAAGAAAAACCAAATTAATCGAGTTAAGCTAATGGGCTGGATAAAAGTGTCACTAAGAAATGATCAATGTCATTCAATTTTAAGAATTGCAAAACCAATTCAAAACTTGCTCTTTGAAGAAAGCTCTCTAATGAAAACCTTCACTGTTTTGGCACTTCGATCCATTACATCTGTTTGTGGAGAGCAAAAAATATAAAAGAAAAGTTGTGTAATGTGTTTCCCTGCAGCCTTATTTTAGTACAGCCAGATGTCCTACTCCTGTCAAAATATTTACCAGCAAATATTCAGGAAATCAGGATAAATTTGAAAAGATTGGTCCAGATCCAAACACCACCCTCCCCTGAAATAGTGTAATTTAGGAGTCAGATATAAGATTTTTTCCTGGTATTTTGAAGGAAAACCCATCCTGTTCTCATCTGTCCCTGAGGAGTGATCATTTCTCATCACATATTTGGAAGCAGCCAACTTCCAACCCCTGGATGCTGGAGGCAGCTTCTGCAGCATTCCAGAGCTTGGGAAGAGGAGCCAGGCCTGCCCCAGGGCCCTGCTCCAACAACCCCTTCCCAGTGAATATTCTGGGAATATTATCATTTTACTGAGTAATCTTTGAATACAGGAGTAGGATTTAGAGTAAGGAGGAAAAAAAACCAAAAAAAAAACCAGATAGGATGACAACATGTTAATCCCTAAAGCAGTTAATTTAAACGGGAAATATGGTAAGGATGGAAATTAGGTTGATGGTATTGAAGTCATCAGCTGTAATTGTTTCTTAATTAATGACACGAAGTTGTAAAGCGTGTTACATGGAACCTTGTCTGGAGGCTGGGGAAAATGGAAAAATACAAGGCAGAATTACAAGTTAGACATGTATTAAGTTCCCATCAATGTGGGTTTAAACACAAGGAGAACACAACAGAAGTATTTTTTTCTATTTTGGTGCATCCAGCCCTCAAATCCAGGGAAAGGGGAGCTCCCTCTCCTCCAAAAGCTAGAGCCACACATCCACTATGATGCACACCAAATTAATGGGATTTTTGTCTGTAACCTTATCTAAATGTGTCTCTCTCCTGCCTGGATGCCTGGGGCATTTTGTCAGGCTGGCCTTGTATCTGGCTGGAGTGCTACATCTTGTCATGCACATTCCCCCATGGAACATCCCAGGAGGGAATGTGCAGGAAAAACATCCACACAGGACTGGAAGCTACTGGAGCAGCCTGTGCATCCATGCAAGGACAACAGCACACCCCTGGATACGAGCTCCATCCCAAAGCACAAAAAGGACTCACACAAGCAAACAGAGTTCTTGATTCAGCACAGCAAAAGGGTTGAAAAGCATGGCATAAGGTCAATAAGCTTGAATAATATCTGTAAACCCAGTGAGGTTGCTTGAACCTTCTTCATCCACAGGATACTGTCTGATTTTTAAAAAATTCTTAAAATTTTAACAAAAACTATTAATGACAAGAAATCCCCAAATATGCCATGCTTCTATAAGAGAAGAGATAATTAAGAACATTACTTTTCATTGGTAAAAAATCCAGCTTTTGTATGAATTTGAAGTGATTTCCTGAAACCTCCATAAAAGCCAACGACTTAATTTTGGAAAAGCAAAACATCAGGAGCAGCCAGACAGATCTTCAGTTTGCATAAATCAGCACAGGGTGCAGTGGCAGAAGATCTGACAAGCTAATACTGCTTTTTCTCTAGGCTAAATGTGGTAAGCAACCCTTCCTTAAAAGCCTGATAGTTTATGTGCTCTGAGGTGGAAACTTTAAAAAAAAGTATAAAAAGCTTTATTGTGGGGGGGAAATCCTTGTACTGTGTTTTATATTCATGGAACAAAGAAACTCAAATCCACTAGATAAAAAAGGTCTACATTTATTCTAAATAAGTCACTTTTACTCAGGACAAGCAGTTTCTTCTGTGCTTGATATCATCTTTAACTCATTGTTTCTCATCAAATGTCTAGTGGTGATAAGGATTTCCTGAGATAAGAAGATTCTATTTCTAAGCAGTAAAAATAAGTATTATCAGATACTACTTGGTGTGCAAATTTGCAAGAATGGAAGAAAGTTTCTCCACCCAAATATCAAATGTTCTCCTTTTGGCTACTGTTACATTATACAAAGCAGCAAGCATTGGAGGCAGCCACTTTCCAGAGCTGCAGTTTTAATTTTCCCTTTTGTATATTTTCCCTTTTGGTTCCAGGAGCAAGGTTCCTCTATTCATTAGCATGAGTGGACGGTGGCTATTGAATGAGAACATATTCCCTCGTCTGCTGTTAGTGGTGTGTGAGCCCAGACCTCAGGGACACATTGTTCAAATACTCCTGAAAAGCCAGAAATATCACAGGTCTTCAGGGGCACTTTTGTTGAGGGTTAGTGTGTTTAGTTTTTTTTTAACAGCAAGACAGTGCACAATAAGCAACAACTGACACTGAGATTATTAAGTCCATTTCTGTGCAGGACAAACTGAAATAAAAAGGTAAAAAACACCCCTGCCACAGACCCAGGTAGGTACTGAGTACCTATCATTACATAGAATATTTCTTCAAATATCACTGGACATGGCCTGCACTGACTTCTGCCACAGGGGGAAGAGTGGAATACAAAATTTCTGTCCACCCTTGAGATGAATTAACCAGCCTAATGCAGCCACAGCAGAGATAACTTCAGTGATGTTGAAAACAGCAATTCCTACCCCAAATTCCCTCCTCCATTTCATAGCATCACTGAGGTTGGAAAAGACCTCTGAGACCATAAATCCAAGCTGTGACCAATCCCCACCTTGTCACCAGCCACCACTCAAGTCCTTCTTTGGACACCAGCAGGGATGGGGACTCCCAACGTCCCTGGGCAGCCCCTTCACCCACCCTATAATCCCATGATCCCAGCTGGACAGTGTGTCACAGGAAAGTGCCTATTCAAGGTCTGCAAGACAAATTATTGCATCAAGGACTCAGACCCACCCAAGAGGCTTCAGTAACCACGCTGGGGTCACATTCCCACAGGGAAACAAGGATTTGAGGAGAGTCACAACCACACACAGATACTACAGTGGCTGGAAGGTAAATCCACAAGGAACTCCCTCAAGAAGTATCACTGCAGAAGCCTCAGCTGAAGAGGACACCAGGGTGCAACTCAGAATGTAAGGCAGTAAGTCAAAAAGCCAGAGACTGGTGCATTAAGCACTGAAAAGTATTATGTGACTGTGCTGGCATTTATCAGCCATCAGACATATCAAAGGATCTGAAAGAAAACAAAGAATATGGATGGCTTGTCTGCCCTGCAAACAGCTCTATTTTGCAAAGTACAGACAACTTTGGTGGCACAAACTGACACGTAAGGACATGATTTCCCACTGGATAATGACAAATCCTGCAGCAAAAACTGTCAGAAAATATCTGGGTTTGCTTGGCCTTGCTATTATTTTTTCACTTTGCTTCTTGCTCATCTCAGGGCTGCCACTCTTGGGACATGTGTTGAAGGCTGAACTGACTCATATAGGTTAGAGCAAACTCTGACCTCTAAAGCCAGGCTTTCCCATTCCATGGCACTGGTGCTGAAGACAGGCTAGCAGAGCTGCAGTGCTCTGGGGCAGGGGCAGCACCTGGGATCATCATTCAGTGGTGTTGGGAAAGCCATGTTCTACACACAGACAAGATGCTGCCATGCTGCATCCACGATGTGCCACCACTGCTGCCTTTTGACACTCAACAAGGAAATGACACAGTGCCACAGCACCTTCTCCCCTGCCTGCTCCCAGAGACACAACCAACAACTGTGCCTGGGCTGCTCTCACTCCCTGCTTACCTCCTGGGGCTGTTTAATATTTGTTTAACCATATTGACAGAAGCACAGGATAAAGATCAGCTGAGCAAGCAGCAAAAATGATGCTGCAAGTTATTTCCTTGCCCAAGAATGCCTGTGTGAGCACTGGAGTCCTGTGGGAGGGAGGGATGCCATGCACCAGGAGAGCCATGGTCTTCTGAGTGTGGGGTTTCTTGGAGGCACTATCAGACACCTTGTTCTGCCACAGGTAGCAAAGAAAAAATTACATCTAACCTCTCTGTTGTTTCCTAAATGAAAGGCAGGTGAGCTTCTGCCCTGAGGGCTTTTGCTGCCATTTCTCTAAAAGGCTGGAAACTGCACCAGGTTTGAGAAGGAGTCCACTCCTACACACAGCAACTTGGCTGCAAAATTCAGGCCCTTTTTATCCCAGGCAGAGCAGGCAGGTCTGGCAGCTCCACATCCATGGCTGCAGGACTGTGCCTCAGCTTTGTTTCTCACACAGCAAAGCCAACATCCCTCCCTCTCCCATCTCCCACTCTGACACGGCTTCACGGTTTTTGCTGGAGCTCTTTTTTTTTCTTAATTCACCCTGAGGTAAAAACCCGTCATGGAAAGAAAATTTCAGCTCAAACAAATGTTAAATGTGGCAAAATCACAAGCTCATGGGAACAGGACCCAATAGAGGGGCTGCTGGACAAGTCTGACTGCTAACAGCACCAGCAGCCCCACCTCTAAAGCATACTTGACCCACTATGGAATAAGACACAATTCCACAAACAGGAATTATGTAAACCACTCTGCATATATTATTTGCAAAAGCCCCAGCCATTCAATGGGTCCATCCCACCACCCATATGGATCCAATTACAGAAAAGGCACCCAAAGTCTCTGGGACAGCCAGAAGAGAAAGAAATGGGTAAGCCAAGACCACTGTGAGCACAGTCCAACTTCACTTAATTCGGGTGGGCATCACTAACCCACTTAATTGCTGACAGACTATTCAAAATGTCTTTGCTGCAGGCTGCTGCCCTGAAATTCCTTTATCCCCCCAAGTCTGGACTTTCATCCCACCCATATTCCTCTACAGATCAAAATCTGTGACCTGGTCAAAAAGCTCACATCTTCAAACCAGGCTGCTCAGAGCAAAAAGCAACGCTGTCACACAAAGATGTCATAAATAAATATTTAAAAAACCAAAACCAGAGGAGCTGGTGAAGCTGAGAAATGCACTGAGACTGCACAGCTCCTCTCTTTGGAAGACTCATAAACCTGCCTGTAAAGGCTGTGAACTGGCTTTTTAAACTATACCACCTCCTTGTACGGCTGGGATTATTTTTCCACGCCAGATGTACGTTTAACAGAGTAATACAAACACTGCAACTCCTTAATAAACTCTTTTAATGCCCCGACAGTTTGTAAGGCATTTCCCTCAACATGTGTCTGGTTATGGTTTCAGTAAGCCTGCAGGAAGAAGAAGAATCTGTCTGGCAGTTTGGACAGTGATTACAACATGTAGCCCGAGGATATTTCACCTCCAGAGCTGCCACCATCCTGCTGCAGGGAATAAAGTCCATTCCCAGCAAACTCTGCAAGGCTTTAAGTGGGGAACAGTGAAAGGGATGGTATATGCAACTTCAGGAAAAGCACAGAAATCCACCTCTGGGATGCCAGACATTTAGTCTTTCATCAGGTAAATGCAGCTTTGTATGCCATTCACATTTAAAGGGAAAAGCTTCTTAAGTGCTTCCACAGAACAGGAAATCGTTAAAAGCAGCTATTTTGGACCACATTGCCCTAAGCTTGATGGAGCAATAGATTCTTCTCACTGAACACAATTCTGTTTGCAAAGACTCCTCCATCTGCTGAACTAGTTCCCTAATTTCTCATCATCTTTCACTGATTATTCAATATACCTTTCCAGGAAAATGATCTTTTTTTTTTTCAAAGTGTGTTTTTACAGCAGCTGGGATGGCCCCTTTCAGTGCTTTTCTATGCTATAATCCAAGATTAGGAGCCTATAGTAAAAATAGCCATCAGAGAGGCCAGTATTCAGCTGTCCTACAAATCTAGTATTTTGGCAAATCCAAAGCTTTCTGCATTTCTCAAGGTAATTTTTACAATGCTTCTCATACTCAGTCCTAGTCTGTTGCTTCCAAATACAACACAGCAGCGTCTCCCATCATTTCCATCAAATTACAAACCCAGTGGCAAATGACAAAGTATACTTTAAAAACTTATGTCTCCTGCACATTTACAGATTAGAAAATAATATCTTTTGACCAAGAAAGAAGGAAAAAAGCTCATATATCAGAGAAAAATAATCTAAACTTCAATCACATCTAAAGCTCCGTTAGCAGGTTTGTTGTACGATCCTTTTGAATTTCTTGTACACTCAGCAACTAGATCTGATGGTAAACATCAAACCAGAAAGGCAGCTTTTGAAAATCCAGGCTCAGCTGATAGAACTCTTTTAAGTCAAGTTCAAAGTAAGTTTTGAAGATGAGATAGTGTGCTACACCTGAGCGTTTATGACATTCAGTAGGAGAAAGAGGCAACTCCACACTGCAGCATACCCTGGATACTCCCTCCTAACTCCTCTCCTCTGCTTTGTCTCCCCTTTTCCAAAATCAACAGAGGAAAATTAAAAGAGTTAAGCAACTTATGTTGAGTTTAAAGCAGCAGCAGTGTAGAGTAAGCAATCTGTAACACAGAAAAGTCAAGGCAAAATCTACCCTTGTCCTGCTGATCAGTGTTCACACTGAAACTCCACAGAGCCCCACACATTTTGCTCACACGGGTGCAGCACAACTCCCCTGTGAGCTCTGTGCTTTCATCCACCACCAAATCTTATTTCACCTCGCTGGCATTCAAGTAATACTGCAAATTGTTACCCTGCAGGCCACTATCCATCTCCTTAAGAGCAGCTGAAAACTGGAACTCCTGAAGAGATGTGAGATATTCCTCCTAAAATAACACTCTGCTCAGCACTTTTTGCTGATGGCAGAACTTACACGAGAACTGGAGAATTACTGGAGTGTACACCAAAAAGTCAGAGCCTGTTTGCCATCACTTTATTTCTGTCATAAGTAACTTAACACCATGTGAGTTGCAATAGAAAACGTTTCCAAAAAACTTTTTTCTGCTGGAAAATTACTCTTGAAGGTAAAATCACCTGTGCTGAGACACTGTAAGACACCATAAATGAAGAATTGCAGCAAACCTGCCTGACCTCCACACACTGACCAAATAAAAGGTGCTACAACAATGTGCTCAAACCTGTAAGAACAACTCCTAACTTTCCATCATTTTCTTACAGGATGACAGTAAATATGTTTTAAACTGGGGCCGACCAAATTGTTTTAGTAGAAATTAGGATAAGAGGAGGTGACCTGGTAATTAAACAAAAATCTTATTCACAGGACTACACATGACTTCCCAGTGAGTAACCAGAGCAGTGTGAATGTATTTTGAGCCTACAGAGAGGACAGGGAATCCAGCCCTGGATTTGGATCTCTTTACGCCTAAGTACTGAAAGAAACAAGGAAACATTAGCTATTCTACCCTAATCATCCATCAGAAAAATGAAATCATACTCTTACCTTCACAAATTCTGTCCAGTCGCTGCCGCTTGACTTTGTGTTTATCCACAAGTGCCATTCTTGATGGGATTTTGCAACTTTCTGACTCAAAAAGCACAGCAGTCCCCCAGGAGCTTAGGAGAACTCACAGGAATCGGCCTGCATACCGCCACTGTGGATCTGCAGAGAGAGGAGAGGATTCGTAAGGTTTGTTCACTTCCCATCCCTGGAAGTGCTCATGGCCTGGGTGGATGGGGCTCAAAACCTGGGATAGTGGAGGGTTCCATCCCCCATGGCAGGGGATGGAACAAATGGGCTTTAGGGCCCCTTCCAGCCCAAACCAGTATCAGATTTCCAACACACCAGGTGAGATCTGCCTGTGCCCAGGAGCAGAGTAGGTTTTGGAAAGGACAGCTCTGAGCTTGCACCCCACAAGTCACACATCTGGCACCACAAATCAGTCTCTTTATCCTCCCTGTGATTCAGAAAATCAGCCCTGCACACAAGAACTGCCAAAGCACTGCATGGGCTTCCCAGTTTTATTTCTGACTGAAAAATCTATTCCTAGTGGATAAAATCCATGAGGTTACTTTGTAGGCTCACAGATGCTGAAAGATTCTTAGAGAGTATATAAAACAGGGGAAGTAGTTCTTGCTCTGCCAGTACTCTCATACACAAAACACTTTCATATTTAAACCTTGCCCTGTAAAAGTCATCAAAGGACCTTGAATTCACAAGAAGACCTTGATGTATATTCCAGCTGTCACCACAGCCTGTCCTTGCTCACATACTTGAAGGGCCAACCTTAAACTTCGGGTGCTGTTTCTAGTGCACACATTTTCAATGCCAGGGAGATAAAATCATCCATGAAGCCACGTGTGTGGCTGATTGACAAGAAATGCTCTCCAAAGAGACAGCAGCTAAAGGTTTTCTGCATTTTGGTGGCACAGAGGAAGACCTTTAATGGGTACTCTGAGGTCTGACACGTTTTGTTCCTACAGAGAGCCAAAGGTTTGTTTAATCCCTGAACACTGGCCTGAGCTCAGCTGCAGCCTCTGAATGTGCTGTTGTGGTACTTCTACCAGGTTTGATTTTTTAATGTAAAACCCAGGTGAGAGTTTTTCAAAGGAACTTCCACAACAGCATTCATGAATGAAGACAGGGAAGGAGAGACCTCATGCTGACAATGAATTCCAACAATCCAACATAACACGCACAAATATTTTATGTGACTGCTGATTCAAAATCCTCTTTTGTATTTTAAGGTGAAGACAGATGACCCTGGTAAAATGACCCAGCTCTAAACGTTCCCAAGGAGGGATCCTGCTCAAGAAAAAGGTCTTTCCCCCCCCAGCCATCCACCACTCACTGCAAGGCACCAAAAGAACAGAATTAGTATAAATCTGTGATTTCTAGAGGCAAAGCAAAGCATCACCACATTTTCGGGAGCTCTGCATGGAGAGAAGGGGAAGAGGAAAGCAGAAATGAGTGCAAGCACAGCAAGAAACCCTCTCCTGAGTGGCCATCTGTATCACCCTGCAAAGTCCCAACCTCTGAGGGACTTAAGAGTGGTTTAAAAAAGTTGGAAAAAATTCTGAAAAGCCAGCAGTAACCACAAACTTGGCACCATTCATTCAAACTGACCCCCAAACAGCTCCTCTCCAGCAGGTGAACTTTCACACTGCAGCTTTTGCAAACAAAATTTCTGTGACAAACCAAAAAAACCTGTCTGGTTCATGAAATGCAGAACACCTGAGAAGACACCACACCAGAGAATCCAGGTTAATGTCCAGAAGTTGATCTTGGGCAGTGTTTGTAACCTGGAATTTTGATTCCCCTTGTGTAGAGAAGCAATAGCCACATTTAACCCATCCTCTGGAGCACCCTGGCATGTTCACATAGCCCAGTCAGGCATTTCTACTTTGCATTTTATTCTCCTGCACCAGCACTGGCTCTTCTTAAAACACTCCAATAACTGCCCAGAAAACCCAGTTAACCATTGCAGTAGGCTGAGCATGAGAGGGGTAAAGGCTCTAACAAAGCTGCTGCACTCTGGGATGACAAGTTCATGGAGATTATTGTTATTATTATAAATGGTTATCAATTATGCATCACATTGATAGTTAATTTCCAAAAGGAAAAGCCTCGTGTTGGTACAGCTGAATTCCAACTAAGGATGATCGGAGATTTCCTGGTAGTTAATGGCCAATTTCCCAGCAGCACAACTGCAGCATAATCACTGAGATTTATAGCAATAATTAATTGATTTTTTAAAAACATAGGGATGCTAAAGAGCACGATTCCCACTCATATTAAAAATTAATGCAACATTCTAGGAGACGCAGGAAACTTCCATTCCGGAGGCAGAAGCTTGGTACAGTCAAAATATTTCATGCAACAAAAATTAAGCTGTTCGTGTAGCTAAAGCCCAAGTAGCTAGTGGCATTTCCATGATCAACATTTACAGGCACACATATGATTTTTTACCTCTATTACCTCCCATTTCACTTTCAAGGAGAAATGCCAGGTTATTAAAAAAAAAAAAAATCACATCAGAAGAGAAAGTTTCCATTTTGTTCTGAAAACACTCAAATGGTTCATTATGTTGGGGCTGCAACTCCTTCCCTCTTTACTTCCCCAAACAAAACCAATTTGCAAAGTGTACTTAATTCTGACAGAGTGCATTTTCTGATGGACGAATGCATCCATTAAAGTTTTTTTTTTTCCCCCAGCCATCTCAATTCCCTGCATTACTCCCTGGAGGAAAATTTCCTACAAAAGAAACTAATAACAATCAGAGAAATTACTGCTCATCAGAGTCCCACACAGTTTAATGTAACGCCCATGAATGAGCTCCTTCCTAATGACATGAACTGCCCCATCTTTGTCTGACAGGTGTCCTTGGTGGTACCAACCAGCAATAAAAGCCCAGCTCAGAAGACTTATTGAAAATGTGGTAGGAGCTGCTGAGCAGATTTGGCAGGGATGGATAAAATGGAGAAAAGCAGATGTGTGGGGCACAGAAACAAGAGGATATTCCCCAGCCTTTGCATGAGGCTGTAATTAAGAAAGCAGTTCTTCCATTTGTGGGATGCAATTAGCTGTGCACCCAACTTCAATCTATCCCCAATGGGTTCTACAGCCAGCCCAATCTCAAAACAATCCCAGGGCTAAATGTCCCCACCATAAAATAAACACAATCAGACTTGGCAGAACAAAAATCACGGTCAGCAATTAAAAGACAAGAAAACCTCATTGTCTAAGGAAATTTGAGAGGAAGAGGCACATGCACAAAAATTGTACTTCATCCTCAGCAAGATTAGGAAACAAGTGAAGTGATTTACATACAGTAATTGCATGGCCTGTGTTAGCCTCCAACAGTGTCTTTCAAAATGTAAATTTTCTTGAAAACCCTTGGACACGATGATAGCCCATAGCTATTTATTTATTTAAGGCAGGAATTTACTTAAATACAACACTTTAGGAAAAAACCCCAATCCTGAAGTAACACATTTAAATAGCTTCTAAATACTACCCACTAAAGAGCACAATCCATGAGCCAGAAAAAGAGAGCAGAGAAAGCTGTATTAGGGCTTTTTAAACCCTGATTTTTGATGGAAAATGAAAAGAAATAAAGGTGATTTTCCAAAATAAGATGAACAATTAGATAAAAGTAAGAGAAAAGTGATTTCATGAAGAACGTCCTCTCTTCTAAGCTCTTTCTCAGCTTGCACTTTTGTGTCATGTTTTTATGGCACATGAGGTAGGGCAGGAGCATAAATATCAATCACAGAACCATAGAAGGGTTTGGGTTGGAAGGGACCTTAAAGATGAATCAGTGCCACCCCTTGCCATGGGCAGGGACACCTTCCACTATCCCAGGTTGTCCAACCTGGCCTTGGACACTTGCAGGGATGGAGCATCCACAGATTCCCTGAGCAACCTGTGCCAGTGGGCAACATCTGTTTTAGAGCATCCATCACAGGCACTGCCACCAAACACCCAGCACCTGGCAGGTGATTGAGATATGCCCTTTCCAGTGCTCCAGACACAACATCTCACACATTCCCTGTCAGTGCACAGCCTTGGGAGAGCAGGATGGTGTTCCCTACACCCTGCTCTGTGACAAACCAACTGACTACATTTTCCACCCTCTACGAAATATGGAAGCAACAAAATGGAGAGTCTCTATTACAGAAAACTACCAGCTCCACAAACTGCAAAAGGTCCCATTTCCAAACAGCAAAGGACAAATTCCATCCTTCTCTCCTCACATCTACGCTGGGTTTTCACATGTACAATTCCTTACTTCAACAAGTCCAAATGTTTTGATGGTACTGCAGGGTATTTCCTGGGCTCTCGGGAAAAGAGAGGTTTCTGGAGAAGGTTTTGTATTCATGATTACTGCAGAATGTCAGTCCTCTCAGCTGGAAGCAGAGCAGGATGCCCAAGCAGAATTGTTGAGGTCAGTATCTGCTGATGCCATGGTCAGCTCTCCCTGTATCCTCCTTTGTGTAAAGGCCCAGTTTTTCACAGCTCAATCACACTTGAATTGAGATCTGAAGGCAAGAACAGCCCTCGGAGCTGTGAACTGCTCCAGCCCTGTGTCAGCATCCCTGTGTGCTCACTATCCTGAGCTCTGGTCATTCCCAACTCATCTGCCTGGGGAGGGCAGGAGGGGCTGGGAACCAGAGTTCAGTGTAAGAAAGGCAAGGCAGGGAAAAGAAAGCAGGAGACACGCAGAGATAATGACAGGGGAGGGAAGGGACAAAGGAGACGGCACAATGCAGGAGGAGCACTTGAAGAACACTCTGTCATCTCTCCTCCCAGCCAGCCCTGAGTGCAATGCCCTGCTCAGCCCCCATCACCTGCCTCTCCCTCCTAGACTGCAGGGGAGGAGGGAAGCACGGAAGGGAAAGGACAGACAGACAGCACAGTCCTTCTGGGGATGGGTTTTTGGGATATTGTCTTTTAAAGCACAATGAGACAACTCGGGAAGCTCACAGTGTTAAGACATCATTAAACCAAATAGCGCAGTAGGAACCAAAAACAGATTAAACATTTATTTATACAAATAGTGAGAACAAACACAGAATTTCATTATCCAAAATAGGGTTTTTTTTTTTTTTTTAATAATGCCTCAGAGATATAAACCCACTCACTTGGGAAGAGGAATCAAGAGTTTCTATGGGGCCAGGGTTTGACTTCTCCCACTCCTTTAAACACTCAGCTATCATATGTGAAAAAGGATGCTGGGGGGGGAAAAAAAGGCTTTTTCTCATTTTTTTGGGAGAACTACCCTGGCTGTAAATCATACCTTGGGTTTGGGTGGGGTAGAGTGTATTTTCTTCATGGTAACTGGTGTGGGGTGCTGGTTTGGCTTTGCACTGGAAACTGGGTTTATAATCCAGGGATGTTTTTGTTATTGCTGAGCAGGGCTTACACAGAGTCAAGGCCTCTGCTTCTTGTACTGCCCCACCAGTGAGGGGGCTGGAGGAACACAAGGAGTTGGGAAGGGACTCAGCCAGGACAGCTGATCCCAGCTGAGCCAGGGATATCCCAGACCATGTGGTGTCATGCTCAGCATGTAGAGTGGGGAAGAGGAAGGAAGAAGGAGATGTTTGGAGTGTTGGTACTTGTCTTCCCAAGTCACGACTATGCATGATGCAGCCCTGTTGTCCTGGGCATGACTGAACACCAGCCTGCCTATGGGAAGTGGGGAGTGAATTCCCTGTTTTGCTTTGCTGGCATGCAGGGCTTTTGCTCTCCCTATTAAAGTGCCTTTATCACAAAGCACGAGTTTTCTCACTCTTATGCTTCCGATTCTCTCTCCCATCCCTCGGGAGGGAGTGAGTGACTGCATGGGACTGAGCTGCCAGCTGGGATTAAACCTCAACACCCTCCCAGCAGTCTGCAACTCCCCCTAGACCATCATCACCCTCAAAACAGTGAGGGCAGAACTCTTGCTACAAAGCCATTATTAATTAGGTTTAATGTTTTTAGCAGTTATTATCATGATTTTGCTGCCACGGGGTGTTGGGTGATGTTCTGTGTTAAGGCTTCTCTGTGGGAATGCCTGGATGCTGCTGGGGGTGGCAGAAAGAAGAAGAATTATTTGTCCAGCTTCTTTTCCAGCCCTAACAACCAAAACCTCACCCTTCAACTGCCTGCCTGGTGCCTTCCCCCAAACCTGCTGGGGAAGGTGCACTCCCTGAATGCAGGGAAAACAGGCAGGCAGCAGGTTAAATGTGTTCATGGAGAGCCAGCACTCCCACGTGAGCACCTGCTGGTGGCACACAAAGGACTCTTCCACTCCTCATCACACAGAAAAGGTGAATAACACCCTGTACGAGTCTTGTGCTGAAGAAGTGGTAACAATTTTGAGGAACCTGCTATTATATGAGTGAACAAAATGCACCATAATGGCATATGAGCCTGCACATCTGCTGCTAAATTAAACACGCTACATAATGATGCAGACCACATCTTAAAACACTATGCAACGAGATACAGACTCTGCCAAAATAATGAGGCTTCAAAGATGACACAGAGAGCCTGATCCTGCATCCCTTACAGACCTTGAAAGTCACAGTGATTATTCCTCAGCAGTTCTACTCCATCAAAGCTACTTGTTGACTCGGGAGAAGAAGAATCACAATTATATACAGGTGCCCTTCAAAGGGAAAAAAGACATATGGGTTTGTAGCATTTTTCTTCCTCTCCATCTTAATGATGCCTAAAGCACGAGAAAGGTTTTTGTTTGGAACTAGATTTTTAGAAAAAGTTTCTGTAAGAATTGCGTGTCAGGCTACAAATTCCTCTCCAGACTGGGTTCTCAGCAGCCAGACAGATATTATGAAGATCAATTGAAATAACAGTATTCAAGTTCCCTCAATAGCCATGGTACCAAAAAGAGGGGAGTGAGACATCCCTTTTATTTTCAACTTCTTTTACCTATTTCAATTTTCAACATTGGTGACTTGCTCTTGACTTTGAGAAAAGAAGATCCAGACAATGCTCCCTTGTCAAGCAGTAACAGCCCTCCACAGATCCTCTGTGAGCTTTCAAGCAAAACTAGGAAATACCAGAACTGGCACTCCTTTCATTCCTAAAGCTGAAATACAAACAAGCAACCCCAACAGACAGCAAGAAAATTGCTTTAAAGAAAATACCTGTCATCTCTCTTTCTGGCACCAGAAGTGAAGCAGGTTGATGCTCTGCTTACCCTGCACCAACAGCCTTCAGAGGCTGGTGGCAGGCAAAACAATAACCAGGAGCTGAACCCCAATTATCCACTTAGCTTTGAGAGTGCCGAATCTATTTGCTAATTAATCATGGGCCTCCTTCAACCTCTCTTATCTTGTTTTTCTAAGTATCTGATGCTGATAACATGCACACCGATCTTGCTGAAGCACGTAAAGGGCTGGAAAATTACCCTTAAGTTTTGAAATGAAGCAAGTGGAAAAGATACATAAATAATTTTACATTCTCCAGGGATCCCTGCCATACTGGAAAATAAAATCTCATTCTACGTTTTACCAAAATTCCTTAAATTACAAATTACTGACTTGCACTAATCACAAAGATCAACGCTGGAGAAAGGTGAACCTCCACTGTTTGCACATCTGGATAAACAAAAGGTCTTCTCTACTCAAGCCATTAATTGCTCCTGTACCAAAAGCAGCACAGCAGATTAGAAATCCTTAGAAAAACGAGTATTTGCTGGTTTGTTGGATGAGTTATGCAGTTACTTGTCCATTAGAGGGCATTTTATACTGCAGAGTGAAGCGCCAGCAGCTTGGGAACAGCATCACTAACCCCATCTGGAGCTGCTGGAGAACAGTTTCTGTCGACTCTCATTTAGTAATTGCCACTTTTCAACCTTTCCATATGCTGCATATAGATGAGCAAGCAAGAGCAAGGACAAGAAGAAAATAAGATGAAACAGCTATGAAAAAAGTCCTGCTTAAATAAACCCTTTGGTGTGCAGCTATTGTTGCTTCCAAGGTTTGGTTTTGTTCAGCTCACTTCTTGCCCCCCCCAGCTATAACACAGCAAACTTCATCCTTTCCCTCTCACAAAAAGCACTTTATGTTTTAAAATGTGAACATGATTAACTGAGAACAACTGCAGACTGTGCCGTGGCATCATTACCCATCACTGGAGCTAGATGGGAGAGCTCATCCATCTCTGGAGCTGAACAAAGGCAAATCCAGCTTCCTCAGTGCCAAGAGGCAGGACATGGCCACTTACCTTCAGATGTCTCCTTCTGGTTACTACTAATACTGCTAAATGTGAACTGTAAATTGCTTTCAGCTTCTGCTGGCTAGGGAACCACACAAAGGCACCCACTCCCCTGGTCCAGTGGTTTTCCTCTCCCCATATAAATGCAAATCAAATTAGGAAAGAGGCAGATATCTCACTATACATCTCCAAATATACGTATGTTTGTAATCAGGGTGGCCAAACTTCCTGAGTATGAGCTGCATACCAAAATCTCCATGGGGCCAAGAGCCACATGTACCAAGAGTACCTCTGCACCCCCTCCTGCCACACACATCCCATGCCCCTGTGAATCCCCGGGTTTCTCCCGTCCCCACGACTCCGTGCTGTTGATCTCCAAGCCCACCTCCCTCCGTGATCTTGGGGTTTGCAGAGGCACCACAGCAGCACTTAGAGCTCCTGCCTTGCAGGATGTGACTGAACATCTGCATGTAGCAAACACTCCTGCAATACTCACAAGTTACTCCTGAATTCCTCCTCAGTAGACAGTAGAAAGCAGCAAGAGCAGCAATACAAATTTGAACCACCCCAGGATCAGCACATTCCCTTGGGAGCCCAAGCCAAAGTACCAAGACTATAACCAGGACCACTTTTCTCTGAAACTCTTGCAAGTCCTTGGCTCTGTATCACTACTCCTAACTAAAAGAAATAATAAAATAAGGATGGGGACATCCTTACAGGCAAAGCCATGGCATACTCAGTGTCCTGAGTTGTAACCAGGTGCTGCTGCATTGCATTACCTGACAAGGACATGATGGCACCCACATCCCAGCCCTACAGATGAACAGGACACCCAACTGGAGCGTCTCCAAGTCTGGAATTCTAGCCTTTACTCCTAATTTCTTAATTCTTCCACAATCAGGACCAGACAATTAAATATTACATGGACATCCACACATGCTGGGAAAAGACCACACCAGCCCACTTCTTCAAATCCCAGTTGAGGCCCAGAGCAGGAACCTTCAGCCCTGCAGGAGATTCCACCACTCACCCAGAGGAAAAGCCTTGCTCATCTGAAGAGCAAAGATGAAGCCCCTCCTGCCCCAGCAAACCAGGAGACTCAGCCTTCCTCCAGCACACTGAACTCCCCCACAAATGGCACAAATTCAATCACTTTGAATTTTTGTCCTGAGATCTCTGCCTGGACTGGGAGTAGTGAAAGGCAGCAGTGACACTCTTCTGTCTCCAGGAAATCTCTGGAGTTATAGTTTGCCCTTATCTTAGCGCTTATATTTACAAGCCAGTCTTACATAAAAAGCACTCATCTGCATTGACTTATTTAGCAGCATGAAATAAAATAGCCTGAAGCTATTCATGTTGCTTAACGTACTTATTTTTTTAATGTAGACGATGCTCTGTGTAAAGGAATATTCAAAGGGGAAAACTGTGGTTTGTTTGTAACACTTATTACTATCACTGAAGAAAATATGTTCTAACAAGTCTCGGAAGGGGGAAACACGTGTAATACCTTTAACAGCTCAGCTAATTCATCTTCTGCTGCCCAACTGCTGGCAGAATCTCAAATGGAAACTCTCAGAATGGAAACATGGAAAAACCCCTTTCTCATGGTCTGAGACCTGTTCCCACTATACAATCTCTTTCCACCGGAGTGAGTCCTGTTTGTTTTCAGCACACAGCAGCTTTACTCGACAAAAAAAAAAAAAGAGAGTTCAAGAGTTCAAGGCTACGTCTCCATTCAGGCGTACACCCACAATGAGAACCGGGCTCTCCGGCCGGCGCTGGAGGCATTCCTCTCCCTCCACCTACCCACAAAAGGGCCTTGTCTGAGGGAAATGAGAAAGGAAGGAAGGGGCAGGATGCAAAGAACGGCAGAGAGGAGAAGAGCCCAGCCAGGTGTTGGGGCATCAAGCACCAAGGAGGGCTTGGATCATGAAATGGGTCAGCAATGAGGATAGAGGGTGGCTTTTGGAGTAATCAAGGGTCTGGGGAGCCCCCAAGGATCTGCCATGCTCCAGACAATACTGAGCTCCACGGGGTCAGGCACAGGCAGGATGGAAATGTGTGAGTGTTTCCATGAAGTCCCGTGGGAAAGAGCCCGTTGGGATGCAGGATGGCTCCAGGATGGCTCAACCACAGAACACTGCCTCCTCCTGCCCCTCCCATCCCATCCCATCCCTCCATCCGTGTCTCTCCCTGCTGCTTCCAGCATCACTCAGACTGAGCCCAAGGAGAGGGAAGGAGGGAGCCATGTGAGTGGAGACAGGTTTCGATAACAGCAATAAGTAAGATGAAATAATTCTCCCAGCACCAACCTTTAGCCAAGAGCACCCTCTGCAACCACCAAGTTTGCATAATCTACACATTTTTATTCCAAGCCTTGCCAGTTCCCTGTAGCAGGGCAATTTTGGGATTTAACACCACTCAGGTTACTGACCTAAATTCAGACAGGCTCATCTGGAGCCATAACGGTCCATTGTGTGCCCAGGCCTGCTCAGGACGCCTTAATACACAGATTATTGATGCAATGAACTGTGACGGCTCCTATAGAGCTGTTAGGGTTTATTGTAGCAACACCTACTCGGGGTCCCTTTAATGCGCGGATCGGTGACACAATAGAGAGAAACGGCCACGACTTGGGGATGCATTATCCCACGGATCACTGGCATGACAGCAATGGCTCCAGCCTCCTGCCTCAGAGCAGCCAGCAGCAAACACACCCAAACCTCGCATTCCCAAATCCTGGGGAAGATGGGGAGGATGGCAGAGAGGTGCAGGACCTGGCCTACCTACCTACAGTGCAGCCCTACCCACCCAAAGCTCTCGGGGGGCATTTGCAGACAGCAATTTGCTACTGAAAATAAGGATTTATAATGAAAGCCCTGGTGGGATCAAACTTTTAGCAAGAAGAGCCACAGGCCTGCATTATAGATCAAGGCTAAAAATCCTGTCTGAGAAATACATGGAAATTAGCCAGAAAAAAATCAGCGTCCAATTTTCAGCATTAAGAAAAAATAAAAATTTTTGTTCCAAGAGAATGCGACGAAAGCAAGCGCAAAAGGAAAGTGCACAAATATCTGTATTTCTATTTCTCTCTTCTTTGCTTCTTAAAAAACAAAAATAACCTTAGGAGGCTGAGAACCAAGTACTGTTTAAAGAAAGTCACTGGCTCAGGGAGACCTGGGGTTGAGGAAAGGAAAATGAAGACATCACCATGAATCAAGTGCTTGCAGCCTCCTCACAAACATCAGCGAACAGTTCAAAAAGCTGCAGCTGGCTTTGCACTATCGCCTGCATCTTCCCCACCATTTACCAGGAGCTTTTTTTAACATCGGTGACACTTCACATTCAAAACTGCAGTTAAAAATAGACCATTGGTCCTCCCCTTTTAGTCCTGCAAATTCCCTCCCCTCCTCTCTGCCTCCCCGCACACTCACTTGTCTCTCCTTCCCCTCCTGCCCTGTTGTCAGCCACGGGGTGATGGAGGGGTGAGGGGGGCCCTGCCCAGCTGCAAGTCCCAGAATCATGGAATCACAGAACAGTTTGGGTTGGAAGGGACCTTACTCACTGAATAACTCCAAACCCCTTCCACTAGACCAGCTTGCTCCAAGCTCTATCCAACCTGCCTTTGAACACTTCCAGGGTCCTCCCACTGCCCCCCGGGACCTCACCCGACCCTGGGAGCATCCCTCTCTCATTTCATCCCAGAGCCTGTAGCTTTATTTACAGGAATGAAGGCAATGGCTCTATTCTTGGTTTCCCCTCCCACCTGCTTGTGCAGAAGATGTGAATCTAAGGCTTCAAAAAACAAAGCACCCAACACTAATGTTTTCTCTTTGGCCTTAAACCCTGCAATCAGCAGATCAAATGTAAGTGTAGAAAAAGAAATTCCTTTGTTATCCATAGCTACTCAAACACTGAACCTTCAAAACCTCCTCAGGAAACAGGCCTGGGGAACGGCTGCTGCTACTACAAGGAGCCCAGCACAAGAGAGACTTGAAAATCAATATCCTTCACCCAACTTATCAAATTTACTGAGGACATTTATACAGTGTAATTAAATAGAAAAGAGATACAAATACAAAAGAGTATTTGCACGGCACTGAATAGCAATTGCATTATCTCTGGGACAGAGGACACTTTGACAAAAACGAAGGAAAACACCATATATCAACTGAAGAAGCTGCAAGGAGCAGGGGGAAGGTCTCTGCTCTCATAGCTCACAGGGAATGTACAGCACTTAAGCAGAGACAGCCACAAAATATACATCAGCACGTACACCTAAGGCTTTTCTGCAGGTCCTGCTCAGTCAGCCAAAACAATGCTGTCAGAATTACACTGGTGATGGATATGGTCCAGTTGCCTCCCAGACTCGTGTAGGGTCTCCAGCACATGTTGGGGCACTTCCCCCTCACTGGCATGGAAGCAAAGCAGACGCTATTATGTTGCTTTTCAGCATATGAATGTACCAAGTAAAATCAATTTTGCCCTGTAATCCACTTGGTAAATCAGGGATGCTTTCCACAACAAGCAGCCACCTCTGCAGACTGGCAAGATAAAAATCTCTGCAAGGTTAAACCTGGGAAAGGCTGACTGCCAGTGCAGGGCAAACTAAAACACTGTGGAAAAGGCAAACTAGAGTATCTGGCTATTTGTTAAACAATTCTTCTCACAAGGCTTGTGTTACAAGCTTTTTGTGAGTGCTCCTCGCTTTCAGGTAGAGCCACTCTGGCTCCTCACTCAAGTCCCTCCAGGCAACAGGATGGGACATGCTGTGGATGGGACATCTCTCTTGCCATGGTGACCCTAAAATTCAGAATAGCCCAGTGTGGTGCTGGACACATGAAGGGAACAAAAGGCAGGCGTGTTTGTAACTGCAGATCTGCTTCTACCTCAGCCTCAAAGGTGTCATCTTCAGGGCTGCCTTCAAAAATTGGGCATTGCCTAATTACACTGACCAATAAAACCCAACAAACAAGATGGGCAGGATGCCTGCATGCTGCTCCCACAATGCCAGGTGCCACGAGGAGAATCCCAACCATCCCCTTCCCAACATCCTCACGGGGATGAGTGAGCATCAGGTAAAAGGCTGCTTTGTTGCCTCTCTTGGGTCTTCGTTCTTTAATGTGAATCACACTCCACTCTATTTTGAGCAATCCTTTATTAAAAGTGCCTGTGAGTCATTTTCTCTAAACTTGAAACTCTAAAAATGGTAATGTTTGGGTAGTAGTCAGGAATTTTTAAGAATTTGCATTATTCTCTTCTTGATTTAACAGGAAGAGGAGGGTAACCTGACTCACAGAGGGCTTGTTTCCCCTTGTCCTGCACAGAAATGCTGCTCTTGGATAGAAGCACAATGCATGAAATAAAACTTCTGAACATCTTTCACCAAGTACAAACAAAGAGTACTGAAAAACAAATACAAAACAAAATATCTCTTTATAGAAAGAAAAAAAACCCAACAAGTGACGACCTGGGATTATCTATCAACTTAAATTCAGTATGCTATTAAAAAGGAGTCTTTAAAGATAAATCCGTGAACTTTGGATTAACATACATCCTTTCCAGATGCATATCACAATAACAGAAAATTATACTGCTAATTATTAATATCTCAAATGTCCCCCACAGGAAAAGTAAAGGAGACCAGAAAGATTAGGAGGAAATTGAGGGTGAGGGTGGTGAGGGCAGTGAGGCCCTGGCACAGGGTGCCCAGAGAAGTTGTGGCTGCCCCTGGATCCCTGGAAGTGTCCAAGGTTATACAGGGGCTTGGAGCAGCCTGGGATAGTGGAAGGTGTCCCTGCCCATGGCAGGGGGTTGGACTGGATGGGCTTTAAGTTCCCTTCCAAACCAATGTAGGATTCTCTCGGAACCCAGGACAAGCTTTGCACTGCACAGCACAGCAAATAAACTGGCCCACACGCACCACATGGAGCTTTTTTCATCACAGAGACACCTCACCCTGCTTGATGACATCCCATGAGACACTACTGCCACGTCAGCTTTGGAAAGAGGCTCTTCACCAACAGGGAAAGGTCTCCAAAGAATGGATGGCACACGCACCACTCAGCCTCCACATTTCCCTCCTCCATTATTACCTCACTGCAGAGCTTGCACCTGTGGTCTCCAGGTAGGACTGGCAGAAGAACACACCAGGAAATCCACCAGAGAAATCACCTTTAAATGTCTCCTGGATGAACCAGGCATCTCTGATGTTTCTGGGCACACAAGTCATGGCCAGACTTGCAAGTCCCTTGGCCCATGTCAGGAATGAGAGCTTAAGTGCTCTTCCCACCACATTTGCAGTCCAAACTGCTTTAATTCCTGCAGAGATCCCCACCCATCACCATCCACAGGTGGTGTGGGAGGGAGGAAGACACCATGATAAAAAAGCAACACCAATGTGATCTCCAAGCAGAGTAGACCGGGATGGAGCTGAAATCCTCTTGATTCCCTTGGGCAGGACCAAGACCCATAGGGAAGAGAGGAGAAGGCACCAGCAGGTCCTGGGATGGCTCCACACAGATGAAAGACCCAGCTCCAGCACTACCATTCTTTTACTTTTTGAGCTTGGAGGTGATTCCAAGATCCCATTCATCCTGCTCAACCACCACAAACAGGGATAAGGGTGATGGACGTACTGGTCCAGCCATGGGATTTCAAATCCAACCTGTGCAAGGAATGCTAGGGAAAATATTATAAAGGGAAACTCACTTCCCCAGCTGCCTGATAGAGCCCATCACAGGAAACATCTGCCACCCTCCAGTGAGGACAAAAATCAGGAGGAAGCGCTGGGCTCATCCAGAGAAAAGAAAGTCAGAAATACTACATTTCTAATTAGAAGCACACAGGTCCTGCCCAAGGTAGGAGATCCACTTCTGCAGGCAGATCTCAGCAAAACAGTTTAAATAAGGAGTTTTATAGACTGCCAAGCATGAAAACGGCAGCAGCCCACTTGATGAGGTCAGGGACTGAAGTGGCCTATGGTACTTGTAAGAGAAAACATCTGTTGGTGTTAAAAGGTCAGCAGGAAACGAACGCTATTTACTTGGTCCTTACTGGTTGGGCCACTGCTCCTCGAAAGAGAAGCACACATGGCTCAGCTTAGCGTGGTCCCCTCGACAGCCGCCCACCTCCAAGTCCCCCTGGCGCACCCAGGAACCCCCTGAGCAGCCCCTGAGAGGGGGACAAGGCTGCCCTCCCCCCTGGCAGACCCAGGGAGCCTCCTTCCCTTCCCTCCTCGTGGAAGGGAAAAGCCCTTCACACCGGCTCAGGAACAAGCCGTTAAAATAAATCCGTCAACATAAAAGCGAAAAAAACAAGAAGTTTCTTCTGAAAAACAGGAAGCGTGAGGTACATAGCGGCTTAAAATAGCGCCCGCTTGATTTGTTGACAAAACACGGGTCCCAAGGGGTCATGCCTTTCTCTAGATTTTTATTTTTCCTGCGGACTGCCAGGAGCACCTCCGTGGCTGCCCGGGGCTCTGCTGCCTTCGGCCGGGGGCTGGCACGGCTCCCTGTGCCCGCCCGGGGGGCCGATGGCCGCGGGCCCGCCCGCGCTTCCTGTGCGCGGCCCGGGGCTCCCACAGGAAACCCCGACGGAAAACGGCCCCGCTGCGAACCGCGGCTCGCTCCGACAGGCACAGAGTGTGTTCAAGGCTGGCACCCCCGGTAAAGCTCAGTCTGAAGCTGAGCTTTATCTGGTTTCAGACTTTCCCTCACTTGCTCTTCATGCGGAGAAGAGCTCAATGCCAGCCAGGCAGGACGAGCTGCTGGCACCTCGGGACGAGTTTAAAATGATGATGGTCTGATCCTGAGCCCTAAAGCCAACAAAAATTCCTAAACCAGGAATTTCACGATGACATCTTCTGCAGAACAGAGGAGGGAGGAAATTTTATGCTTCACCATTTCATCAAGGTTGTGTGATACTCTCCTCAGGAACTCCCCAGTTGGGGTTCTTCCTCTCCTTCCCCACAATCACAAAACTGTAGAGAGCTTTGGTTGGAATGGTCCTTAAAGATAATGCAGCTCCACCCTTCAATTCCTTCCACTATCCCAGGTTGCTCCAAGCCCTGTCCAACCTGGCCAAGGACACCTCCAGGGATGGGGCAGACACAGCTGCTCTGGGCACCCTGTGTGCCAGGGCCTCAGCACCCTCACAGGGAACAATTCCTGCCCAATATCTAACCTACATCTCCCCTTTTTAGTTCAATACCAGTCCCCTTTGTCCTATCCTAATTCAGTCTGCAGAGGTGGAAAGCAGCACCATTTTTTGGGTCATAATTAAAAAAAACCCCGAAACACATTAAAGCAAGAATAACCCTCTCAGATGATCTCGTGTAGACTAAAAAGACTGTACTGAAAAGCAGGATGAGATATCATCCCTTTCCACATCCCCTGGCCTACAGAGCAAGGCTGCCTGTGAGCCCTGCCCGCCTTCTCCTCACACACCACACCAGACACGAAGGGGCCCCAATGGTGAATAGCTAATTATTGGCCCACATTAAATTATTTCTCAAATTAAGATTTGTGGGTTTTCCCCTCGCCTAACAATACGCCTTTGAGAGCAGCATTGCAAACACACTGGAGCAGGAGCAGCAGTGTAGCTCCATGTGCAATTAGGCCAGCATGTGGATCTTATTGCTCCTAAGGACTCTCATTTGATTTCCCACACCACCAACTGGTGAGAAGTTTTCAAGTCTATATAGAGAAGAATTAGATCACTCTTTGGGGTGGTCGCATCTGGGGTTGGAAAACCAGATGGAGCGTGTTTTCCCGAGCCCTTTGTAATTGAACCAGCACACCAAGTTGCTAGGGAGCAGGAGAACACAATCACTGCTCTGGGGCAGCCCGCAGCAACGCCGCTGCCGCGGCTGCCAGCACTCGTAGGCACCGGCTGAAGCGCCAGCAGGGAAAACGGTCACACAGGCTGGGGTTTGTACAACATCAATGTAAATGTGGACCTACTGCAGGCAGGGAGGAGCTCTGGGACTCCTGAACACAAACATCTGCACCCATGGTCATGGTGTCACCAAAGGAACACAGATTAATTTCTTCAGCTCCCCAAAAATGCGAAGTTCTCAAGAGTTGACTGGGGATGGGGAATGAAGAGGAGAGTGCAGGAAGGAGCAATAGGGAAGCTTCAGCATTTCAAGAGCTGTGTGGGGATTGAGCCATGAACACTGCCGTTCCTGAGGACCAGGAAGGTGCATCTGACAGAGAACAGGATGGACATTTTCCTAATCAAAACTTGTTTTATTGACTGAAGTGAGAGATGGATGAAGTGGTTTTATCCAAGCCTTGACCAGCAGCATTGCACATACACACAGAGCTGCAGCCTAACCACAGACTGGTTTGAGCTGGAAGGGACCTCAAAGCTCATCTCATTCCCACCCCCTGCCATGGGCAGGGACACCTTCCACTATCCCAGGTTTTTCCAAGCCCTGTCCAGTGTGGCCTTGAACACTTCTAGGGATGAAGCAGCCACAACTTCTCTAGGCTTCAAGTGCCTCATCACTCTCACAGGGAAGAATTTCTTACTAATACCTGATCTTATCCTGCCCTGTGTCAGTTTGAAGCCATTGCCCCTTGTCCTGTCATTCTGAGCCCTCACCCAGAGCCCCTTTCTGGCTCTCTGAGTACTTTTAGGTACTGGAAGGGACTCCAAGTCTCCTCAGAGCCTTCTTCTCTCCAAGCTGAACAACACCAGCTCTCTCAACCTGTCTCCAGAGCAGAGGTGTCCCAAATGGCACAGTCTTTGCCAGGGAATGACTATTTTAGAGACAAAAAATGCATCTGTTTTCCCTGGTGCTTACCCATGTGCCACATTTTAAAACTGGTGGGTTTAAAACCTCCTTATCAGCAGCTAACACGGAGCATGGGTCCCCAGCATGCAGGAAGCATATGGAAACCCTACTCTCCTTTCCTTTCCTGCCATTTATTTTCCTCCTTGGAACTCAGAACATGCAACAACAAAGTCACGAGTCAAATCATAAAAATGAGGTGGAATTTCTCCTTCAAATGCTGAGTCTGCAGCTGGAGGAGCAGGAGCAACCTACAGCTTCCCACATGGCATCTCTGGGGCAGGGATGGTGAGGGAGGGCTGCTCTTCCTCCCTCCACCAAATATCCCCAAAGCACAGTGATTTAAAGATGAATTAGCAATTCCAGCCTAAGCAGAACACCTTTCAATATTTGTTTGGGATTTTTTCAGAAGGGAGCAACAAATACAAAAACAAATATATGTCCAGAGTCAGCACTGCACGACTCAAAAGCTACACAGATGACTCATTTCTCATGAACATGGCCTGCATATAAACATTCACCTTGAAAATAATCCCGCAACACTGTACCAGGAGAGCAGAAGTGTGGTGGGGACATGACAAATCTCACGGCAGAAAAAGAGGGAATGGGTGATGGGGAAGCTGTCAGGAAGAGGGACCCAACAGAGAAATGCCCCTTGGAAAGCATATGTAAACACCTGGACAGAGAAATCCCCTTGAAAAGCACTTTCAAGCACCTGGCTCAGCTATTTTTATCTGATTTTTGCTTTCCACACAGCCCACAGGTTTTGTGCATGAAAATAAAGATTTTCCTTTCTGCAAATTATTGGCATTTTGAGATGGTGTGTGAGGAGGACTCAGCTTTTTAAAGATTATTACTTCATAGGTGTTTTCATCTTAGAAAAATATAAGATAACATTTTCCTTTGAAGACACTAAGCTGACACCTTTGGTTTTGCATTTTTCACATCCAATTACACACTGGTTAGACTTTTCCTTCTCAAACCAGTATTATTCTGGCCTTCCTTACTGTATCCACCTTTCTCCTATCTAAACATGTGGGAGTATAACACAAGCTACACCAGACCAACCTTTCCAACTGTGACTACAACGAACTCCTCCATGGCCCTGGAGCATCTGGAGCCACTGGGAATTCTGAAATAACACAATGAAATATCCGGGTGACTACACAGCCAACTTTGGGCAGCCAATTTTAAATTTCTGGTTGATGGTCCACCAAGGGAGTGCAAGGTTCAAGTGCTGGCCATCACACAAAGTGTTTCACAATGAATTCCCACTGCTTTCTAACCTAGCTGCCTTGTTTAAAAAGCAGTGCAACTCTCTGAGGTACACAAATAATTAATTTCAACACAAGCTCTAAAGCAACAGCTCCCAAAATTTCTTTCCTGGCTGCGACCTCATTTTACAGACCAGTAGCTCTGTGCAACCCCAAACAGCAGAATAAATATGGAGCAAAATGAAATTTCCATCAGGCTCACGACCTTGTTCATAACTTCCCCAAACCTCATTCTGGAGCCATCACTTCACTCTGGGAACTGCTGTAACACATATGATGTTAGAAATCCACACCCAGCCATGGACAAACCCCTGGTGGCACCCACAGAGCCACCAACAGCTCCACGGTCATGGAGGGGAGACCAACACCTTTGGTTCTATGATAAACCCTTATTTACCCCATGAGTTCCGTGATGTCTGTCTGGTTTTTCCCAGAAATGCCCCCAAATCTCTCCAGCCTGTTTCACAAACAGCAAAAGCCCAAAATGTGGATGTTACTTAAGAGTATCCTAAATAAATCCCTTTCAAATTACCTCCTATGGCATTTTTTATTGCCTCAAGACAGATTTTAGCTTCAGGGAACTCCGGTGCTTTGTGCACACTGCTGAGGATGCAGTCAGTGTCACACACATAAATTATAAAGTCAAATGACTTGCTCCACTATGTACCTCTGGTAGCAGGAGCTGAGACTGGAATCAAGGCTTTCCTGGTTCCCAGATCAGATCCTACACAATTACAGTTTTGCAGCCAACTGTACAAATGGGATGTTTCCAGGCTGGATATCAGAGACCAGCAAAGGGAAAACAAACAATGGGAATCACTTCAGAAAAACTTGATCTCTTCCTCTCTGACTCCAAGTTCATGATTTTGGCATCATCCCTGATGGTGGTGACTTAAACAATAAAAAAGGCAACCAGCAAGTTCATGCAGTAGAGAGGGGGGAGAGCAACACAGATTCTGGGAAGAGATTTTTTGGCCATCTGCCCTCTTCCTGACATATTTTAAGAGATGAGAAATCCCCAAAATGGTTTATCCTGAGGGTTGGACCATCAACTGGAGCAGCATGGCCATAATGGCTGTAAAGTGCCATTCCCTGCACACACACACACACTGTATCCCAGGGCACCAACCTGAACAGTTAACACCAGGATATTCCCCTACATGTGCAGAAAACCAAGGATAAAAATTCAGTCCTTTGGCTCCCTACTGCTGTTAAAATTAATTGCCACATAAAATTGCTGATTCCTACCAAATGAAGCTACACAATTTATCAACTCAAGGATAGAGCAAACTCACTCGTGGTTTAAATACTTTATCTGAGTTATTACAGGATTCTGCACCAGCGACAGTTTTATGGATAATGTAGGTTTTGTAAATTCATTAGTACAGGACGAACTTTCAAAGCAAACAAAGGCATTAAACAAACACCACAATACTGTATTTACACACAAATTAGCTTTCCCTTCCCTTTCCAAAGCCGTGCTGGGATACTTAAAGGAAAAATAGGAAAGAAGGTCTGATGTAACACTACACGAAGGGAAAACAGGGCAGTTCATTAGCACCTGAATCAGTGGGGGCTGAGCTCAGACCTCTTTCCTGACCTAATACATGAGCAGGTCACTTGTTGGCTTCTGATTCAGCCCCTCCAAGCTCTTAAATTGTTGAAGAAGCATTTCTATACCACAAAAGGAGACTGGACCTGCTCCAGAGCCCGTTGCAGTCCGTGGCATCTTTCCACTGATTTCAGCAGGCTTTAAAACAAGGGCACGATGTCCCTTAATTAAAGGGACCACATCATCTGGAATCTACTCCATTTCAACCAAAGTTAAAACCAGTTTCAAACCTATTTCTGGGTGAATCCCCCTGCCCTCTTCCTGTTGCTTAAATGCTTTTGCTCCCAACTGAGATAGAAAATAGCTGCCAAGATGACACAGGACATGGGAGAAAGAGAAAAATTGCATGTCTATGACTTGCTGTCAAATCAAAGGAGACACTAAGAATAAGAGGAAAAACATTTTCTGGACTTTCTTACAATGAGAGACATGAAAAACAATTTCAGAAGGAAGCACAAATTTTCAGCTGATACTGCTTCTCCTGCAAGAAATCTCATGATGGAAACTGTTTTAACCTGTACTTGCTGGAAGGAATGACTAACATTGCTATTAAAAAAAAAAAAAAAGAGATTGTAGAAAAAAAACAGTGTTTTTCTCCACTTTTCCATTTTGTTTACTCTGTGCATTTATCACCAGCATGTGTAGAAGCAGCCTCACTCTTTCCCCTGTGCAGGCAGTGAGTTAGTCACACTTTCCCCTGTTGTGTAGCTCCTTTAGTCAGCAGCAGGGAAGTGATAAAGATGAAAAAAACTAAACAAAACCAGGAAAACGCAATTGTGAAAAACACAGAAGTTAGCAGGAGGTCCTTGTAGGCAAATGTAATATTCAAATCGATTTGGCTTGCTTTAATTTAGGAGGCTGCAATCTGGAAAGGAGCTCCTGCCTCTCCACACAGCCTCTCCTCTGAAGGAAGTGCATGAAGGGTACAGGAGAGGGAGGGCAGGGACACAGGAGAGGCAGCAGAGCTGCAGGAACCCCTGGTGCAAAGTCCAGGCAAAAACATTTCAGCAGCTGAGAAAGTGCTGCTAGAGAATAGATGTGAACCCCAGAGCCAGTGCCAGCTTCCAAGCCCAGCAGGGCACTCACTTTTTCTCACCAGGTGTTAAATAACCCACTCACAGTGGGAACAGCCCAAGTTTTGTGGCCAGGGTAATGTAATTATGCACCACCGCTTCATTCTTGGGGGTCTGCTTATTAAAAATGCATTAAAGAAATAAATCACTGCTGACTGTGTCATCCCCCTTCCCTTTTTTGCTGGGCTAAGAAGTGACTCGTGGTTTAAATAAACCCAGCAAAAGAAGTAACAATAGGAAACTCAAACTTTTTTTCCAGACTCACAGCAATCACTCGTTTTCCATTAAATTATTTGCTACAATAAGTACATGAAGTAGCAAAGATACCAAATCACCCTAATAAACCTATACAAAATTATCACCCTAAACCATCTGGAATCCCAGCGTTCTGGTGGGCAGCTTTCCAGTCTTGGGACTTATTCTTGATTATAAAAACCACGGATTGGTCACAGGCAGAGCAGGGGGAGGCTGAGACTTTATATTTATTAGGCACAAATCTGCACCAGCCTGCTTTAACACAATGTAAAGGCCAGGTAGGATCCTGCTTCCAAGACTCTGAGGTCCAAATCTCACAGACACCTGGACCAGACCTGGCTCTACCCCTGCAGAGAGGGGCGTGGGATGGACAGCAGCCAGATCCACCAAAACCCAGGGAAGAAAGGCTCATTTCCAAGTGCCATCAGTGAACCCATTAGTGCTGCCAGTTGCATCAGCAGGTGTGGATGTGCCTCTGGATGATGGGGTTGATGCTTCAAGGTGTCCAGGAGATGGGGAGGAACAAGGGGATGAGGCTGTTCTGCCTTCCCTGCACTGCAGTTCTGGGGAGCAGCCCAGGGTCCAAATCCCATCACTCTAACCCATGATGCCCACACCATCCTTTCATCTCCCAGTTCAAAACATCCTCCTGGCTCTGTAAGGGCAAGGGTTTGGCTTCAATCAGCACCAAAGAGTAGCACACCTCCACTTAAAATCAACCCCAAATCTGAGATATTCCCAGTGCAGAACCCAGTCAGCAGGGATTTGGGTATGGTCCAGCTCACACAACTGTCTCTTCCCAACACTTCCCTGAGCTGCAGCCTGGTCCAGCCTGGTTTTCTGCCCATGGCAGGGGTTAGGAACTAGATGGGCTTTAAGGTTCCCTCCAACCCAAACCAATTTGACTTCATGATCCTGTGACATCCTTCTAGAAAAGTCCCAAGTCACCAGCAAGACAACCTGGAATAAAACCACCTACAAGCTTGCACAGAAAAACACTTCCCAGATACTTTTTCCCCCCTCTCTGGTGTTAGTCATCAACCTCCCCAAATATAAAAACGGCTGAATTTAGCCTGGCCAGGCACTTCTGTCAAATATTTAAAGAAAAAAATGGCCAGCACGAGGCTGTGCAATCTCATGTGAACATTTCTGTCCCTGAAACAGATCTTAATTCTCTAAGGATCATCTCACATGCCAATGGGAAGCTCAGTAAGGGATGAGATATTTAATCTAATCTGCTTTCAAAATAATTTTGTTGGCATTGATTGTGCTGAATTGTATCTATGGGAAAGAATTTAAAGTAAGAGCAAATACAGACATATATGAGCCAGACAAGTAAGTGTCTGTTACCATTACTGTTGGCTGATAATTACAAAGAACAACAATCTAAATATTAATGTAAGGTAAAACCACCTGGTTTAGGCACACAGCACACAGCTGTGTTTTTAAAAATTATTCTAACATATGCAATATTATAAAAAATCCTCAAAAATGGTCTGGTTTTAAATTCTTTTGCTTGACTCTTCCCGTGTTCCCCCCAGAAAACCACCCCTAAAATCTGAGCTGTCTGTAAGCCCAGCTGTTTCCTGGCTTTTCTATGCAAATTGTTCTCCCTGGACTTTATTGTGTGCATGTAGATGTCTCTCAGAACACACTCAAGTTTGAATTAGGGGCCCTATTTCCATCAAAGGGCATTCTTGTAAAATAAGCTTCACTCTCCCAGTACCTGACATGGAATTATTATCCCATAACTCACGGGTGTCCTAGCAGTTCTGTATTAAACACAGCTCTGGAAAAGTCCCAGAGGGAAAAGCACATGAAGGGACATGGAGAGTCACTCAGATGTAAACCTGTAAAGCCAGGAATTCCATATTTCCCTGCCAACCCACAGAGCTCACACCATGTGCTGGGTGAGGATGTGCCTCCTGCCTTGCTGCTGAATTTTCACCTTTCATGATTAACTAAACACCGATTGCATTATTGTGTAATTAGGTTAAATTAAAACTTAGCTTAAAGCAGGAAACACTTCCTTTTCAATTCCAATCAAAAGCATTTACTTCATTTTCAGTTTGATATTGGCATCTCCCTCCAGCATGACAAATTTAAAATTATTACTGTATGACAGTAGGAAAACCAGAGAGTAAAAGCTACTGTGGTAGCTGGTCTGAAAGCTCACAATTACCAGAAAATGAGGAGATTTCTGCTGCTGCTTTTCACACTTATTCCCTCCCCAGTTTCCCACTGACTTTCTGGCTTTGTTGCAAAAAAGAAACTCAGATGGTAAAAAGTTGCTGAAGTTATTTCCCCCTCACAAGGATTTTTAAACCCACTGCACCTATTACTCACCCTATAAATCAGCATTTTCTATCCACCCCTTTTTGGACAGCCAAGGCTGTAGTGTGATTCAAAATATACATAGTCCAATTCATCTTTTTTATCAAATTCCAGCCTTAGATCAAAGTTTTTTTATGGTCACCCCCAAAATACCATCAGATTGAAAACAACTGCCACCCTCTCCATCCACCAGTACAGTGCCAGCCTGGAGATTTTTCTTGTGTGGCTCTGGAATATTTTACATGCAGACTTTGCAGGGTGTGACCCAAATTCTGTCCTCAACCCTGGATATTCACAGAGTCACAAATGTGGGGACACAGTCTGAGAGCAGAGTCTGTCCCACACTGTTTAGGAATCAAATGATAGTCTGTGCTAATAAAATATTTATTATGCTCCACAACACTGCAGCTGACCGACTGTATTTCCTCCCCTCCATCAGAGAACACTGAAGCCCTCTGCAACTTCTGCTCAAGACTTCTCAGGTTACATATCTTTATTTTTCTTACAGATTTTCCTATAGGATTGTGTCCTGCAAGGAGCCATTTGGCAGTTAAGGCAGTTTACCCAGAAACCCAGAGTGCTGTTTCGTTTTTTCCTCCTTGTTGCCTCCATTTCTCTGGAATGACACCCCTGGCAGAGTGTCCAGAATCAATTTCCTAAACACAACTATAAGCCCACAGAATGCACTGAATGGAGCAAAAAGCCACACCACACTTTGTTAACCAGCACTGTACCAGTCTCCAAAGGAATCCATCATGCACCAGGAGAGGAAAATAATGAAAGCCCTGTGTTAAGATTGCTTAATCCTGCTCCCAGTACAGACCCTGACATGTGATGGTGGGAAGACATTCTTTACACAGAGCGTGGGCAGGGCCTGGCACAGGGTGCCTAGAGCAGCTGTGGCTGCCCCTGGATCCCTGGAACTGTCCAAGGCCAGGTTGGACTTTGGGGATTGGGGCAACCTGGGACAGTGGAAGGTGTCCCTGCCATGGCAGGGGGTGGAACAGGATGGGCTTTAAGGTCCTTTCCAACCCAAACCATTCCCCCCACTATGCCACTTCACTGCTCTCAGAAACAGCTCAATAAACTGGGAACCCACCTACAAAAGCTGCAATTCCTGCTGCCACCAACAAGGCAATGAAGACACAGCACCAGGGAGATCCTTAATCTGGATTTCCCAAGGGATGTGCATCAAAGAGCTCGCTGTTCCCAGTGTTCCTGCAGAACACCCATGTCCAGAGGGTGGATGGGGCAGCTGGGAGGTGCAGGATCATACCCTGCCCTCCCTCACTGGGCATGTTGCTCTTGGCACCAAAACAGAGAAACCTGCAGGGGATGTAAGGAATTGAAATGGAAAAACCAGGAAATAAAATGTAAAAAGTGTATTGTGAGCAAGTGATTGAAGGAAGTAGCAGAGCCCTTAACAAATTGGCTATTTGTCTGGTTAGCTGATGCAGAAGTGGAACAGGAAATTAATTCAATATGCCCCAGACTTACATTCCACTATTATTTTCTGAGTTTTTTCTTCTTTTTCTTTTTTCATATACATATATAAGCCAAAAAGTAAGGTATTTCCAGGCAAGCCAGCATTTGATGCTGATGAGACTTCAATTAAAAAGACCTAATCATTATCTGAGCTAGACTACAGACTGGCTTGGAAATGAAAGAATAAAATAAGACCAATTCAGAAGGAAAGACCCCATTCAGAACCCACCTGGCTTACCAGCAGGTCTCGATTTGTTGAAAAATATCCCAAACCAGTAGCAATAGTCACACTCACACTAAACCTTTAAGAACGAGTTCCCACTCTCTGTGCCTCACACAATATGGCAGCCTGCCAGTAATTTTGCTTTAAAGATGAAAATGGATATCAAATCCAGCTTTTTAGATAAAATAATGGCACAGGAGATTGATGGCATTGCTAGACTGCACAGTGACCATTTAAAATGCTTTTGGCTGCAGTTACAAGGCTCCAGTGACCTCCAGAACTAGAGAAACTCCATGCAGCATTAGGAGAAAATAAAATTAGTGATTCACAATGAAGAAATAAAGTGATTCAGTGCTTTTCCAAGAGGTACTGGCTGCAGTTAGCACTTCTGCAATGACACCAGTACTCAGGGTCGTGCTTAGAGAAGGAACAAACGCTTCGAATTTCCATAAATGAAATGTCTGCTGCTGAGATGGCACTAAAAATGGTACTGGGGGGTGCCAGGGAACTGAAGTGGAATGGAAATAGGTTTTTCATTATCATTGTGGGGAACATCACTCCCCCACCACGTGGTCATGGCACAGGAGTGGGCAGTAAGAAAATGGCAAAAGGCAGAAAAGAGAGACAAAAGGGAATGAAGCTGGAGGAAGAACACAGGGGAGAAATGAGGAGCTGAGACTAAAGCTGAAGGCAGAGTGGATGGAGTAAGAAATGCCAGAGGAAGACAAAGCAGAGAAGGCACCCCCATCACACCTACAGCTGACTCACATTTCGGGTTACTTTCATTAGTTCTTTGTATTCCGGCAGCATCTGGCATCTGCTGCTGAGATCAGAGCCGTGTTGTGCCAAGTGTGAATCAAGACCTTTCTGCTCATCAGCTGAAAATCCAAACAGACAAAAGGGAAAACTGAGCAAGGAACAAAACCATCCTGCCTGGAGTGACCAGGAGGAGCAGCAGCAACAGAACCCACGCAAACACCACTTTGATCATCCTGGAAGTACACAAAGAACTTTTTTTTTTTTTTTCCTACACAAGAGCTGATTCTTTCAAGTGGTTTTTAAAGCTCTCAGGATCCATCTGCCCCTCAGTAAGGATGGGTCAAATGTTTGGGATTGTCAGGCACTGTCCGCATTTGCTGCTGTAAGCAGCTACAATCCAGCTGTGCTGCCATCAGGAACCAAGTGGGCTCTTCCAAGCATCCAGTACCGTCCACAGAGCACATTTAAGCTCATCTGACACCCATCAGGCTACAAAAATCCTGGGTCTGAAGCTCCCAGGCTCACCCCTGGACTGCCTTGCACCCTCCAGGCTTAGTAGTCTCATTTACCATGTGAAGTAAAAAGTTAGGAGAGCATTCCTCTTGTATTGTGCCAGGGAGCTGTGCAGAATTAATTATTGTGCAAACAGAGCTCTAAATCACTAACAAAAAAATGATTATAGCATCTGCCATCATTACTTGGCCCATTACTTAAAAAGCTGGATGCAATAAATAGGATGGGGAATGGCTGGTATTACACTGACAGAGCTCAAGAATCCGGGATATCAGAAAATGAGCCCTGCCCGGAACAGTTACACTTGGGCTCTGTGAGTACTTTGTAGTCAGACCAATACAGTAAGTCCTTCATCCCCAAGCACTTAAAAAACCCACCAGACAATCATTAAAAGAAAGAAAGCACTGTGGTATTCCTCCCAGGCCTTTTGTCTTTTCTTTCTGTTCTTTGGAACTTTAATAAACTTACATTTTCACATTTCCCCATTAGATTTCTTAGATAAATATTTTAACTAAGTCAAAATACCACAGCTTGAAATGGGGATGGCTTTTCTTTATTTGCTTTCGTCCATGCTGGTTGCCAGCTCTGAGAGATGTTCCATCCACCAGCAATGGTGGGGGTGCAAGTGCCCCCCACTCCTCAGTGCTCTTCCCTGCTCCAGGCACAGCTGAGTCCCACCACCCATCAGTCTCCAGAAGAGCCTTTTCCAGCAGGATCCCATTTGCCCCATGGCTTTCTCCATGCCAGCTGGGGATGCCTGATCCCTGACAGTGCCCAAGGCCAGGCTGGACAGGGCTTGGAGCAACCTGGGATGGTAGAAGGTGTCCCTGCCCATGGCTGGGGTGGCACTGGATGCCCTTTAAGGTCCCTTCCAACCCAAACTATTCTGTGCCTCTACAACCTCCAGTGGCAGTTGTAGAGTGCACTGTCAGGCCTGGAAGGCATGCTCCAAAGAGAACCTCATTGTGAGCCCACACAACAACCAAGCAGAGCATCCTGCAGCAGTTTTATTGCTATCAGAACTGAGCACTCAGAAATTTATCATCCATGCTGGAAACACATGCATGTCTCAGGCTTTGGAAGGAACTCTGATCTGAAGCCTATCTGGAATGGCCACGTGCTGGAGCAAGTGGCCATCAGGAGCTGTCCCCCTTGCTGGCAGAGGATGACACAGGCAGCTCATCCCTGGCCACTGCTGCAGGACCAGGGGCTAGCTCTGCAGCACACACAGATGAGCTCCACCAGGTCCAACAGGATAATCCAGAGGTCCTGCACACACACTGACATGTGACAAAGGACCCACTCACCCAAGGCAAATTCCCAACAGCAACCCAGTGCTCCACGGCTGGAAGGGACCTCACTAACTGACACCTTTGGGCCATGAAGTTTGAGAAATTTTTCTCTTTAAATAAAATACAATTTCTTTGACATTCAGCCTAAGTTTCTCTGTGTCATGGTTAGCAGTACAGGCAGCATCCCCAGCAGGGTCTACCAGATGCTCCGCAGAGGCACTCTTAACACCTCTCTCTGCCAATTCCCACCTGACACACACAACTTTTCTTCATGACTAACTACCAACACCCTTTTATTAAACATTTCTTGTTTGAATCCCCTCCTCAATTAGCTTTTCCTCTCAGAGCTTTTCTCCAGCCCCACGCCCTCGTTGTGGCCATGTTATCCTTTCCCTTCTTGCCCGATCAGAGGTTCTGTGCTGGCTCCTCTCCAACTCTGCTCTTCAATGCAATCATTTCACTTAAGAGCCTGGCAAGCTGGTTTGTTTTTTTTTCCCCATGTCTGTTTTACACAATTTCAAAGCAATGGAAACAAAAAAAAAAAAAAAAAAAAGAAGGCATATTTTCCAGTATGATGAATAACAATCTTACACTGCAGCAGCTCAGCTCACCCATGAGAAGGGCACTTTTTTGAAATAATGAACAGCATAGCTGGTATGATAAAACAGTGTGCAGTGGAAAGGAGAGAGACTGGAAGTGCAACTTCCTCACCTGTATCTTAAGAAAGGTGCCAAAGAAGTCAAAATGGATCTGAAAGAATGAACCTCTCTGAAAGTTTCTTTAATTTTGATACAGAAGCACAAATAAATTAAATTTCCTATCTCTGTGTCTAAACCTTCCTCTTCACTATAGGAAAAAAAAGGGGAAAACTAAGGGTAAATGCAGTATAACATCCAAATAGGAGCAGGCAGAGCACTGTTAGCCTGCAGTACTGGATACACTGGTCATCTCCAGGGATGCATCCTCAAAACCAACAAAAATAAGGACTAGCAGAGGCCACCTTTGTGCTAATTAAACTATTTCACAGAAAATGACCAAACCTCCCTGCAATTGCAAAGCTCAGAGAGACTCATTTCTGAGGTACCACTGGGACAACACGGGCCATGTCCACGGGTACCATAAGGTCCCTGTGGCCAAGCTGGGCATGGCCACCCCCTGCCCAGTGCCACCAGTCCTGAGTTGTGAGTCAGCTCCCCCAGCAGCACTCCTCTTCCTACCGCTGGCAGAGCCATTAAAAAGGTTTTTTCCTGTGGTTAGTTTATATGCTGCAGCTCATTAACATCTCCTAATACCAGAACTTGAGGCTAATTAGGCATGGCAATCCTGAGGAACATATTCTCTGTTCATCTTCCCAAAGCAGGATGCTCCTTGGCGGCCCAGCTGTAGCTCCACATGCTACCATGAGGGTATCACCCTGGAAATAAAAATACTCCAGGATCCCACACATTACACAGCAGGGATCCCATACTTGTTAGTTGATGGCACAATTTACAGGCTGTTTTGCTTAAAAATTGGAAGCATCTCTGTCATCAAGGCAGATTCCTGCTCAGCAGCCTCAGGGAATTTCCCCAATAGTTATCAATACACCATGGCTTTCACAATAAAAACTACTGACTTGGAAACAAAGAGACAAAGTGGTTAGAAAACTTAGGAGACTTAAACAAAGAGCATTTGACAGAACAATGCCAGCGGGAATTTTCTCCCTATGGCTACAAACACACAGGAACAAACAGGCTGAGGGCTCTGAGACAGGCTTCATGCACATGGAATACTCCTAGGAGCAGGCTGTCCATGTATACATCACCTAGGAGTAACACCCACTGCAGCAACACGTACCCAAGGAACATCAAGAGATGAGCAACAGGAGCTGTGCTCAACACCAACCCCTTCTTTAAGAACAGGAGCTCCTGAACCCTGGTTTCCTACATGACTTCTGGACCACAAAAATGCTGACCAAAGCTTGTCCAGTACTGGGACATTTTAAAGCTCCCTTTGCCCACTGGATGTTCGTGTTGTAGTTTTTTCTCAAGTGCAAACTGGGGTTGTTTTCTTCTGCCTGCTTTCAAAGATCATCCCTTCCAATGCCTTAGGTCTGCTAAAAATTACTCTGAGGACTTACCAGTTGTAAATGTAGAAAGCACTGGCTAAACCTGTCTGGTCTTTAAAGTCCCACAGATTTCCTTTCAGCATCTGCATTTTATACCTAAAAGCTGCAAAACTGAAAAAGCAACCTTTGAAGAACTAAAGCAAAAGGTCCATATAGTTACTGTGTTTTCCTCCTCAAGGACCCCATGATTGCTCACAGAACTCTTCCCGTGGTCCACCACTGGAGAATGGGAACCTCTGAGGAATAAAAATGTAACTACAGACGGCAGGAAGGATGGTTTCATGCCTTTCTGCTCTTGTAAAAACATTGCAGCATCTTTACAGATGATGAAAAGAGCCAAGGGAGGAGCTGTGTCCATGGGCAAGGATACAGCACGCCACCGAGAGAGTGGAGTGGCAGAAGTGATGGCATTGCAGCATCCCCCCCTGAATCACCTGCAGCAATTCCTCTGTTGTGGGGTTTTTTCCTTCTCTTTTTCAAATCCTTCTTCTGGGAACTGAGTGGGAACACTGGAAGCGTGAGCCAAATTCACTGCTCGAGGCAGCAGAGACCTGCCTTCAGCTGCCCTCTTATTTGCATTTTCAAATGGATTAATTTCGAAAAGCTTTTACAAACCTGGCCCACAGATTACAAGCTGGAAACAGGAAAAAATCCTGGACAGAGATGAAGAAACCACCTAAACCCTAATTTAAAGGCTGTCTACATGCAAACTTTCCCTCACTAGATACCTCAATATAAAAATGTTTATCCACTCTTCCTCTGGAATCATTTCACATCACCAACGTGCCACTCCAGCCAACTACAGACCTTCATGTGGGGACAATGTGCCCAAAACTCTTGGAGGAAAAAGAAAACAAGGATTTTCATTTTGGGCCAGCTCAATCCAAACTGGAATTTTGTTTGCTTTGAGCTGTCCAAGCCATTGACGTGTCGGAGTCCAGCGAAGCATTAACCCATTTCACTAAGCAAGCAATGCATCCACCCTCTGGGCACAAAAGCTTTGGGTTTGGCACCAAAATGAGGGCTGCAGCTCCAAAGCCTGGCTCTCCACACAGCCCAGGAGCTATGCAGTGGGTCCCCACAGCTCCCCAGGCTGGCCAGCCCTCTCCCAAGGAGAACCAGCGCTTCCAAAGGAGCAGAAAGCAAGGCAGGCTGGCATCTGCAGAGGTGCCAGGGTTTTGTTTGCCTGCGAGCAAACCTGGCAGCGCGGGCCAAGCTCACTTCTGCGCTCCGTGTTGGGGCGGATGATCCTTGGCAAGGAGGTGTGCCTGGAGTGTAAGCCACGGAAAACAGAGCGGGAATTTCGCTGTGATCCAGGGTTAATATCAATTCCCTGTGCCCAAGGAGTAGCTGTGCAAGCGGCGCTGTTTTGTTCCCGCGCTCTCACAGGGGATTAGCTCTTGGCAGAGCGGTGCTGCCGGCAGGAGACTCCACCATCCGAGCTGTTTCCTGGCACCGAGCTGGCTTGGCTGGAGCTGCTCCTGACTCCTAGCAGAAGTAGGGTTTCTAAAATCATTTCTGAATCCTTTTAATGGTCTCAGCAATGGCCAGCAGCACTCGTGTCAAAGCAGCCACCCACCATCTTCCCTGCCAGGCACAAAACTCAGAGCAGTGTCCTGCTCCGTGGTGAGGGCTCGTTAACACACAATTAGTGCCCAGCAGGATGGGGTTTGTCCTTTGTTTCTTCTGGCCAGATGTGCACTCACTAGCCCAGACCACAGCGAAGAGCTGTGGCCATGAGATGTGACCCACCTGGGACAGCACTCACCCTTGTTCCATTACCAGTGTCCCAACAAAGCCCATTAGAGAGCTCTCTGCTTCCACAGATTTTAAACAGATTCAATGATTAATCCCTTATGGATGGTTGATTCTCCATCCTTGGACATGTTCAAAGGCAGGCTAGATGGGGCTCTGAGTAACCTAGTCTAGTGGAAGTCATCTCTGGCAGCAGGGGATTGAAACTGGATGGTCTTTAGGGTTCCTCCCAACCCAAACCATTCTGTGATTCTAACACAGAGCCACTGAAGCTGTCCCTGCAGAGACAGCCACCTTTGAGGGACACAGCCCAGGGACAGGGCTGCTTGCTGCCATCTGCAAGCTCACATTTAGGGCAGCACTGCCAGGGCTTTAACTGAGCAGGCATTCCTCTCCCTCTTCACTTTGAACAATATTGTGCTGTTCCAGTATTGTACCAGTGAACTCACAGTGACCCTGTCAAATAAAGATTTTTCCCGAGTAACACTGTTTTAAATATATTCATTTAGTATCCTTATTTGAAAACACTGGACAAATTAAACGACTGTAAAATTTGACTTTCCAGTATTTTGTGTTCAGATAAACTCCTACAGCACCCTCATCTATGGCAGCCAGCCCATATTTCCAAGTAACTACAGTTTTAAAAAGCCAACTATGTTTTTCAGTATCTATGCATTAATCATCCCTGCCAGTTCAAGAATTATTCTTGAGTTCAAAGGAAGAAGAACAAGGAAGAGGAATGTGTGTGGAGCTCCCCTCCACAAAATCTGCAGCCTAACCACCCTGTATCCCAGCCCTTACCATGTACCCCACCCCCCACCAGGGAAACCCCACAGGATCTATGAGGTCTCCCTATCACTTCCATCAAGACTGGAGTGTAAGAAGTGTTTCTGTCTGACAAAGGAAACGCTGAGGCTGCTGAAAACACCACTGAGAGAGGTCCTGTGCTCCTAAGGAAGTCATGTTAATTGAATGTGGCTTCAAAATATTTCAAATTCTCAGCAAGGATTTGGTAGCAGAGGAGAACACGCTGTGACCGACCGTATTTCTAACGCAGTATGAAAAGCAGTTTCAGTACATGCTGCCAAAAAGTGTCAAACAGGCTAAAATATGCTTGTCCACAGAGAAGGGGACAACACTTCCAAAGGCAGGAGCAGGGAGGAGGGAACAGGTCAGGCTGAGGGGCAGTGTGGGGCTGCCCAACATTCCTGGTGTTTCAGCAAGGACTGGGGGGAAACATCAGAGTGCCCAGTGCATGCCCCTGGTTTTATTGGATTTTCCTTTGCTCTCGTATTTTGAGAAAGGTTAAATATGTCAAACATTAGTCTACAAAACCTCTCACACAAATCCTCTTACTCACATGATCTTTCTAAACAGCCCCAATCTCTTCAACTACGTAGACATGGCTACAAGCTGTGATAGGACAAGGGTGAATGGCTTTGAGCTCAAAGAGAGAAGGTTTAGATTGGATATGGGGAAGAAATTCTTCCCTGTGAGGAGGGTGAGGCCGTGGGATAGATTGCCCAGAAAAGCTGTGGCTGCCCCATTCCTGGAAGTGACCAAGGCCAGATTGGACAGAGCTTGGAGCAATCTGGTCAAGTGGAAGGAAGGGTGGAAATGGTCTTTAAGGTCTCTTGCAACCCAACCATTCTATAATTGTGCGATTCCATTCCAACCATCACCTCCCAAGAACTGCCTGAGCTGCAGAGTGAGGGGTAACCTCCTCAGCACACACTCACTGTGTGTGTGCACACTCTGAGCACCCTTACACCCTAACAGCATTATCATATTTTCCATATCTTCTCACCCATTCTTCCCATGGTCTCACACTTTGCTTGATCTTTTGTGACTGGCTGCACACTGAGAAGAAGATGTCTTCATTGAGCTGTTGGCAGTGACCCTCAGGTCTTTTTCCCCAGTTCATTGAAAGCACAGTGATGTGTGCAAGGAGCTGGGAGTGCTCCTTCCCAGGCACCCAGCCTTGTGTTTGGCAGTGGTGGCTTTGGTTTGACCATGTGATCCTCCTTAATTCCAGCTCTGCATCTTTCTGCACAGGGCTTCTCCCACCAGAGATGCCACAGAATCCCACATGGCCTCAGTGCCACCAACTCCCTGTCCAGCCCTTTTTTCCAGATTATTGATTAATATACTCAGACACACAGTCATGATGCAGATACTTAGAGCAGTCTAGTATCCACCTATTCCCTGACAAAAAGCTGATGCTTTACTTGTTTTCTGTTCTCATCCAAGCAAGACACATGCTTAAACAGAGGCTCTTTGAAAATCACAAAGGCTGGTTCTCAGAGATCTACCACTTTGCTGGTTTGTGGTTTTTGCTTTGCTTTTATCTGATCTCTGTCATATAGGTATCTTTAACTGTGCTTTTTTGGTGTAGTACTCAGATGAGGCACACAACTGTTCTCCATTCCCTTTTCCTTAAAAAAAAGGAGATTCATCCAAGCAAAAGAATCTTGTGTACAGAGCCAGGCAGGCAAGACCCTGGTTAACTGCATGTACTGAACACAGAAAATCCAAGAAAAGGACATGTCATAGAATAATGGAATTGTCTGGGTTAGAAAGGGAGTTTGAAGATGATCTACTTCCAGCCTGCATATCAGCATGACCCTGAAATTCAGCAGAGCAAAGTGGATTCTCCAACAAAGCCCCTGCACATCCACGTGTGTGTGTCCAGAGGAGGATTCACATGTGTGGCAAAGGACAGAGAGAGCCACACCAGCAGCACCCTGAGAGCAACTGCCAAGGCCACAACATGCAAAAACTAAAGATCTGTTACTTTTTTAAACTGCAGTCCATTACTTTAAAGACTTAGCACATTTCTGCATGTGTTTCCAGAGAAGGTTTATGAATGTGCCATGGTCTCCAGAGGTTTCTGTGCCCCAGGAGCAGGACACCAGCACCTCAGCAGGGAACATGCTGAGCCACGGAGCTGCCATGCTTCCCTGTACCTGTCACTGCTCATCACCGCCCACGTCCCACTCACTCCTCTCCAGCACAGCCATCAGGAAGCAGCTGAGCTGGGCGAGGCATTAACTGGGTCTATGCTGGGGAAAATGCTGACACAGAACCTGCACGTCCTGTCTCCTCTGTCTCCAGCCTCACTCTGTTAACCCCAGAGTCCATCCAGCACACAGCTCTGCCACCCACAGGTTTTCTTTCATTTTTCCCACATCTTCCCACAAACCCTCTTCCACCGCATCCTCATCCTTCCCATTTTACCACTGGTTTTACCAGCCCAGCTCCTCCCTCCACAGCTTCCATTTTCTGGAGATCAAAACCTTTGGTTTCACCAATTTTCAGCTGTTTTACCTGCCCATGAGCAGTGCCAGCCTGCTCTCCCTGGCACCTCCCAACGCATCCCAACATGGCAAGCAAAGCAACACCAAAGATGAGAAAGAGCTGGAAACGCCCTGGTGCTAAGATCCACTTAATAAGTTGTCAGCCAGGTCCTGTGTATCTATTCTTGCGGGCATAAAGATCTCTGTCAGCAGTCAAAACATGGATTTACACCCCCAGCACAATTCTGAGCAGCATTTAAAGATTTTTAACGACCATCCCTTTGTCCCAGGGAGTTAAGCGCTGATCGAATGTCACAACGTGACACATGAATGCACAACAAGACGGAGCTTTGACAGGCAGCAACATTGTAATATGATAATTCCTCTTTGTCCCTTAATCGCCTCTGTTTTTTGCAGACTTGATTCACTTACCAACATGTGATCAATCACTGCCTTTTTCATTGAGATAATTTTTTGCCCTCTATCTAAATGGCTCCTGTCAAAGGGAATCCAGTGCTAAATTAAAGCTGATATGCCTGTCTCTGCCCTTTTGTTTGTAGACTTCTTCTCGCACACAATTGATTTTAAATAGATTTTTTTAATGGGTTCCAACACTGTTTGAGTATATGTATTTTTAAAAATCTGTCTCCTTGAAATTAACACATTTAAAAATGGCCTGGAGAATATCATTTAATGGAGAGGAATAAATACCAGAGTACGTGATGGCACGTGTATCAACTTCCCACTAGAGTAAGTTGCCTATTTAGATCTTCCCACATGCTCTATTTAAAATGGGAAGAAGAACAATCTTAAGATTTGTGACAATAACAAGAAAAAGGATGGTGTCATTTAACATGAAAGGAAGCAATGCCGAGATCACCACTTGTTCTGAGTCTCGAAGAACTGCCTCCTTATCTGAAGGCCACTACAGAACTCCTCAGACATCTCTCACTGGTGTTTGCAAACCCAGATGAGCATCTCCCTAACAGCAGGTAAGAGGCCTCTAGTGGAACACGCACCAAGGAGAAGAGAATCTATCCTTGGGTATAAACAGAGGGGGGTTTTTGCAGCTCTCAGGTGACCATCACATGTGCCCCAAACAACTCTGCACCACCCAGGTCAGAGGCAAAGTAGCTACATCTGCTCAAGCCCCTCCAATCAGAGCCTCTCACATGCCAACCACCCAAACCCTCTGCCCTGCTGCCTGCTCTTCCCTCAGCTTCCTCAAGCACATCCATACCACATTTGAAACCCCCAAATTTCACATTCTGTCCCTTCCCTCCAGCTCCCCTTTCCCACACTGGCCTCTTCCAAGCTGGGTCTTCCACACTTTGCCCCAATGCACCACCTCAGCCTGGCCCTCCAGAAGCCAAGAGCACGAGATCTGTGGATCCAACAAAAGCAAGAATCTGCTCTCTGGCTGTCGTGGCTTCTCCACCCCATCAGAGTAGCTATGGCTACCTGGCAAGGAAACTTCAGGAATCCCCAGGTGCATCCTCACCCTCCCAGCCCAGCCTGTGCAGCACCTCCCAGCTGCTGCCCTTCCTCACCACTGTAAATGAAATCTGCAATAATGAAATGGGTGATTTCAAAGCTTGGTAAGATGACGCTTATTTAATTCACTGATTGAATGACAGTAAATTTTTGGCTGTGACGTGCTTTATAAATTATTCTACACAGTTTCAGCACTTGTCCTGGTTATGCACATAAGGCACTAAAGATTTTGCCAAGATATCTAATAGACACATCATAATTAGCCCTATAATATAAAAAAACCCACCTCCTTTGATGCACATTTTTTCTTCTATTTTTGAGATAGGCACTTCAACAAAACGCTGGATTCACAGCTTTTTCAAAGATGGGACAGAAGGAAAAAATGCACAAATTAATGTTTTCATTTTATGGTTCTATCAGGTTTTTCCTTCCTTCTCCTGTGCATAGGAAAAAGTGAAATAAAACAGCTCTGCAACAGAGGCATCACCCCTGGGTGAGGGCAAGCAGCATTCCAGCGAGGACACATCCATCCACAAAGGGCAGTGGGAGCCAAGGCATTACAAACATACCCATAAATGAGTATGGGGGAGGAAAAAAACCCAAAAACAACCCGACAACAAAAAAAAAGCTCATTTTTCAAAAGCGTTATTATGGCACCAAACATATTTTAAGGTATTTTCAGCAAGGCACCGAATCCCCCCAGTATCTGCTTTGTGCCTCTTGGCAGCTCAAGAATGCCAGGGCGCCCCGTCCTCGGGGTGCCAGAACCAGTCTGTTGCCAAGAGACACAAAACTGATATCACTGGTGAGTAAAGCCATCTTTGGGAACGTAGGAAACAGCCATCGACCTCATGTTTGGGGTTTGACTTAGTCAGCAAGACGTCAAGGAAGAAAAATTAACCTTTTGTTCTAAGGTTTAAAGCTGACCATTTGTATCCACCTCCGAGGGAGAATCAGCCTGCCTGAGCAGCACGCTCGTGTCTGGTGCTGCTCTGCATTCAAACAACGTGGTTGGGGGGGGGTTAATGCTTATTTTTGTTTTGTGAGGCAAAACATAAAAATCCTGGCTCCGACTTGGGGCATCTGGGCAAGTGAAGCATCCTCTGAGGAAACCCAAATGCTGGAGGTGGACCTCCCCATGACACTCAGAGAATTCCAGAATGGTTTGGTTGGAAGGGACCCGAGAGCTCATCTAATTCCCCCACACCTTCCACTAGACCAGGTTCCTTCAAGCCCCATCCATCCTCACCTTAGACACTTCCAGGTGTTGGACGTACCCACTCCTGTGGGTGCACACTGATGTGACCCAGCTGAGTGGAATTTTGAGACTCCAACTGTAAACATCCAAAAGTTTTCACATTTAAAACTCCAGCCACCAGCAAGCTCTTCAAATACTTATTACTCCAATTGATGAGTAACCTGAGTATGTCCCTGCATTTGGTTCTGGCACCTCTCTTTCCCTCCTCCAACCTGCAATACAGATGCAGACCATTTCAAAAGGAGTAATTTTCCCCTCAGAATTTTTCTGCCACAAGTATAAATACAGATCGCTGCCCTTCCCAGTTATGGAAATAAAATTCAGTGCCTTCAGGATTCCTTCAAAATACAAAAATATAAAACCAACACGACTGCTTTCGGATCTTCAGACTGTTTCTCTCAGGCTCTCTCTGGACTGCTGCTTTTCCATTTGTTTCAGTGAAGTTAAATAGTTGGAAATTAAGAATCTAATTAAGAAATACAGTAATTAACTGTAATTAAGAGTTACAGCATGATTTGGAGGGTTTTTTCCCCCTAATCTGGAGCATAAATTTTTGCATGTTAAATTAAAAACTCCATTTAGGAATCAAAATGTTAGAAGGCGGTGAAGCAACTAGATATCAGTTTGATATTATCCAGGAAAGGTCAAATTTAAATTATAGGACATGTTTAAAACATTAAGTTGTTGGTGTAGCTTGCGGCTTTTGCATTTCAACTAATATACAGATATAAGAGCATATAGATATATAGAAGTATCCATACCACAGGTGTTCCCTACCAAATCACCTTCAGAGATGGAAAATTCAGCATTCCACACTGAATAATTAGGATTTCCAGGTGTTTTTTATCCCAAGGACTCAGAAGCACAACAAACCTTCACCAGGACTGCAAAGCAAGGAATCCTGATAGATGGGAGCCTTAGTGCAAACAACCAAAAGTCGGTTGATGGAAATAGGTTGTGGGGTTTGGGGGGGATTTGTTTGGACTAGAAAATAAAATGTCTTGATATTATGACAAGAGAAAAATATTCCCCAGTTGTGGGAAGGGAGCTGAGCTGTGCCAGACCAGCATGTGGGCAGAGAGACACAGGGGGGCTGGGAGGGGGTGAGGAGAGTTAAAATTCCTACCACAAAACATAAAATGAGATTAAAGGAGACATTTTGGCCACGAGGCCTTCTTTCGTCTGGAGAAGGCCTCAAAGCCAAAGTGTCTCTTCTAATCCTATTTTCTATTTCGAGAGTGCATTTTAATAACCCCTTTGTATATGGTACAATGACTTTAGCAAGTCCTATTTTAAGCAGATTTTCCACACTAGAAGGCAAAATGGGTTAAAATAATTGCCCCTTACACCTCGCACATGTGACACTTTGTTTAATCTGGTGTCGGACACTGGGGATGAACAATGCAGAACAAGGTCCATGGATAAAAGTGCCTTTCAGGATCAACAGCCCAAGGCAGGGAATGGGGGAACCAGGCTGAGAAACACAGCTCCCTCCCATCCATATCCGGTCCCTCACCTTCCCACCTGGATAGGGACTTGGCTGATGTCACCACACCCCAAAATTCCTCCCTCTTTGTGTAGTAGGAGGAACTGGCCACGTTCCAGCAGGTGGGAGGAATGTGCAGCTCCAATGCGGTGTCTCCAAAGGAAAGACCATCCACAGCTCCACTGTGGTGTCCTCAAAGGAGAGACCATCCACAGCTCCACTGTGGTTTCCCCAAAGGAAAGATCACCCACAGCTCCACTCTGGTGTCCTCAAAGGAGAGACCGCCCACAGCTCCAACGTGTATCCCCAAAGGAGTGATCACCCACAGCTCCACTCTGGTGTCCCCACAGCCACTATCTCATTGGCCAAGCTCACCCCTGTCTTGCTAAATTTGCAAAAAATCTGCACCTGGATGATGTTTCCTTCTTCACCACATATAAAAAAACCCCACAAAATTGTGCAGCTTGAGCACGAGGTTAGAAGTTTCTCTTGTTTGCAACAAAACTCAGCCTTTCTTGAAGATATCAGGTGAAATCCTGTTCCTTAGAAGCACAACAGCCCAAGGGAGAGCCACCTGTGCTGGGCAGCCCTTGCCTTCACCTCCCTGCCCTAGGTCATGTTGTGGGAGCTGAAGCTCCCCCATCGCTGACTCTTGGTTCTCCATCTCTCTGCCCTTTTACAGCCCAAGTGATGGAGTCATCATCCTTGGAAACATTCAAAAAATGTCTGGGGATGTGGTTTAGAGGTGAATGGGCAGGAGGTACCTCCAGCAGGAGAATGAGTTCTGCAATCCCACAAAAAATGGAATTTCCATGCCCAGAAGAACCCTAGTAGGACCCTTGGTTCTGCTAAGGGAGGTTGTATGATGAAGTTCCCATGTAAAGATCATGGAATCATAGAATTGTGTAAGTTGGAAAAGCCCTCTAAGATCATAAAGTCCAGTAGTTAATCCAACACTACCAATTCACCATTAAACCATATTCCTAAGTGCCCCATCTTGATGTTTTTGGAACACTTCCAGGGATGGTGTCCACAGCACTGCCCTGGGCAGATGATGCAAAATACCAGAAATATCAAACTACACTCATGAAACTGCAAATATCCAAGTGACAGAAGGGGAATGGACATGCAGCAGTGAATGGGATGGCACCAAACAGGGGAAAGGCAAGGCTGATGAGACAACTATTCATCTCTGATGATGAAAATTGGATGGAACAACAGAAAAAAATCCAAGTTAGCAGAGAAACTCCTGAAACAAAGAATATGCAAAACAAAAAAAACCAATTTTGTCCTCCCTACACAGCATCAACCAGCAGTACCCAACCTCTAGGCAGCCCACAGAAGACCAGCAGTCAAACTGAATTAAAGAGGAGGTTCAAACACCACCAACCACCCAGCAGCTCCCTGTGCCCCTCCTTGATGGAGGCCACCAGCTATGCCTGGATGGCACAGGCAGCAGAGAAATTCAACCCCTCACCAGAGGGATCAACTGGGAAATACAGGAGAAAGCACCAACAGGCCTAAACATCACAGGGTGAGCTGCAGAATAAAAAATTAATTGTCAAAAGGACAGGTTAAGTACAACTGAAATTTTTCTGCATCCCAGCAGCGCTTTGCGGTAGCCAATGCTCAGGGCCAACGGAATAAAACAAAGCAGGTGAGAAATACAAAAATCTATGTAGCATGAAATATCTCTAAGAGACTTGTTTAGTGAAATTAACTAGTAGTTTAATAGAAAAAAGCTTGATGTATGAGAGTGCTCCAATTTCTTCATAGAAATTAACATTTCAATCCTGTTTTTATCTAGAAGTCATTAAACTGTGCAACATGAATTATTGGAACTGTAGCAGAGAATTAACTCTATTCATCAAGTAAGTCCAAACAGTTTAGAGTGCATCTGTAATGAAAAAATAGCTCCACATTTCTATCTCTTCTCATTAAAGTAAACCAGTTTTCCCTCTCTCAGTATATAAAACTGTCTTCTCCTCATGTAATTTATATTACCATAAGCCAGCTCACATTCTAAACTATTACACGCCTCCAATTAATTTTTGCAGCTTTTGCCTGAAAATTTAATGAGATAGTAGTGTATGAACCTGCTGACTCCAGATTACATGTGTGCTTCCAATATTAATGTTGGCATAAAATAATCTGATACATACTTGATGAGAGCTTTCCACTATTGTGAGAGTAGTTAAGGGCAATATGTAAACCAATTCCACTGATTTTCCTTCTCCTCCCACCACGTCTGCCATAAAAAATACCCCCAAAACCAGCTAAAATTATCAGTCTGAAATTGCAGAGCCTTGAGTTAAGCACTCATGAGACAGGTAACATAACCAGATCTTCCCTGGATGTTTCAAATTTATTTCTCACCTATTAACATTTATTTTAGGACTACACTTATTTCTAAATGCTTTTACTTTTGAATGCTGAAGAGGAGAGGGACACCAAGGCCACATTGGCTGGGGTTTGGAGCAGCCTGGTCTAGTGGAAGGTGTCCCTGCCCATGGCAGAGGTTGAGTGGAACAAGATGAGCTTCAAGGTCTCTTTCAGCCCAAACCATTCTGTGATTCTGTGCTGGGATTTACTTCTCCCCCAAAAGAAGGGCATATTTTAAATTCCCCTCAATGCCACCCTAACATTCACAATGCTTGAAAAATCGAGAGTTTGCATTGGTGCTGGAAAACCAAGGGGGATTTGCTTCTCAAGAGTTTCCCTGGTTGCTTTCTCTCTGCAGCTCATTTTATGGGGATAACTCTTAGTTAATTTTATGAACTGTTCTCCAGCATATTAGACAAATAACCTTTTCTTCAGAAGGACACATTCTTTGAGACTAACATTAAAAGGGAAAAATTGTAATATTCCTTTCCACTGCGACTTCAATTTACAACCACATATTGGGCATAATATGATTTTAATATCTACGTGCCCAAGAGAAAAATTGGCAAATGCGATGCCCTGCGAGATCAAATAATTTTATATATAGACTTAAAAACACTCATTTGGCACTCTTTGGTACAGCCCTGAATTTATATTTACAGGAAACTATAAACTGCTCGTGGTGAGTCACAGAGTCCCTGAAAACATGGATTTTGCACCGAACTGGCAGGAGCAGGGGAGCTGTGCCAGGGAGCTGGCACAGCCTGGAAGTGGGAGCCCAGTGGCTTTTACACTCAGCCCCACTGCAGCCCAGCACCTATCCCAATTAAACCTCCCCCTTGCACCATTAACACCTGCATTATCTCTGTGTTTCAAGCACAGGAGAGAAGCTGCTGAATGCTGGAATAATTCTGGCTCAAGGAGAGGATGTTTTGGGACACAGACAGCAAAGCCAGAATGTTCCAGCACCTGTCAGGAGAAGAAGCCTCACACCCACTATGTGATGCACAGAGCCCCAAAACTCTCTGAGACTGGAGGAACAAACCAGTCAGATAAAAGACTGGGAGAAGGGATGGACAGAAGTGGACGGCAGGAGAAATAATATACAGCAAGTGTGGAGGCCAACGACTGCACACTTTTAACAGCTCCCAGTGGCTTCAAATCAATTTACATTTAAAATAAATGAATTAAATCTGATAATCTCTGATACCACTCAACCTATTTGCTCCAGGGCACTGAAATTCAAATATTCTCCAGTTCTGAAAATAGGCTTTCACCCACACGACAGACAAATGAAGACAAAGAGTCCTCAGCCCAAACGCCACCTCCCTGGTTTTCACACCATCAAATGGCAAAATCCATGGTGTTCCATGGTGTTCAAGACATTTTACTACTATGACTTTTGCCCCTTGCAGTCCATCTCCTGCATTTCTAAGGTAGTTCTAAAAAGAAATATTTTGGTTTTAATTCCAGAAAATCACACCCATCCAAATGACACCAAACAAAAAAAGTGGCATCTACCCCTGGCTCATGAGAACCCCGCAACCTGTATCCTGCTGCCACACTGGATGGGACCACACCAAAAAAAAGGGATTACTGCACTGATTTTGGCTAAAAAGAATTTTTCTGGTTTGGCAGGCAGCTATTTTCATCTGGAATCTGATTTTCAGTAGGCTGTCCAGACACAGTCACGACGCTGGGAACCAGTGGTCCAGCCTGTAACACACACATGATGATGCATATCTACATATTTATATCTACAACTCACTGGACTCGCTGTTGAGGCTGGTTTACCTTTTCTTTTACAGATTTTAAAAAATCAACCGTGCACTTTTTTTTTTACACAAGCATGTCCTTACACTTAGCAACTGCTCACACCTTTGTGCGTCAAAAGAAACATGTAATTAAATTAAGAGATGCACACACTCTTCCTTTTCTCCTGTCTCTTCTCCTTGAATGCCACGCCAGATAGCAAATCAAAATCTGCATTTAAATAGAATATTTTTAATGTATGAAAGTGGGCGGCCTGAGGGTAAAGAGGTATTGCATTCACTCACCATATGCACAAAATTGCATTTAAAATGTGATACTACGCTTTAAAAATTTATTGAATTTTTTTCTCATTTCAGTACCTTTTGTTTTATTATAACAAAATCTTCTGCTCTACAGAGAATTTTGTATCAAAGCCTGCTAATAAAAATAATGTGATATTACATCATTTGATCAATTTAATCTCGAGAAAAAGGATGATATTCAATCACATCTCATAAGTCACTATCTCTGGTAATTCCGGCCATTATTCAGTGCGAAATCCAAGCAGTCGGAATTCATTAACACAGGGCTGCTACAAATCTGCATTTTCCAGACTTTGTCAGAAAAGGCAGCAGCCCGAACTCAGTGACCTGGATCTAACATCCTTTCAGCAGAGAGGGTCTGGCTGCCCAAGCCCAGCTCCCTTCCTGTGCTGGGACAAAGCCACCGGCCAAGTCACGGGGGCTTGGGGAGCCCTCCCTGCCAGAGCAGCACCCCGGCTCTGGGGGGAGATCCTGGGGTGGCTCCCTGCAAAAAGAGGGGCTCTCCCCTCCCAGGGCGCCAGCACCAGTGACATCTGTCAGGGCTGAGGTGTCACATCCCATCGGGCAGCCCGCGGGGTGACGGCCACCCAGCGGTTTTGGCGCTGTGTTATCGGGTCAGCACCTTCAGGGGGAAAAAAGGATGAAAAGAGTGGATTTTGAGGTAAATGAGATCTTGAAGTAGCTGCAGTGAGAGGCTGCAAAAAACACAGAGAGGTTTGTGGGTGTGGTGGAACCCCAACCTTGCTGAGCCACAGGGACAACAGCAAAGCCTTGCCAAACTCACTGGTGCAAAATCCAGCCACAGTTCAGCAAAGCCCTTGCTGTGGGATGCTCAGTGTGTCAGCAGGTTTCCATGTCCCACCCACCTCCCAGAGCCCCTTTTGTGGCTGAGAGATGCTCTCCATCCCTTGTTGCCCTCACAACGCTTCTGCTGGCCACCCAGCAGCTTTTCCACCCAGCCAGGAGCAGTCTCCCACCAAAACACTCCCAAACCCAGGAACATGAGAAGTCCCAAGCAGGAACATGCTGTCTTCCAAGAATTTTCCATTGACCTCATCCATAAAATCGTAATAAAAGTAACAATTTAGTTCTAATTAGACCATATTTTTTGACCAATGACTTCACCTCTTCACCAAACAAACAAGCTGAGGAAAGCTCATAACAGTGCTTGTGTTTATTGCTGTACAAAGGGTACAGCTGCTGTACAAGAACAGAGTCCCAGCCAACTTCAGTGGCATCAGTCCTGGTTACCAGAGAAGATCTCTTTATCTTACCACATTTCTCAATATCTGTAAAAACTGCAGTGATTTCCACTCCACAGCTCAGGTGGGGTTTGAAGCAACCACAGTGTTGTGCTCCAGAAGCACCTTCAACACCCCATGGATCACAGACTGATAGAATGGTTTGGCATGGAAATGACATTTAATGATCATCTGATCCAAAGCACAAGGCTGCAGAGCATTTCTACTGAGCACAGGTCCTACTCTACTCTCACCAAAGCCTGTAGCATTGAAAAGCCACTTTGGTTGGATAAATTTAATTTCCCCATAGAAATGAGGCATTTCAGCATGGACTCAGGGAATGGTTTGCGTTGGAAGGGAGCTAAAAGCTCATTTAGTTCCACCCCCTGCCATGGCAGGGACACCTTCCACTATCCCAGGCTGCTCCAAGCCCTGTCCAACCTGGCCTTGGGCACTGCCAGGGATCCAGGGGCAGCCACAGCTGCTCTGGGCACCCTCTGGCCTTACACCCTCACAGCCAAGATTTTCCTCCTAATATCTCATCTAAATCTACCCTCCTACAGCTTGAAGCTGCCCCTCTTGTCCCCTGTCACGTGGCTGTACCTGCTGCCGAGCTCCTGCTGCTGAAAACAGGCTGAAGGGAAATCACTGCACCCAGGGAACGCCTCTGTATCAGCATCATTTTGGCTTATTCTGCACAATTCACACTTCAAACAGAGATCCTTTTCCATTTTCTCCCTCCTTTGGTAGATACCAGTGAAACATCCACCACTGACAGCAGCCACACTGGATTACTCTAATGCAAGTCAGATCTACATTGCCCAAGACCTTGCCTAGGAGAAAAGCATCTCCTAAGTGAGCAGCTTAAACCCACAGAGCAGTAAAACCCCACCCACCACCACCAACCCACTGCTGCTCTCGTTTGAGAAATATTACAGTGCACTGCCAGTCACACAGACACAAATCTGCAGCAAAACTCTGAGCCCAGAAAGGTGAAAGTGATTATGTGTGAGAGCAGATGAGGCTGCTGCAATTCCAGAATAAAATGGTAACGTGCTGTTGGTAGCGAGCAGTACATTGTTTTAACGTGTTGTGATATTTATAAATATATGAAGTTTAAATAATCAGATGACAGAGAGTTCCTTTTCATCTCCTGAATGTTTATTATTCTTCACACATTAGCACTTTTTCCCCCAAATGTTATATCTTCTGCCATTTATAATTAATTTTAACAGCTTCTGCAACTTATCCCACAGGTTGTTGCTGTTTCTTTTAAACAGCGTGCTGCTGAGAAATTGATTTGTTTGCTCTGTGTGCCTACAGAAATCACATTATGAAATATGCATAAATGTCATTTCTTGGGCTGCTTCTGAGGATTAGCAGAGAAGAAAAGCTTGCTGAGGAAAAGGATGAGACAAACAATAACAAAGCCCAACTTAACACTTAAATTCAGCCACATTCCCAGCCCCTGAATATGGGAAACTCCACGGACTACACTGCATTTACCATTCTGATGGTGTTGTTTTGATACATACACATTATTTATGGATTTTTTCAAAAAAAATCACCCTTTCATCCACATGTAATCAGAGCAGACTCTTATCCCCAACACCTTCCCATGCATGGGCTCAAACAGGTCCTTCCTCTCCAGCCCAAGAAACCATAGCTTGGAGCACCCATTTGATGCCTAAGGTTTGGCTTTTCTATTTTTCATATTCTGTGCTCCTTTAGTGTGTGGGTCTGGGTTCACATTTAGTGGATGGTGAGCTCTGTGCACAGAGCAGGGAGACAAAACAATTCCTGCTCCAGCTGGGCACCAAGGACAAATGAGCCAAATCTCAGCCCAGGAGCACAAACCCCGTGGGCTGGAGAGAGAAAAACAAGCAGGGTGGGAGTGCCTGGGCTAAAGCTGGGCTGGGACAATGAACTGCAAGGTGGGAATGGAGCAGAGCTGATCCCAGGGAGAGACCCCGTGCCCGGCCGGGCATTTTGGGGCCATTTTGGGTCATCTTGGGTGCAGCCCTGGCTGGGCTCTGGTGCTGCCCAAGGTGCATCCATGGAGGCCTTTTAATAAATCCCTGCTTCATTCTTTAGCTCTGTCTAGTCTTTGCTCCAGGTCAGCTTCCCAAGGCCTCACAGTGCCCACAGGGTCAGCACAGAGCCTGCAGATGGCACCTGGGACAGTCACGCTCTCAAAGGTTTTATGACAAAACAAAATCCCACATCCCAGCTGTGCAGTCCAACATCACAGAATCTGAGCTGGAAGAGATCCACAAGGATCACCCAGTCCAACTCCTAGCCCTGCACAGGACAGCCCCAAGAACCACAGCATATGCTGAGATTCCAGACCAACAAAACACAGCAGCACCCACGGATTCAGACAAAAAGAACTTTTCCCCAGAGTCTGGAGCAGGACCTGCCCTGCCCTGCCCAGTGGAGGCAGAGGCAGCCTCCAGGGATTGCATGGGATGCAAGGCAGCTCTGCCATGCTATCTCCCACTGCAGAGCAGGCTGAATGACACGTTCTGAAATGCAAACCAGATATTTTTCTCGGAGACTTCGTTAGACACATCACTCTCCTATATTATTACAGAGGGCTGTCAAAACAGCCTGGTGGGAAAGCTCTTCCCCAGACATGTACAAGTATAAATTGTCATAGTATAAAGTAAATTCCATTAACGGCAACACAGTCATTATTTTGCATAATAAAAGTAAAGGCTCTTTGCTTGTGATCTATGTATTTACGACCATGGAACCAACTAGCACTTTCTCTTTTCTGATGCCTTTGTTAAAATTACAAGATAATTGGTTGCTGTTGCAGATATTAATGTCTGATAACAAAGTGCCTAAGGCAGGAAAGCTGAAGTGGTAGTGAAATAGCACCAGTGACAAACCTAAAATTCGTGTTCTCCGAGGAGTAACCAAACCAACTGAAAGAAAATAGTAATTTTTAATTTATATCATCACAGGCATTATTTGAATGATGCATATTGCAAATTCAGAGCAAAACTTTTTAAAAATACACTTTTAAAATACACATCTCTTAATTCTGGCTATGAAACCCCCCAAAAACCCAACTGAAATATTTCAAGGACTCTTCAGAGTTCAGAATTCCCCAGCATTCTGAGGGGTATCGAAGAATCAGTGTAAGCCCTAAAACAAGCTGGGTAACATCTCTGCTCTAGAAACAGATGTATTTCCACCCATAAGGGAAAAAAATTATTTTGAAATACCTGAGTTCTCAGTGATTAATGCCACTGCATTCCCAAAAACCTGCACTTCCAGAGCATGTCCACTCTGGTTGGAAGCAGGAGCGATGATACACAGGAATACTCAGCCCTCCCTGAGTTTACACACACGTTGTGTTTATGAATAAAATTGCAGCTTCAAGTCTCAGCCATGATGAGCAATTGGGAGCCTGGCTGTTATAAATACCATGCCAATTGCAGCAAGCTGGGTTGGGGATAGTGTATATTATTTATTACAATTCACTCTGTCATGGAATTAAGCACATTGAGCCAATTTCAATATGAGCACAGGGGGAAGAAGAGATTACATTCAAATGAATAAAGTTGCATTGAAAACAAAACAATGTCATCTGGTAGCTTTTTTTTTTCCCCCATGAGCTGGCTCATTAATAGGAAAAAAATAACCTGCAGTTACTCACTCTGCACCTTCTCTGTCCCCTCTCCCTTCCTGTTGCGAAACCAGGGACATTTCTGGCATCTCCTCTGGGAAACTTGATGGCAATTGCTCAAAAGCTGAAGGATGGCAAGACCCCAAGGTGTAAATAAGAAAAACAAACATCTGCATCTGCTGTTACAAAGGATTCCTCACTAAAAGTCATTCACTTTTAGTTTTTTAATTATTGTTCTGTGATGGACATGATACCATTAATTTAATTTCAACTTGCATTTCCTATTAGTATAATCTACTGAGTTATCTCCACAGCAGTAGCAAAATCACTTTATGGTGAGCTATATCACTTCAGAGTTAATTACATGTATTTTAGGTTTGATAAATGAAAATAGGGTCTGTGATTAATTGAAGGACAATCAATATGATCCAGCTATTAGACAGCTTGATGAGGTATCCAGTGTATGAATATAATCTATAGTAATCAGCTAATTGAAGACTGTGGACTAAAAAGATTTTAGGAAATCCGAGCTTCAATCTGAAAAATATCCCAATAAAATGGATGAAGGAAGAATGCTCACAAAACCAAGGAAGGTTTAAGACCCGTTCCTATTTTGGTTGGTTTTAAACAAAAAGAAATTGCTTCACTGACTTAAAAAAAACTGCTTACTGTGATAAAACACAGAAAACAAGATGGATTTTGTAAGTGAATCATCAGAGTATTTCTTATTTACCTCCCCCAAACTCCTTGAATCATATTTTACTAACGCCTTGCGATTCCTGGAGCTGACAGAGATGGTTAAATAGTTTCATTAAACACACTCTGTCTTGGTGTAGCCACATCCTCCATCAAATTAAACAGTCAAATAGTTGAACAAATGAACCTTTTTCATCTCTTCTGACATGAAACTAAGTGCGCAAAATAGGCATATACCGATGTGGGTTAGGCTTGTGATTCCAAAGGACAGCTCAGGAAGGGAGGAAATAATCAATAGGAGCAAAGCTGGAGTGTTCCACGTTCAGAAAAATATGGAATTGGCGAGTGCAATCCGTCCAGCATCAGCATAAATGCTGACAACTGTTAATCTACTGTAACCTTGATTAATGGCTGCAGTTGTCCATTAATACCAGGCGTTTTAACTTACTACTAAAATTGATTAGTCAGTTAAGAATTCAATCCTAATGCTCAATAAAACTGCACTTTCTCTGCAAAGGCAGTACAGAAAGAGGTGATGCAGCCAGCAGCACTGCCATGCCTAAGGAGGGGCAGAGGAGAGGAGGAGCAGGGTGCCAATCCCAGTGCCATTCCTGGCTGGCACATCCATCTCCATGCTCCTCTCTCCAGATCTGCTGTCTGAGGTGGAAATACTCGAGTTCAGTCCTTTGGGGAAACCCACCTGGGCACCACCTTAGGCTGGGATGTGCCCCTGGGAAGGACAATCCCCCCAAGCTGAGTATTGCTGATGGGATCTCGTTCAACAGAGAGGTCTGGCGTGATCTTCCCAACTCCTCCCCTTCCCCCTCAACACCACCCTGTGCTTTTCTACCTTTCCCAAGCCATAACTTCCATCATTATTATTATTATTATTTTCCCACCCCTTTTGCTTTCCCAGCACCAGCCACGCTTCAGTGTGTACAGAAGGGACTCAGCAAACACCAAGGGGAAATGTCAGTTCTCTGCATCACTTGTTTTTCCCCAAATGTCATGTGGGGGTACAGGATTTCACACCACGTTACAGCAGCAGTGCCATGGCTACGGAGCTCTCCAAGCTCCTGCTGCAAACCTTTCCTTCCAGGGGGCCCTTTGCCATGGATACTTCAAACACCTGATAAAAGGATTTTAGCATCCAAAAAATCAGGTTTTGGGCTGCACCTGGAGCCTGGCAGCTAGCAGGGATGCTGGAGAAGGAAACCAAGGAGGCAGCACCAGTGCAGAAGGGAAGAACACTCGGTGCCAAGAAAATCATTTGTCATGAGAGAAATACCTTTTAAAAGCTGTCTTCAGATTCAGCTTAGATGAAGGAGATGTTTTCTGAACAGGTAAAGGCAGGAAAGCAATTCTGAGGGTTTCTTTGCCAAGGGAGATGTGCTTTAGAACCAAAATTACAGACCCTTTCCTTTAGGTCCCCCTAAATAGCATAGAAACACAAAATTGCAGATTGGTTTGGGTCAGAAGGGACCTTAGAGATCATTTACCTACAGCCCCCTGCCAGGGCAGGGACACCTTCCATTACACCAGGCTGCTCCAAGCCCCATCCAGCCTGGCCTTGGACAGTCCTGGTGCTCACAATCCTCCCAAGGATCCAGGGACAGCCACAGCTGCTGTGGGCACCCTGTGCCAGGGCCTCCCCTCCCTCACAGGGAACAATTTCTTCCCTATATCTAATCTAAATCTACCCTCATCCTGCTTGAAGCCATCCCCCCTTGTCCTATCACTACATGCCCTTGTGAAAAGTCCCTGAGGAGAGCAAAAAATGACAGCTAAAAAATAACCCTGGAAGCAACAGAAAGAATCTGCTTTGGGCACTGGCAGCACCAACTCACAGCTGCAGATCCAGTTTGACCTCTTCAAATGATTATGGAGCTGAATTACTGTAAAGGTTCTCTAAGCACACCCTCCTCCAGCATCCCTGTACAAGCAGCAGCCCCTGGAGACAGGAGCAGTAATTTGGAGCACTCAGGGAATGCAGCAGTGGAGCCTGGGGTAAGATGCACAGATGCTGTTTTCAATTAACATTTTCTAAGTGCTGTTGAAAGCAGACTGAAGAGGTGCTGAAGTGACCAAGCCGTGGTCCTGTTCCAGCCAGATGCAGCCAAAGTCTTCTGAAGCTGACTCCAGAAAGGTGGGAGTAGCCCCAAGACTGCATTTAGGTGCATTTAGGATTCCTGGCCACTGGGACTCCCAAGGAAGTTCAGGTCTGATACATCAGTGCCACGAGAGCTCCCACTAAGAGAAGGAATTAGATCAGCACCACCTCACCCAGAGCCAAACCCATGGTGGGATCAGCCCTGTGCAGGCTGCAGCCCTGCTCTCCCATGGATTCACTGCCAGTGCTTTGCCAGGATGCTCAGGCTTTCCTCACTTTCACATTGCACCCCTTTCCATGGGCCCAGAACTGCCAAGGGCACTCTGAGCACTGCAGACACTGCACACATCACAGATGATGGGAATGCCAGCAGCCTCCGGAGAGGCTCTGGGGACCAGACACTCTGCTCACTGCCCCTGTTACATTAAACATTTCAGAGGGACAGTAAAACTTGTTAACACACTGTCAAAAATAAAAAAAAAAATACCAGGAGAAAGAGGAAACTCCACACAACACCTGGAAGCCACCAAGGACTTCGGAATAAATCCACAGCTGATTCATAAGGACAACCCAGGACACAGGCTGGATTTTTTCATTATTTACCTGACCAGCAGCCTGGAAAACAGTGCTTCTGCACTGGCAGCACCCGAGGACATGAGCTGATTTTTCGTGATCTGCCAGGCTGCAAGACCAGATGCTGTGGCTGCTTCTTCCTGGAAACATTCAAGGTCAGGCTGGACAGGGCTCTGAGCAACCTGATCCACTGGAAGGTGTCTGTGCTCGTGGCAGGGGGTTGTAAGTAAATCATCTTTAAGGTCCCTTCCAACCTAAGCCCTCCTGTGATTCTGTGAGAACCCTTGGTGTTCCCAGCCTGCACATCCCACACTTGTCATGATTACAGCAGCACCAGGAATGATGCAGTGGCCTCCTCTGCAAAGCCCTTTAATAACATTAATGTCTGTCAGGCCAGACTTTAAGTATTAACATATGGGGAGAAAGCCAAATAACTTAATATTATTGTCTGTGCATCTGAAATAACACTCCACAAGGCCTCTTATCCCGAACATTAAACCTGCTTAAGAGAAGACATTTGAGCAGAATCAATTATTTTGCAGTAATTCTTCACATTGAATGAGGCATTTTAAGTATATGTTGTCACAGCAGAACTCTTCACATATTTAAAAGCACGTTTTCCATGAAATTTAGTTACAAAAACAATAATATGAATGAGAAATTATCCTTTATGCAGCAAAAGGCTTGAGAGCAAATCCTTCCCATGTCTGTAGACAGGAATATTCACAACATTACACCAAAGGTCCTACCAACACTTCATTATAAATTTCTCCCCTTATATTCAGGGAATTACAAAAATCTCTGCCTAGAGGGGATTGTTTTCATAAACTCAGTGCACAGGGGTCTCAGTACAGGCAGGAATGTTTATGGAAAATCTGAGATTAGAACATTTCAAACTGACTGGTTTCAAGTTGCACACATGTAAATCTATAAATAGCACAGGAAACGTGTGTATGAAAAGGGAAGAAATAACACATTGTGCAAAAAAAAACAAGTTTGTCATTACAATGGAAAATGAACATTTTTTTCTATTTGACTAAAATCTAATTTACTACCAAGCTATTCCATTTTGCTGCTAGATTGCCACGAGTGTTATCTCCAGGAGTTTTTAATACCAGCTCGTGCTTACAGCCCTCAGCAGGTTCTCTGCAGCAGGATGGGTTTAACCCTGCCAGTGACTTCCCCAGGAGCACAGCTGGGACACTTCTCCTTGCTTTGGGACCACACCTTGGCACACAAACAGGAGCTCCAGTGCAGCCCAGCAACTTCAAAGCACACAGAAACAGCAAAGCCCAGGTGTTAAAATGCTGGGCAGCCCCCTGATGCTCAAACAGGAACCCCACAAGGCTGGGCTTGATCCACCTCCTCCTGCCAACCCAGAAACGGGCACTGGGACGGGGTGACACTCTGGGGACATGGCCATAGGAGGGTACACACCTCCTGCCATCCCAGAAATGGGCACTGGCAGGGGGTGACACTCTGGGGACATGCTCATAGGAGGACACACACCTTCTGCCATCCCAGAAATGGGCACTGGGAGAGGGTGACACTCTAGGGACATGGCCATAGGAGGGCACACACCTTCTGCCATCCCAGAAATGGGCACTGGGAGAGGGTGACACTCTGGGGACATGCTCATAGGAGGACACACACCTTCTGCCATCCCAGAAATGGGCACTGGCATGGGGTGACATTGGGGACATGCCCGTAGGAGGGCACACACTTCCTAAAATCCCAGAAATGGGCACTGGCAGGGGGTGACACTCTGGGGACATGCCCATAGGAGGGCACACACCTCCTGCCATCCCAGAAATGGGCACTGGGAGGGGGTGACACTCTGGGGACATGCCCATAGGAGGGCACACACCTCCTAAAATCCCAGAAATGGGCACTGGGAGGGGGTGACACTCTGATGACATGCCCATAGGAGGTGACACCCAGTGCGATGCACAGGCTGTGGGTAGGAAAGAACGTTCTAAGCTGCCAAAGGAATGATGCTGGCAGAGCTCAGGGTGGGTCCTGCCACCACCAGGATGGGATGGCCAAAGGATCAGAGAGCAGCACTCCTGCTGGGGCAATGCACCATTACCCACCATAACCCTTAGTGCCTGAGGACTCTCAATAGTATTTGAACAAGAATCACCTTGGAAATGGTGTTGGTGATGTCCAGGCTCACAGCTCTCATCGCAGAGGTGCTTCCTGACCTGCCTGGCTGCAAGGTGAGCCAGGCTTGCCCCAGGTACCATCCTCACTGCCCCTTCACAGAACCACAGGGTCACAGGAAATAATCCAGAGCCACCCCTGCCATAGTCAGGGACACCTCCCACAGTCCCAGGCTGCTCCAGCCTGGCCTTGGGCACTGCCAGGGATCCAGGGGCAGCCACAGCTGCTCTGTGTAACCTCTGCCATGGGTGCTTTGCACTGAGTACAGCAACTGCAGGACATGCCCTGACAAGGGACAAAAGACCAGTTTGATGACCATAGGGTCATCAAAAGCTTTAAAGACAGCAATTACATCAGATGGATAAAATATATACTGCAACATCTAAATTAAATTAAAAATTAAATTAAAATTATTTTAATTTAGCTGACTCAGTTGGGATAATCCTACCCTCTACAGCATTAGGGCTTTGGCCAGGGAGGCACTGCAATCTCCTGAAATCTTATTAACTCAGCTAACTGCACTTTGCCTCTACTTTCTTCTAATTATAGATTGAAACTCTCTACAGCAGAGCCCATGCAGGGTGAAAGCAAATTTTAAACATTATGCTTTGCTGTAATGCACTGCAAGTATATTTTCTTTTGAAAGAGGCAGGGTGGATCATTTCACTGAAGTTCTCAGGATGTGAATATTTGAGGGCAAGCTCTGCTTTTGCAGTTCCAAGGGAAGGGGACAGCGAGGGAAGGCAGCACTGCTGGTACCACAGAGCTCCTCAGAAGATCCTGCTGACACAGCTTCCTCTTCATCTTTGTCTCATATCAAGTTAGTAGTCAATGTGTTATTTTAACAGCATGACAACAACTATACAGAATGTCAAATAGTTACCTTTTATCTGGAATTTTATTCCTGCCATATATTTCAATGGAAATATACAACTTAATGTTGTAACATATTTCATGGTGAAATGGGTAATAAAAAAAACTATAGACTGTGCACTTCCCCTACAACATAAAGGAGGAATGATGCTGGCAGAGCTCTGAAAAATCTCTGAAAAACACTGAAAATCTCTACTGTTTGCTACTCTTTGTTGTCCAAAATCTCTACAACAACCTACTGTGTCTGAACTATAAACATTGCTCTTTTCAAGGCTTTTATTTTTATCTTCTTAATGAAACAAAATATAAATACAAAATACACTCTGAATCCATCTGGCCAGCCTCAGTTTCAGCTCCAGACTGATGTAAGAATAGAGACAGAGGACAAACCCTTCAGACCACACTTAGACCCCACCACACAGCAGCCTGGTGTCCCTCACCCTGGAGTGAAGTGCTTTCAGAATCCCAGGGAAGGAGAAAATCAGGATCAGAAAATTTTACATCAGCAGGTGCAAAGCAAACCCCCTCTCTTATCTCCTGCACCATTCTGGTATCAGAATTCTGGGGTGCACTCAGGAGCTGCTTCTGGAATCTCAAAAAATGCACACAGAATCACAGAAGAGCTTGGTTGGAAGGGATCTTTAAATGCTGTTTAGTCCAGCCCATCCTGGGACATCTTCAACCAGCCCAGGCTGCTCCCTGCCCATCCACCCTGGCCTTGGACACTTGGAGGGATGAGGTGTCAAATGCCTCCCCCTGTCTGACAGGTTTTTAGTAATGCTCTTAGCAAACTGAAAGTTCCCGTGTTTCTTCAGAGAGATACATTTCCCCTTCTAAGTAAACTACAAACCAGGAAAGAAATATTCCCTGTCATTTTCCATACAGATGACAGCTGGTTAATTAGTGAAATTATAGCTTTGTCAATATCACTTCATTCGCTCAACCCCTCTTGCTATTCAAAAAAAAAAAAAAAAAAAAAAGAGAGAGAGAGAGCTGAAAGATGCAAACTCTTTCACATATTTGTGTTTACCCAAGAAAAGTGTCCCTTTTCGAGGGAGGCCTGATGGGCAGAGCTGTGACAGCCACAACATCTACATGGAGAAGTCTCCAGGACTCATTTACCACTCCCATTTAAGGTCTCCTGGCTTGGCCATGTCCTACATGAATAATTATACACAAATACACTGCTGGAGCACGAGGAGGACAGAGAAGTTTTAGGTGTTGAGAACATGAGGTATCTTAGGTGAATGATGCCTGGCAAGTTTTCCTGCTGGAGGATGGATTTACCTGAGGACCATCAGGCTTCTGAGCTTCCTCCTCCAGCATCCATGCTGAGTGTACTTGCTCTGCCCTCACTGTGCACCTTTCAGAGTACACAGGAATCCACCAAAAATCCATCAGACTCTGCCTTCTAAATATGCATCCCATCTAAATATGCATTCCAAGTTTTTATCTTAGGCTAGGTCTGCCCTCCAGCAGCACCTGCCTGGCAGGGGTGCACAGCCTGAGAGCTGCAATTAACTCCCAGTGCCGTGACTTTTCCCTAACCAGTGAACAGTTAAACCAGAATCACTACCTGCAGTTCTTGATGAGGTCAAAAAATGGAAAAGGATGGCACCATTGCAGCTGTATAAGCCAAGACAGTGCTCCAAGGCCAATGTCCCAGCAAACTGCTCCACTGCCAGCTCAGGACTCAGCAGAGGAGCCTGCAGGACCTGCAGGACCCCCTTCAGAGGAGGTTTCCAGAAACATGACTACACTCTGAGCTCCCTCTTGGCCTTCAGAACCTGCACAGCAGCCTCCAGCTCACCCACAGGCTGCCTGGTGCCCCAACACACAGCAGCCACACAACAGGGCACCCTCAAAGGACTGGCAAGCCCTGCTCTGTTCACACCAGGGCAGGTACAACCCCACAGTCCCAACCTTTCCTGGGCCAGGCATGAGTTCAGCCTCTGTACTTGCCCAGCAAACCCATGCAGCCTGCAGTCATGAGAACAGGAACAAAGCAAAGTCACTGAATCCCTGGTTTTGTTTGTTCACACTGATTCCTCTTCAACTGCACCCTCTCTCAGCAGGAAAGCCCAACACACTGGATGCCCATCCATCCTGGGGTGACACCAGCTGATGACACACAGCTGGTGACAGCAGGCTGGGACAAGTCTCCTTTGTTTTGGGGAGCTCCCCAGGATTACTGCTCCAGGTCCCTCCTTGAGAAGCAGCCTGCCCTGGAAGCACCAGGATGTGCTGCCAGCCCCAGCCTGGGGGGCTCTGCTGGCAGGGCAGAGATGAGCAGGGTATTGGATCAGCAGGGTCCCCAGATGATGGAAGGAATGATGCATCTGACTCCATGTTCTCAGAAGGCTAATTTATTATTTTATGATACTATATTATATGAAAGAATATTTAACTAAACTATCCTAAAGAATATAGAAAGGATACTTACAGAAGGCTAAAAAGATAATAATGAAAACTCCTGACTCTCTCCAGAGCCCCAACACTGCTTGGCACTGCTTGGCCAAAGAGTGAAAACAACTCACAGCAGAACCCAATGGAACAGTCACCTGTGGGTGAACAATCTCCAAACACATTCCAAAGCAGCAAAACACAGGAGAAGCAAATCAGCTAATTATTGTTTTCCTTTTTTCTCTGAGGCTTCTCAGCTTCCCAGGAGAAGAATCCTGGCGAAGGGATTTTTCAGAAAATAGGACAGTGACAGCAGGGAGCAGCTCCAGAGATCTCCAGCACAGCCTGGGCAGCACCCTGCTCCTCACCCTGCTCCTGCCAGCAGCCAGAGCTCCTCATCTCCTGGAGACCTGCTGGGCTGCTTCAAGACCTGCCCTTGACACAAAGGCTGTGAAAGCTGGAGTGCAGAGCACCACATCCCACAGCTTCTCCCTTCCCATAGGAGAACCTTCCCAGCTTTGGCCCAGCAGCTTCATCATTTTGGTTCAGCATGATCACCATGCAAGAGGACACAAAGCCCATCACCAGCACCTCTCCAACCACACCAGCTCCTCGGTGGGAGCTGCTCCCTTCACCCTGGAAAGACCCAGCCAACCCCTCAGCTCTGCTCATCAAGACAGAATGGCAACCCCAGCTGGATGTGGGAGAGCCAACAAGAAGCCAAAGGCTATTTTGGAAGGATCTGAAAATCTGCTGAGCAGTGATTTATTCAAGAGATTCATCAGTTCACCAACTTTCCGAGGCTTCGGAGATGGTAGAAATGTAACAAGTGAGTCTCTTGCATGAATAAAAAATTACATTTTACATAAATTAAATATATAATTTGATTAAACATGTTTATGTCTCTGCAGTGACATTTAGAATAGGAAGTATTCATTTTCTGTTTTGAAAGGAAAAAACTCTTTCAAATGTAATTTGAAGCTGTCAAACCAATCTTCTTTACAGATCTTTTAAATGTCACATACCTTCGAAAGGGGATGGCAGATTCCTTTTAAATATGCAATTGCAAACAGTCCAAGCAAAATCAAGAATTTATTAAAATATGCTACTGACATTTATACTGATTAGGTATAGCCCTTTCCTCACTCCCTTTCGATAGACTCCCCTACAAAAGATGTGTCACAACAGCTCCATTAACTCTGTGCTCGCTCTAATTCCCCAGCACACAACACCAGCCCTTCCCAACCAGCAAAATCCAGCTGCAGGAGAAGAACCTCCTCTTCTCTAGGGGCAGTAATATGGATTTGTGCTCCCTCTACATGAAGAATTGTACTTTTTGATGATTTCTTACCAGCATGCCTGAAATTTACAACCAAAAATATTAACTGCACTTACTTTAAATCAAGTGGAGCACTACCCCTAATGGCTTTAAATGGGAGAGTGTGTTAATCAAACACATAAAGAAAACCCACTGCAACTCATTTCCAACAACTTCACAGGAGCAACCTGTATGTTTTGTTTTATAATCACAATATCTATCCTTTGATTATTCTTTATTTACCCCACCTAGAAGCATTTCTGGACTGGTTTTCCTTTCCCTTTTCTACCAGTGAATGATCAAGTGCAGCAATGATGGCAGCTCCCATTCCCAGTTGCTCCCCACTGACATATTGGACATTTTAGGGTCACTTTATTTTTTTTAAGAGACAAAGAATTTAATGATTATTTCTTCCCCTCTGTCACCAGGTCAGTGAAGTGCACAGGCATAACTCTCATTAGCATTAATGGAAATCCCCACTGTAAATTCTCCCCCGTGAAGCAACATTAAAAGCAAGGCCATCCTCACCAAGCACACTCAAACTGGAAAATAAAATATACCTCCCATTTCTTGCTACCTCCAAAGGGAAAATGTAATGGAGAGCAGGAGATTAAGCTACAATTCCTGTATCAAATCTTCTTTGTACTCTATAATTACTCAACACAACATACTCAATAGTTATTCCTTAATGATGAGAATTTGTTGCACGTTATTGAAAGATTTTATTCTAATGTTCTCTCAACTTTCTGGTGCATAACACAGCCAATTACAGCACAGCCACTGCAACATAAATCACCATCACCACCAAATCTGGCTGTCTTCAAGCTAATACTCAGTGCTTAAAAATCCTCCAACACCTACCCATCCACCATGGAAAAAACCACACTGGTGGGTTCAGCTTGTGAGGGGGAACAAAGTCATTTTCCACCAGTGCCCTTCCTTCCCTCCACCAACCACTGCAAAGGGTGACCAAGATTTCTGGGGATTCCCAAAGATGAGCTTTGGAGCTCGTGACATAAATATCAATACCCAATCCCTCGGTGAGCAGCTGCTCTCTGGTTCATGGGTCTGTCAATACCTTCTGCTGACACAACACTGATGATCAGTGTCAGAAACATTCCTTAAATACAGCCAGGGAAAGCTGAACGCTGTAGGAAAGCACATCCATTTTCATGGGTTTCTCAACAATACACTGTATGTCACTGAGGGCTCCTCCATCACTCCCCTAAATCACATCTCCCGCAGAAGCCAGGAGAGCTGGGCCACCAGAGGAGATCCTGCCTGACACCCACCTCACCTGGACAAACTCACACCACATGGGGAAGCTCATTTCTTCACTGAGCCCCTTGAGGGACACAGCACCATCTTCCCAGGTGAGGGCACTGAGCACCTGACAGCACAGCACCTCCTCTATCCCATCCACACCATTTTCCCTGCTCACACAAAAACCAACCAATCTTTTGGCTAGCTGAGGCAGTGTTATTCCCATTCCTGCACTTGGCAAGTGGTCCTTGACCAACACTCATCTGGAGGGTAGGCATAGCAAGGAACTTGTGTTCTGTTTCTGCTTCTCAGCATACTCAGCTGCTTTTATCCATGGTAACACACAAACACAAGAACAACCAAACAGCTGAGGTGTAAATGGACCAGCTCAGCCTCAGTAGTGTCCACCCCCCTTGGTTTGGGGAGTCCAGTCCCACCGATGCCTTTGGATTGCTGAGGAGCACAGGAGTTAAGCTTCCTTAATGCTTAAATCAACTTCAGTCAGTCCACACTACTTTCCAAACCTCCATAAGGTCTTCCTACAGGTTTTGTCCATAAAAACAAATGGTCTGGACTCCAGGCAGGACCCCCTTCCCTTTGCAAGGAATGAGTGGAGGAACCAACCACCAAACCCTGTACATGCAGCATTTGTAGGCAGTCCATTCCCCTGAGGAGAGCACCTTCAGTCCCTGAAGGTTTAACACTCACTAATGGCAGCCTTGGGAGATGCCAGCAGGCTGCTTTCTGTCTGGCATTTCTGTCTGTCTGTCACTTCTGTCTGGCATTTTCCCCAAGCACTGCCAGTGCAGGATGTGCCACCTGGAAAAGGCAGGAGATCTGCCCCGTGGGCTTCCCAAAAGCACAGCCAGTCTGATCCACATCTGAGCTACTCTGGAACACAGTTCTGGAGCCTGCCAGCAGCTGGTGTAAATCAGCATCAGGCCAGCAGCGTGGCAGAGAGCGGAGCCTGGCCTCCCCTCCCCGCTCCGCGGCGCAGGAGCATCCCTGATCTCCTCTGACAGAATCAGCGCACTCGTCACCAGCGTTCTCCTGAGCCAGAGCAGGAGGTTTGCCTTTATTTCCACTTTGCTGCACCCTGCTGACCCAGGACACGACTTAAACACACCGAGTATGGAGTGACAAGATTTAACAGTCGAGTGATAAGCAGGCTTGGTGCTAAAAGCCTCCTTGGGAAGGCTCTGCTTTGCCATGAGAGCAGCCCAGGCACACGGACACATCTCGGGAGAGCAGCCCGTGGAGGGGCCAGACCAACCCCATGTCTGCTGTGACAGCAGCAGGAGACACACTGACTCCTCTCAGACTGCTTTCTGTGAATTCCCAGCATGAGCTTTCCAATGACAACTGCAAAGTCCCCTTGGCAGGAGTCGGTCCTGTCCAGATCTGTCCCCACTTCCAAGCAGCCCCTTCACTTCTTGAGGGTTCCCTAAGCCAGCAGAGCCACAGAATAATGAGGCTGGAAGAGACCTCTAAAATCATCAAGTCCAACCACAATGAACAGCACCAGCAGCTCTCAGTGTTAGGTGTCCAGCACAGACACCATTCCTCCCTCCTGGATCATGCTGTCTGCTTAATTTGTGGAAGCAGGAATAGGGGAAGTGACCAGGGAAGGAAAAATACCTTAAGATAGTTATGGAAGAAATTACAGAACCATAACACAAACTCCACATAGAGTGTGTGAGTTCATAAGCATTTCTCCTGCTACAATGTAATTAATACTAAACATGCTGGGATCTTGTTCTTCTGATGCAGTATGGGCATTATTTTTGTTTTGTCCAGTTGGGTTTTTGAAAGCCATGGCTTCCTGCATTCCACAACAGAAACTTTACACCCACCAAACCTGGTACCATTTCATTTTATTCTTCCTGTCTCTATTCTATTTATTTATTCAGCTAGCCAATGTGAGAGGCCATAAATTGCACTGCTACTTAAGTCACAGGGGGAATTCCTTTAAACATAAGTAAAAACTCATAAATAACTTCCTGCAGTCAACAATGCATTCATTTTCTTCTCTGCTTTCTGACTAATCTTCCAGCTAACGAATCAAATCAAGAGCCCAAACGTAATTATTCTGTTGTGATAATCATCTCCTTCTATTGAGAGCATACCTTGGCTTATTTCTTCTCAAATTAAAACTATCAGAGAGGCTTGGGATGGTGGGAGAGAGAGGAGGAAAGGTTATGAGCCATTGATAAACCCAAGGTACAACAAGGAAACTCTTCAACTTGACCAAAGTCCTGCATCTTGAACAGAAGATTGGCCTTTTTGTGCTAGGTTGGTAAAAAAAAAGTGATGCCAAATCCAATTTAGCCTCACTTTTTATTAGTATGACTCACAGTACAGTTTTCAAGGCAATGAAGTGCATGATATAACAAAAAAAAATAGATGATTTTAGAAGCAGGACAATTCCCCTAAAGTTGCTGGAAGCAACGTAGCTACAAATAAATCCAGGAATTAATCTGTGACAAAATCAGTAGAAAGGCAAGAAACCTTCACAAAACATAAACACGCAGGACAATTTGGGGTGAACATTATTTAACCTTCCACGAAATTTCCAGTTTGCCCTGTAACTAGCCCTCAGCACTTCCAAAACTTCAGCACTTGCCCACCCCTCCTGCTTGCTGTGGGCAGTGACAGAGCCTGTGGTCATTCCCAGTGGGATGGAGGTCAGGATGATGCCCCAGGGGAACAATCCCACCCACAGCCACAGCCCCGCTGCATCACCATCAGATCACGGAGTGATGGCCAGCACCAACAGCAGGGCCAGCAGCATCAGGCTAAAAATAAACCCCAGAAATAAACTTGCCTTGGCTGCCAGCCTCCTGAGGATGCAAAGGCACAGGGCTGGAGGGGAGCGACAACAGCCCTGACACCATCCATGTGCATCCAGCACAGCCAAGGGACAGGGTCAGAGGGGAGGAGGTAAGGGACCCACCATGGGGCTGGAAATGCAGTGGGAAGGGAATGGAATCCCACAGCAATCCCAGAGGTGAGTGTGTGTGTAGCCTGCCCAAGCACATCCTCATCCTCCCCAGAGTGCAGCTGGGGAAGGGAGAAGCTGCCACAACCCATATGGGGATGTGATGCTGCAAGGCAGGGTCCAGGAAAGCAGAGCTGGAGGGCAGCTGGTAACCCTACTCCACATCATCTTCTTTTATTTCACTGCTTTATTTCGCCACCTTTAAACCAAACCCCCAGGACAAGTTTTTCCGTGCAAACACCTTTGGGAAGCCTTTGAAAACGTGCAGGTTTGAAACACAGAAACCACAAGCCAGGCCAGTCAGGCTGAGCCATTCCCAGTTAGGACATGAGCATTTCAGAGGGCACCCAGCTCATCCCAAAGGCTGCAGGTGAGGGAGCCAGGGTGCTGAAGAGAGTCCTGCTCACACAGCTCCAGCAGCATGCCCTGGCCAGCCCTGTGCCTCACCAGCACAGCCACACCTCAAAAACAAACACCTGGATTCCCTCATCTGACCTACGGGACTGCTTGTGTGTTACAGAGCTCAGGAAGGAGCAGCAGAGCCACTTGGAAAGTGGTTTTTTTAAATTAGTTAGTTTGGGGAAAGATGCACATCACAGGAGACAAGGCTCTGGCTGGTTAAACCCTTCAGGTGAAAGGGGATTATACTGCAAACACTGATGGATCCTGCAATGAGGATCACCACTGAACTGCTGACAGATGATTCCCCCACACAGCACACTTCACAACCTGAGGAAACCCTTCCAAGGCCAGGCTGCAGCCATGTGCTGGGGCAGGGAGGCAGGAGCAGCACAGACCCCAGAGCCTGACCCATCCCATGGATTTCAGTGAGGGAGGGATGCTCACCAGGCCACCAGCCACAGCTCAGGAAGTGTCTGCAGCACTTCCCACCCAGCAGACCTCACCTGAGTTTTCTGGGGGTTGTTTTTTAGCTTTGATGTATTTGTTTGATGTATTTCAAGTGATATATTCCTAATTCTGTATGATGGAAAGTGATTTTTATAGAAAAGCTGTGATTTCCAGATGAAAATGTTCATTTAGTGGTTCAGAGGAAAAAAACCCAAGAGATTTTACACAAGCACAGGCTCTCAGAGCTGATGGGGAGCAAGAGCCACAGGACCCTCGGCCATTTTAGTCACACAGCACAGAATTTCAGAATGGTTTGGGTTGGGAGGGGTCTAAAGATCATCTTCCAACCCTCTTCCAGGGTCAGGGAAACCTTCCACTAGAACAGGTTGCTCCAAGCTCCATCCAAGCTGACCACAGTCTTGGCCATTTAACCTGATGCTCTGCTAAATGTTCTGAAAGCCTCAAATAAACACCTCTTAGTGCAATAAAAAAACCTTCTATCATTTCTATCAGCAGCTTTAACTCCCTAACACTCCCTTGCACAAAGTTTACATTAGGAAAAATAATTAAACAGCTCTTGGACTGATTCTGTGCCTGCTCAGCAAGGATCAGTACCTTGGTAACTTCCTTATGACTTTACAGAGCTCCCTGTAATTCCCAGGGAATTACCAGAGTTTCTGGGCACACTTTAGTGCAGGTTATTTCAGGGTTTTGGCACTTAGCTGGTGGCACATGAACATGGCATCACTCACACAAGCCAACACCTGCACGACTCCCTGGAACAGATATTAAGTGCTGAGGGTATCTGAGATTCCAAAGGATGGCCACTGAATTCAGAGAAAAAACATCAATTTGTCAGGAAAATGCTGTTCCAAGAGCCCTTTCCTTCTGCACCAGCCAACAGGAAAGACATGGTGTACCAGGGAAACTCACAGCAGGGTTAGGTGGGATTTGGAAGAGACAAAGCAGAACACAAAAGGACTTCAGGCTCTGGGGCTGGGAGGTTTTGGGGCTGCTGAGCTCTGACCTCAGCCAGAAACCTGGAACATGCTGGTAACCCCACAGCACTGGTGGAGATGGGAGTGATGATGAGGCATTTAAATGGGATTTTGGGCAGGAATTGTTCCCTGGGAGGGTGGGCAGGCCCTGGCACAGGGTGCCCAGAGCAGCTGGGGCTGCCCCTGGATCCCTGGCAGTGCCCAAGGCCAAGCTGGACATTGGGGCTGGGAGCACCTGGGACAGGGGAAGGGGTCCCTGCCATGGCTGGGATGATCTCTAAGTTCCCTTCCCTCCCAAACCATTCTGAGATTCCCTGAGCCTGTGAAGCAGCAGTGGCCATGAGCTGTGAGGTGGCTGCCCCAGAAAATGTTCATTTAGAGGCTCAGAGGAAAAAACCACAAGAGATCTTACAGGAACAGAGGCTCACAGAGCTGATAGCAGCAAGAGCCATGGGGCTCTCATCCATTTTAGACACAGAACACAGAATTACAGAATGGTTTGGGCTGGGAGGGGTCTTGGGGAGCACAGACCTGACCTGGGGGTGCCTGCCCAGCTGGCAGCACACTCCTCCTGCTGTGGGGCAGGGGTGCCTGGCAGGAGCTCAGCAGGAGAGAGGATGGAGGTCAGGACCCACTGAACACCTCAGCTTTAGGTGGTGTGTTTCTAGCCCAGGAAGCAATACATTTTTCATGCCTTTTTTTTTTCTGTCTGCTATTTTCAAGTCCCAAAAAAGCTACTGGACACGGAGCATCATTATGCACACCACAACCTGAGCACAGCAGGAAATTTTAACATTTCAGCTGCATGCACAAAACCCTCTAACACATGTATATTTTATTTGATTTACTGCAATACTTTTCTTCCATCTCTTGAAAGTAATTTTTCTCTAAAGCGTAACTGCTTAATTGGCAAGTGTACAAAATATAATTACACTGCATACAAGTTACAATATTGCTTATGGGAATAACACTGTTGATGCATTCTGCTTTATTTTGTGTTTAATCTCTATTAAGAGATCTGTGTGAAAATAGCAAGGTACTCTTGATCTTATAAACATGACATGTAGTTCAGTCATTTCCCTGCCTAACCAAAGCCCAAACAAATCCAATTGAAAGACAACAGAAAATTCCTGGGCTAGCTTGGCACGTCCAAGTTAATAAAATTCTTATGTTCTCCTCTAAAGAAAGTGCAGTCCACAGGACACTTAAAAAGAAATTCCCCAACGTCTCCAGGCTGAGGTTTGTCACATCCATTACAGTCTGAGAGGGATGGAAGGACGTGGCACACAGGAAACCATGGCTGTGTGTGACAGCATTAGGGGGGTTTATTACATTCCCACAAGGACCTTTGCAATCCCATCTCTTACAAGGAAAGGATGAAGAAGTATCACAGCGACGTGCCTGACTCATGCCAGCACGGGGAGCAGTGCCTGGTGCTTGGCAGCAAAACCTCCCACCTCCTGTGCCCCTGGCTCTGCCAGCCAGGCCAATGCCACTCCCAAACTGCAGGAGGATGTGCTGGGAGAGGTTTGGGGTGGGTAGCAGGACAGGGTTCTTCCCCCACAGGATGGTGGGGCACTGAACAGGCTCCCCAGGGCTGCGTTTGGGCAAGGTGGGACAGGGTGGGATTGCTGGGGTGTCTGCAGGGTCAGGAGCTGGACCAGTGATCCATCCCTGTGGGTCCTGCTCAGGAGCAGCTGTGGAACCCTTCCAGCAGCCCATGCTGTGAGCACTTACACCCAGGAGTAAGTTACTCTCAGGAGGAGATGCCCCGTGCAGAAATGGATCTCACTGCTCTGACAGACACCTACCACTGGCAGTTTAAGTGCCTTAAAGGTTTATTTCATTTGCTGGAGTAATGAGATTAATGTTTGTTTGTTTAAGCTAAATCATACAAAGCCAAACATCTAAATGTCCTTAATTCACGGTATCAGCCCAGGCTGTGTTACCATGTGAGCCCATCTCACTGTCCTGCTTTTAACTGCACCAACAAATTCCTGCTTTGCTCCAGTTCCTCTCCCAGAGATCACACAGCACAGGGACACCTCGAGAAGCCAAATAAACCAATCAACATGGTCAGTATGACACTTTCCAACTCCTCGTTTCCTTGCCACTGGTTTTTAACATATTTGACTTCTAGACCTAAAAAACCCAGTGTAAATCCAGCAGATACAGACCTCTGTAAATATATTTTTAAATTGAGATAGACATGGCAGACCTCTGTGCATAGAAACAAGGGTAGATATACAGGTGGATACAGATATATATAGATATATAGATATACACACATATTGAGGGGATATGAAACAATGTTCCTGCCATAACAACTCCTGCACACTCAAGCAGCACACAGCCCAGAGCCCAGCAATCCCACAGACCTCACCCATGAATGATGGATGAGATGGGCAGACCCACCTGCAAACTCACCTAAAAGCAGAGTAAACCTGCCAACATCCAGCTGGATATTCCCAGTTCAAAAATAAAAATAAACATGCACACAAACACATTGCTTTTGTACCTACCACTACCCCAGCAATGTAGAATTAATGCTTAAATCTGAATTTCATCTGCTTTGATCAGTTTTCACTCTTCTGCTCATAGGTTTCTCACCAGGGACAGAGTTATTTCTATTGTATCATGGTCACCAAGAGCTGGCTGAGAGCTTGACTAAATTCTGCACAATTAGATACACAAATGACTACCAGAAAAAAAAAGGAATCCTGCACCTAAATTAACTCTCACCTGACCATGGCATTAGCCACAAAATGGACCAATACTGTGAACTTCTCACCCCATGCCAGGTACCTGATGCTGGCCCAGAGGTAACTCATCCCTGTGACAGATACAAGGCATCCTTTAAGGAAATGGTGGGAAATGAAGAACACACCATCTTTCCTGAGTGCTCAAGGTCCCACCCTGCAATCTCCCCCTCCAGACAGAGGTCTCCCCTCTGCAAATCACCCTCTGGAAGAAAATCTGTAATGCTGATGCCTGGGATCTGCAAATCCCTAGATGTGCTCATTTAAAGGATGGGCTTTCATGGATTCTGAGGTCAGGAGAGACCCCTGTGATTTTCCAGCCTGACATGCTGCACACTAACTTAGCTAAATCAGTCCCTGCTTGAGCCTCACTCACTCCAATCAGCAAACATGCCTGAACTTGGCGTTTCCAGAGGTGGGGAAATCACCAGCACCTTCAGCAGCCTCTTCCACCATCATCAGTGTTGAAACTACAGACCTTAGCCCTATTCTTCTGGCTTCACCTTCCAGGTCTTGTTGAAACTCTGCCTGCTAGACCCAAGAACTCTTTATTACTCAATTTATTTTCCCTGTGACAACACTAATCCCCTTAATTAATTTACCTTCCAACATTCTCCTGGATAACTCAGGCAGACAGAGGTCCTGGCCCCTTCCCCTGCACCCCTTCCTGGCTCCTTTGGCATTCCCACAGCCCTCCCCAGCCCCTCCTGGGCAGGCAGCAGGGACAGGGTGGCTTCCACGTCCCTCCCCAGCCTGGCAGCCACCTGCCAGCACAGACAAGGAGCACACAAGACCTTTGGCCACAACATCATCTCAGTGCTGCTGGCTCGTGCTCCTCGCTGCCCCACAAAGACATGATTTCTGCAGACAGCATCCTGGAGCTACAGCCCGACTTGTTTGCTCTGAGATAGAGGAATTTACAGTTGGCCATCTGAGAAATATTACCTGCTTGTAGCCAAGCAATACAAATTGCTGTCACCAGCAGTCACTCCTGTTTGTTATTTACCACTCTGCCAGTCCTGGTGACATTTCAAGCTCCAGCTGCGGTGACTCTCTGCCTTATCACAGCTTGCTCAAACATTAGGCAGAGTGAGAACAAAAATGAGTGTTCAGGGAGGCTTCTGGAAAGGGTTGTTTGGAAATTATTCCTGGTTTTACCACCAGATTTTGAGAGCTGGCACTCTGCTGGGGCTCAGCCAGTTGTCCTGCACATCCCCAGTCCAAAGAGTGCTGCTGTACCAAGCTGCATTTCTTGCTGAATTTTAAGGAACAAACCCTCCTCAGTTACTTTTATCAATCCCATTCACCAGCTCTTTAAGAGAAAAAAGAAAAGCTGGTTCTCAAGGATGTGCTGTCCCCAAGCCCATGCCAGTGGGAGCTGAGTGCATCACCATCCTGCCTCCATCCTCAAATAAATCCTCAGGATGTTTGCCCAGGACTCACAGGGAGCTGACAGGTCTGGGGTGCCTGGCCCATTTGCTGCTTTTCTAGAATAACACAAGGTGAGCATTGCCACAGTTCACAGGAACTCTTCAGTGGTTCAAGACCTAGTAAAAAATACACATTACTGGCTCAGTTAGCTCTGTAAACCTCCTCAATAAGAGGCACCAGGGCTGGAGCACAAAGATCTGACTACAGCAGTGACTGCCCAGCGTTCACTTCTACCACAACATTCACAAGGACTAAACATATCATCACTTTTCCCCATCCAAAAGTGCAATATTTATGATTTTTCTACTAACCTCACGTGGTAACCCAGTTTTATTTCTAATGTCTTACAGAACTGTTTGTTGTTCTCATCACTACCAGGCACAGTTTCTCTCTGCATCCCTTTCCCTCAAGCTCTGATTTCTGTTTTTTGCTACTGATTCCCTTCTCAGGCACTTGGATGTGCAGACATGGGCTGAGCTGGAGCACCCCAGCTGGGCAGCCAGCACCTTAAAACACCCAGAGCCCCAGCTGGGAGGGGAAGGGGTGAAGGTGGAGCAGACAAGCAGAGACACCTGACCAGATCCTCCCTCCTGACACATCATTCAACTGAGCTTTTTCAGAAACAACCACAACAAAAACCAGTGGCCACAACCTCACTGCCTGTGGCTGGACCAGGATGAGATCTCACCCCAGCAAAGGGTGAAGCTAAAGTTGGCACAGGTATTCCAGTTTTAAGCTTTGGGACACTCCAGTTCCAGATCTGATGTTGCACTCTACCATTTTTGTATGAAAAAAGGGAAGAGCTCAAACAAGTATATATAAAAATATAAAATCTACATGAGCTTGTGCTGCAGGATCATGAAACTTCTAAGAACCATGAGAACATGAAAACTAATGAAAAAGGTGTTTTTCCACATATTGAATTGAAATTAATTTCATCCACAACTAATCACAGCAAAGCTTAAGGCTCTCACCTTTTAAATGTAACATCTACTATTTAGCTTAATTACTTTGCTTAATTTACTGGTTCCTTCCAACATCCCCTCTCATGGAAAACCAGGTTTTCAACATCAAAATTACAAAAAATCTGACACTGCATGACAACTCTACAGGTACCACCAGCATCTCTTATATTTGGCCTCAGTTATTCTTTAAAGGGTAATTTATTTGCAGGGTTTTCTGTCCAGCTAACACCAACAAAGGACATTCCCCACACCCCAGAGTGTGACACCCACTGCCTGCACAGGGACTCACTGCTGGTTTTGCTGATTTTACCCCAAAAATGCTCCAGCACTGTGCCATGGAAATGACAGGATTTACAGATTTCCATCTCTGCCCCTTTTGGGGCCAGTCCTGCACTCCTTGTGCACCTGTTACCATCCCAAAGGCCATCAGCATTTCATAGGGGCTCATCCCTGCTCCCAGCCAGGGTCACCCACACCTTGCAGGGCCACACACTTATAGTCATGACAGTAATAACCAAAAGCCAGGCTAATTTTGGAATATCCCACAATTTTGTGCCAACCTCTTCAACACACAAGCTCCTCTTTTTTCAGTGTGAATGGATCACTAAAAAAAAAAAAAAAAAAAAAAAGATAGACAGCATCCATTACATATCTGTTATATTTAGCAACAGAGAATCCATCTGCATTATTCCTGGTCTCATTAAAGACTTGGCTCCTTGTAAATATTGTGTCTGTAATCCCCACGTTTTCCCTGTGAGCCTGCTTCAGGGGTCTATTTCTGTAATAATTGGTGTGTGTTGTTGCACAGAAACAGTGGCTGAGTGTCTGTCAACACTGCACAAGTGAATGTACACAGGAGCAACTGCAGCACAACTCCTGTGGAAAGGAAATCAGCTCCACCAGGTCCCTACAGCACCTCCAAAAACTCCCAGCCAAGGCACCTGAACTCTACACTGGGCCCAAAAAATGGTGGGATTTGGTCAACCCTGGTTTGGCCATTGAAGTGGCAAAGATCCTTCCTAATCCCACACTGCTCCAGCTGCTGGTGGAGAGGACCTGGGTGAAGCAGAGCCCAGAATTCAACAACCAGGCAGGTTTATTTAAACTCTATACAACCTAATTCCATCAGGAGGGATGGAAAGGAGCCCAGGGCAGTTACTTTCAGCAGGACCACTGCTTTTTATTGGCTTAAAGGACACATGGAATCACTGCCAGACACGACTAGAGGAGCAAATCATTAATAATTAAAATCTACAACTGATGCATTCAGGTAACTCAGGTTTTATTTGAATCTTACATAAAGTCTCAGAACAGATGGGACTTTATGGATGCCTATCAAGATGCTTACCTTGATCCACCCTGGAAGAACCATGTATGTGAAAAACAAGGCTGAATTATCCAAAATAACCCTGGCATGCATGGACACACAGCTCCTGCCAGCTGTGGAGCACAGGGACCCTAAAAGGGATTCCAGGGACTGCCCTCCCCTGGGAAAACCACAGAGCAGGGATGAGCATCCAGGATCTTCCAAATCATGCTCTGCTCCTGGATGGCATTTCAGGATGGGCAAAAAAATCCCATAAAAACCCCCAAAATTGGCAACCCCACCAGGCAGCAGCACCAATGACCTCAGGGAAGGGTTGGTGGGTCCATCAAAGCTGGTTCCAACCATGCTGAGCCCTGCCACAGCTGCTGCAGGGCTCTGACAGCAACACCCCGGGAGCTACACTCATCTCCCCACTGGATAAAACGTGTGTCACACCCAGAATCAGTGGGAACAGTGGCAGTGACACACACACAGCCCTTTGGGGCATCCTCTGCAGCACCACAGCTTTGATGTTTTCCCCCAAAACACTGCCCTTGCTCTTCACCATGCTTCTCCTGACACAGGACACAATTACAGACCTCAGACCAGGCAAAGCAAACACCATCCCACCCACGCTGACTTTCAGATCATGCAGGTGCCAAACTCTGGTTCCACCACGTGTTTTTCCCCTCAACTACAGCTGTAGTTCTTTCTAATAATCCCATGGAAAATTCAAATCATATAACCAAGCTCAAAAAAATCACAGCACATCCCAGGAAGAGTTTAGGGCAAAGCTGGGTGGAGCTTTGAGCTACCTGCTGTAATGGAAAATAACTCTGTCCATGGCAGGGGATTGGAACTGGATGATCTTTAAGGTTCCTTCCAAATCAAACCATTCTGTGATTCTATGAAAACATTACAGAGGGAAAAAATCCCCAGGCTTTGGGAGGAGGGCCCCCATGACCTCCCCACACAGCACCACCATGCTCCCCCCTCACCCAGATCAAGTCCAAGAAAAAGCAAACTCCAATGTTCCACCTGCATTATCACCTCAGAGAGGAGACACAAAAACTGAAAAGCTCCAGATGTTTATTGCTGGTTCTTAAAAAAAATCTCTGGGGCTCGTGGTGCAAGAAAGGGGAGAGCACACTTATAAAGCACCATTGTAGAATTGAACAAGTGACACTGATTCTTCTGTGCTCTGTCACCAAAACTCCTGCTGACTTCACACAGAATGCTATGTGGTGACTCCCTGGTAAAATGCCAAAATCCCAGATCCTCACCACCATGGGGCAGAGCAGAAGCAGAAAACACATGGGTGGTACAATGAGGAGATTTGGTTTCCAAGACCTTGCTGCTGCATGGGATGGTCGTGACATTTTTCATCCTTTCACCTAAATCTTATCTTGTTTCCTTTGGCAAAGGAGAAGGGAAAAAACCCAAACTATGGGAACAAAGCATAAGGAATGATAGGTGACCCAGGCATATCTGACCATGACAAACTGCATTCTAGAATTACATCCTCATACTGGGTGTGACAAACTGCACTTGAAGTTACATCTTCCAGCACCACAAACAGCAATGGAGAAAACACCAATTCCTGCCTAAAACAATTCTGTTATCCCAGTAACCAGAGCAAAACCAGCAGTGACTTGCCAAAACCTCCCCTCCAAAGTTCCAGTGCTCTCTGCAAGAGGGGACCCCAAAAATCATCTTGCACCCCTTCCTCCTGGTCTTTAATTCAGCTGTGAGACCTGACCATTCCTCCTTTCAGAGTCCATAATTTAAATACTCTTACAGCTGGACAGAGGGATCTGAAAAAAAACCCCAATTTCTAGGGCAGGTGTAAGTCATCAGCCCAAACTGAAGAGCTGCTCACCAGAAGCTTCACTCTTTACTACTTTAACTTACTACAACCAAAATACAAAACAAAGAGAGGAACCCTCACTAGATCTATGTGAGGAGTAAATGTGACACCCATCAGGTTTTATGAGACAGCTTCATCCACCAGATCTTAACAAAACACTTGTCAATTGCCAGCGCTGGGTGCGAGCAGCTTTTCCATTTCTTCTGCTTTAAACACAAAGCCTCTTTCAATTCCCACAGCTAGTAAACAGCCCAAAACACCCAGGGAAAATTAACCTACCTTTTCCAAATGGTTGGACAAACCCAGATTTAGGGGGTTTTTTATCAGTATATTTCATTCTTGCCAGAGTCAGCTGAACTGAAGAAGTTTTATTTGAAGTGCAGCCAGCCTGATGGATAAATCAACTTTTCTGGCCAAAGGCTTCAGTATGTTACTTCCAGCTCATGCCTGGGACCTCATACTTCGAGGCTGATGTTTTTCCTGATACAAGGAATATTATCACCAGACCCCAGTGACAAATCTGTGTACTGAAATGCCAGAGTTAAAGATGACAGTTTGTGCTGCAGTTCTTGCTGTGGGGAAATTGCTGTGAGTGTTTTCCATCCAGGAAAAGCAGGAGTGGAAAAAGGGCACAAGTTTGCCCTCGGAGGAGTTGGGGGATGAGAGGGAGCTGTCAGCAAAGGGGCTCTGGGGTGGCAGCTCCACTGGACATGGAGCTCTGGAGCCACCCTGCCAGCCAAACCCCCAGATCCACATGGGCTGAAAAACTACCTTAAAAAGAGGGAAAGCTGACAGCAAGAAAACATCATCTGTGATTTGTACTCTATAAAAGTGACAATAAAACCCTGGACCAGGGAAGCATCTCAGTCTGAAATTCTAGGAGAGAAAGGAAAAGCCAAATGCTCCTGCAATCCGTGTTCCTAAACACAGGAGAGTGCCACCACTCTGACTGAACTACCTTATTTTCTGTTCAGCTTTAGAAACACTTGGTTCCAACTTTGAAAAGCAAAGATATTTTGATTGCCCATGACTGGAGAGAGCTTGGATCAAGTGAGGAACAGCCCTGAGCCCCCAGATGCGCCCGGGTTTGCTAACCATGAAAGCCAACCTCTGTCCCCCCTAATGGCTAACAGGTGGGTTTCACAAAACGCCTCCAAAAATCAAAAGCTCCTTTCTAAAAATACCAAATACCACCCTGCATTCACAACGCCAGATTTTCCAGAAAAATACTGTCGATAGCTGACGTTTCCCAAACAATCGCTTTTACGGGAACTTAGGGCTGCCCCTGCAGCAGAAAGTTTTGCCAGGCAAAGAACAGAAATCCTTGTTTAAGATTCGAACCCCGCAGACGGACCCATTCCCTCAGCCAGCTCCGCAGCTCGAGCACAAATCAGCTTTATGGAAGTAACAGATTACAGAACACATCGCCACAAATATTTTATTTTTTTTTTAAACTAGAGGATGAGTAATTGAAATGTCTGAGATCCAACAATCACCTCAGAATTCATAAATACCTCATAGTATTCCAAACACACTCTCCTATAATGAGACCGTCTTCAATTTTCCTTGGTAAAGAGAGACCTTTAAAGAATGCTAAAGCAGGTCGGCGCCCTTATGCACTGATGGAAACAGGAACAAAAGCATTTTGTCACCAGGCATCTCGTCTATCATTATTTCCCTCACTCTGCTTAAACAAACCTAAAAGTACGTGCCTTTTCTTCCTGCCCCCTCCCCAAATATCCGCAATAACCGGGATTGCATCCCGAAGGAAAGCCACCATCTGTATGGGAACAAGGGACCGTTACACCGAGCCGTCACCGCCGATCGCTTTTTTCCTCCTGCTCCACTAATGTTTTTTAAAACACAGGATTAAAATGTCATCCCACCCCTCCCGTTCTGGGGAGCCGTGTGTATTCCTCTCCTCTGGTCACGGTATACTTAATCAAGTGTGAATGATTAAAGTACTTCAATTAGAGCTACGTACATTCATTGCAGGCGATTCAAAGGCAGCGGAGAAGTGCGGCTGAAAGAAGAAATTACTTCTACTACTTTGAGATCTCCATCTCCTACTTTCCTCCTCCCCAGCACAGCCAGAGCCCTGGGTCCCGGCGAAGTACCAGGCACTAAGCTCCAGCCAGGATTTACCTTGGGGGCACGTCCCTCGGCAGGACAAAAGGCTATTCTTTCCCCCTCAGCAAGTCCTGCAAGTTTGAGGGGGGGGAAATGTTATATTTTTTTAATCGTGGAGTGGAGGGGTGTGAAAAGAACAATCTGAGCGCCTAAATCCACGCACCCCCTCTGATTTTCCATTCTGGCGATAGCAGGGAAGGGCTTAAAATGTCCAGATCGAGGGGGGGAAATAGACGTAATAAAGAAATAGTGGGGAAATTATTCTGGGCTCTGGCGGAGGGGTACAAGGTGGGAGGGAAGGAGCGAGGCGCGGCCCCGCGGACACCGCGCACCTCCGCGGGTTAGAAGCGTGCAGAGTTGCTAAGTGACTGAGGGGCGAGCGCGGTTATTCAGCAGCGAAAAAATAATTTTTAAAAAATTAAAATTAAAATAAATTTAAAAATACTAAACCAATTTTTCCCCCGTAATCTACCTAATATTAAGATTTAAAGGAAAAAAAAAAAGGCAAAAACTAAATACACTATTCCACCCCCCCCCAAAAAAAATAATTCTAAACGCAGCGCAAGGCGGCGGCTGCTCCGCGTCCCCCGGAGCATCGGCCGCGCCGCTCCGCGGGGCTCCCCCCTTGCCCAAACTTTCCTGCCGCCGCCGCCCCGTTAATCCCCCGGCAGATGTTGTCGGCGGCTCTCGGCACTAAGTAAACAATGCGGGGCCCGGCACAACAAAAGATTTCCCACTTCACCCCGCCGCTCCGCGCCCACCCGCGCAACTTGCGCGGCCGCCTCCCACCACCATCACATTTCCACCTACCCTCCCCTCCTCGCGGTTGTTTTTTTTTTTTTTTGCCTCCTCTGTCCCCCTCGCCGGTGAGGTTGACTAAAGCAAAGATGTCCTCGCTTTTCCCTTGTCCTTCTCGCCGGGAAGCGCAGCCGCCGCCGCTCCCTTACCTGCTCCCGGCCGCCGCCAGCCCCGCGCCGCTCTTCACCGCCGCATCCCTCCCCGCATCCACCGCCGGGCTCTGCTTGCCGGAGATCCACCTTAAAAACGCCACCCGCTCGCACACCGCACAAAAAAAAAAAAAAAAACTTAATCCTTCCCCCCCCCCCCCCCCCACCCCCCCTTTCCCCGCTCTCCTGCTCCGCCCGCCGCCGCGCCGGGAGCGGACGGGGGCACCGGAGCCCCGCAGCAGCAGCGGAGAGGATGCTAATTGCAACTTGGGGGGGAGGGCCGCTCTTCCCCCCCCCCCCCCCTTCCTTCTTCCTCTTTTTTTTTTCCGCTTTTTTTTTTCCCCTTTTTTGTTTGGGTGTTTTTTTTTGTTTTTTCCTTTTTTTTTTCTTTTTAAGCTAGAAAGTGCCCAGGCGGCGTTGGGCGGAGCGGCCGCTCCCCCTCGCCACGCTGGGTGAGCGGAGAGCGAGGAGAGGTAGAAGCTCTCTCTGCCTCGCTTTTTTTTTTTTTTTTTTTTTTTCTCCCTTCTTCTTTTTCTCTCTCTCTCTCTTCTTTTTTTTTTTTTTTTTTTTTTTTTTTTTTTTTTTTTTTTTTTTTTTTGGCAATAGGCGGGGTCTCTCCTTGCAAACCAATGACACAAACCCACATGGACCAGCCTCGCCCCCTATAGATACTCTTCACTACAAATAGGCTCTCTCGGGGGATTAGTGGATCAGCTAAAGTACAAACAGACGCAGCGAGGAAGGGGCGGGGGGGCGGCGGGAGGCGCCGGGGGTGGGGACCGGCACCGGGATCGTGCGGGGCAGGGCAGGGGCTCGGCGGGGCTCCGGGGGCGGGGAGGGGACTCCGCGGGGCGCGGCGCGGCGCCTGTTGCGCTCGGCGGCGGCCGGCGGAGGGGCGGGCAGGAGCGGCCGCCGCCGCCGCCGCCGCCTTTGTTCGGCCACCCGCGCTCAGCGCGCCCGGCCCGGCTCCGCAGCAGCGCGGGCACCGCCACCGGCCCCGGGGGACGCCCGGCCCGGCCCCCGCGCCGCGCTCGCATCCCGGCCCCCGCAGCGCGGCCGGAGCGGATGCGGGGAGGCCGGTGGGGATAGAGACCAGCGGGGATGCACGGCCCGCGCTGTCGGCATCCCCGAGGCCGAGGGGCTGCCGCGGACCCCAGTTGGCTGCGAGCGCGGTGTGATCGCGGCCGAGCGTTCGGCTGGGTGCGAGATAACGACAGCGCCCTCGGCGCGCATCTGTTTGTATTTGTGTGCCGTATTACCCCCGTAGATTTGGGAATTAATGTTTTGACAGACGTTCTTCATCTGCTTATCACAAGAATGTGGGCAGGTGGTGATCCCATCTTTTTGTTGTATAATCATCGAGCCTCCTGCATTATATATATCCCGTGCTTCTCAATCAGCCTGGGAAACAGTGCATTCCTTTTCTACTCAAATAAAACCCTTGAACCAGCTCAATTGTCCATCACAATAAATAAGCGAGCTTCAGTTTTTGTGGGTGGAATTACACGGTTAAGGGCCTAAAGATCTTGATTCTTAGGAGCACGTTGTATGTCCTCAGTGGATGTTTACACCACGTCCATCATTTGTCCTCCCAGCGCCTGCTGCCGGGGGCTGACGCTGCTGTCCCGCAGAAGCTGGAGCCTCCCGTGGCCTCAGCTGACCAGGATTCCCTGTGGTGTCAGTGCAGAGATGGCCACAGCTGTGGCCACCCCGTGACACCCAGGCTCTGCACGATGTGGGTACAGCCAGGCACCTCCATGCAGATTTTAGCAAAATTCAGTGGCTTTCAGCTGGAAGATGCATCTAATTCTGCACTTTTCCCTTTGGCAAAAGTCCCTCCAAAGGGAAAACTCTTCTTGCCTGGAGGAAACCTTAACATGAAAATCACAATTTCCGTATTACTGAGACTTCTTGGATTTCCTTCATCAGCAGCACTGCTAACTGTCAAAATATTGTGGGCAGCTCCTTTGCAGGTGGGATGTGGGCTGCAGTGGATGGAGGGATTTGCACTGACCCAGGCCTTGCTCCTGGCATTGCAGTGGGGATTTTTTTACACCACAACCCTGCTCTCTCTTTGCTTTACCCAAATTGCTGTGTTAAACATTCCATACACAATGCATGGGGGTGCTGGGCAGGATCACAGCAATTGCTTCCAATAAATAATCTTGGGTTCACGATGTAAACAAAGGCAGTGACATAAGTTGAGGCCAAAGACACAAATAATTATTTCATTACCAGAGCAATTAGGTTACAGGTTGTAAAGGAGAAAGCTCTTAAGCTACACGTCTTCGAGTTTAGCAGGGGGCAATCCTCAGGCATGTGGATTTTTCTTCAAACTATTTGGATTGCGATCGAACATTCATCAAGTGTGAAATAGCCTTTGTAATGAGATGCTCGGAAAGAAGATACACAGTGGGTTCAGTGGGAGGCCTGGAACAACGGAGTTTTAACTTCAAATTGCAGCTTTTAAAACTTCCATTCAGCTGCTGTCCAACCTTGAAGGAGTTTCAGCTCCTCCAGTGCCTCACTGGTTTGTGTAAAATTTAGTGTGTGCTCAGAGTGGGCTGTTTTGGCTTCCCAGAGCTTGGGAGCAGCAGTTTTGGGACAAGTGGAAGAATTAACAGCCCAAGAGGAGGATTGTTCTGCTGCATGCAGGCACAGACCAGACCTCTCTTCTGCCCTCTTTCCTGCAGGGTGTTTCTAGGTTTTACCCCACTTCTGGGCAGATGTTTCAGGCAGTGGGCTGTTACTGAAAAGGAAGGTTCCACACATCTCTGAGGCACCCAAGCTTATGGAATAACTGGGGGTGGCTGTGCTGATAATCCCTGCTAGGACAAAACAGTCCTGAAAATGCAGCTCCTGAGGGATGCCTGCAAAGCAAATCCATGCTGTTCCTCTATTCTATTGATTTTAATTTATCAATAGCTGTACTGAAAAGTTCCTAGTAACAGTTAGGAACCAACCTTTTCTAGGATTTCATATTTTGTGAAATCAAATGAGCTTTTAAAAACGCACTTCCTACAATTCACTCTAGTATGAGAACTGGGTATTCGGGGTGAAGGATTTACAGGATGCCCCTTTTCCCTGGCAGCCCGGCCTCACCTCCCTTGCTGGAACAATGCTGCTCGCCCAGTGTTGCAGCTTTACTCACTAAAACATAACAGAAAGTTTGCAGACCCTGTGTCTGCACTGGTTCCATTTGATGAATTTGAATTTTTTTTTTAGCAAGGGATGACACGCTTCTGTTGTGGATAACTTGTTTTCCCTGAGCAGGGCATTCAGGGGAGTGGTGATGTTGGGATATTGCCTCCTGACCCGCATGCTGGCTCCGAGCAGCTGAGCACCCATCACACGAGGCTCCGCCAACGGGAGCACAATCACACTTTGCCTCTACCCTTCAGCCTGGGAGCAGCACCTCCTGCTGCACTGCTACGGCTGGAGGAACTAAAATAATCATAATAAATAAAATTTACAGCCTGCTTTTCATAAAAGGGTTGATTTGCAGATGCAAATGTGAGCCTTGATCCTGCAAAGACGACGCTCCTGTGTTGCTTTCGTGACTTCAGCTGGATGACTCTCAGTGCATAAATTTCAGCGCCAGCATCTCTCTCCCTGCAGATTTAGAGTATCTGTTGACTAGAATAGACCAGTTATTTTACTGCTCCAAGTGTTTGTGCAACTTAGTTACTCGGTGCTAGGCAGGAACAGGCAGACACAAATCCTGCCTGGATCCTTCTGAGCCGCATTTGATTGTTGGAAATGAGATTTGGACGTGAGGAGCGCCGAGTATCCAGCACCAATGTCAATACCCCTTTTATTTTTTACCAGTTTTTAAAAGGGAGCAGGTTTGGAGCAGATATGCTGGCTAGGTTATAATGGATAATCATTGCAATAATTGAGAAGGTGCTCATGGATTTTTTTACAAGTGGATGGCAGGAAACACTTGTTTTCCTGAAATGTAAGTCAAGAGTTTGGTGCATCAGCCTGTAATGCAACTCCAATAAGCAGGAATATGAATACAGTAAGGCATTTTCCTTAAAGGCTTTTGTGAGTGTAAATTTGGAGAAGTGGAGAAATGGACTGATTTATTTTCCCACATACTCCACTTTTAATATCAGCACCCTATTTTAACTTGAAAATGCATTGAAAGAAGCACATCCTTCATTTCACTCCTGTGATTGATGCAAACCCAGAGATGGATTTGTTCCAAAACATTTGGTAAACTGTTCTGGACCTGAGAATTTAGAAGCAGTGTTGTTTTTCTCATAGTTTTGATCTCACACCAGACTAACACGAGTGAATAAGCACCAGTAAGAACAATTACTTCTAGTGGGGAGCCAAAATTCCAACATTTGGTATCAGTCTTGTGAAAGCAAGTTCATTAGGAAGATGGTTCACATCACTTTTTATATTATTTACTGAAAGGATGTCATCCAGTGTGAGGGATTGCACCAGTAAAAAAAAATTGCTCCAAAAGGCAGCGTATTATCTTAGATCAGCAGCTTCCCTCTCCATTTTAAGATCAATTTTTAGAACTTAATTACTGTAACACTATTTTTTTACACGTTTAAAAGGATTTCAACCCAGACTTGGAGTTTCATACCATAACAGTAACTTAATACAAGTGAAAAGAACTCATTCGTGCCACAAGCTCTTGGTGGGAGCCCAGGGAAAAAAGGGTAGATGCATTTATCTTTTTTTTTTTTTCTTTCTGGTTTAAAAGCGCCATGAATCTTGCTTGTCATCATAAAAAAGAAACCACCAAGGCAGGTTTCAGTGTGGAAGTTGCCAGGAATAACAGTTCTCAGTATTCCATGGGAGTACCTCAAGTGGATTCCTTATGGGAGATGACTCCCCCATTTGTACTCTTGCTGCCTTGGTGCTTGAGATGCTGGGTCCCCCATCTGTGATTCCACACTGCTGTGAGTGGTCAGTGTGCTCCATTAGGGTCCTGAGACCCCAAATCTTCCTCTGTCCTGCCCTTCCTGCCCTCTGCTTCCAGGAGCAGGACTGGCACATCCCTGGTGATGTCCTGCTGCAGGGTCACACTGGACTTTTTGGAAAGTGTGGGTTATTTGCAGCCTGGGTAGAAACTCTCTCAGCTCTCCCTAATTTTGAAAGAAAACCAAGCCCACTAAAAAAAAAAATAAAAAAATAGTGGTTTGTGCTCAGCTGCTGCTGCAAGTGCCTCCAGGAGCAGTTGGCTCCTCTGGGCCCCGGCCACGCGCTCCCAGCCCTCCCTGCCTCCTCCTGCTGCCAGCACCAGCATTTGTGCAGCTGCAAGGTGAAGTGGATCAGGGAATGGATCCAGCTGAACACTAATCCTGGGAAAGAGGGGGGGAGTGAAAATAAAAAAAGCTTATTTTCAGCTGGATGTGTTGCCCAGGCTGGTTCTGCCTTCAGCCTCGTGGGCCACATGCTCAGGAGAGGCTGCGGTGGGAGGAAGGAGCAGGGCTGGGTTTGTGGCAGCCCTGGTTGTGCTGCCTGAGGAGCATTTGTCAGGCTATGACCTCGTGTTAATGTATTACTGTGCCCGTGCCCCGTGCAGGGGAGGTGATAGAAGCATGACGCTGCATTCTGCAGGATCTGAGGGAGAAAAGGCTCCCATGGAGTTCACGTTTCTCCTTTAAACACAGGGATGTGGTTGTGGTGGGGAGACAAAGGCGTTTTGGCTTCCCAGAGCTTGGGAATTTTGGGACAAGTGGAAGAATTAACAGCCCAAGAGGAGGATTGTTCTGCTGTGTGCAGGCACAGACCAGACCTCTCTTCTGCCCTCTTTCCTGCAGGGTGTTTCTAGGTTTTACCCCACTTCTGGGCAGATGTTTCAGGCAGTGGGCTGTTACTGAAAAGGAAGGTTCCACACATCTCTGAGGCACCCAAGCTTATGGAATAACTGGGGGTGGCTGTGCTGATAATCCCTGCTAGGACAAAAACAGTCCTGAAGATGTAGCTGCTGAAGGATGCCTGCAAAGCAAATCCAAGCTGCTCCTCTATTCTATTGATTTTAATTTATCAGTAGCTGTACTGAAAAGTTCCTAGTAACAATTAGGGACCCAACAAGTGTGGGTTGGCAGGGAATGGGGTACCCACACATCATATCAGAATTTATTAATCCTTTCCTAGCTACAGCTGCAGCAACAAGTGGGCTGTAAGACCAGCAAAACACCTGGGATCCCCTAATACAATATATAAAACAATTTAGTTCAGCTCTACATTGATCGTAATAGTAGCAGTGGTGTTGTAATCTGGGCTCGGCATCGTGCTTTCCTCACATCAAATTAAATATAGATTTTGACTGATTCCCACAAAGTCACACAAATTTAGGGGCTGGGCGATGTTTTATATAATATGTTGGTGTTATCCCTTCTTGGAAAATTTATTCCCATTGAGGAAGAAAAAGAGTTCCATGCTGAGAACTCTTGAATTGAATCGATGATTAGAACGAGGCAATACATATTACTTCTGCCCTGCTACAGCCACTGAATTCAAATCGGTGGGAAATTCTCAAATCCATTTCCCTTTGCAAACATGAGCAAAAGGATGCCAACATACAATAAAATTCTCTTTTCATAATCCTGTTGTGGGTTTTTTTTTACCCCTGCATGTGTGTGAAATCATTAGGCAGAACTGTTGGGGTATTTTTATTCCCATTTTCTTCGGTTTATATTCTTAAGTGAGGAATTACAAGACTGGAGAAAAGCCTTGCAGAGTGCATGCACATTTGTACACCCCTTCCATAAAACATCTTAATGTCATCACTGCATGAGCAGTTGTTCTGCTGATAGAACACAGGGCTGATGTTTAATCTTTCCAGAAAAGTTTAATGAAAGGTGCTTGAATCAATCTGTCTGGTTTAAAGTTTGAAGGGCATTTGGATGCCCTAATTTGACGTATGTGCCAGGTGTTTCTATACAAATAGTTATCAGATAAAGACACTTCCTGCTCCCTCTTCCTTATCATGGACTTCCTCAACCTTTACCTTCCATAAACTCCAGCTTGTTTCAATGGCTTCTGTTTCCAGCATCCTGTAATATCTTAATGAGGAACTCTACAGCACCCAGCCTCTAATTCTATCGTTGTTATTGTTCTGTAAATTATTTATGGGGAGATTTAACATTTTAATGCCGACAGAAAAGAGTCTGGTTACAAAATGAAAGGGTGGACTGGGCATTCCAGACACTGGGAATGCTCCTGCATGGGCATTGCTGGTGTTTGGAGTGAGTGAAACGTGGGCTCGTGTTCCTCAGCCCCAACTCACGGAGCCTTATTCTATCTGTCACTCAGTGTTTGAATTACAGTCACTCCTGGGGCATCATCTGAGATCTGTCTGCAAACGAGCTGGCCAAAGGGTGTATGACAGATGTCTGAAACCCTCAAGGGTGTGGGACAGGGAATAGGGAATAAGGATGAATTCTTATAAGAATATATCAAATCACCATTATGTATCAGCTTTTATATCTGAGCATCTTTTCTCATGGTACAAAATTAAATTGTGCACCCAAAATGCTGCGGAGCCAAATCAGCTCCTGGGGCTGAAATAATCTTGTATTCAGGTCCATCAGGGGTTACTGCACGGAGCCATCCAGGCACAGTCTCTGGGTTCATGCTGTTGGGAGCTGATTTCTGTTTCTCAGACTTTGCCCTGGGGCATCCAGTACAGCCCTGGCAGAGACAAGGGCTGGGGCGAGGCTGAGCAAAGCTCTGACCTCGTCCTCCTTGTGCTGGCTGTCCTTGGGAAGATCATCCCAGTCCCAAAGCACCTGCAGGCTGGTGAGTCAGAGAGGTACCTGGGGAGCAGAGATGAAGTGCAGAGTCCCTGGGCAGGGCAGGAGAAGCTGCTTCCCGGCCAGCATCCTCCTCAGCACAGCCTGCAGTCTCCTATGCTAATTAGGAACTTACTGGCATAAAACTGAAGCAGTGCAGCCCTGCACGAGGCCCTCCAAGGATTTCAGTGCCTGGAAGGCATAAGTTGCATTTCATTGATAGTACAATTGTGTCTTAAATCTCTGTGGTCACCAGAGATGTAGCGAGCGTGGTGTCAGCTCGGGAGCGAGCGAGGGAAATGCAGATAAGGCAGTGTTGGTACACAAGTACAAAGGGGACTGGGCTGGGGGAGCCTTGTACCCTGCACTGCCATCCAGACAACCCAGGGCCACCCAGCACAGGCTCCTGTGTAGGGCACCACCGCCAGGTGACACTGGCACTGGATCTGGCTGGCAGTTTAATAAAGGAACATTGTCCCAGAGATCAGGTGGGTGTTTGGGAGTGATTCTGCAGAGGCAGCAGAGCTACCTGTGCTCCCCCTTCCAGTTCTGCACTTGGACTGAAGGGTTTCTTATGGGGAAACAAAGCCCTGTAGCCAAATCTCAGCCAGCCCTGCCAAAAGCTGCTCCTCAGCAGGCTAATTCAGAAGCACAGAATCACAGAGCAGTCTGAGCTGCTCTGTATGTTGAAGCAAAGGACAATCCACCTGAAAACAGCCAGGCACAGCTGCTACAGAGAGGGTTTTTGGGTTTTTAAACTGAAGCAGTTATACATTGGAAGTCTTATTCTGATATAACTACACTGCTGTAAACATGTCCTGTACCATCTTGCCTATTTTCCTTTCCAAACTGGAAGAAGCTGCACTGGTGTCTGCATTTCTTTTAGCAACTGAATTGTGTCCCCAGGAGGATTTTTGCTGCTTTAACAGCAGCGTTATCAAAGCAACAGACTTTTGTGGTGAAGACCAGCCCTTGGTTTCTAAGTAAGCATTCTCACTTCTTACTTGGCAGTAAACAAGCTGAAGGAATAGGATTCTTTAAAGAGAAAGATAAAAGGCACAGAAGATCTGGTCTCTTACATTGCTATTTCCTGAATGAACCTCAGAACACGGCAGCCAGAGAAATCAGACAATGATAAAAGTTTGAAAAGACCTCTAAGATGCCTTCAATCTTTGCCATTAAATCCCCAGAAAACCTCAATTCCCAGGATCTGTGGTCAGAAAAAAAAATCTCCAAAACACAGAGACAGGATGGATGCTCCTGTTTGTTCCAGCATCTTTTTGAAATGCCCACAATGCAACCAACTTTCTGCTGCCTTTTAGTACATAACATCTTGTCCTGTGGTTTGGGGGAGATTCCAGGATGAGGAGTTTCTGATTCTGTTCTGCGAAGCACTATGTATTCCATGGTGATAGCTTATATATTATATTATATTATATTATATTAATTCTATTAGATTATACTATATTATATTATATTTATTATATTATATTATTTATATCATATTATATTATAGTATATTATAGTATATTATATTATATTCTATTATATTATATTATATCTAAATATATTATAGTATATTATCTTAATTATATCTTATAGTATATTATTATATTAGATTCTATATATTATATTAATTATATATATTATATTAATTATATTATATTCATATATATTAATGCTTCTCTTACCTCTTCTCTATCATCTTCTATTCTATTCTCTTCTTCTTTCTCTTCTTTATTCTCTTGTCTTCTATTCTCTTCTGTTCCTTTATTCTATATATTTCTTCTTTCTCTTATCGTCTCTCTCCTTCCTCTCTCTATCTCTCTTTCCTTCCCTTCTCCTTCCTCTTCCTTCTCTTCTCTTTCTCTTCTCTTCTCTTCTCCTTTTCTTGCCCTTGTCTTGAGCATCTAAATCGTGCAATGTCTGCAATGGCCCTCGAGCTGCCCTTGTCATCGGTCAATCTATTCTCTTATAAAATTGCCCTGTCTATTCTCATCGCATATATTGCAGGCCCAATGATACTCTATATCTGCACTATATTGGCAGTCCGAATTATGCTCCTTTAATACTTCTAATATATAGTATGCCTTCATAGCTAGCTATACTTAATGCATATTAGTCTATTATATAGTCATGTAGTATATTACTCTCTCAGTATCTTTTATGATATATTTAATTATATTTATTTCTTTCTTTATTTCTGTTATTTATTTCATTTCGATTCTTTTCTCTTCTTCTCTCCCTATCTCTAACTCTCAATCTCCCCCTCCCCTCCATGCCTGCCTTCCCCTCCCTCCCTCCCTCCTCCCCTCCCTCATACCTCCCTCACCTCCCTCCCTCCCTCCCTCCCCGTCATCTGCTCTCCTCTCTCTCGCTCTCGCTCTCATCGCCCACGTCTGCCCTCCTTGCCGGCTCCCCCCTCTGGTGTGTCGACCTCTCTCTGGTTTGGGGTCTTTCCTTGTCTGTAACACACTTTTTTTTTTCACCTTCTCCAAGGTTTTGGTGAGTGCATCCAGCACCACGAGGTAGAGCCCTGGGAGCTGCAGCAGTACTTGGGTGGGAATCTGAGCTGCAGGCAGATCTCCCAAACCAGAATTCCATGCAACCCTCTCTCCAGAGCACACATTTTGGTGTGACCATTTCCACAAACAGGCAGCAATGGGGACAGCTGCTCTCCTTGGGAAAGCAAGCAGAAGTCTTCACTAGCCAGGCTCAAAAACTCTGAAATACTTTGACAAGTGAAGAGGATTTTCCAGTTGCCATTAATGCTGTTTTCTAAGGAAATCTTAGTTTCCATGAAGCATCTCTTGGAGAAGTCAGGTGCCTAAAGCTGTAGGGGCTGAGTCTGGAGGGGTTCTGGTTGAGCAGCTGGGGAGCAGCAGCAGCAGCAGCAGCAGTGCCCTGAGCTGCTGTGGCTCTCAGCAGTGTGAGCAAACAGGAGTTTGATAAGACACAAATGCAGTGTGATTTCCAGATAAACTTTTCCCTGTGCCTCTGAGAAATCTGTTGGCTATGGATCCTGAGCTAAGCAGTTGCTCCTTACTGGAAATTAACTCATCCTGCCTTTATTGCTGTGCATCAGCAAGTATGGGAATAACTCCTGTGAATAGCTCAGCCTAAACTGAAATCCTGGGAAATTGTTTTGGGTAGGGCCTAGGTTTTGTTTAAACAAATAAACAGAAAGTACAAAAAGGAAAGAACTACTCAGAGCCACCCCCAAAGGGATTGTGTCGTGCAAACCGACTTTGGCATTCGTCTTCTGCAGGTTTTTATCTAATTTAGATAAATATCTAAATCAAATTTCATTTGCAAAACAAAAAGAGGCACTTAATCTAGAAAATATCAAACTGGGAAACCGGGAAACTTTTTCATTTGGGGCTTTTATTCTACAGGAGGCTATTTCCTGAAATGGTGATGAATTTGCAAATAGTTTCAGCTGTCCCACAATTACACTTTTCAGCAAACAGCTACTTGTCTGATGAAAATCACTCAGCTGTTACCAAGGTCTTGGCTAGCTCTGGCTGTTACATTTCCAATGGGATTTTGCTACAACAGTTAAGCAGGAGCAGCTTGGGAGTTTAAATATGGATAATTCCCCCCCATCCTGTTACAACTTCTGCAGCTTCAGCTTTTCCCTGGCTCCAGCGTGCTGGGGATGTGCTCAGGGATGGCAGCAAGGACAGGGTGCAGCATTTGGGATAAATTCCAAAGGAGTTTCAAAGTGTACTTGGAGAGGGAGGGCTGGATGGAGAGCCCAGGTGGAGCTGGGCAGGGCTGGAGGATCTCTGTGGGAAGAGCAGCAGCCTGGCAGCTCCTGGCTGCCAGCTACCAAATAGAAATGTTATCTAGTCAGGGAGGCTGGGGGGGAAAAAAAAAAAAGAAAAGCTTTACAATCCAGTTTTACACACATTGTGTTTTGAGTAAATATTATTTTAGTTATCTAAAGTAGTCAAACTAATCATGGCAGTTCCCTTTAATGCCTGCCATTCCAGGCACAAGGTTTATTTACTGTAATGTAATACATCTTGAGGGAATGTCGTATGCAGATATTAGCAATTAACTCATTAATCTAAAAATCACAATTCTTGCAATTAATAGAGCACTGCACAGTCACTCTAATTACAAATCCTGCATAAAAGGCCAGTCTCACAGGGAACATGTAGCCTCCTAATTAGCCAAGATTTCAAAGGCAGACAGAAAATTGAGATGTTGAGGGTCAGGGAGGGAAAAATGAGACTACAGAGCACTGTGAGCATATGTGACAAGCAGTGCATGGAGAGTTTCTGTGTGAGGTGCCACTCACCTGCCCAGGACAGGATTTAGGATTTTGGATTTTGGGGGAGGCACCACGGGGTCCTGTGGCTCCTCCAGCCAGGCACTTCCCAAACTTTTGCAGGCTGAGAAAGGCACTGCTGGATCTGCTGGGACACCCAGGGCCAGGCTGGGGCTCAGGGGGCTCAGCAGCCCCTGGGGATGCTGGAATGAGGCTCAGCATTTCCTCCCCAGCTCCCACAGCACAGAGCCTCCTGGCTCCAGGCCAGCAAAGCACTTCTGTGTGGTTCAGCTGTAATCAGGAATAATCCTGCTGGCTTCCTTGGGGCTGCTCCCACACTTCAGGACTGGTGGGTTTGGGAAAAGGGCTCAGCATGAAGCAGGAGCAAGAACTCCATGGCTGGGCATGACCTTGCACTCTTTCAGCATTGTGAGGAATCATGAAGAAATTTTTAAAAAATTAAAAACAGGTCTTCTAAATTACTTTAAATTATATGATTTTTTTTTTATCCTCTACATGAGTAAAAGCAGTGAGTTCAACTTATATCTTCACCACATAATTCAAAAGGTCACAAGGCCTCTAATTCCAAACCCTTTTAAGGATTTTTTGACTAATAAAACACTATCAACAAAGATACTTATGTTTTTAACCCAATCTTTAAATATTTCATCTTATGGACTCATATTACAGTATAAGCTTTCTTAACAAATCATGTTATAATAGACAAACTTACAGTCCTACATTTTAAACTTCTTGTTTACCTTTATAACTCCTTTTATTTTTTCTATATCTTAAGCTCAACAACTCTAAACTTTCCTCTTCTTAATGTGTTTTTGCTTTGAACTATAAATCCACATTCTCACTTCTATCACCTGAGTTTAAAAACCTTTCCCAAGGTCTCAGATCAAATCCTGTGTTCAATTCTAAGCTTTGACTTACAGCCCCAAAGTTCTAAGAATTCAAATCCCAACATTTCAAATTCCAGCACAGCATCTCTGGTTCTTTCCAGCTATAAATGACAGCAACAAGACACAGTTCCCTTGGTGCTCCTGTGCCAGCTGGGGTGGTGGCAGAGCCCTGCAGCCAACACCTGCCCCTGGAGTCACCCACCTGTCCCTGGAGTCCCTACCTGCCACTTGGGTCACCCACCTGTCCCTGGAGTCAGACACCTATCTGGGGAGTCACCCACCTGCCCCAGAGTCACCCACCTGTCCCTGGAGTCACCCACCTGTCCCTGAGAGTCCCCACCTGCCCCTGGAGGCCCCTCCTGCCCCTAGGGTCACTCACCTATCTGGGGAGTCCCCAGCTGTCCCTGGAGTCCCCAGCTGCCCCTGGACAGGCTCTGCCTTCCCCAGAGCCCCTCCCAGCAGCAGCACCCTGCAGCCATCCCTGCAGGGCTGCAGAGGACATCCCCAGGGATGCTGTGGGACTGCAGCCATCCCTGCAGGGCTGCAGAGACCATCCCCAGGGATGCTGTGGGACTGCAGCCATCCCTGCAGGGCTGCAGAGAGCATCCCCAGGGATGCTGTGGGACTGCATCCATCCCTGCAGGGCTGCAGAGAGCATCCCCAGGGATGCTGTGGGACTGCATCCATCCCTGCAGGGCTGCAGAGACCATCCCCAGGGATGCTGTGGGACTGCAGCCATCCCTGCAGGGCTGCAGAGAGCATCCCCAGGGATGCTGTGGGACTGCATCCATCCCTGCAGGGCTGCAGAGAGCATCCCCAGGGATGCTGTGGGACTGCAGCCATCCCTGCAGGGCTGCAGAGAGTATCCCCAGGGATGCTGTGGGAAGGGTTTCCTCAGCCAGGCCTCCACCCAGATGCCATTGTAATCTTTATCTGCAAGCAAGAGACAGGGAGGCTGCCAGGACACGCTGGTGTTGCTCTAAACTGTTGTCATGAGCTGCCTCAGGGTGGAAAAAGGCCGTGTAAGACAAACCCAGTTTGCCTCCCAGAGCAGAATCACCACTGCAGCGCTGCCTTCTCTTCCCTTGGGTTGTGTCCCTGGGCTCCAGCCTCCTCAGGAGTCTGGAAGCTTGTGGGTTTAGTCCCAGAGAGAGTATTTTTTTTCATCACAGATTTTTTACTGATCATGTCCCAGAGATAAATCCCCGTGTGGGCAGCAATCTTTTTGGGCAGCACCAGTTTTTCTAAGGAGCACATCCCATTATCCTGTCTTGCTTTCAGGACCCTTTCTACTCAAAACAAACCATCACTGGCTACAATAACACCCTTGAAGGATACTGAAAACCACAGATTAAAAAATATCTGAGATCTTTTGGGGGCTAAGAATACTTAAAATGTGTTTGGGAGAGAAGTGAAGCAGGTGGAACTTCATCCTAAGGAAAAACACTGCCTACCTACCACTGGTAAGACAGAGCTGCAGAGAGGGGTGGGATCTTGGAGGTGGAAGTTGGCCCAAAATCCCACAGAGAGAGGAGGGCTTGGAAGTGATATCAGATTTTTTTGTCATTTATTGGGCCATGCCAGTAGCTGCTGGTGCTGCAGTGGGACAGGAACTAAGCACCATGGTCACCCCTGGAGTGAACTTCAAAGTGGTCATGAAAGTGATTAGAGTGGGAAGAAATGCTCATTTCTCTGGAAAGGTGGATAAAATGCCTAAAAAAAGAAGTTTGCTAAAATTACAGTCTGTGGAATATTGCTTGCTGGGAACAGAGTGATTCTGATGTATTTTTTAATAACAAAGGACGTGGGAATGAACAGGAGTTATTTCCTTGCAGGATGCCCTGGCTGGGAGTGGGGTGAAGCTGCAAAGATCTCCAGGGCTCTTGTCTTATCTTTGCCCTTTCCCTCCTTGTCTTAACCCAATTTTTTCCACCTGGCTCTGCTGCAGCCGGGCACTGTGACCTGACCCATGGCCAGGGCTGTTGGGAAACTCTGATTAATCCATGCTTGTAAAGCTTTGCTGGGGCTGGGCAGGGAAGGCACAACGGGCACATGGAGTGCAGGGAAGGAGCACAGTGATGAGGTGTTTATGTACAGGAGAACTTAAAAGTCAAGTTTTCTTTCTTAAAATGTCCTTTTTTTTACATATAAATTTCACATACTTAATTGCAATTGTAGAGGGTTTTGTTGCAACCTAAGGACTGTTATTCAAGGGGCAGAAAATCAGTGTAAATCTTAAACTCTCTCCGTGGCTGTCACATAATTAATTACACGTTTTACCAAGATTATCTCCCCAAATGAATGATGAGAATAATATGTTTTCAATACTGTTCATTCAGTAATTAATCATTGCAGGGAAGAAACTTCATTTCAAGTGCTAGTAAAGTGTATGTAAATTATTAATCAGAAGGTTGAACTAACAACAGATCACTGGATGCCATCCAGGACAGATGAGATGTGACCACTTCCATGCACTTCTCAAAAGCAGGAATTTTATCCAGCCATTTCAAACCTGTCAGGAAAGCCAGTAAGTGACACATATGCTGAGGGAAATCATGCTCAGAGTTAAGGATTCAGTATTGCACCACACCCTGTAGAAAAGAAATGAAGACAAATAAAGTATAAAATATTTCTTAAGGTTCAAATGCAGCGGTCTGTCTTGGAAGACAAAAAAGATGATAAAAAAAGAATTGGTAAGTCTAAGCTGGCAGTTATTAGAATAGTAAAAACATAGTGCTTATGTTCATAATGGTTTAACTTAGATTAAAAACCATAACTTATCTGAAAACCCTCTTTTTAGTACGTCGGGGGTTAAATATGGTTCACAGCAGCTCTCACAATTAAATTGTTTTCCCCTCGCTTCAATAAACTATATTAAAAATCATTTCCTGAAAAGTAAGAAAAGATCATTATTTTGTTTGCAAACCAACCCTGTGTTATTCCTTTGAAGAGAAACCCTGAGGAGCTCCAGCAGCAGGATCACAGAGGCAAGCCCAGGCTCAGAGCCCACTCCTCTCCTGGTGTTTCACAGAATCATGGAATCCTTTAGGCTGGAAAAGCCCCCTTAGATCATCCAGTCCAACTTGATGGGAGGGGTCTGAGGTCTACAGTCACCTCCTCCCTCTGGCTATTTGTGTTTGGATGGGACAGCATTGAGAACATTTCCAACGATAAGAGTGCCATGTGGCATCTCCAAATGACTGCAGGCTCATGTGCTCGCCACGAGAGCAGCTATAAATGCTGAAAAGCAGGAGAAGGCATCAACCTGTCACCAGCAGGAAGGTGGGCTCCCCAGGCCACGTGCTGCACTGATGGCACTGTCCTCCCCCTGTTTACCATCCACCCTCTCCCCTGCCCAGGCTTCCTGTCAGTGTTTACACAGGAATTTCCACCCCAGTAGGTGAGGGTGATGCTCCTCTTCCCTCAGCACTGCAGGAGAGCTGCTCAGGAAGCTCTGGGCTCTCCCAGTGACACTGCCAGTGGTTTCTGAGGCACTCCCTGACATGGTGCACCCCCAGAGGACACTGACACCTTTTCATGGGACACAGGCACACATGGGGTGGCCCTAAGTGGCACCAAGAATTCCCATTTCCATCCCCTGCACTGGGAGCTGGGTGGCTCCATCATGGGGGGGACAAGGTTGAAAAAGATGGGGAGAAATGGGAATATTCCTCCAGGCTTCATTGTGGATGCGAAGGGCCCTTGAGGAATTAAAATATGAAGATGGGAACTGTCATCTATTTTTGGAAATGTTTTCCTCTCAGGGACTAACTCCAAGGCTATTAATCAGCATAACAAGAAGAGGAAGAGACTCTCCAAGATCAATTGCTCCTCACTGGAGAAGGAGTTCAAAATAATTGTGTTTGTGTTGGGGCTCTTTTTGGTGTAATTGAATGGTACCAAAAGAGTCAAGTATATTTAAGGGATAATCTCTCCTGTGCTGTAGTGAACAAAGCAATAAATGCCTGTTGAGATTGATTAATCACTGAGGAGGTGCCAAGGAGTTTAATCCATCCCAGAAGTCTTTTATGACAAGGATCCTGCAAAGTGGTGGGGATTATTATTCTGCATGAAAACTGATAGGAAATAAAAATATCCCTTGTCTTCGAAATATTCAAATATTATGTTTCTGCAACTACCTGCAGGAAACCTTCACCCCAGAGGCTGGATAAGGATCTGCTGGTAAAACTGCCTGTGGATAGCAGTGTAATTCCTAGAAAGCCCTCCTGTCAGCTCCCTCCTTCTGGTGGAGATAAGGGGAGGGAAAGCATGGAATAAGACTCTTCTGACAAAAGGAGCTTCAACAGCCAGACCTTTTAGTCTTACAGAGCAGCAGAAGAGCAGTCATTCGAGCACACAGAAGTGCTCCAAGAGCCACAAGAGTTTCTCCAGGATTTCTCTGGTTGCCCCTCCATCAAAACCACCCAGTGGCACAGCCAGGAGCTGTCCCATTTATTTGGGAATACTTGGTGGATGCAGTCATATATGTATATTTTGGGAGGGATCTTCTTTTACTTCCCACTTTCAGCTCAGAATTCCACTAACTGCTAACGTGCTTTATGATAAACAGCAGCTGAAGTGCAGCCTTTATGAGCTGCCATAAAATCTGGAGTGAAAGCAAGTGCTGCTCCTCATGGAAGTGTAAAGGTGCATTGATCTGGAGCAAAGGTGGGGCTACAAACCTGAGCTGGATGTGGCACCACTGGTTCACACCCACAAAGGGCTGTGTGCACGGAGGGCATTTTCACTGACATGGTGCAAAATCAAATGAAAGACATAACCAGCATGAAAGCACCTCAGGGCTTGACTGCTGGCCCTAAAATTCAGCAGGACTTTCTCCATCAGCTTTAAAAAGTGTGGAGTCAGAGCCCAAAGGAGAGGCACAGCTGCTTAGCAGGGGCTGCTACAGCTGCCTTGACTTTGCTTGCACAGGATGTGGTAGGAGTGTTTTCTGGTTAAGAACTGGATGGGACCCAAGAGATTGGATTTCAGGGCTTATTTCTGCCCTAGACTTCCCCCGTGACCTTGGGAATGTCCCTTATCTGTGGGTGTGTGTCCCCAGTCACACTCCACCACCACCATTTCACCATTTCATTTCTGGCCCCAGACTGCACTTTTAGCAAGGGGGGATGGGGGATGTCCTGCTGAAGTGCCCCACATACTTTGCACAACCTGGCCCCAGCACTGGCTGATGGAAAAGCACTGGAATTTTGGAGCAGAACACATTTTTCACATGGTGTAAGAACCTTATTTTGCCTTCCTGATTGGATAATATTCAGAGCTGTAACTACTCAGGGATGAACCGTCCCTAACTCTTCTGAGAATATTTGCCTTGATTAATCTAATATGAACAAAAAATATTAGTATGAGAAAAGTCTGAAAATTGCTCTTTATTATTACTTGTACGTAATAGATGAGTTTAAAATAAAATTCATATTCCCTTCACCTTCTCCTGAACAGTAGCTGGTATTTGATATCAAGAGATTTTTTCCTATTAAATTAATCAGAACTTGTCAAGTTCTAGGTAACGTCAAGGGGTTTTTTGGGTTTTTTTTTTTGGTGGGGGGAGGGCTAACTTCAGAATGAATACCAGTGAGTTTGAAAAGGGTATACATTTTTCATTATGTCAGATGAAAAGAACATCCTTCCTATTTGTATGATAGTGCAATAAAAGACATCACCAGTGACTTCAGCTCCTGGGTAATTTTTCACTTGTCTATCTGGTTCATTTTTCTTTGATCAAACAAAGACTAAAAATACTGTGGCATTTTACTACTTCAAAAACCCAGGCATACGTAGACTTTATCTTTCCAAGGGAATATTGGAAACTACTGAATATTTGAATTGCCTGAACTCGGTGGTTTTCAGATGAGGACCAATTTCACCAAGCGTAGCAGAGCTGCAGAATTGCTTCTCACAGCACTCACTGCAGCCCCTCCCCACACACAAGGGGGGCTGAATCAAGCTTGGGGCACTTGCAATGCCTCACTTTTATTGCCCAGATACTTGAAAATCATCTTAATTTCTTTTTTTTTTTTTTCCCACCAGAGGAGAAAATGGCAATGTCAGAAGTGGCTCGGGCTCCTTGGTTCCTTAACTGTCCCCTCCAGTTGCCTGACCCTGATTAATTCTTTCCCTGTGCTGCCTGCTTGCCTTTGTCTTTTGCTTTCTGCCTTCTTGCCATGCTTATCTTTGAGCACTTCCCCTAATCCCACTCACTTCTCTATCATTTATTTTCCTCCTTTGTCCCCAGAATCAATGGCAAAGTTCTTAACTCTTGCTGCCTGAACTTCCTTTCCTTAATCTCACTTCCCCTCCTCTCTGCAGCAGTGTGCTCCCACTTCTCCTGCCTCCACCACACATTCATTCAGCATTTTCTGAAATGCTTTCCTGCCCTTCTCCATCACTGGCTCTCCACCTTTCCCTGAGCTCTCCTTGCTCCAGCAGCTTTCCCAGCTCTCCAGGAGCTCCAGCCCTCTGCTCATCCTTTCTGCTGAGGGAAAGACAGCCCACATCCTGAAGGGCCTTTACTGAATACCTCCTGTGGACCCCCTCTGCAGTTTTCTCACCAGATGTGCCCACATCTGCATCTGCCCCTTCAAAACACTTTTGCCTCAATCTTCAACTTTTCCATCCTGGCCTTACAACCACCTGGATCTCCAGGATGAAGCTTTCCCTTCTCCCAAAGCCTTCCCTGCAACCCATCCTCTTTCTTCTCACCATTAATTATCCCTGCTCCCTCCCTCATCTAAACTGCTCCGTGTCTCTTGCCTTTTTTAGCCCGTAAGTGCTTTGGGACAGGGAACATGGATCATCTGTGTTTATAGAGTGACTGGTAAATTCTGTGACACTGTATAAATATTTCCTTTATTAATTACAGTCTCCAGCATGAGACCTTTCTTCAAAAAAGGTCTGCAGAAAGGAAATACATATTTTGGCAGCATCTCCTTGAGTGTGTTGACCTCGGTGTACGATTTCCCTCGCAGCGCAGGAGAGCGCATCCCGCGGCGATCGCTATCAGGCACGCAGCCCCCCCTCCCTCCTGCAGCAGATGAAGACCTAGCTGTTAACCTCCTGTTTGTCTCCACATCATCACCCACCCGTCACCTGATAGCATTTGAAGCCAGGGTGACACTTCCTACACCTCAGCTCCCACAATTAGATGTGAGTGTCAGAGAACATTGTGTCGGTGCAGGTGGGGAGAAGGGAGGCATTAATCTTCCCTGGCGGCACCGGTGCCAGCTGTTTGTCAGGGCTGGAGTAACATTTCACTTCGTTCCCTCGCTCTGACACCAGGCTTTCTGTGGTGTCCAAGCCTTCCTGTCACTGGGCACTGCCTCAGGAGTTCATTGTGTGGATGTTTCCTCAGCTGGCCAACAACTGGCTCGTGTGCTTCTCCCTCACAGGGCATCTTACTGAGGTGCAGAAAAACTCTTCTGGTGCCAGGGCTGGTGGGGGGCTCGGAGGAGCCTTGGCAGGTGAGTGTCCTACAGTGTGGATTAGCTGTGTGTGATAGGGAGAGCAAAGAGACTGAGTAGGAAGGAAAATCCAGTGAGGAAATACATGTCCTTGCCAAAAATACTATAAATAAATCCTGCCACAGGCAGCCCAGCCTGGTCTCAATAATGCCCAGGCTCTTCTTTCCAACTTTTCCCCTGCTCTGCAGATCTGTATCTGTACAGCCACACAGACACAGCAACAGAAGTGTCTTTACTCTCACATATTTACAATCACTTTTAATTTTTATAGGGAGGCAGATTAAATTTTGTTCATAAAAGACACTTTTCATCATTATGACTGTTCCCACATTAGGAATTGTATCAGTTACAACCAAGTATCTAAATATATTTTAAATAATCAGCTGCTTTACCCAAATAGATGAATATGAAATGTGTAGAGACCTCACTCCAGTCCTTCATCAGCTCTCTCATAAATGAGTCTTAATGAAATATTGACTTAGTGCTGGCACTGTTTCAAGAGCTTGCTTTCACCTTACCCCAACCAGTGTAATATCAAAAGCCTAATCACAGCATAAATCATCACAAACAAACAAACAATCAAACAAACATGTGTGATTGCTTTGCAATGCGAGAGTTTAACAAGGCTTTCCCAACTGGGATCCTGGAGGCGAGGTAAGCCCAAATTGACAGCTGCACTGCTGGAAACTGTAATGATCAGCACCCAGCAGGAAAAAAGCCTGTGGGAACCAGGATTTTAAAGGGCCAGCGATGCCTCAGTAAAAACTCTTATGTTGGAGGGATTGTTCATTCTGAATAGCTATTGAGCCCATCAATACCTGTGCCCTACTGCAGAAGAAACACAGAATATTTCTACCCCTGTGTTTCATTCACCTCCTTTTACAAATTTCCTCCAGAAAACAAAGGAATAATGAAATGATGGTACATTAAAATGGTGCAAAAAGGCAAAGGCAAAGCTGTCAGAGAGCTGCAGAGGGTCCCACGGTGCCAAAGGACTCCGTGGCAAAACAGCAGATCAAATTAAATTCTGCCAAGCTCAAAGGAAGCCCCCAGCCTTGTCTCTGTGTACTCACTGATGAGCTCCTCTTCAGCTCTCACCACTTAGAAAAGAGATCTGAGAGCCACTGCTGATAGTTTGAAGAAACATCACTCAAAGCTCCTAGGCAGCCAAAAAGCCAGCTAGAATCTATAGGCATGTGTGCCTGAAAGCTCATTTAACTTTTCCAGCTGTATAGCTGGTGCAATAAAAGGTGCTACATCTGTCCATGAGCTCTGATCCATCTGTATCCTTCCACCATCACAACTGCAGCAAAATGCCACTAAACCAGACAACATCATCACGGCACTAGATAAATTCCTGTGTGCTCACCTCTTGAGCATTGTGTGCTGTTCCCCTGAATCCCCCTCAGCCTGGAAAATGAGATGATTGAAGGAGGAATGTGATAAAGACCTGTAACAGCCTGAGTGGCACGGAGGAGGTGTAATGGGAGCCATTATGTGGCACTCAATTTGAGACTGAGTGTTTGCCACATGAAACTTCTGAGCAGTTAAAGCAAATAGCAGGAACTCCTTTTATTTTTTTTTTCACATAAAACTACTTAAATTGTGTAATTAATTTGCCTTGGTGTGTCAACTCTATTAAAAAAATTAATGGATTTTAAAGGGATAAGACAAATTTACATGGGAAAAGTCCAAAGGATGGGTTGTGGCTCTTTCTTCCTCTTCCCACTGCTCTGTTTATACTGAGCTGGACTGACTTGTTTCTCCTTAGAGTGGTCTCACACCTCCTTCAGTGTCCACATCTGCTGATTGCTCTGGGCTCTTTAATTACTGGGCAGCTTCTGTTTTATGGGGCTTCCTGCTGGTGGCTGAAGAATATGATCAAATATGGAGAACATATCAAAACATGGCCTTAGCTCCTCATGGGGAGCAGGCAGAAAGAAAGGAAAGTATGGACCAGGACACATTTGGTGTCCCAAAATGATAGTTTTCCCATAACTACACAGAATCATGCAGAGTCATTGAGGATGGAAAATATTTCCAAGATCTCTGAGTACAAGCTGTCATTGATCACACCTTGTCACCCAGACCAGAGCTCTGAGTGCCACATCCAGCCATTTCTTGGACACCTCCAGGGATGGAGACTCCATCACCTCTTTGTGGTTGCAAAGATCAAGGTGGTTTTGAAGACCAAGCTGCAACCTGGAGCCATCACTACCAGGGAAACAATACTTATCTGTCTAATGGCTTTTACCTGAAATAAATGGCTTTTTGTATCTAATGGCTTCAAACTGCCAGAGGGCTGGATTAAATGGGATATTGGGAAGGAATTGTTCCCTGTGAAAGTGGGCAGGCCCTGGCACAGGGTGCCCAGAGCAGCTGTGGCTGCCCCTGGATCCCTGGCAGTGCCCAAGGCCAGGCTGGATGGAGTTTGGAGCAGCCTGGGACAGTGGGAGGTGCCCCTACCATGGCAAGGGTGGCACTGGATGGGCTCCAAGGTCCCTTCCAACCCAAACCATTCCATGATTCTGTGATTATATTTGTATTTATTAACTTCCCCCAGCAAAGCTTTGCCCTGTGCTGGAGCCAGGGACATGGCAGTGTCCCTTCTCCCTGGCTAGGAATGGCTTTAGCTGGAGCAAACCTCTGCCTGTGCAGCTGCTGTAACTTCAGATGAGAAGGAGTCACTGCAGAACATGGGAAGCACAGTGCTTGTGCTCAGCCTCTGCCCAGCTGCTGCCCTTATCAGCACTTCATGTCTCAGGTTTCACACAGTGTGGGATAAGCAGCTTTGACTCCTCTGCATGCCACCACAAACGGGGAGTGTTCAGTCAGGATTAAGGCTGGGGTCTTCTTGGCCTCACTCCTGCACTTCCTTAGCCCACAGTCATTAGCAGAGAGGGCAGAAATGCTGGCTTGGACCTGGGATTTATTCCAGTGTCCTGGAGCATAGGGTTACAAATGTCTTCCAAAATTATTCCTCATTAGCCTTCAAAGTTATTCAGAATGTTTTCATATCCACAGGTCCCTGTTGCCATCAGAGGGCACAATCACACACACACACACACACACACACACACACACACACACACACACACACACACACACACAAACCTCTTTCCCTCCCCAGAACAGCTTTTCCTCATTTGGGGCTACGCTGCACAACTCCTGTTCCTGCCAGTGGGAGTTGTGTGTGCGTCTCAGAAACGATTTGGCTGCAGAACAGTATTTTAACTACTATATTTAACATATTGTATTATGACATTTACAATATTTCCCCCAAAGCTCTTCTCAGATTGAAGAGAAGCGACTCTCTGCGTTGTGCTGGCCCTTTTTCCTTGCTGATTGACAGGGAAATTAAATCAGTTCATTGCCTGGATGTTGTACAGGACTAATTGTGCTCAGCATGGTTGAGCAATAGCTCACTCTGTGAGCCACCCCATGAACTTCCAGAGCCTCTCCCTGTGAGGGAAGGCTCCTCCTGAACCAGGCTGGGGCTCTGCCTCTGCATCTCAATCAAGGTCTTTGTCACCAGAGAAAGTTTGGGGGCTGGTTTTATTTTGGGGGAGGTTGTCTGAGTTTCTCTGGGTGCTTTCAGCTGTTGGAATGCAGTTCTGTAAAATTGGATTGGAATAACATTTATAGCAAAAATCTGTTTCATTTGATGTTAATTATTTAATATAAATTCAGTTATTATGCCATGCCCCAGTAGCACACAAACTGTTCAACCATAAACAGATGAAAGACTACTTCAGGGGCAAGCCAGTAATGTCTGGAGACATGAGTCAGATAACAGAGTCATGGAGAGGAGGAGGAGGAGGAATCCATATCCAAGAGTAACTGAACACAGCCCTTTTAATCTAGAAATAGGACTGTAAATTCCAGGAGATAAATTAGTCTTCTGAAATGTTTGGTTCTGTGGGCCTCAGAAGAATAAAGCAGTGTGCACAGATTTGTAGAGAGGGAATAGTTCACTGAGACCAAAAAAAAAAAATTAACTTCAGAACAAAACCATAGGAGTGCATTAATTTCCCTGGAGTCCTTTGGAGCAGTTTGGATCATTTCTAGTGTTATTCATGCAGCCTTTTAGAGCAAACTATTACAAGAGGAAACTTCCCTATACCCAAAGCCCAAGCTGTGTCTTAAGTGTTCAACCAGAGGCAGATCAAAATTCATCCAAGAGCTCCCCAGTGCCCTCAGAAAGACACGTGATGGTCACAACTTCTGCCTCTGAATGTTGGAAACATGGGGCATTCCTCCTGCTCTAGTCAGGCTTTGGCTGGATTTGAGGTTTGCACCTCAGATTTGTGTTGGTTTGGACCTGGATCAGGCAACTTCCCATGTCCCTGCTGCAAGAAACTTCATCTCTGGGAACCCAGGCTCACTGCAGTGTTCAGTGCAGTGATCCCCAACTTAGATATATTTAATGGCACTGCATCTAGGGTGCACTTCATGCTTTGGGATCTACTTGAGAGCATCCTGAGCATGCCCTGCTGAACCTGAGCAGGGATGGTGCCTTGCATGAGGCCATGCAGGGCTGTGTCAGTACATGCTCCAAGTCCATCTGCCAGACGTGGCTGCTGCTTTCAAAAGCTGAGTGCCATTCTGGAAGGTAATTTGAGACTTCAGAATGTATACCTGATTGAAAGTCAGTGACACTGAAGGGGCAATTCATCTTATCTCCCTTAGCTGTCCAAAAGTCAGACCAGGCTTCCTGGGATTCCTCCCAGCAGCAGAGAGCAAGGCTCCTGAGGCTGGTGACAAATGTAGGTGACATGGTCTGCCCTGTGTAGGCTCTGAGCTTCCTCCACTGGCACAGAGAGAGCCCAGGCATCCATGTGGGACAGATATCCAACTTGTAAACAATTAGAGATACATAAATTAGGGGTTTAAGTATTCTAAAATGCAGTGCAGGGTACAGATACTCACAAAAACACATTAGATGCTGTGTAACTCCCTTCAGAGTTTCCAGGGCCCAGGAAAAACTCTTTCATAGGTCTCTGCCATGCCTGAATCTCAGATTTCCATGCAGCCACTGTCAGGCTCACAGCACAGGGGGTAAATGTACAACCTCTGCACAATTAGGAATCCAGGTAACTCCAGGGATTTAGCTGCTAATTCACACTTGAAATAGCACAGGGTTGCCTTTGTAGTAGTTTCCCCTCTGTGCTTTGTCCTCCCACCTACAGAATGCTGATCCCCAGAGGTTTAAGAGTAAGTTGTGTTTCAGGGACAACAGAGCAATTTTCAGCCCTGGGTGACAGGGAGCTTTGAGGCAGATCCAGGATTTAACCAAGCCTTTGCCAACCCCAAAGCCCAGCAGACACCTCAGGCACCAGGGAGGCTGAAGGAACTCTCACAGAGCCTGTCCTAGTTGTAAAGTCTGTCATTGCAGTTCACAAGAGACAACTAATCAATAACCATGGAACCAAATAGGCAAATAAAAATAAAATCCATTAAGATGGCAGAGGTATTTACTTGCTGTATTTACACCATGGAGAGCTGCACTGTCACTCAGTGCTTCCCCTACACAAGATAGAAGCAATTTGTGCAGACTGATCCCAGTTTTCTCATTAATATGTAAATGAGGCATGCCAGTTGTTAGGTTAGAAGAAAGCTGTCATGTTTATTGTGACAGATTTAATGGATGTGTTTGGATTGTGCATTCAATGTGTTTTCAAGAGCATGTCTTATCTTTGTTTAGGCAGTAAATCAAACATGTAAACAACAATTCATTAGCATCTGTCAGAAGCTCAAAGCTACATTGTTATAGTTGAAAATCTCCCCAGAGGTGAAAAAAGTATATCTGACTTATTCCAGATTAGTTGGAATATTTTCTTTCTGTTTGCCAACTTGTAAGTAATGATTGAGCTGCTGCATAGGTGCACTCAGGTAGCAGTAGGGGTCAGAGAGAAACAGCCAAACACCAGGAATCCACATCCCCTGGCCACAGGGGGACTGCAGCCACCCACCTGTGCCACCCCTGGGGACACAGCACAGCACTGCCATGCCCAGATCTGGGGTGGGGGCTGCAGGACACTGTTGGATGCCTTGGAAGGAGCTGCAGCCTCTGGATCCCCACCAGCAGCTCAAGCCCAACATCACCAAGTGGAAATTTTGGTGTTGGGTGGATAGGGTATATGGAAAAATATAATTGGAATATGTATGGAAAAACTAAATTTAGAGATCTGGCTGTGAGTGGCCCCACAGAAGGTCAAGATTGGATTTGTTGGAGTAAAAAGGGCTGGACCTTGACAACCCCTGGTGATTCATCCCCCCACATCCCTGTCTGTGTCCTGCTTGAAAGAGCCTGAAGGTGAACAGGCTGGGCAGGATGTCTCCTATCAGAGATCTCACACTGCTTGCAAACATCAGCCAAACCTTATCACAGAGCCAGGACAGAAGAACTGAATCCATTTAACTGACGGCTCTGAGCAAGGACAGAGATGAAATCATTTGCCCAGAGACATGATGGTGCAGCCAGGTGGAGTAAAGGGGAGCATAAAATCACAGCAGGACCCCGACCTTCATTCTCATGGGAATTACTTTTGTTTGCAGTTTCTACTATCATCAGAGGATGATTTAGGTTGGAAATGACCTTAAAGATCATCTACTCCAGCCTGATTCTGCTTTGTTTGCAGTGGTCTAGGAGACAGGTAGGTGTGAAGAAACAAAAGACAAATTCACTTCTGACCTTCCCTAAACCCAGATCTGCAGTGATGAAGTGTTTTTGCATTAACTCACTCTTCCATCCCAAGTTTCTATGCATTTAATAGAAATAATAATTTGGAAAATGATACTTAAGAACTAGTAATTACAGTACATCAAATATTTATGATTTGCAATCAACCTGAAAATGTACTTATCTACACAGCAAAGTGTGATCTCTTCCAGTGAAGACAGAAATTATCTTTCTTAAAGAGGCAATGGGTTTCACGTATCAGCAGGCTCCTTGGGATGCTCCAGCTGCACCCACAATTTGGGGTTTAACTCCACTGTTGCAGCTGAAACAAGAGATGTCCATTAAATACGAGCAGCAACTCTCACTTGGCCATGGCAGTTGAGCAGCTCTGCCAAGTCCTTGAATCACAAAATCACAGGGCTGGAAGGGACCTTTAAATGTCATCTAGTCCAACATCCCTGACATCTTCACAGAAGCAAGGAATGCCTCAGGAGTCAGGTGTTCCTGCCACTGTTCACACAGAGGAACTGTGAAAATCTGATTGCATTGTAGTTGGGGGAAGATTTAGACCTTCAACGAGGTTGGGATTTGAGCCGAAATTGGGCAGTTTGGTTTGAGGCAAGGATGGATCTGGACCAAGAGAGCTGGGTAAGGTCCCTGTGGCTGGTGGGATTTTTTCCCTTCCCCTGTGTGTGAAAGGATGAGGATTCCTGCACGGTGAGGACAACACAGAGAAAAGATGGGGAGCAAACTCCTCCATCCCTGATTGTGGACACAGAGCCCAAGGTGGCTCCCCCATGGGCACGTCCTGCCCCAGTGAGGGATGAGGGATGCTCACCAGCCATACAGGTGACCCAGCATCTCTTTAAACCCAGCTGGGCTATTAGACACAGCCCTTCCTGGCCTTCTGCCCTCTCCCCTCAGGTTCAGGATGGATCTGACCTTCAGAGACCTTGGGTTGTGGGGCAGAGGGAACCTGTGAGCCGCTGCTGACCCCTCGGCTCCTGCGAGCCCATCGATGCTCACTGGGCCAGATTCTCATTTATTCAACTTCCTTCCTCCAAAGGAACTTACAATTTAATCAGAACTTCTTAATAGTACATGAATTCTAAATTGCAGTCATTTGTTGCCACTAGCCTCAGGCTTTTCTGTCTGTTAGAAATATCTATGTTATTTCTTTCTTTTAGAGTTTACGTAAATAAAATAAAATAAACTTTTACAAATAATGTTTGCCACTTAATGATCTCAGCCAAAGTGTCTATCTGAGGAAATAGAAATCCTTCCTTACAATTCATCTTAAGGATGTAGTTTCGGTTTCTTATAAAGTAATAATGAATGTACTACAGATAATGTTCCAATAGTGCAAATGAGAGGAGCATATAATCAAAATGATAATAGCGGGTATTGTATGGCTGGTATAATAAAATCTATCCCACTATAAAATCATATCTCAAGGCAACGTTCTGTCTGATTTTTGTAATAATTGTACAAGAGAGAGCAGGGCAGCAGCAGCCAGGGAAACAAAGGTGCCGCAGTGGTTCATTAACCAGGCGTGCCCCGACAGCCCATCCTGCCCGGTCAAGGGTCTCTGCTGGGCTTTGAGAGGGGAGTCAACCACTCAGAAAGGAATAAAAATCCATACTGGAGCCAGCCCACAGCTCCAGTGCAGGCAGGATGCAGAGTGAGGCACACAAAGGGCACAGTTTGCCCAGCCCCGTCGCTGGGGGAGATGGGCTTTCCTCTGGCAGAGCCAGCCAGTCCTCACAGAGCCACAGATCTGGCATGGTTTGGGCTGGAAGGGGCCCTAAAAACCCCCTGGTTCCGCCCCCTGCCATGGGCTCCCTCGAGAAGCCTTGTAAAGCTCCATTTGGGTTTTGTTCCTTCATCACAGCCAGACTTTTCCAAGTGATCTTCCTCGTGCTGGGACAACCTGTGGCTGCTGCCCAGTCTGAGGTTTCTCTCCACACAGGTGAACCTTGCATTCCTCACATCTTTATTTCATTTCAGTCTTCTGTGCCGTGCTCTGGGATGGTGCCTGTGTTTCTGACTGTCTGGGGCCCATTAGAAACATTTGTGTACATCCATAGTTACTGAGTTTGAAGCCACAAAGGACTGCCTTTGGGGCCAAGAGGCACAGCAGATACAATCTGTCATGTCAGCTCTCATTCACTTCATGGTAATGTTTTTTCTTGTAGAAGATGGCCATGCCAAAACTACTCTCAGGGTACCAACAGCATCAAAGCTGCCTCTCCAGCCAGCAAAACCAATTCAACAGGAGAGGCAATGCTCTGGGTGAAATGACTAGAGACAGAATTTTTCTACCCTGGTCTAGCTTTTCATCATTTGTCATCATCTTTGATGCCTTAATGATTTTGCTGGGGTGCTGCCCAGCCCTCTGGTATCCCCAGTGTGCTGCTTCATCCCACTGTGATCCCAGTGGGAAGGGGCACAGGGCAGACACAGGGGCAGAGACCATCCCCAGCAGGGTATGGAAGATGTCACATGGAAAGCATCACGTGGCTGTCAGATTTCAGCAGCCTGAAGTTATTTGCAAGATTAGGATCTTAATCTGGAAAGTGGATCCAATCTAGCCCTCGAATTACTGCCACCCGTGGCTGCAGTGGGGTTTGTGTTTGTGTTCAAGGGTCATGGATTAGCCAGTGACATGGATGTGTGTTTACATCTGTGTGCCCTTAAGTGAGGAATCATCTCCATTCTGTTCCCTGCATGTTTTCTACTCTGTTAAACCCGTATTCCTGTTTTCATGACACTCCAGAGTTGATTGCTGAGCTGTGTTAGGGCACTGTTACAATGCTCCACAGTGCTCGGATGGGAAGCACCATCAGCATCTGCACATGGCACTCTGCACATGGGGCTGCACCTTTCCCAAGGAATTCCCAGGGCTAGGACAGGGCTGCAGACCAGTGCAGGGCTTCCCTGGGCCAGCTCCAGCACATGGGGCAGGGCAGGAACATCCCAGCTGACACTCCAGCTGCTCTGGGGCTGTGGGCATCAGGGTGCCCCTGAAGGTTTATTTATAACACATGAGCTGGAAACCAAGTGCCAGCTCCAAAAATGAAGATGCCACTTCACTGAGAAGGAATTGCCACTCAGTAACAATGGCACAGATAGGGAGTAGGATCCTGGCACAAGGGAAAATTGTGTGGCACTAAAAGGAGCATGGAAATGTGATGTTACAGCTCCAGCTCCGTGCAAACCACGTTGCATTTGTTATTCACAAGGTGGAAGGGCAGCCCAGGCCTGGACAGAGACTGGGCTGGGAGGAAGAAAAGCATCTGGGCTCACCCACTGGTCTCATATAAAGACAGAGCAGTGTAGAAAAAGCCACCAGAGCTTTTGAAAAGTTCTCACCCAGCGAAGTGGCTTCTGCTAACCCCCTTCAATGTTGTATTTATACATTTGGTCTGTTAGAAAGGCTGGTTTTACAGTCCAGAAAAGAACTGGGGGCTAAATCTGTTGGGCCTATGCAAGTTTTGTCAGAATAAAGATAATTTATTATAGTTTTATTATAGTTATGCTCAAGTACCTCTTTCTTTATGATGGAAAATCCTAATCCCATAGCCACAGGAGAAGGCATTCCTGGCTTAAAGCTTGATTTGAAAGAGAAAAAGATGTTTCTAAAGCTAAGAGAACATAAAAAACCACCACAAACGTAAAATATTATTAATCAGGAAGTTATGAATGCTAAGTAAAGCGAAGTAAAAGTTAGAAAAGGTCCAAATCCAAAACTATGGTCAGCAGAGTAAAGAAAATAATAATTCCTTTAAAGCATATTAGCAGAAAACCAAAATAAATTCCTAAAAATGGTGTTGACCTTGCTGAAGGTCATCCAACTCACCTGTTGGAAGGTGAGGATTGCATTGCCATTTATGTAACTAACCATCAAATCACCAATAAGGATGCAGAAAGTCAAAGCTTTGAACAGCTTTCACATCTGTACTCAGAGAATGTGCTATCCAGACAATGTGCTCACAGCACCTGCAGGAAGCTTTTCTTTCCACCAGCACTCACTGAACACTGCAAGGAGACAGTTTAAAACTGGCAGGATGAACCTGTGGGTTTGCACTTTAAAACAGCCAGGTAAGGTGTATTCTAGAACATGATCTTTTTTTTTTTAATTTTTTTCCCTGTCAGCTCTTGGCTCCTTCCTCTGTCCTCCCTGCAGAGCCTCCTGACACAGGGCTTTTCCCAAGAGCCTGGAACACAGCAGGGAGGAGTTTTCTGCTTGCCCAGTGCTGCATCAGCCCTTTGATTTCCCAGGGATGCACACACTGACCCCACAGGCCTTCACCTGGAGTTCTTGGAGCCTCCAAGGGCTGCTTAGGGAATCTCTCTGTTTTCCCACAGCTCTTGGAGATGTGTTTCCAAGCGTGGTGCTGCTCCACCAGCTCAGCACAGAGCTGTCCTTCCCAGCTCCTGCCTCACACCACAGCTGCACTCACACACCTCACAGCTCCCCTGGCTTCTGAACTTCAGACTAATTCAGAAACAAAAGCTGAATTAGAGCTGGTAAAGAGATGACAAGCAAATGCTGGCAGCAAAAGCCACAGAATCAGAAGTATAAAAGGAGAATTAAGTTGTTAATCAGATTGAATAATTTCAAACAGAGTGGGGAGAATTTTCCAATGAAAAAGATGACTCCAGCATATAAATTAATCTTTTGTATAGGAAGAAATCAAAGTCATTAAATGTCATTGTCTTATTTTAAAAGCAGCAATATCCTGTCTGATTGCAAGTACTTAAAGTGGGATGATTAAACAGAAACCTTATCTTCAGTGTTCCAAGGAGAAAATTGGAGAAGTTATCCAATTACGGATAATAAAGAACAGGGAAACATTGGAGCAGAGGGGAACTTGGTTAGGTAAGTCATGGAAGAACACTTGGCACTCAATCCCACCCAATGTCCCAGGCACAAACAAAAGGGGATCTCTCCCACATCCCACCAAATGTCACAGCTCTGAGGGGCCTTTGAACTGCACACTTGCTTGTGATTTTCCAGTTTTGTAAGCCCTCTTCAGACCTGTATAAAACAACAGCCTGAGGCCCTTGTAAATACTAATATTCTGTTAAAACATCTGGTTACTGTAAAATGGGATTGTCTTTATTTCCAAACAGGAGTTTACAAGCAGATTATCAGCTGCTGCCTGGCTGTTACTTTATACTCTCCAGCAATCCTCCATGCACAGGCATCTTGCTCTGCCTGAATGGCATTTTCCTAGATTGCCAATGAAATTTTAAGTAGAAACAGTAGTTCACATGGCAGAGGGAATGCTCTGGTCGGGGTCTTCCCTCTCTGCTGCAGATATCCAGATGTCCATAAGCTCTGAGTGCCTCCTGCCCCCAGAGCTGTTATTCCTGCACAGTCTGTGTGAGCTGGCACAGAGGACTGTCCCCATTCCCTGCTCAGAAGGAATGTGAATGGGGACAATATAAAACAACCTCTCACAATGTAGCACAAACAGTCGAGGTTTAGATCTTTGGCCAAGAATGAAGCTTTGCATTCCTAATTCAAGAGAAAGGTTTCCTTTGCTCTGCCAAGGGAAAGAGCTCTTTGTCTGGACAGGACCTCCTATTGCTGCCAGGAGATGCAGGAAGCTCCAAGCAGAGTGTGGAAAACTATCAGGAGCTAAAAACTCAGATTTCTGCCTTTTCAGGTGGTCTTGATGTGTCTGGGGAACACGACCTCAGTGAAAGGATGTCCCACTGCCTACCAAGGGTCTGCTGTCAGAGTCTCTGATTAGGGACAGCACAAAGCCTTTAACCTTGGCACCTTTCTCAATTTAACCTTTAAAGGATGGAATTTCTGCTCTCGTTTTTTTCTGTCCTTTCCCTGTTTGGGCAGCTTGGGCTGAATCCAGCCTGCAGCACCAGGGGAGCCCCTGGAGGGGAAGGCAGCCCCAGCACACCCCCAGTGGGGCACATCCTCTTTCCCATCTCCTGCCCACAGCTCCACAACCACCTGCTGGGAGAAAGAGGAAGGGTAATTTGTGTATTTTTATGTCTGTGTGGCTGATCCCAGGCTCTGTGTCTGATGCATTTGGCAAGTAAATAACTAGACATGAAAGTGGAACAATGTACCTGTCAGGGGGGTTGGTGTCTACGGGAAACTTGCTTTTCAGTTTATAAAGGGAAAATGACTCTTAATGAATTCAAAGATGCTTCAAAACAACCCCCTAAAAAAAGAAATCAGTCTTTAAAGTGCACTTAGTTACGTATAATTGATGTCATTAAAGGGATCTTTTGCAGAATTGTTATTTATATAAAGAAATTACCAGCTGCAGGACTTGGTGTTTCTCTCTTTCGAGCCAGCAATCAGGTATAAAGTGCCTTCAGAACTGAAACTTGCAGTCAGAGGCACCCTGAAGCTCAGCCCTGGCAGCCTGACTGTCTGCAGATATTCTGGCTGAGTCAAGAGGATAACACTTCATAATCTGGTGTGACTTAAATCTCCTCTGTGCCAGATAAGATAGAGAAGGGAGAAAATCAAATCAGGTTTCAGGGAGAGTTATCACACTTCTTTGTACAAATTTGTCTCTAAATCTGCAAGCTGAGGAGAGTGTTGGGAACCTCTTAAGCAGGAGGGATGGGAGGGAAGCTGCCGTGCCCCACATCAGCCTGGCTGCTCCAAACCCAGGATCCCTCATTATCCATGGAGCCTTTCCCTGCCTGGCTGTCACAGCCTCACATTTAAGGGCCACTCCCTTCCACATCCTCCTGCTTGGGTTGGTGGCATACAGAGCTTCTCCCACCCTTCTTTTCCCCACAGCCACTTTCCTCACTGGGCACCTTTTTGTTTTCCAGACTCAGAGACATCCCTAATGGATAGGAGCCACTCACAGATCTTGGGACAGCTGTTCTCCAGCCCTCCTTACCGACTCACAGGATGTGCTTTTGTGATGGAAACCATTCCATTTCCATTTGCTGGCTGCCACGCCCAGTGGTGCCGGGCTATTTGCTGGAAGAGCACTGCCTTGATTTTTATGACAGAGAGGAAATATCCTACAGGACCAGGGATGTATTCCTGCCCCCAAGAGCTGAAGTGCAAGCTTTCATCTTGAGCCATCCTCCTTCTCTTCCGGACCCTCAGCCAAGCCCTTGCTCAGCTGGAGAACAAACAGATGTTCCTCTTGCTGCACAGGATGGTGTTTAATCCCATGTCTGGAACAGCCTGCTGCATCCCCCTGCAACTGCCAGCTTTGGAAGGTATTTTGCCCTGCATGTGTAAGGAAATGCAGCTGATAATAATGTTAAGGCTTTACAGCAATGCTGGCTTAATGCCCTTCAGGGTTGCATTCTGAAATGTTGCATAGGAGAGTAAAAGGAAAATACGATACCCTCATGATACCCAAATTTTAGACATGGAGCTGTGAAGGCTGGGATCTGCTACAAGACTATGGTTTCAGGTGTGTAAATCACCCCATTCATTCCTCACAGTGACCTGTGCATGGAACAACTCTAATTTGGCTGTTGAAATATTCAGGATCAATTGACAAGGTTCAAAGTCCACATGACCTGAATGAAATCTGGCTGTGATCAGCAGTGCAGAGGCAAATCCCTGGTCCAGACTGGGATGGGAGTTGTGGTGCCCATGTCCCCTGCAGTCTCAGCCTGAGGACACTGAGTACCCACAGGACATGCAGCTCACAGAATTCCCAGAATCACTGGGTTGGAAGAGACCTCCAAGCCCATCGAGTCCAGCCCAGCCCCAACACCCCAACTGAACCCTGGCACCCAGTGCCACATCCAGGCTTTGTTAAACACACCCAGGGATGGGGACTCCACCACCTCCCTAGGCAGCCATGCCAGAACTTTATCACCTTTCTGTGAAAAACTTTTTCCTGCTATCCAACCTGTATTTCCCTTGGTGCAGCTCCAGGCTGTGTGCTCTGGTTGTGTCAGTGCTGCTGGAGACAGAGCCCAGCCCCAGCTGAGCACAGGCACCTTTCAGGAGCCGTGAGAGTGATGGGGGCACCCCTGAATCTCCTTTTCTCCAGGCTGAGCACCCCCAGCTCCCTCTCTGCCTCAGGTGAGGAGGGCTCAGCTGCTCCCTGCACTGCCTCAGGAGAAGGTGCTGCCCAGGGCTGTCCTCAGGCACAGCCAGCCTCAGACCACTGTGGCCCTAATCACCCACTGGCATGGGGGAGGACTGTCACTGATTCCACACCCAGACCCAGGGGACACATTGGAGGTTTGCCTAAACACTGTAAGAGAACAATAATTTGCTTTTCTGTGATTTTTTTTTCCAGAGCAAATTAACATATGTAACAAATACAGAGCTGGCTCTTGATGGGAAATGAAACCCAGCTCAGTTTTGAAAGCAGACCTTACAACATGAGGCAGAATGAGATCTCTGCACAGGGTTTGTAACCCTCCCGCAGCAAAACAAATTATGTGTTCCTGACAGAAGGAAGAGGTCCCAGGGAGGCTCCCAGGGGTGCTTGGGGGGGCTGGTGAGGCTCTTTGAGACCTCAGCCCACCTGTCTCTGGTACCCTGCAGGGTGTCACTGCCTCAGCAATGCTCCCATGCCAACACCCTTCCCCTTGGGTCCCTCTCAGCCTGCTCACCACAACCCTTCCCCTTCCACTGCCCTGGGTCACTTAAAGCACCAGCTCTCCCTGCTGCTGGTTGCCTGTTTGAGACAGCAGTTATGATTTCAGGATGCAAAGCTCCCTTCTTGCCATCCCTGGATGCTGCTTTGGAAGCACCCTGGCTCCCTGCCACCCCCTGAATGGCAGCCCATCACCCAGAGCCTGGCTGCTCTCTCCCAGCAGCAGGGCCAGCAGTATCACACAGCCCATTAGCAGTAGCCCCACACACTGGTCCCACTAAAATCAATTTATTGCCTGGAGTATTTGGCTCATAAAAGGGTAGTTTCCTTTTTTTTCCCCTTTTACCTTCATAACCAAGGTTATCTGCTCAAGAATGTGGAGAGTAAATGAGGTGGTTCAGCTTATGGATACAAATAGATCTTGCTTTTTTGACTTGCAAAATGAATTCCACTGTGACTTCGATAAAACTTAAGTATGCTAATGTTCAGTCAACCAGTTGTCTATTTATTTCTGTTTATGCCAGCATACCCATTAGCAACTTTTTCTTGTTTTCTTTTAGAATATTAAATGGTTCAAACATATTCTAAAAATTAGTTGATTAGCTTGTTAGGGCACATTTCCACTGCTAGTTCCTTCTGTAGCAAAAGAGAAAATGAAGGTAATTTTGTTTGCAAGGAACGTATGATTGGAAGCTGACTGTTGAAAGATGTGCCATGTCAATGTAATGAGGGAGTGTAATATCTTAGTTTGCATCAATATGGAAATAACTGTGCAGTTTGACAGACCTGATGCTAAAGGCAGCACCAGAGCACTCATTATGCATTCAGCCTCTGATTATGAAAAATAGTGTGTTTTCCTTTAAAGAGGAATACACATTATCAATCAAAACCATGCCAATTATTTCCAAAAGGGATCACAGCTAAACAGGCGTGGGGTCTCTTCAAATATAACTACACCTGAGAAAACAGACAGATATCAAAGTACATGATAGTTTAATTTCCTGACAGTTGAATTAATTAGGCAATATAAGCCCTGCTTCCTGATTGGCCTGAGCTTTGCTAGGCAGGCACCACGAGTTGGGATGGTTTCTTCACTAAGTTGCATCCTGGGTTAGGGGTTTGGTGTCCCTGGACCTGCTCAGGTGCTCCTGAACGTGGCAGTCAAAATGAACTGAGGCCAGAGTGGCTCTTTAGGTCAAGAGCACACTTTGCTTTTTCTGGCACCTTTTTTTTCTTGTTAACCCTTTTCCTCCTGTTCTGTTTGAAGCAATATTTGCTCTTTTGAACTCCATGAGATTCAGCTGGGAGAATGTTATGATATCTTCACTCCACAGGAAAGTAAAGCTATTGCTCCAGTCCTTTTGCCATCACCCATTACCTCACCCCTCTACACACAACACTCTTCATTTGGGCTCTTTAGTCTGTCTCAGAGCCCAAAGCATTATTTCAACCCATGGCCTGCAGAGATTTCTGGCTGAGTTTGATCTCCCTTGTGTTATTTTTCAGCAAATGACTTCTTTAAAATGCAAAATCAGGCTGCATTCAACCACCTTAACAGAACCAGGGGCTGTTATTAAGTGTAAAAAGAAAGATGAGAGGATAATTGCAAAGTCACCAAACAACATGTATGAACACAGATAATTATCTGGAATAAACAAGGAGTGGAAGGGCTGCTAAGGTCTTTTTCTTCTTTAACTGCTGCCTTTCTGTGCTTTGTGCAGGGGGAGTTCAGAGAGCAGAGCTCAGGGATGTGGACTAGCACTCACATGAGGCATCTTGCAAGGCAGAGGCACAGCCAGACTTCAGAGGGTTCAGCGTGGAGCAAGCAGCTCCACACAAATCAGAAACTTCCCCAGCTTTTCTCCCTGTTCCATTTCCATCCCATCAGCTTGTCCCCAAAGAGATGTCTAAATGAAAGCTGTGTTGTTGTAAATAGGGAAAGTCAGTTGATCATGTAGGATTTCAGTCTGCTTTTGCATTTGAAGGTCTCTAATGTCAAGTTGTCTGTAATTTGTACTGAACCAGAAGCAAAATACTGCTGTGCTGTCACTGGAGTGTCAATGACTTCTCTGCAAAACTGAATCTCTGTGACATTTACACATCCTAAGGACCTGTCTGAGCTTTGCATTCCACTGAGATGATGCAGGAATAACAGTTTCTTCAGGCTTCAAATTGAAGCTCTTCTGGCATTTTGCAGCTATAGCAAGGGGGAGAAAAATGGTAACTTGTAACTGACCTTCTGTTCTGCTCCTTGAGAAGAGCACAGGCTTCAGAGGGATGTATGGGACTTAAAGCACTGCAGTTGTACTGGAGGTGTATAAATTGCTGTAGAATTAAAGCCTAACTGGCTCTGGTGGCTGTATTTTCACCAATCATTTGAAGGGAATATTGGTGTAGAAATGCAAAGCTCAGTGCTGGTTTTCTCAGCCACAGGAAACCAAGCAGATGTACTATTTCTTTGTTAGCAAGGTACAAATAAACACAAACTTAAGGAATCAGGAATGTAAATCCTGACTCTCCATAGGAAATTTCACTGAGAAAGCCCAGTAAAATTAGTCCAAAACTGGACTACACAGATTTGTTTAAAGAAAACAAAGAGCTCCTGGTTTATATGTCTCATAGGAAAGAATACACAAAATAAACAAAAAGGTTCAATAAATACCACTCTACAATTTTTTTGGCCTGAAAATGAATGTTGCACTTATTTTTTTTTGGTTGAGAGACTGAAGAATTGTACTCATCATCAGTTGCTGTCCATGGATGTACCTGTTTTAAGTGTTCCCCCATCACAGTCCATCTTGATCCCTTGCCATTCATCCAAGTTGCAGTCATTTAGAGTACTTATGTATTGCAATAGTTTCTATGACAACAGATGATGGTGATGTTAAGAGTAAAGAATTTTAAGTTGGGTCTATGAATAGGGAGATAAAGGCACTGAACTGCAGAGAGAAAGCTTTGCTTCCAAACATTCAGCTTAAATATCTCTGCTATTAATATTTACCGGCGAATAAGGACAAGCGTACGAATTGTATGAAGTTTTAGGTGAGGAAATGTTTTCCTAAGAATCATTATTCTGTGGATTTGGTGAGTTTCTGAGGAGCCCAGGTTCTGGGGGAAGAGGATTCACCCCGGCAGCCACTGGCCTGTTCTGTTCCATTGAGAGGAAGGTGTGAATGCTCCGAGCCCGCATCTCACCCTGCGTGGGACTCAGCAGCTGAGCGTTGCTGCCAAGCCCTCTCAAACACAAAAATACTACGCTGCTTAGTGATGATAGCTCCAAAACCCGGGGATAAGAACTCCTTCACTTGCTGAAAAACTTCCTACCAACACCTGGGAAGGCAACACTTCTCCCCCAGTTCTCCTGCAGGCCCCCGTGCAGAACCCACTCGCTCCGTGGTTTACAGACCCACGCTGCTGCCATTAATCCAGATTTTCTCCTGGCTGGTTTATCTCCAAAGCTGCACTTCAGCCTGCTGGGGTCAGGACAGGCTCTTCATCTTTGGGCAGTGCTGAGCAGAAAAGAGCTTTGCCCTTCAGCTGGGGGCCAATATCTGATCATAGGATGCAAAGAACTCGCCAGGAAAAGCCTTCCCTGGTGGTTCGTAAATGTCAGGATACCATCGGATATCTACTGCACTAGTTTAGGTTGCACAATTAATTCAGTATTATTTGGACTTGGATAATAAAACCTGCTTACCTACAGTGGTCCAAAAAGGCCATTAGGAACCCACAGTTAAGAAAGCTTAAAGTTCCTGCCAATCCCAATGGCAGCTGCAGGGAGAGAGAGAGGAGCAGATCAGGGTTTTGTGGCCAAATTTGCTGTAATCAGGAACCAGCAGAACCACATCCTGCCAGGCCTGATGATGGGAGATGCTCAGCTCCCCTGGCCCAAATCCTGCTGGGAGCAGAGCTAATGCCCTGCCCTGGGGGGGATAGGGGGTGGGACAGCAGGGATGACACAGGGAATAATGCTCTGTCCTGGAGAGGAGACAGTACTCCCATCCTTGCCTCCAAATCTGTTCCCCCTTGGTGCAGAAGCAGGAAGGCACCACTGATTTACCCACCAAGCTTACCACTATAGCCAACCCCAGCCTCTTTCATTAGTTCTGGCCTGTGTGTAACAGAATAAATCCAAACCCTTATTTTCAACAGCTGTCGAGTACTGTTGCTGTTCTGGCCTCCTACTCTGCTCACAAGCAGGAAAAAAAAAAAATGATGGACAGAAGGATTTCTTTGAAAGCAAAACTAGACGAGTCCAGTTCTGTTATGGGCTAATCTGGGCAAAAGCATGTGCCAGCTCTTGTAACCTTCTCATGCCTGCACTTTGTTTTCCACTAAATGTCAGCTCTGATAGACTAGCCTGCTCATCTGAATGGGCAGGTTTTTGCTACAATAAAAACAAACCTAGTTAAAAAGATAGACAGTACCTCAATAAAAAAATACCACGGACTCATGAAATGTTCAGGCTTAATTGGTATGGCTACGCTGCACCGTTTCCTTGCTGGCATATGCTAGCAGAGTGTGTTTGTTGTCAGGGGATTTTCAAGGTTATAAAGCACCTTAAAGGTGTTGGGGAGTGTGTAAATTAAGCTGCTACAGGTAGGTAATGTTCCCATGATGTCAGGACTAAATATGCTGGTGCCTCCAGGTAAGAATTTACCACGGTCTGGAGTACACGCAGGGGGCCGGATCCTCAGTAAATGTAAATCCTGCTGGCTCCCCTGGTTTTACTGCAGCCATTCACACTCCCTGCAGTTTGGATCCAGACATCCAGCCTTGCCACCTAATGTCTAGAGCACTCCAAGGCACAGAAAAGTTAGGAATTAAAGACCTCACCCTCGGTAGCTGAGATTTTTGGCTGGATGCTGTTTCTCTGGCGGGATGCGATGCCTCTCTGGGTGCCAGCTCATTTCCTTGGAGCTGGGGAGAGAGGGATTTTGGCAGCACAGGCTGCCCCAGCACAGCCCCACCTGGGAGCCAGGCAGCCAAATTAACAGCGTTTCTGTGGCAGTAAATTGTCATCAAGGGGAAGGAGGACATTTAAGTGGCACATTATTTAGTGGACTGGGGAATGAGGAAGCTGGAGGAAAGAGGAGCCTTGTTCAGTCATTTTGGGAGGGATGAATGAAATGGCAGGAGCCTTCCGTCTTTTCACTGGAGGAGTAAAAGAAGGAAAACACGTGCAGCTCCACACTGCAAGTCCTGCCCCTCCCTGGAGGGGTGGCACCTGCCTGAGCTCTTATCTTGCTGGTGAAGTCTCAAGCATCTGCCCCTTCCCTGTCCCCTCCCCATGTCTGCAGGGATCCCATGAGCTGATGTGTCACTGTCCCCTTGAATCAGCCTCTCCCCCTGCCCCAGACCAGCCTGAGCTGGAGCATGGGACCCCCAGAGCCCCCCACCCTCTGAGGGTGCAGGTGAGGGGCTCCAAAGGGGCTGGAGCAGCAAGAATCTCCCTGGCAGGGACAGAGCAGGAGCAGCACTCCTGATTCCAGCTCTCTTATTCCCTCTGGGCTCCCTCTGGAAGAAGAGCTTCCGGAAAAGTATTTAGGGAAATCTTGTAAGCATTAGCAGCATGCTGGAGCTCTGCAGCCCTCCTGTAAATGTTATTCTGGGTTAAAAGCTTTGGACAGTGTGTTATAAACATAAGTAGGTCTGTGGGGGTTGTTAACTCTCCCTTTGCCAAGGGAACCTCCCTATTCCTGAGCCAGGGAAGGCTGTGGAAGGAAGTACACCATGTTGGAGTGCTGGCACTCCTGGCACTTTGGGTGCTGATTTACACCCTGGGGGAGGACAGCACACAGGAGCTGGTCAGGTGTGTGCTCCTGCCCACCTCAGCAGCTGCTGCTCCAGCACGGTGTTAACCCCAACAGCAGCCCTGGTGAATTCCAGGGCAGCAGCACCTTGGTGGAGGTGCCAAGATGTGTCCAGAGTGCTCAGACAGCCCCTGCAAACCCCTCTGCTGCCCTGCCCATCGTGTATCATGCCATGCTTCCCATCCACAGGCAGCGAGATGCTCCCCCCAGCCCTGACATGGAGCATCCTTCCTCATGGAGAGCCCAGAGTCACTGACCCCAGGGCTCTGGGACAGTGACTCAAACCAGGCTGGATTTAAGGTGCCCCAGATCTCCCCAGAACAGGGCACACTGTCAGTGCAGAGCCAGGCTGGGCTCTGCTCTCCTGGAACACAGGCTGGAGAGCTGGGGGTGTCCAGCCTGGAGAGGAGAAGGCTCCAGGGAGACTCTTCCAGTGCCTAAAGGAGTTCCAGGAGAGCTGGAGAGGGACTTGGGACAAGGGATGGAGGGACAGGACACAGGGAATGGCTCCCACTGCCAGAGGGCAAGGTTAGATGGGATATTGGGAAGGAATTGTTCCCTGTGAGGGTGGGCAGGCCCTGGCACAGGGGGCCCAGAGCAGCTGTGGCTGCCCCTGGATCCCTGACAGTGCCCAAGGCCAGGCTGGATGGGGCTTGGAGCAGCCTGGGATGATGGAAGCTGTCCCTGCCATGGCTGGGGTGGAACTGGATGATTTTTATGGCCCCTTCCAACCCAGACTGCTCTGTGAACCTGATACACACATGGACACCTGAAAATACCACAAGGGGGAAATACAAATACAAATACCAAAGAAGTAGAACAGCATCCAAACTCTTCCAGGTTGCACCTGGCTGCTGTTCATGCATATTTGGAGGACTTTCCCTATGGAAAGCTTGGCTCTGAAGGTAGTGCAGAGCAGACCCTAAATGCATGCCCAAGGCAGAGGGGGGGCAAGCAGCACTGCCATCCCCAGGGTGTGGGCAGGGGGCTGATCTGGGGCAGGAGGGATGCAACCACCTGGAATTCCTCCTTAGGGATGGGGGCCCAGGCAAGCCTGGCTCAGCTGCTCCTCTCAGGAGGTTGGGAAGGCACTGAGCAGCACAGACATGAATCCCAATCCCCCTCCTCTGGTGTGGCAGTGCCAGGCAGCCTGGGGCAGGGGACAGTCACCAGGAGAGCATCCCATGGCCACAGGGGTGGGGACAGCAGGGACAGCAGCCTTTGGAGGGGGCTGCAGTGGCTCCTGTGCTGCTGCCACGTCTTCTTCCAGCTCGGGGGAACAAATTACCCTCATCCTTCCAACATTAGCAGCCATTTCCATAAGCAATTAACCTCTGGTTACACCATCAAGCATCTGAAAAAGGTGTTGTGACACAGTTATTAAAGGATGGAAGGACTGGGTGCCTGGCATACAAAATAAAGGGTGGCCTTGCTTTCCAACTCCAATTTCTGAACAGGGGCAGAATAAGTGAGAACTTTGACAAACAGAAATATTTCACACTGTTTTGGGAAGGATTTGTTCTAGGTTTGTAATTTAAGTTTTGGGGTTTATTCATTTGATTTGAAAGAAAGACTCATTGTTCAGCAAAGCAAATGACTACAGAAATTGATTTCAATTTTTGTCACATTTTTAAAAAGAAACATTTTATTTTATTTTATTTTTATTTTATTTTTATTTTATTTTATTTTATTTTATTTTATTTTATTTTATTTTATTTTATTTTATGTTATTTGTTTTATTTTATTTATTTTATTTTATTTTATTTTATTTTATTTTATTTTATTTTATTTTATTTTATTTTTTAATTTATTTTTATATTTAATTTAATTTAATTTTATATTTTATTTTATATTTCATTTTATTTTGCTTTTTTTTTTTTTTTCCCCCAATTAATTGATGAGTCCTGGTTGAGGACCAAAGAGCCCTGGATTCACTGCTCCCCACTGGAGATGTGTGAACCTCACTGAGATCCTCAGCCCTGCTAAACCCTCCTTGGCTGTTCTGGCCTCCCAGGGCCTCCCAGCAGTGCCACAACACAGGGGAGGTTTGAGAGAAGAGTGCAGGTTAATCACTTTCCTGGTAATATGAGCAAGAGGAGACCATTCAGCTGGAAAACAGAGGGGAAAAAAGCCATTTCTTTGTAAAGGACTGTGCAGCTTTCCTTCATATGCTGCTTTTTGTTCTCAGCCAAGAGGTTTCAGCCTTTCTGGGCTGGGGAAAGCCTGTGAAATCCCCAAACTGTAACACCTTGTCAAATGCAAAAAGTGTCCATAGATGTGTATTTGTCTAATGTCCATTTTTATAATCTATATTTTATAATCCATGTTTTTATAATGCTTAAACCTGTTAGGGATTTCACGTGTGGCTGGAATCCCAAAATCCCAGACTGGTTTGGGTTGGGAGGGACCTTTAAACCCATCCCATGGCAGGGACACCTTCCACTGTCCCAGATTGCTCCAAACCCCAGCCAGCCTGGCCTTGGACACCTCCAGGGCTGGGGTAGGATTTGTGTGCCTGCTCTACAGACAATTCCTCTCCCAGAACTCCATGGCTTCATCCATGCACGTGGAAGTTTTCCCTCCAAATCCCTGTGGAGCAGGAAGCACCAAGGCTGGCCCCAGCCAGGCTGCCCAGGAGTGTGGAGTGTCTCTGCTCTTGCAGCACCACTGGGACTGGCTCTGTAGGAATCAAAATCTTCCACCAATATCTGGTTTTATGGCAAAAAAAAAACCCATTAGAAATGTTCAGTGGTGGGAATGGTAGAAGAGGGAGCTTTTCCTAAATAGCTCTGCAGGGTTTTTTTCCTTCCTGATTTCCCTTTTTGTACCACAATGAGCCTGTATGGTTTTATGTCCCATTTTTTGCAGTGAGGGGGACTTGACAAGGAAGGGTTAGACCAACAACAGCCATACCTTTTTTTTATTTTTTTTTTTTTATTTAGGAAACAACACTGACACTTTTTATTTAAAGATCAAAGCAAGGCAAACACCATGACTCCAAACCTCTTCCCTTTTTTTCCCCATAAAAGAATGCTATGGAGTTTACTAGTGGTGCCCCTAATGAGGTAACTTCAGCCCCAATTTCACATTATTAGCACTCTGTCTAGGAGAAGCTGATGATCTTTGGCCACTGTAAAACATGATTCCCAGGCCAGGTGTTGGGCTCTCAGCCAAAATGCTCTGGTTTTCCCAACACTGCACTACAAAGGGCCTCAATGATGATAGGAAAGATATACTTCCTTTAGGGATCAGAGATAATTAACTCTTTAGAGTTGCTCTTTTATTATTACTGAACCCATGCCAAACTTTTGCATTGCTTTACCTAATAAAAGTACCTCCTGCACTGCTGGTAGTATCCAAATTACTTTTTTCATTTGTTAACAGTCAGGCCTTTAACTGCTTTCTGAACTTCTTTGTTGTAAAAAACTCTCCAAATTAGTCATTCCTGAGCATTTACACTGCATGCTTCTTCACAGTTCTCAAACTTTGTATCATAATTGTTCTTTCCAAAAGGGAGGAATTTGGAAAATAGACAAAGAAGTCAAAATAACAACAGCATGTGTTTCATACAGCCACCTGAGGACTGTGTTTAAGGTACTGTGTGCTTTGTGCTGCCACAGCACTGAATTATTGGATTTACAGGCTCATTAATAATAATATCACTGCTCATTTGCAAATCTCCAGGAGCACCATGAAACAGGGCAGCATCATCCTCACCCCAGCTTTGCAGATGGGGAAGAGAGAGGGGAAAAATGACATTCCTGGTGCTAGAGGAGCAGCATTGGAAGGGGCTGCCCAGGGAGGTGGTGCAGTCCCCATCCCTGGAGGTGTTTGAGGAGTGACTGAACGTGGGGTGCTTGACAAGGTGGGGATTGGGCACAGCTTGGACTGGATGATCTCAGAGGTGTTTTCCAGCCTGGAATGGTTCTGTGATTCTGTGAATTTACTCATCTCCAGGAATGGGACTGTGCCTCAGGGCCAATCCCATGGGCTAAATCTGCCCATTCCCACACTAGAGACTGACAGAGCTGCCACCTCTCTCCCCACACTGAGACAGGGACATTTGGGGTTGGGATTTGTAAGGAAAAACATGCATAAGATATCAATTAGATATCAAGGCTCCTGGGGCTCCTTGTATGGAATAACCATCCCCTGGACAAACCCAGGGCTGGGGTTCTGGCTTTCCTGCCAGCCTTGAGGAGGCAGGGCACATCCCTCACCCTGTGCAGGAGTATCTGCCATGGGGACAGCACTCCTGCTGCTGGAAATACCTGCTCTCCTCAGAAAAAGAAAGGAATGTGTTCTGAGAAACACTGCAGGTTGGATCAATACCCATCCTGCTCCTCAAGTTGGTATTTCCAGGGGGTTATTTATCTACAGCCTCAGAGCTCTCAGCTGAAGAGCAGATTGCTCAGTTTATACCCTGCAACCAGGTGAATGAAGATTTGCAGATTTGCCACTCGATCTGAATACACATGGAAATGAAGGGAGAGGAAAAGAGATAAGTAGTATTCCCTGCATTTGGGATTTGCTTTCCTTTTGAAGCTGCATCTGAACACAGACTAAAAACATAATCTTCCCAGATCCAGGCTCCAGGATTTTAATCTGGATTTCTGGCTGATAGCAATTAAAAGCTGACAGCACAGAAGTATTTTATTTAAAAGAATGATTGGCCTAATGGTATTCAACTGAAGCATGGCCTCCAGATTGGAGCTGGTCACATGTACAAAGAGTGGGGAATAGCTGAGTTACTCAAGATCACAAAGGGAGTTAATAGAACTGGGATTCACATTCAATGTCTTTTTCATTATCAGCTCTTTGTTCTACCCATTAGTATACACTGACTCCCTTTGGTAAGATCCTTTGTATTTCCAACTTATCAGGGTCTCATAAATGAAAGCCATGTGCTTTTATCTACTCATTCCCTTTAATAAGTGTCACAAACATTCTGTGTGATTGATTAACTGGTAACAAGAAAGAGACAAAATAGGAATATGCATATTAGCATATTTTTCTTTGCTCAAAGAAATGCATTTTATACTTACGTGGCACTTATAATATATCAAGCTGCCAAAAGTTTTAAACAAAGGAGGAACTGAATTACAGTACAAACCACAGTGACAAGGCCAGATTTATCCTTGGTGTAGCTCACTGATGTCAACAGAGTTAACCCAGAGATGAAACAGGCTCACCACGTGTCCATGAAACACCCCAGTAAGCTCAGAGGGATGTTCACAGATTTTACAGCCAGAAGGGACTGTCAGGATCATAATCTGACTTCCTGCAGGAGCAGGGTGAGAAGATTTCACCCATTACTCTCAGCTGATGGACTGCAAGATTACATTCCCCTCTGATAGCAGGGAAGATGTTTGGAACTGCTGTGGGAAGATGCTCTGTGTACCCTGGAAGGGCTGAGCATCCTCCCCTCGCCCCCGCTGGCAGTGGGGGGCTTTGCTCACTCTGTTCATGCTGCATTTGGCTCTGTAGGGATGGAGATGGAGGCTGAAAGGCCTCATTGCACCCAGCTTGGCAGGGCTTCCCCCTGGAGGCTTTGTGCCTGTGCTGCTCCTCTCTGCAGCGAGGTGAGCACAGGCTGGGGTGGGAAGCTCTGACAGCAGATTGGGGGTGAATTCACCTGTTCTAGGCACAAAAGGCTTGTGCAGAGGTAGGGAAGGGACCTGGCAGTCCCTGGCAGTGGTTAGCATGGACATCCTAAAAATTACTTTATCCCAAGGAATGATACCTCTGTGGCACTCGAGGCACAAGGACAGATTACCCAGGAGTGCTGGCACTCAGGCCAGTGAGTGTGAGATTCACTGTTACATACAAGAAGGAATAAACTCTGTATAAGTGCATTTACTGAAATGCCTTCTCTGCACACCTCTGGAGGCCAGTCTCAACCTGATCTGTTACATTTCTCCAACATTTTACCATCTATAACTCCCTGTGTTGGTGTCTTACCTCAAACACTCCCTGCTCTCCAGACAGCACCTTCCACCACATCAGTGCTGTGATCCACAGTGCTGCCCAGTCAGTGCATTCCTAGGGATCAATTCACACAAGAACCTCACATTTCTTACTTATTGATAAATTAAGTTCTGTAAAAGTCCTGTGAGGTGTCACATGATCCCTGAATTAAGATGGGAGGCTGAGCCATGGAGCAGACTTAGTGACATTTTTACTCTTTGCAAAGCTAGACCAAGAGCTAGAACCTCACCTTGCATCTCTGAAGGGTTTGTTTGGACCAGAGGATGTGTCTCCCTCCCATACAGAACCACCCTGGGTGATTTCCCACTCTCCTGTTTAAATGCAGCTGAAGAACAAGCTGCAGTTTCTTTTTACAGAGTACTGCACAAGCACAAATCCATTAGGATTCATCCCATCTCTGTATTTCCTGACATAACCCGCCCTTTTTACCTCCTGAACTCTGATCCTGAACCCAGGGCTCGGCTAAGCCTGAGAAGATCTCTGGGATAATTCTGCTCTGCACTCCCAGCTCTGGCATCTTATCTCACAGCCAGTTGTTTGGAGGGACAGGCACATTTGCAAGATTATCTTTTGGCTTGTGGCAGCAGAAATCAGGAACAGATTATTTGAAATGAGCAGCTCCAACCATTTTATCTCCAGGCCAGGTGGACATGGATGACCTAGAAGGATATATTTAGCAGGGAACACTTCAGACCAGGGTGCATGTGTGTATCCAGTCACTAACTGTTAATCATGTCTCCTTCCCCTAAACTGGCCAACCCGAAGGACACCTGGCAATTCTGGAACATTCCTGCTGGATTACTAATATCAATATTAAGTGAAAGAGCTTGAAGAATGTCACATTAGTTTCTGATGGCTCCCTTCCCTTCTGATGCTCCTGGCCAGCAGGCTTTGGCAGATGTGGCTCCATTCTGTCCAAATGCAATCCAGGGTTTAAGAATGTGCTCACTTTCCTGGGACCATCTGTTTGCTTTTCTGCTGAAGGAACTCCAGCCTCTTTGGCAACCTCGGTGTATTGTACTCCATAAATCCTGACATGTAGCAAATTTTTTTGGCAGATCTTGAATCTGAATGTCATCCAAATTGTTCATTATTGATATTAAAACCGATTTGTGCATCACCAACCATTAAAGGAATGCACTAAATATCTCCATGAGTGAGAAACCGAGCAGTCCAGCAGAATACATTTATCAGCAGCAATGGTAAAATGGAAGAGGAGCTCTAGGGCTCTCCCTGCCATTGCAAAAGCCCATATCTAACAGCAGCTGCAGGACCCAAAATGTACAGAGAGCCAATGTACAAGACAAAAAGTCAAAAGGAAGGTGCCCAAGGACTACCTGCCATGGTCCAACATGTGCTGTCTGGAGCAGGGAGTAGAACCTTACCCTTATTCCTTACTCCACAAGTCCAGTGTGACCACAGCAAGGTCTCTTCAACCTTGCCCTTATTCCTTACTCCACAAGTCCAGTGTGACCACAACAAGGTCTCTTCACCCATCATGGGTTTGACATCCTCTTCAAGTCATCATCTACGCTGCAGAATCTTTAAAGCATCATCAGGCTTATAAAATAGTGACTGTGAATTCTTTTACTGAACCCTGATGTCCAGAAGGGGCATCTGTAGCATGTCAAAGTATAATGAACCTTTAAAAGTTAATTTCTATAAAAAATAATGATGTGTACTTTCTGCGTGTGTAGAGTGTACACCCATGTTATCTTTAATTAAAAATGAATAATTTTCTAGATTAGGAAATTGGTGTAAAATTAAGTTTACCAGACTTATTTTTGAGGTCTCATTTCCACTGGAGTTTTGCATAAGCGCTGTGGGGTTATTGGGCTTCAGTTGTTTCTGGTGTTTCAGTCAGCATTCAGACTCCAGATCTCACACAATTTTTCATAAAAAACTTGCAGAATTTTTGGAAAAATCTTACATTTGATCTTCCATATAGAAATGAACTTCATTTCTCAATAAAATATATATTTTTAAAAAATCCACAGTTAGCCAATGTAACAATCTATCCTGACACACCACATTGAGAACAAGGATTCTGTTGACATTTCCTCATCTTCCCTTACTCCTGCTCCAACAATTATTAAAAATTCTTATATGAAGTTTTTTCCCTTTATAGTTGGACACAGATGACAAAAAGCAGAAATCAGACAACTGTTTCTTTGGCACTTAGACTGTACAGTACCACAGCAGTAGCTAGATCCAAACCCAAGGGCTGGCTCCAGAAGGAGCACCACCATTCTGCTTCAGGTGGCCTGGAATGTCTCATTTTTAGAGAAGCTTCTCTCCATGAATTAAATGGGCTGTGGAAAGGTGGGAGTCAGTCTCTTTTCTCAGGTAACAAGTGATAGGTTGAGAGGAAATGGCCTCAACATGTGCCAGGAGAGGTTTGGGTTGGGCATTAACAAAAATTTCTTCACCAAAAGGGTTGTGCAGCCCAGGGCAGTGGTGAAATCACCATTCCTGAAGGGAGTTAAAAGCTGTGTGGCTGTGGCACAGGGGGACATGGGTTAGTGGTGGCCTTGACAGTGCTGGGGAATGGTTGGACTGATGATCTTAGAGCTCTTCTCCAACCTAAAGGATTCTGTGAATCCTTCTCTCTACGTGGAATGAACATACAGCCTTGACAGCACGCTAAACTTTTGAACTTTTCCTATATATTTTCCAGACACTCTTGCAGATCCTTCCCCAGTTAATTTAATGCTGCTGAAAGGCTGCAGATTGATAGCTCAGGAGACCAAAGCCTGTTGTTACAAGCAGGTAATTATTCAGTAGGATAAATGCTTCCTCCCACCACCCCGTCGTGGTGACTCCAGCCTGGGAGCAGCCAGACCAGGGCTGGGATGGGGGCACTGCCTCTGCTACAGCTCCAGAATTGGTCTCTTTGCCCAGCTCAGTGCCAGCCACAGACCTAGCATGGATTTTAGGATGTAGCTAGGGCTGAGAGGACACCCTCGTGGATGTCAGGAAATCTGTATTCTATTTCCTGTACCATGTTGGATAATGGATTCTCCATGGGTTTGGATTTCCATATGTAAATCTTGGATACTAATTCCAAACCTGTTCCTGGAATTTATGGAGCTTAATGGATAAGAAGTTATACCTAATTAAGCACAAGTGATTGGTATGGAAGGAGATAAGGGGCTGGCTCTGATTTGTGCCCTGGTGTTCCGACATGATCTCTACCCCAACTATTTCTGCTAAAACACCAATGTTCCAGCAGAGCTGGTAACATCCCCAGTTCCAGGTATAATATCTTTGCAAGTCACTACCTAATGCTGTGGCAGATAATTCTGACAGCCTGCTCCCACAGGAAAGAACAGCAATCAGAAACCCGAGCACCTTCCAGTGAAAGTACAAGATGTACTCCTGAACTTGCCTCCTCAGTCACCAAGGCTCAGCAGCCTACATTAGGAACAGAAACAAACCCTTTCCAGATAAAACACCAGGCTGCTTCCACAGGGGAGGACAGGAGAAAGAAAGCATCTGAGGGATGTTACTCATCTCCTTTAATACACTGCTCTGAAGGGCATCAATACACGGCGTGAGGGTGGCACAAGAAATGACACAGCACAAGTCATGCAGGGCTTGGGGCAAATGCTGGTGGCCAGCTATGCTCCATTTCTTTGGAAAAATGGAGCCAATAAACACTGACTGCCCTGCAAAGACTGCAACTTGTTTCTTAGGAGCAGAGCTGCCACTAAATGTGCACCAGCTGGTAGGAAAGCTTTGCAGTTCAATAGCACCTTCTATCTGCAAGACTCTGCTAAAATAATAATAATTGCTCTGCTCTCTCTAGTGGAACATAATAATGAAATGGAAAACAGATGATTTTTTTGCCTGTAGGACATGAAAATAATTGATTTAGGACTATAATTTTTAATAGCAGGACTGTGGAAGTCCTAAAACTCCCCAGGAGCTGGGAGCATATTCCAATGGAAAGATGACTCAGTGCTGCTCATTCTTATTCTACTTATTCTCGTTCACCAAACATCCTCTGCTGGCCACAGTTACAGAGCAGATTTGAGGATGTGGGGCTGTGGGAATCTTTGGTCTGAAGGAACATGACAAATCTCATATCTTCATGGTTTGACTCGTGTTGGATTCATTAGGAAACTGACGTGTTGGAAGTAGGATAAGCAGTGGCCTTGTCGTGCCAATGCCCACTGACAAACACAGGAGCCATGTATAAATGACAGCTGGTGGCATTTTCAGGAGGCCTCTCTCCTCTGCAAGAAGCATTTCAGTGCACCAGGTGAAAGCACTCAGAAGGGTAAAACCATCCTCACGATCAGGGCCAGCCACTCCTGCTCTTTTATTTCAAGCACTTGGATGCTCTTTCCTCCAGCTCTACTGAATTTATAAATATTTGTAGTGGTTCAGATGTTGGAGTGGAATAAGATGATCTTACTTTAGAAGCATTAAATGTGTTTCCTCACAAAACAATTGTGACTCTGTGACAACAACACGTGACCTTTTGATGGCTGCAATAACAGCCTGAAAGGGCTGGGAGGGGAGGTTGGAATGAGGTGACTTTTAGGGACCCTTCCAACCTAAACCATCCTTGTGATGATTTTTTGTCTTGTACATATTCATTGAAAACTTGGGCTGAAGTCACACACCTCTACCTCAGCAGCCACTTTAGGTGACCCTGAAGAGCCACAAACTATTATCTCTACACATGTTCCACAACTGGAAGATTATTTGATCAATCCTAACATGGGTTTTAAATAATTCAGCAAATATTGAATCCACTAACAACTGTTGCTTAGAAGGTAAATTCCATGGGGAAGGGATAGATGGGATCTCTGAGTATTACACAAAACATATTGATCATATCAATAGCAAACAGGGATCTAGAATGTCAGTCACTGAATACTGATGGAATTTAGCAATCTCTTTTCAGCTGAGCATGCAACTCCCACTGTACCAGCTGATTTCAACAGAACCTTTTGATTGCTCAAATCAAATCAAATCAAATCAAGTCTTTTGGAAATTAATTCTGAAACAGCTAAAAGCGAGGCCTGAGAATTGAGATGCAGCTGATCATATGATCTGTAGAGGGGAAATTTGGATTTGTGTGACAATTTAATGATTTACAAGGTGGAGCTCTCATGGGATGGCAGGGCAGAAATCCAATTCTATTGGAGAAGGAAAAGGCCAGGGAGGATTTGGGTGTATCAAAAGTAAACTCAAGATATTAATAATATTGCTATGTGTTAATTTTATCCCAGGAATCATAGAATCATAAATTTCTTGGGTTGGAAGGTGATTAAAAATCATCTCATTCCCTGCCATGGAGGGACACAACTTTCCACTATCCCAGGGTGCTCCAAGCCCTGTCCAACCTGGCCTTGAACACTGTGAGGGATAAGGCATCCACAACAAATAGTTACAAACTGAACATAAAGTTAAATGCAAATGGGAGCAATTCCTGATATGTGCCTAAAATATCAAGCTAGTCTCCCATTATTTCTTCTTTTTACTTCAATTAATCCTGAAAATTAATTACTGCAAATGATTTGGTTAGTCAAAACAGACAAGTCAGATTATAAAGAGATATTTTTAAACAAGTTACATGAAACCATGATACAAAAGTTCACAGCAATTAGCCCCCTACTAACAGTCAAATAGAAATTAAAGTAAGCCTGTTTTAGTTTTTTTTCTTTTATCAAAATGATCTACTTCTCAGATTTCTCTCACACTGGACCAGTGAGCCATATGTATGATGCTACCAAAAAATAAAACAGCACAAAATATTGACAGGTGGGGAGCAGAGACAGAAGAGGGATTGAACATTTCACCAGTGTTGAGAAGAAAGCCCAATTCCTATTCCTCACTGCATTCAGGCTGGTGCAGGAATGCTCTCCAGCACAGTGTGGCTCCTCCTGCCCTGTGCAGGAAAACCATCCCGTGCCCACCAGAGCCAGCTCAGCTCAGGAGATGTGGCCACTGTGCTGCCAGCACTGCTGCATCCCTCAGGGACAGCTCATTGTCTGGGTTTGGACAGCCAGGTGTCTGCTAAGGAAGGCAGGAGCCTCCCCTGAAATGGAAAATATAAACCCCCTCCCTCTGAATAAATTTTAAATTAAGGGGCTCTCAGACAAAAATATGAGAGCAGGAAAACCAGTTCTTTACTAGGGAAGAAAATAAAAAGATAAAATAAACAATGCAGTAAACTAAACCAACACTGGCAGAGTCAGAACACAGCCTGACACCCTGTGGGTCAGGGTGCTGGCAGCAGTCCCACTGGAATTGTGGCTCAGCCCTCCTGCAGTGCCAGGGCTGGTTCTGCTGGAGCAGGGATCCTGGAGAAGGGTGGAGTCTTCCTCTTAAGATCCAGGGGAAGAGGCAGCTGCTGTTCCTCTGGGAAATCCAGTGGAGAGGCTGTGCTGGTGTTCAAGAATCTCCAGATTCTATCCAGGTAGGAATGCTTGGCTCCTCCCTCTGGGCTGACATCTCCCAGTGGGATGCTGCAGTTCTTATCAGCCATGCAGGGACATTCCATAGCCTGTTATCAGCAGGTGTCTCCCCAAGGAAGGATTGGGTGTGGAAGACATAAGGAAAACTGCCCACTGGACAGAAGACAGCTGCCATGCAGATGGCAAATAGAACACAATTTGCTTGGCAATCCAGGACACTCATCCTCCCAGTGCCACTGTGCAGGCACTCCCTGCTCCCACCCAAGGAATGACACAACTTTTGTTTCTTTAAAAGCTTGGAGGGAAACAGCGCTGAGGTCTGGGAGCACTGAGAGCAGGATTGCTGCTGGACAAAGCTGGCTGCTCTCTGTGCTCCCAGCAGCTCTCACAGCAGCAGAGGAAAACCACAAGCTTCTTTTCAAATCAAGCAGTCCATCACTATTTCACATGACTGGTTTGATGGCTGATTGACACCCAGAGAGAGATGCTGTAAAATCTTCTGGATTAATGGGAGAAGGGCTTTTCCAAGACAGAGGAGGATTTTGCACTGATTAAATCCTGCTGATGCACCAGTTCTGCAGGAGATGTCTGAGGAGAATGGGAGGAAGCTGACAGGGAGATTTTGCTCTCCCAAACTGAGGGTCAACTGACTACATCCAGATGTTCTGGCACAGCTGTGCAGCCCTTTGAGCTGCCAGGCCTCCCTTCTCACCCTCCCTGGCCTTCAGATTGAGCAAAGTGCTCTTGCCCAAAGCACCTTTCCCTCTCCTGGAGGCCCCATGAGCAGCAGAACCTGGTTCTGGGTCCTTGGGGATGGCTCTTCAGCTGGGAGACCCAGCCTGGGGTAACACAATCCACCCGAACTCAGGGAAACTAAAACAAACTGAAAAGGAGGTGACAAGCTTCTAGTAGCAACATTTTTTTTTAAACCCTACTCCAGTTGGCAGGTTGGAGAGGAAATAGCATCTTCCAGAAGCTCTGCTTTATGGAGAACAACTGCCTTATCCTGGACAAGAGCTCCTGACAGGGCTGCAGCCCTACTGCTCTGCACAGGAAATAGCTTAATCCTATCATAATCTCCCTACAATTTTGATGTATATTGTTCCAAAGATACAATTTTGTTTGAAATGGAGTTTATTTCAGACTCTGAAGAGTCAAATTTAATTTCAAGAATTTTTATTGTAGGACAATATATATATATATATATATACACATACATATATATATAAATAAATAAATAATAAATAAATATATTTTAGTGAACAATTAGAATTGTAGTAAATAACCAGCACTGAGTTTCTGCTCTGCAAATGTAACTGTTTCCAAGGCAGATACAGATCAAGAATTGACATTTATTCCCTCACTGTTACCCACACTTTGGATTTTTTCAAATGCTTTTATTCACTATCTCCTCTGGACCAGCATCATCAAAACATTAGGTTTGGAAAGATCATTCCTGTGGGGACTCAGCTCTGCAGGAGGGCAGCTTTTCAGACTGCCTGGATCAGTTCTGGATGGAAATCTCTGCTCTGCCACTTCAGAGAACTTAGTCCAGCAGGTGGTTTATGATGCTGAGAAAGCTGCACTGCAAGAAAAAGGAATGTTGGAATTTGTTGGTAGAAACAAAGTTTAGTGTGGATCCATGCCAGGGGAGATGAGGTTTACGAGTCTAATACTCCTGGTGAGCACGAGACATTATATCAGTGGTGAGAAATTTATTGCAATCATCTTCCTATTTCCATTTCTGCCTCCTTTTTGGTGACATAATAGCATAAAAAGGAAAGGTCACACCTTGATGCCAAGATGATTCATAACTTTAATACCAGAAGGAACAATTGACCCAAACAATCTTTGGCTGAAGTGTATTTCCAGCAGTGCTTTCAGCCTTGATCCCAAGCCAAACAAATAGAGAAATATCCACCACAAGGATGTTTTGAGGGGCTCAGAACCACCTGCCTGGGGAAGGAGGCTGGTACCCAGGGGGAGGTCTCTGAGAAGCCAAGGCAGAGATGACCAAGCTCCAGGTGGAATTGCCTTTCATGGAGATGGCCCTTGGCAGGGGCTCCTCTGCTGGGTGGTTCTTGCTGCACTCACTGAAACCAGCCTGGAAGTAAAGTTAGGATGAATTTTAAAGTTATGATGAATTTTAAAGTTCTGATTAATTTCAGACTTTCTGTGCTGACAGGCACTGACCCCCAGGAGAACTCTGCATTTGACCTGAGGCCGTGGAGAAGGCTTCCAAAACTGAACAATAGACCTAAGATTATGAGTGAATAGAAGTGTGCAATATCACATAATAGAAAACTTAGGGTTTAGGGTTTTAGAATATAGAAATATACATAAAACAAGAGAAAAGTTTTAAAGCAGTAATAAATCCTTCTTCTTCACCTTCTTTTTCATAAGTTAAAATAGTATTAAGTAATTGGATAAAAAAATCCACATTACAAACCACAAGTAGTTAGTTATTAAGTTAAAAATAAAAATAATTTAAGTGTAATTTCTTAATTAAAAGATTTATCCTTGAAAAAACCCTTTAAAAATAAAATTTAATTTTTTAGTTTATTAGAGTAAAATTCTAAAAAATTCACAATTTGTAAGACCATATTATAAATAAGAACTAATTAACATCTAAGTCCAAACAAAAAAAAGACCCTCTCACACATTTAATCTCAACCCCAACAAATATATATATATATATATATATATATTTTTTTTTTTTTTTTATATATATATACACGTAAAACTCAACATTACAGCATTGGCAAAGCCATGGACACACAAAGGGGATGAAACCAAGACTCAGGACAGCACGATGGCATTTTTGGTGCCTGGGGAAGCTGCTGCTGTGCAGCCCCTGGGGGAGGGAGTGAGGTGAAGCCTTCCATGGCTTTGCCTGCACTGTTTGGCTCTGCACGAAGGCAGGAGTGAGATGGCAATGGGAGAGCAGAAACGACGTGGGAGGGAGAAATCTGGGCCACTGTTTCTGTGTCTGAACTGCAGGTTGGGCTGTGGGAAGAGACCTGAGAGCAGGGAAGTGCCACAGCCCCAGCCCCAGCCCTGACTGCGGTGAGTCGGGAGCGTTTGGAATCCATGGGAAGTTCTACCCACAGCAGGCTGGTGTTCTCCAGAGGACACTGAGCCAAGCTGCCAGAGAAACTACTGCTTTAAAAAAAACCAGGAACTGTGTCACAGCATGACAAACATATGCACAGATTGATTTTGGCTACAAACCAAGAAATCTGTACAACCAAAGAGCTCAGCTCTTAGGTGTAGCCATGAGGACACAATTAGGGCATGACCTGCAACAGTCAGGCCAGCAAGGAAAAGCCAATGGCTCTTGAAATACTTCTGCTGGAAGAAAATTGTGGTACCAAGTATGATGAGAAAAATGTAAAAGAGGAAATAGAAACAAATGGAGATGTGAGCTGCATGCTTGGCAAAACAGGCTTGGGTGAGAATAAACCAGAGAAATCCAAAATAAAGACAGGAGTCTTGAAATGGGTGATTAGCAAAAGCACAGACCAAAGCTCTGAAGTTTTTGTTGTGTCCAGAAGATGCCATGTGAAGAGGCAGATTGTCTCACACTCCTGTTTTACCCCTTAAATCCAATTACATCTGGCAGAAATAAAAGCTGACAGACACAGCAGGTGTTATCAATGCGAATTTTGGGAAGCAGCCATCCATACACAGAGCATCACCAGGACCCAAATGGGCACCTTTGGCAACCTCAGCTAAGAACCTGGCTATTGAATTGGAAAGTGTTTTCCTAGCCCAGAACACAGAGGGTTGTTGAGGGCAGCAGAGCGTGGAGTCAGGTATTACTGAGCTGCTGCTGACCAGACCCAGCACCTGAGACCATTCCACATCTTTCCCAAAAGTGCCTCTCAAATTGGCTTTTACTCCTCAAACCCCCAAGCCAGCTTCTCTCTTCTTTTCATTTTCTTCTCACACAGGAGCTAAATAAAATCCTGTGCAAGTTTTGAAAAGAGGCAATAAAGATAACATCCTGTGTTTAGATTAGAGAGTAAAAAGGGATGGAAGGGATGCATAATCAACCTCGAGGACATAAACTGCCAAAACAGCCTGGGAATTGGAATGGAAATTTAGTCTGGGTAGAGTTTGCTGTTAATTGACACTTGAGGAAGTCCATGAGCAATCCCTGGAATTTGGTAGTAAGCTCTACCCAAAGTGAAATTGTGCAGTGTGGTGGGGCAGTGTGTCTGCATGGCTTGTGCACAGCACAACCTTTTTGGTTTTGCACTGCAAACACCAACACTGTGCCACCTGCAGTGGCACATCTCCATGTCACCAGCCCCAACTCCATTGGTGTTTTCCTCTTTCATGTAAAGACTTTCAAACACTGCCTGGTATCTTCATGTAGATGATAACAGCCCTAGTTTACACAAAGCTCCCAAGCTCCACATTTAGGGCCCCAAGATGTGGTCACATTACAAACATCAAAGATTTCCAATTACATTATCTTGATTTGCGTCAATGCCCATTTGCAGTTCTTCTCAAAAATCTTTGTCTTTTTTCATGTTTCCTTTTGTGTCCCTGCCCCACAGACTGCAGAGCACCCATTGCACAGGTGAGGAAATGCCACACAGAGAAATTCCTAACTCAGCCCCAGTCCTATGGGATCCTGCAGCACTGAAAGGAAGTGAAGCCTTTAAAACCAAGTCCTGACTACCAAACTGGCCTCTCTTCCTCCCAGGAAATCATTAAGCCCCTGCAAAATCTTGAACCTCTCTCACAATGGCATTTGCAAAAGAGGATTTTAATGTTTAAACAGTGCTTGAGTTAAAAATATATTGAACATTCCATTTACATTTCGGACAAAGTATATTGAATTTACCATGGAAATATTCCTATAGAGGCAAGATAAAATAAATGAAAAGACAGCTCTCCTTGCATTTAATTTTTTTTTCTGTAGAACTAATATAGGATTAAAGAGGAAAACCTGGTAGCTGCAGGAACAAGTTTGAGCAATCACTTGTCACTTGCAGTTTGCACAAAAATGTATTATAACAAGATATTACTTGTAGAATTTCCTCTATAAATCTTTTATTCATCTCAAGGAATCCCAGGCCAGGCATTTGCCATACTGCATTGTCAAAAATAATGCCCAGCATAAATGGTGTGCAAGAGACCATGAACATCAGAGATAACAAGAGTACTAACACCTTATGGGCCTTAAAAACCCAGAAGTGGTATTTCTGGTCTCTCATTAAAACTGAAATAAAAATATTGTTTAAGAATGACTTTTATGCTTAAGTATTAAATGCAGCATTGATTCTTTGCTTATGGTTTTCCCCACTTTTCTTCCTGTAAATTGCTGAGTGAATGTAAACAAGAAAGTAAATTTTTATGGCCCCATTCTGTTGCTGGGCAGGAGAATAACTGAGAGCTGAAACAACCTGGCAACCTAAAAGAGCACCAGGAGCAGGAGAACACCTGTAAAACACCACCCAGAACGATGGAAGGAAGAATAAAACTAGTTGAGAGAGAGGCACAGTGCAAACCAGAGTGTTTTCATGGAGGTCAGGATATTTTGGGCAATTTTTGTGGCTGAAAGAGATGTAGGCTCTGACCTGTACCCTGATAATTCCATCTGCATTTACCAAACCTGCTGGGCTTCTTTCTTGTGTTGGACCAGCTGAGAGTTGTGGTTTCCTTCAGTTTAAAATGGATAACTTCACCAGCTCCTATTTTGCAGTACAAAAATAAAAAATAAATCATCAAGTCCTTCCTACTCTATCAGTGTTTGGGAAAGCTTCAATAGAGGAGTTTGGACAGACAGCTGTACAAAACAAGCCTTGTGACAGGAGCACCAGTGGTCTACTGCTTCAGTATATTTAGGATAAGAAAGTGAGTGCTGATGTCATAAGATTTGGCTAATTAAGCTTGATTTCCAAGCCATGAGGGCTATGAAAACCACTTCAGTAGGTTTCACATGGATTGATGTTTGGGATAGGGTGCTCAGCAGTGCACAGGAAAATATTAAATTCTGCCCTGCCTGTTGTAACAATTTCCCACTGAAATACAGAAATATGCCTTGAAAACATAAACAAAACACAAACCTCTCTTTTCCTGCTCGCCATGCCAAGCATTTTGTTGTATTTGCTAAAACTTCTGCCATTTTCTTTGGAGATGCATTTGGTTACCCATTTCATCTCCACCTTCACAATCACTTCACAAAGCCACTGCTCTTTACAACCTAAGCACATGTTCATGCCTCTGTATTCTCTTCTCCAGTGTACAGCTGTTGGTTTGTACTTCAGATAGTGCAGGTGAGAGATTTCTCTCTCAGGACCACTTCCCTTGCACCACTAAACTGCTCCTCATGGCAGGAGTGCAGCCCTGGCTAAGCCAGGGATGTGCTCTGGGCTGGTTTGGAGAGTGTGGGCTCACATCAGGATGGATTTTCAGATGTCCAGAGCAGAGCTGGGGCTGTGCCAGAGCAGCACTGACCTCGACCCTCAGCATTCATCCCCTGAACACCCACACCTTCACCAGCGTGTTCCACCTCTTGGCTTTTCCTGAAGCTCACCCAGAAAACACAATTTGACAGCTGCTACTTGCTGCTGGAGGACACTCTGCTGAGTCTTTCTTTTTTCATATTTCCATATTCAAATCCTGATTAGGTTTTTGTAACAATTTCTTTGACTTCAGTTCTCTCTCTGCATTGACTTTCTAGTGTATTTGTCCTGCTGTATTCTTCCCTTCTCTTTTCCCATTGGTAAGAGCCACTGCCAAATTCCCACTGGTTTCCATCTCTTAGCTGCTTTTTCTTCCAGATTCAGCTGATTTGGGAGTGTGAGGGCAGAGGGAGTGGGATAACAGTGGGAAATGTGAGCTGGTGTAGCTGTGTCAATAGGTGACTGCAGGGAGATAAGAGAGCCCCTAAGCAAGGCAAGATTATAAAGCAACTTCTGCCTAAACTCCTGGCACATTTCTGTCTCAAACAGGTAAACAAGCTGTGAGTTCATCTCTTTCTTGGAGAGGTTCTCCTTTCTTTCCCCCCTGCTTCAATCTTTTCAGCAATTCTTTATTTTCTTCTAATTCATCCCTCGGCTTTTTTTCTTTCTATTTCTCTTTCTCATGACTTCCACAGGCCATGAGGGTAAGAAACATCTTTTCTCCCAGCTCACTTTCCACAAATAGATGAAAGAAAAAAAAAGAAATAGGTTTCCCAGATTCTCTGACACATCCTTGTTTTCACAGCAGAAGCACAGGACATGTTTCCTTCATTGATAGAAAATGGAAAGCAAAGCAGGGGAGGGGAAACACCAAATGGAAGGTGACCTCTGTGTTCTGGTCTCTGCTCCAGAAGTTGCAGACTGAACCAGACTCTCTGAGAACATCAAGCTTCAAGGGGACCTAAGGTAGGATAGCCAAGGATGACAACATGCCCTTAATTTTCATCAGACCTGGAAGGTGGCATCCGAATTTTCTCAGCACGAAATTTGGAACTGCTTCAATAACTCATGCAAGTTCAAATGCCTGAGAGCCACACAACATCACCATATGTCCTATGTGCAACAACAAGAAAAAAACCAAAAAATAATGTTCAAATGTTTGAAAGAATATTTCCAATGAGGAGGGTTTTTATACCCCACTTAGAAAGGGTGCTGCTGTGTTTCCAAGAGTTACTGTCTCAGCTACAGAGCTCCCATGAAAGGGAAAATTATCACCATAAAGGGAAAATTGTAACTGATCAAATTTTAAAGAAACCTCTAAAAATAGCTTGTCTAAAGCCCATAATGTCACAATGATAAAGTCTAAGACCTCAGGTCCTCCCAGAGCTTAGAGTAAGATACATGCCATTAGGAAGTTTGGGCTCTTCCATTAATTTTTCTCCAGGACACAGACATTGCTTTTCCATAGGCTTGAAATGTAAAGAGCTGAAGCATCTTTCCAGCCCCATCTGGAATATCCCTCAACTCCCTAAATCCAGCAGTGTCTGGGAAACAAGATTTAGCACTAAGCAGAAATTTGTCTTTCCTGAGATGTGGGTGTGTCCTTGCTTCCAGTTCCAGAAAAGCAGGAATTCAGAGCAGTGGGTGGGCTGGAGAGAGCCCTGGCAATGATGGATTTGCAGCCAACACAGGGGATTTGGTTAGAAGTGCAAGATAATTACAGTTTGTTATCCTGCACTTCAGTTATCACAGCAGCACTAAACCATCCATCCAGGGGCTATTTGGGATGGAAGATAACCTCTGAAGTTAAGCAGACATTACTAATAACCACTTTCTTTGCCATTAATATCATAAACCACTGGTGATAGGGACCTCATCTTCTGGAGTTAAGTTCTACAGTGCTCACTAAAAGATTTAAATAACCCAACCTCTTGATAGCCAGTGCAAGTTTTGCTTGGGCACAGTTTCTTCCAGTTACAAGGTACTTAGCAGCAGCAGCAGCAGCAACACAATTTGTATTATACAGCCTGAGCTCACTGTTCAAATTTATACCAATCAGCAGAGTCATTAAATCCTACATTTGCCTTCCCCTAATCCACTGTTAGATTAAATGGTTCAATTAATAATAAATATTAGCAGTTTATTAGATGAATAGTTACACCACTACATTAGTGTATGTGGTTGCAGAGAGACAGAAATTAAGCACCAGTTTCCCACTAAATCATTTTTAGCCAGGCACTGTACCATATGTTGTTCTGCTGCACTCCTCTCTTCTTTACAAAAAACAAAGCCAAAACCTTCAGCTTCACCTGCCACTTCTCGTTATTCAGCCACGGCCCAAGGATCTCATGGAAATGAGGAACCAGGCTGTGCTCTGAGCAAAGCCATTGAACTCAGCAGGCTGCAGGAGGGGAGCCAGCACAGGCTTTGACCCATTTATTTGAGAAAATTACCCCTGGACAACGAGCTAATCCTCCCCAATAAGCCTGGCTATAGGCAGGAGGAAGCACCAGATTAGTGAATTTGGTTTGCTGAAGGGACTGATCCTTAGCAGCTGGAGAGGCTGTGCTATCCCAGGCTGAAAATCCTGGTGTGATAACCTGCCAGATTGTTGCATCTGTACATGATCTGCTTCCATCTACAAAACGGATTGCAAAATTTTCTAATTTTGTAAGGCAGAGGAAGGATCAGCTAAGGGGGAAAGTTGGTTATGTTGTCCAGGAAACTCCTGTTAATATTAATTTGCTTTTTGTCAAATATCCATTGTTCTAAATACATGGATCAGTTTTCAAGCACGTGGCCTAACTGGTGGGAGAGTGGGGAGATGACAGTCAGGATTATAGACTCTGTTTCAGCCTCATCCCTGGCTGGACACTTGATTTCTTCCAGCTCTCCCAGCTATGACTAATGAAGCATCTTCTCATTGCTGTAAATTCAACCTTTCCAGACCTGCTCTTCCCTTATAACTCTCTTCTTCTTTTGCCTCCTCCCTGGGTTAATCCCATCCTGCTTTAGGCCTCAGTTTCCCTCATCCATAAAAATAGGATAATGATGCATTTAATAAAGTGTCTTTGGATGAAAAACACTGTCAGGGATGATTAAAGATATAACCAGGGAGTCACAAATACATTTGACCATATTTATCTCATATTTCTGCAGGAGTCAAAAATGTGTTTTCCTGCTCTTTGCTTGTAGTTGATGTAAAACAGCAAATCTTCAAGAAAATCAAGGAGGTTTGCAAAACTGCCTGAAAACCTCAATCAGATCAAGCAGCTCTACTTGGACTGGCACTTTTCATAGGAAAGAAGAATTTCCATCCTCTCCTGAAGTTTGAAACATCTTTGATTTGCATGAAGGGAGTGTGGCAGAAGGCCTTACCATCTTGGTATGACACTGGCTGAAAAGATCATGGTCTGCCTGCCCTTCTGAGTCCAGAGAGACAGTAAAAATGATTTAACTTAGGAAATGAGTGCACAATGAGTAAATTCCCAACTCCCATGGATGAGAGTAGCTGGGGGTGCACAACTACAGAGATGGGATAATTACAGTTGTACAGTAGTGGAGGCATTGCCAATATCCCATAATTAATTTACAGAGTATTTCCGCCTCCTTTCCCCCCATTAAGTGTAGAGAAAATAAATGTTCTTAGGAGTTGGCAGTTTCTCTTTAGTTTGCATATTCCTCCTAAATATGAACATTATGTTGTTTACTCATCTGTTAATGACAGCTGATTATCAAACCATAAATATACATGTATCTAATGGTTTGTGAACATTAAACATTGGGTTGCAATAAATGTGGCTGTATGCAGGAACCCAGTACCCAGCAATTCCCTTGTAGCACTTCAGCCTCTGTCACTGTCTCTGTCTGGGCACTGCCACTTCTCAGGGATAAGAGGAGAACTGAACTGCCCAGCTCACATTCAGATATTAATTTGTTGCCACATGCAAAGTGATTGGGGTTTATTCAGCCTTCGTCCTTGCTCTTCTGCTCCCTCTGCACTGAGGAGCTCCTGGTTTTTTGTAGGTTTGTTTTTTTTTTCTCTTTCTAATGCCAATTCCATCCTTTTCTTTTACCTTTTGAAGCCAAAGCCCATGAAGTGTCTCCTTTTTATTTTGCATTCACCCCTTTTCTGAAATCTGCTGAAATTCCTCTGCTGAAATTGTGTGCCCCTGTTATTCTGATCACATGAACTTTTGCTTCCTTGAAGTCCTCCCTCATGTGTGATCTTGCAGAGGTAACTTAATTTTCTTTTGTGTCACCTCTCTTCCAGCTCCAGATTTACTCTTCTTTTCTTGTAGCCCTCCAACAATTCCTCTTTCTCCATGTGCCACAACTCGCTCCCCACTCTGCACTAGCAAAGCTCACTCTGAAAAACTCAGGCTGGACCAGAAACAATGTTTTGGTTCTGAATTCTTGAGAGCTCTGATGTTTTTGAGCTTGGAGAAAAACCCCAACAGGCAACTCCTCCCTTAGAGCCAACATGCAAAATGCTGAGCAGATCAGCTGCCCTGGTATCAGCTGCCCTCAGCTCTGGCAGGTTCTGTCTGAGATGGGAATAACCCAGAGCAGCTGGGGCTGCCCCTGGATCCCTGGCATTGTCCAAGGCCAGGCTGGACAGGGCTTGGAGCAGCCTGGGACAGTGGGAGGTGTCCCTGCCCATGGCTGGGGTGGCACTGGGTGATCTTTAAGGTCCTTTCCAACCCACACAATTCTATAATTCTGTGACTGAGGGCATCCTCCCACTCCAAAGCCTCTGGGAACAGCAGCATTTCTTGTCCTGTGCATCTAAGGGTAAAACTGATGGGTCCATTCTCTGTCTTGTTAATGCATTTGAATGGTCTTTTTAATTTTTGCAAATGTTTAGGTCTTGGGGTTTAAATTCAAAATTCAAAGGAGAATTTTGCATCACAGCAGTGTGTTCCCAACTGCACTGAGCATGATGCCATTGCTTTGGATGGCATTAGCTTGGACAACTATATTTGGACAACTCCTAAGGAATATGGTGAGCATTTCTTGTCTCCCAAGTAGCTTCTGGAATTCCTAGAGATAGGATGAAGCATATGTGTAATTTTTAAGCCTGCAATTTTTATGCTGTTCCAAGTTAGAGAAAACATTTAGCAATTTTGATCAAACAAAAGCACTGCTGTGATATAATTCCAGAAGCAACGTATGAAAAATTTCATTTGTCTCTTTAGCAATTATTGATGAAGGGAATAAAGCTGCAGGTGAACACAAAGGGCTGGCTGTTTGCATTCCTGCACTGCCAGCACGCCAGATTGGAGAGCAAGCAAGTCATTTTGCCTGGAACTAAACCAGTGGAGTGCTGACAGATAGGTGTTTGTGCAGTGCAGCTCAGTGATGAAAATAAGCTGTTACTGCTCACACTGACCCGAGATATTTGATTCCTGGATGACTCTTTTCTCTCTTTTCTTCAAGTGAGTCACCAGGGTTTATTGGGGTGATGTTGGTTCAGTGCCCAGTGATGCTGAGCCCCACAGGAGCTCAGGTGCTCTGGGAGATCTGTATTTGTGGGGCTGACTCCCAGGGAGGTGCTGGCCATCCTCTCCCATCTCGTTTTTATTGCACAAGTCAAGAGAATTAAATAACAGTAGCTGGATGTTTTAAAAGGGCTGTGGAGTTTTATGGATGGTTAATAACAGAGGTGTGTCTAGAGGTTAAGGAGAGCCATAGCTCATCATTCCCCACAGTTGCTGTCAGAGTTGGGTAGGAGACCTGCTGGGGAGCAGCAGAAGTGGCAGGGACAGAGCAGAGCCATGGCCTGGCACGAGGACACTGATCCCAGCCAGCACTGCCCATTCCTCCCAGCCACCCCAGCCAGGAGGGGGCTGCACAGCACACCACCCCGAGAGCACAGGGCAGATCTGCTCTGATCTCTGAGCAGTTTGATCTCTACAGATGCCCAGGAAGGGCAGGGAGCCATCCCCCAAACCCACTGGGATGCGTTCCTGTGTCACCTGCTGTAGGTGACCCTGCCTAGGCAGAGGGGCTGTGGATGACCTCCAGAGGTCCCTTCCAATCCTAACAATTCTGTGAGCCCTCTCATCTGCCACCAAAAGCTGCATCTGAGCATGAAACTGTGAAGGATTCCCATTGGGATCAATGCAGAGTGACTCCTGTTTTGCTGTGAAACAGCTCCTTCCTGCCTGGGTTATTAGCAGGAAAAACATGCCCAACAAGTATTGACAAATTCACACTGGTTTGTTTTCAGAATTTTCTCCCAGAAAAAACCTAGAAGTTTTCTTCTTTTCTCCAGAAACAAGCCAAGACAAATGTTGAAATCTTTCAGACATGGAATTTCTACCTTGCATTCAGGTCGGCAGGAGATTACATTTCATTTGGCTTCAGGTAGAGGCCAGTTTTGCTAATTAAATGGCAGACCTGCTTTACTAGAGATAAAAATAAAGCAAGCGCTACTGAGAAAAGGGGAATGGGGACCAAACAAAAGGAAAGGATAGGAAAGGGATGAAGTCAATAACAGATAAATCCCAGTCCCAACACAAGTACTGGAAAGACAATACTCTGTTGTGCACTGAAAAGCTGAGGTTTATTAGCTGTTGATTAAGTCTTGCAAGAAGCAGAAAGATAGTTGAGGAGAATGAAGCAAAATACAAGCAGTCCCTTCTATTTTCTTGGCAAATTTGATCTTCTCTATTAGGATTATCAGAGAGCTTATTCCCTGGATGTGGGCAGTGAGGCAGATTTCCAATGCCTTTCAATTGCTTTTCTGGCTGAGGCTGGCTATTCTAATGCAACGTGACGGGTAGCCACAAACATAATCCGTAGGACCCAGTGGTGCTCGAATGCAGATGCTACTCAGAGTCAAAAAAGAGCAAGCCTCCAAGTTTCCTCAAACTGAGACACTCTCAGAGCCAGATTTTGTGCAAGCCCAAAGCTCAATATTGCTGCATTCACAACTCTGGTTATGGGCAGGATATTCAGGCATTTGAAAAACAATCAGTTTCCAAATTACAAAAGATTACATATTCTTTTTCCACAGCTGATTTTACTTCCCAGGGTGGGGATTTAGGAATCCCCATATTGGATCAGGCTGTCAGTTAATTCAATCTGCTATACCTATTCCGGCTGCAGCTAATAAATGATCCTTCAGAGGAAGAAAACACAGAGAAAACAAACCCACCACAATCCATCTAGTTAATTGAACAGTGCTGTACATGGGGAGAAAAATTCCTTCCTGATGTCCACAGGTGATGAGCGTATGCCCTGAAGCATGAGATACGATTACTCTTATCATTATCTTAGCTTGCATAGCAACAAATGTAATTAGTGGTCATAAAATTATCCTGCTGTTTGGGATTATCTGGTTTTTTTTAAAGGAACAGAGCCAAGTGTGTCTCTAAGGTAACTTCATTGGAATAGGATGGATTTGGCCCGTAGAGTCTAAAATGTATCTGTAGGTAAAAACAATGGGAAATACAAAAGGCAAGAATTGAAAATCCTTGGCTGTGGCCTCCTATGGCTGCTTTTTCTCACATACTTTGGCTTTTTCTTAGGAGGTTTTATTCAAACTTCACATTGGTGAGATAAGAGGAGAAACAAACTGCTGGACTAGTGACAATAAGCAAGAAGAAGAATAAGATTTTAAGCAGAAGCTGAGTAAATACCATGAAGCAACACGTTGTGGCAACTGAAAGGCAAACTCATTCCCACCTCTCACTGCATGTCTGCAGCACTGCAGAGCAGGAGTCACAAAAAGTGCGTTAGCAAGATGGATGTGTGGCCAGAGAAGTGTTAGGAGTGCTGGGTGAGATGAAATATAAACAATTAGAAATGTATTAAGCTAACACATAAATCACCCTCAGTGTCCACTCACAAATGGAGATCCCCCTGCAGAAGGGTCAGAGGACCTGAGCTCAAGGATCTTGAAAGTCCTTTCCTACCCAAACCATGCTATTGGTGGTTCTGACGACTCTCCTCAGGCTCAGTGGCTTTTCTGAGCTGCTAATTTTTATTACATAGCCTGTAAGAGCTCTGGCCTCAGCTGGGGGTGTTCCTGTGGGTGAGATAAGGAGTTCAGCATTATTAAACTGTGGGTAGATATCCAGAAGGTGTTCCCCACTGGAAAATAAGCAGAGGGAGCTGCCACTAAACTTTGGTTTAGGGCAAGGCCCTTCTGCTGGGGGCTCTCTGGTGGGGGTCCCACTGCCAGTAGCAGGCAGTGTCCACTCTGGGTATCCTGGTTTCCATGTGGGTCCCAACACCTGCCCTGCACAGCCCAGGCTCCACCTGCAGCCCCTGGGAACTCCTTTCCTGCTGCAGCAGAGGTGCCACAGCTGTAACTCTCTCAGCAAACAAACAGCATGTAAAACTTTATAAGCCACTTGGCCTCGCCACTGCAAGTGCTGTAAGAATTGATAGAGCATCCAAACGACAGACTGACAGACATAAACCAGGGCAGCACTTTTATGGCTCCTCAGAGGATTCATTCTTATTTGCCAAGGTTAACTGCATCTTTGAGGCAAGGCAGTTTTGTTGTCATTAAATATCTTTCACTGCCGTGTCCTTCTCCTAAACAAGATGCCCTCCAAAGATGGAAGGTAATTTATGCTGCGACTTTCTTGCTCTCATCATGAGCCCCATGGTGGGCCTTTAAAAGCCCCAACTCCCAGTCAAGTGAGTCCAGAACATCAGCATTTGTTTTAACATTGAAGTGACCTGACATCACAGCTAGGGATAAAGCCATGGGGTGTGGCCTGGGTCAATAGTAAATGGCCTGAAAAACAGAAGGCCAAATGCAAATGCCTGTCTTTGCTACTGTCTCATTTTTAGATGGGGTTTGGGAGCCATGATTTTATGCCTGGGAGCATGTGGGATATGCCAATCATTGCTTTTGGCTATAAGGCACTTGACTGCCCATGCTGGGCTGAATCTGCTGGTGTGAAGAAGCCTCTGGCACCCAGTGGAGCCCTGCAGCACATCCAGGGTGCCAACAAAGCCACAACTGCTCAGACTGGCTCTTCTGCCAGGGTTAGAGCTGGTCACTCGTCCTGCCTGTCCCCTCTGTCCCTCCCTCTCAGGGAGGACATTGTGGCACGGGTCTGACTCTCTGCATCTTGCCCAGAGGTGATGAGCAATCCCTTGGACTCCTCTGTCCCCCCACATTTTGGGCACCCAGACATCACCAGTGTCATCACTGTTGGCCACTGCCAGGGAAAAAAATTTTAGTGTCACCTGCTTCCCATGTGACAAGGACCCTGCAAAACTCCATGCAAAATGTTGCATTTCTAAGTCAGAGCCTTCTAATTGAGCAAGAGCTGCTTGTTGCACAAACTGTACCGACAATTTTTGATGGATAGAAAATACAATATTTAGTCAGACTGCTGTAAGTTAAAACACAGCAGACAGTAAAAGGATGAAATTATACCCCAACAGACTTTTAAATGAGAAAATAGTCTGTGTTAGGGAACATTATTCATTTAAATAGCAGAAAGCTTATAATTTCAACGAGGCCACAATTTCCATAAAAAGCCTGCATTTGGGGATTTTTTTTCCCCTTTTCCCTCTTACAGATTGCAGCTAAAATGAATGAACCTTTCTGCTTACAGAGTAATTCATTTTTATTTTACTTTGCCTTTTTCATGTCAATTACAGAACACTTTGTTAAAATGATTACATAATTTTTTCAGGAGCTGGGTAGTGCAGGCTGGAGGAGATAAACCCACTTAAATGTGACCAATGTACTCTCAAATTCCTGCCCTGAGCAGTTTCCCATCTCGACATCACTCACACCATCTTCCAAAACCCCTGCACAGAATTGGTGTAAATGTCAGTGACAAAAAAGCATCTTTCTGTGCTGAGGAAGGGAGCATGTGAACTCTGCTTTTAGGCAGCAAGTCAGAGGTCACTTGCTGCTAAAAACTCTGTATCCTCAGTCCTCATCTCCTCACTTGGTTCCTGTCTCGTGATAAGGTTACACTGAATGGTGCTGGCATCCTTCAAGGTTACTGTTCCAGAAAATATTTGCAAATAATTTGACGTGCTGTCAGCTAGCAGGCAGCAGTGAACTCATATAATTCAACATACTAATGTGGGTTTTCACGCCTAAAGCTATAAATAAGCTTGATATTCCAAAGTTTCTGTAATGTTTATTTAATAGCAATATTTTATAAATAAATCTTGATTATTCCATTGCACTCCAGTAGAGATTTTCTTCCAATATAAGAGTTGCTTCTAACCCCAGGCCTCTTTTTCTGACCCTTCCCTGCCACCCACATCTCCATTAAAGAAATAAAACACTTCCTTCTCAAAACCTTTATCAGACACTGGGGAATTGTGGCCAGGGCAGCTCCTGTTTTACCTCCATCCTCCTCCCTTTCCCTCTACTTTGCTCAGATTACTGCTGACTTCCAAAAATCTCTATTTTGCCTGATTGATGGCTGCACAGGGATACCTGCGGGAACTCTTGGAAGTCCAGCTAGGGAAACTCTTCATGTTGGGCATATCCCACTTGGAATTACTGAGTGGGGGTGCATGAGGAATGAAGGGAATGACATCAGCTCCACTTGGAGCAGGGGCTTTGGATCCCACCAGGCAGACCTCAGATGTGCTCCCCACTCCACAGCTGCTTTTTGGGCTGCCCTCACTCTTCCCCTGCCAAGGAGCACCCCACAGCAGATGGTGCTGGAGCTCAGGTGCTTTTCACATGCCCCTGCAATGGTTCCAGCTGTATCAGCTCACTGCTTCCACCTTTGTGGCTGAGAAGAAATGCAAAACCCACCAAAACACATTTGGAAGAGGCTCAAGGTATGGCAACAAGCACCAGTGAAGTCTTTTAGGCTCTGGGAAAGATGACCCTTTCCCACAGAGCAGCTACTGCAGGTTTTTTCATATTCTTTACATCAAAAAAACAGTTCATGGAAGCTTTCCAATTCAAATGAAGCCTTTAATTGAAAAATGACCCTGATGAAGCTGTATCCAATGTGGATCATGGCATTCCAGTGACACAGTGCTGATGATGCCAAAGCTGTGTGTTTGATCCCTGTATGGTCCATTCACTTCAAAGTTGGACAGGATGATCCTTGTTGGGCCCTTACAGCTCAGACTATTCTGTGGTTCTATGATTTTGTTTTTTGAAAGACCCTCATTTTTAGCACAAGTCAATAAAATAATCCTTCACTTGGGGAACCCAATAGTGCCTGATACCAAATCATGAGACTCAAGCAGGACCCAACACACACGTGAAATGCATCATAGAAACTTGGAATCACAGAATGTCCTGAGCTGAAAGGGACCCACAGGGATCATCCAGTCCAACTCCTGGCTCTGCACAAATACCCCAACAACCCTTCCTGAGCACTCCTGAGAGCATTGTCCAAAATCTCCTGGAGCTCTGGCAGCCTCAGGGCTGTGCCCATTCCCTGGGGAGCCTGGGCAGTGCCCAGTACCCTCTGGGGGAAGAACCTTTCGCTGGTATCCAACCTAAACCTCCCCCTGACCCCTTGTCTGGGTCCTGGCACTGGTTTAGAAGTGAACAGCCTCTCAGGCACCTGGTTCTGAGTACAGATGGTTCATTGCTGTGGTAAGGGTGCAGGAAGGATTTCTCTGCCCCATGTAACTAAGCAGGAATCCAGTTCCCAGATGCCATGTCACATACAGAAGGATAGAAGCACCTCCCCACATCTAGGCTTGGATTCTGGGGAGAAAGCAGAAATATCTGTGGCTAAAGACTCTTTGATGGTCCTGCACAGGGTCATGGATTCACTCACAAGATTCTGCTTGCCAGATTGGAGATGCAGGAGAAGGTCACTGTAATTCAAGTGTCAATGAAACCAATGGCCAAAAAAATTGGTGTGACATCAATAATTCATAACAATACCACCCCTAAGGTTCAGAGATCTCTGCACCATGAAGGACTGGACCCCAAAGGAGCAAAAACCCATTTTCCTCCAACAGCGGAAAGGGAAGTGAGAACTCTCACCAATGAAATAACTTCTTTGTGCTGCACTCTGTGCAAATATTTGGATTACTAAAACAAATTTATGAAGCAATTACTTTTAATGCTATATGAGGAAATTAAGTACTCATTGATTCATGATTTATAATCTAAAGCTAAAAGATCATGAAAAAGTAAATATAACTTAATTAAACGTCCTTTGGCTTTGCTACTGTTGCAGATCCAACTCATAAAGTAAGTAAAACAAACCATTTTTAGAACATAAATGAGTATTGGTTCCTCTAGTTCAGAAGACAAATAATTTACTGGCTAAATACATTCCGCAAAGTTTAGCCATGTGAAAGATTTTTTCCAGTGGCCTCTGGGTGTTGAAGGAAGGATAAAAACTCACTGGTACAGATTCAAGGAATTCATTGTGCTGAGAATGACAGGAGCATTTGCTATGAAAAGAGGAAAACAAAAGGCTATTTCCGTTCTTTTCATACTGAGAAAAATATTTTAATATATTCATGGGGTAGAATATATTGAGAAAGGAACGTGCCTTTATGGTCTCTCCATTGGCAACGCACTTGTGATTATTCACTCCTGACACTGAGCCCATTAACCTGGGGAAATTTAATCTAATGCTATAGTAATGTTGCTATTTTTCCACTCTGAAGTGTAAATAATTTGAAAAAAAACCCACCCAGGTTTTTACAGAATTGAACATCCCAAGTGATGTATTCAGTTGGTTAAGTACTCAGTTTGACTCTTCCTTTGTGCTGCAGAAGCAAAAGGGCTGAGTTTAGAAAAAGAATGACAAACAAACCCTACTAAATAAATCATGGAAGTCTATCCATTGTAACTCCACATTTCAGCAAGAGAAACTGGCCAAATATTCTGGGTTGGATCTCTGCCTTTCAGTCTGTGCCTGGGTCTTGCATGTCCATACTGAAGGAGGACATTCCAGACAACACTGATGCCCCTTGACATGTTTTGGGTGAAGGATGAAGATGAGGTGTTTGGATGTCTCTGCCCCTCCTGAGGAGTCTTTCTGTGTCCTTTGATTCCAGGAATGGCACAACAGGTTTAGAAGGCAGGATCAATCCTAAGAAGTTGCATGGAGCTGTGTCAGGGGAGTTTTAGGCTGGATTTCAGGAAAAGCCTCTTCTCCCAGAGGGTGCTGGCCACTGCCCGGGCTCCTCAGGGAATGGTCATAGCCCTGAGGCTGCCAGAGCTCCAGGAGTGTCTGGACAATGCTGTCAGGGATGCCCAGGGTGGGATTGTTGGGGTGTCTGTGCAGGGACAGGAGTTGGACTGATGATCCCTGCGGGTCCCTTCCAAGTCAGGACAGTCTATGAATCCAAAAGTGGTGGAAGAGTGGTGAGCCCAGCACTGGGGACAAATGCAGTGTGCTTCCCATTTCTTGAAATGGATATGGCAAAGAAGAGATGTATAAAAATCTTGGAAGTCCAAAGGAAGTATAAAACTCTTGGAAGTCCAGCCAGGGAAATTTTTCACCCTTCCACCCAGCCCAGGCCTCTCAAGCTGAGTTACACTGCAGGGCCTCGATCTCTCCATCAGATTTAGGGGGCCCTACAATGTGAGGCCATCATCTTCATCATCTCCATCTTCACTGATGAAGGTGGGGCCATCACCTTCCATCTTCCCAGGTGGTAAAGGGTCTGCAGAAGGGCAGTACCCTGTGTGAGGAAGGGTTGTGGACCTGGCTGTCCCTAAACAGATTTTATCCAGCTGGTAACAAATACCTGGCCATGTCAACAAGGTCTCCTTGCAAGGGAATGAGCCCTATGGGTGCACTGCTGCCACCATTCATGCACAATAACCTGGCAGCCCATGTAACCCTGCATGGAATTACACTGGGTCCTTAGTGGAGGAAGGGAGCTGAGGTGGCTCCAGCCTTGGATCCCCAAACCCAGAGGACATGTGTCTTCTAAACCTCAGGGTGGAGAAGTTGCTGAGTATGGAGATGTAAACACAATATCCAACCCCCAGGCTGATGGAGCATCACAAGAGACCCAACAATTCCTGACAGAAGGAAAGGTGCTCAGGCCTGTCCTGCTGGGGGGACACAAGAGCTGTCTGCCCTTTCATGGCAGTGCCCTTTGTGTGTCAGCTAAACACACAAACCCAGCACAAATTAAAGCATTATAATGTTCAGATTCCCAAGAAAGGGATTTGTCCCCCAAAATGCATCAGAGAATTAATTAGTAAATAAAAGGGTGGCTGCAATGCCCTAGCCAGACACAGTCAAGTGGAGCTGGGCCCAGGAGAGCAGTGACAAGAACTGGTCAGGAAACATTGGCTCTGCTCTGGAAAGAGACATCACAAACACACAACATTTCCAAGAGACCTTGGAGCACAGGGAGCATCTGTCTTTTTAAAACCTCATTACTGCAGACTACAGGGGCTGCAGCTCACAAACCACAAATTACATCAGGTGAGTTTGTTACCATCCATCAGCTGGTCTGTGTGCATTGTTCCAGTTAACTTCACCTCTCTGGTTTTACGCTCACCTGCAGCAACACACTGCCTTGCAAAGGACACAGATGGGGAGAGACTACAAATGCAGGTACCCCAGGCTCAGGCATGTGCCAGGGAAAAGTCGCTTTGCTGTTATCCTGAGCCATCCTCAGGCTGTAGGTACTTGATGGAGCTACCTTGACTGAGGATCCTACTCATCCACAGGTTTTTTCTTGTCTTTGATGAAAAAGATTTGGCCTGCCACAGATTTTCCAATTTAGGCAACTCCAGAAGAAATATTAAGGGTATTTCACAGTGTTATTAAAAATAAGGCAATTAGTCTCTTCTCATAATTCAGAGGGAATGTGAAAAGCTAAATTTTTCAAGCAATGTAATTATTAAACATTTGTGGTTTTAAAACAGTAAATTACCTTTCAACTCAAAAAGCAAGACTACAGTGTACCCAGGAAAGCACTTAGCATCTTTGCTTAATACATAAAGCATCTAACACAGGAAAGTAATCTGGCTGCAAGAATAACTGGGAAGCCAATGGCTGCACTGGCAGTGCCTGTATTTACCTGGCATTTTTATACATGGGTCTGTTGATTGTCTGATATGTTTTGCTTCAGGACCTACAGTTCCCATGATCTCTGTGAGAATTCTTACATGGATATTAACATCTTGTAGCAGTTCAGGATGGTCTGGGTTGAAAGGGACCTTAAATCCCATTAAATTCCATTCCAGCCCCTGGGCAGGGACACCTTCCACTGTCCCAGGTTGCTCCCAGCCCCAGTATCCAATCTGGCCTTGGATACTTCCAGGGATCCAGGGGCAGCCACAGCTGCTCTGGGCCCCCTGTGCCAGGGCCTGCCCACCCTCACAGTCTAGAATTTTTTTCTATCATCTACTCCCCCTTATCCTGTCAGGACATGGTCTTCTAAATAGTCTTTCTTCAAACAGTTCTCCATGACCCAAATCAAAATATAATGGAAGGTACTGAGAGCCTTCTCATGGGCTTTTGTGTTTATAAGTACTCATGGTAGCAAACCTAAAATTAGTTCCTTTCCTTCTCCAAACTAGAAGATCTAGGTTGCAATATATACACTCTCCACTGTGCATTCAATATTTTAATCCACCTTCCTTGGCCTCGATGAATTAATATTTTCTTTAAAATAGAGATTTCTAAGAGACACTACATCTGGAACAGCAGAAAGGGACCCCAAACAACATTTACATTAAATTTGGAAAATATATAACCTCTTTCCTGTAGTTTGACCAAAACATTGTTAATCTCAGCTATTTGTTTCTGTTTGTTCTCATTTTGACAAAAATCTAATATTAAATTATTTGATAATTACTTAAACTAATATAGTGTTTCCTGTACCTTGGTCACCAAACCAGAAAAATCCAATATTCAAAGGCTCTGTTCCCTGTTTGTTTTCCATGTTGCCATCCTGCATCAGTCATTCTTCTATCTTGACACACAATACTTATCAAATCTTTCCCTATTGTCTCTCCCTCACACCTTCTTGCTGCAACATTTCCATTAAAGCAACTACTTAACTTTGTGTGAGTGGTGCTGGGATGCTGCAGTTCATTTGCATAATGCTGTTTGGAGAGTGGTTCCTGTGAAAATTACCATGTCACAAACGGGAGGAGCCTGGCTCAAGGTGAACAATGCACAGCACAAGTGGATCTGCTCCTGAAGCCTCTCTCTGCATTGCTGTTGAAAGGTTACACACAAAAAAGCTCAGAACGTGAGGAACAGAAAGGTGGAGTGAACTGTGTCATAAAATGACCCCAAACAACAAGAAGGTAATGCTATATGTATAATAAAACAATAATATCCTCAAGTCCTTCAGAGATAAATGCAAGCTATTTTCCTTTATCTGACAGTTACACACAAAAACAAAAGCAATAACAGAGATGTGTGATAAAACAGATTGACAACCTGTTGTGAAGTGTATTTGGAGATAACCAGAGTGGGACTGAACACAGGCAGCTAAGACAAAGGGACAAATCACACCAAATTAGCAGAGGGAGAGAATCATAATGGAGGAATATCCTGATGTGCCACTGATCTCCTTGCATGTGCAAGCCCAGAATTTGTTGGATCTAAGAGTGAGGTCTGCTGGAGCAGATCTGCTCCTTGTGATGCTACACAGGGGCTCTAAGGGACAGTATAAAAAGTCCAACTTCCATCCATTACTTCATTCCTATGCAATTCAGTGACCAGCCTGACCTTTTTATCCACTCCAGGATCTGCACTGTGTTTAAATGCCACCTATTTTTAAAAATCAACGTTTCCCCAAAGAAAGATGGATTCTCTAGAAATGGATTAATTGATTCAGAGTCAGTCAAATGCAACGAATGGAAGGAGCACAGCATTAACTCACAGATATGTTGTGACTGCCCTATAGGATGTGTGTGTGACCCCCTTAACCAACAGTTGAAGGCAGCCTGGGATGGAGAATTCCAGACTGTGTGGCTGCCAGGACCACCAGCTTCAAAACACCATCTTGAGAAGTCAGGCACCAAAGGCTGCATTAGTACCTGCATTTTAGGTGGGCAGACAAACAAATCCCTGACTTAGAGCCACAGATTCCACTCTGACACCTCCAGCATGGCACAGATTATTCATGATGCCTTATTTTGTTGCCTTTTGCTGCAAGTTTGGCCCAAAGTTGTTGCAAGTCCTCTCAGTGACACAAGAGAGATGGACATCTCCCATCCTCTGCACACAAGTTGCTGGCTTTGGGATAGGGAGAACCTCTCCTCCACTCCACTGCTGAGGGAACAGCAGCCTGTGTTTTGCTCCTAAATGAAGCCCACAAGGTTTGATGTAATTAGCAACCAAGATTTAGGTATTTGCAGCTGACCTGAGGCCAGCTGTGGCTCAGGAGCTGAGCTGGAATGGATGCACCACTCAGTAATAGAAATGTGTGCTCCCATTGGATTGGGAACACTTCAGCACAGAGCTTGTGTGTTTGTTTTTGAGAAGCAGAAGTTTCCCTGATGCCAAAACTACTCCCTGTAGGGAAGAGCCAGAGCTCCAGAGAAACCTTTATAAGCAATGGTTGGTTCTGGACAGCATCTGTCACCAGTGCTAAAGCTGAGTGGATTTAATTCCACAGGAAGGTCAGGTTGGAAGTGAATTTGTGGCAGAGTATGCAGCCATCCTAAGGAAGCTATCAGGACCTGTGACCTTGAGCTGCTCAGTCTGGAGGGCTCTTTGTGGGAGCATTTGCCTGCAGGCAGCAGGATAAAAGTGTTCATCCAGCCTGCCTACAGAGGGAATGTGACAGAGCAATCAGTGCTGGAGAGATTGATTTCCAGGGAAAGAGCACTGAAGGACACTTGTGTTAATAAAGCAGGGCTGGAAGGGTAGGGAGACATCATGTGCAGCACTGCATGGGCTGTTTCCCTCTGAGACTTTCAGGTGGTCTTGTCTCCATGCCTGACACATGGAATTGGGCACAGCTGTGGATAGAGCTGGGTATGAGCCCAACTTCATGGCTAGGAGCAAGGGAGGGAAATCCATGCTTGGACTACTGGGGAGGTGCACTCCTCTGTGAGTGGGAGTTTCCCAAGTCCATGTGGAGCTGGGAAGTGCTCTGAGGGCCAGGAATTCCACTTCAGCCCAGCTGAGGGAAAAGGGATGGAGCATTGCTGCTGTGCCCACCTCACTGGACCAAGAGGAGCAGTGCTATGCCAGCAGCAAATCCTCTGAGGGATCAGCTGCACTCTGGGGAAGTGCCTGAGGGCCCTGGGAAGGGCTGATCACCCAAAGAGCTCTACTCCCAGCTTATCTGACACCACCTGCATCCCAGGGGTTTCTAGCAGAGTGGCTGCTCTGTGGATAAGTTGTGTCTGACATTGGATTTGGCACCCAAACACTCTTCCCGTGTGAAAGGAGAGGTTTCACTTCAGGCAGAGGTTCTGCTGCTGGTGACCCCAACCTGCAGAGCCCTGGCCTTGCCAGCACAAACATCTGATCTGTGACAGGAGTGGGCACATGGTCCTATTCCTTGGAAGGAGCCAGAGCAGATGAGATGAAGTTCATGCTGCTATTGTGCCAACTTTATTGCAGCAGTGGGAGTACAGACACCACCTGACTCAGCAGAAAGCCCTGTGTGAGAATCTATCAAAAATTCTCAGATAAATCTGAGCTCTGAGAGGCAGTTTGTACTGAATCAGCACTTTGCATCACTTGCCTGTGGCATTTTGGATCCAATACCAAGAGTCTTAGTGCCAGATTTACTGTATTGATAAACCACAACCTCAGCTTCTGTCCAACAGGGCAAAACCAAGAGAGAAAGGCTTTATTTCAAGCATCCATAAAATATTTAGAGACAATAAAGAACATTTGGATGGGAGATCAGGACAAAAAGAAGCAAGGAGGCTGGTAGCATCTTCTAAAGCCTCTGAGTATTAACAAAGATGTGATTTCTGAATAATTCAGCGTTGTAGTGACCAGCAGCAGAGCTACAGCTCTGAAGCCAAAACAAGATTTCATTACACCCTAATAACATGTAGTCTTTAGGCTGCAATATTCATCAGATCAATACTTGTATTTCCATCAGGACACTGTACATTTGTTTTGTTACTCCTCTAGTATCTCCAGAGAGTCTGTTGTTTTACACAAATAGAGTCAGCCCAGTGACTCTGTTATTATAATGAATTTTTCTGAGAGAGACATCCAGCACTCAGAAAATTGCAAACTACACTTCTAGCCAGCATGGTTTCTAGCACTTTTAATAAATGTTTGAAAGAAACAAACCACCCAGAAAGCCAACAATTGTGTTTATCCCCTGCCTGCAAGGATCTGCCTACTCTTCAGATAACCAGTTCCATCAAATTACTAATATATAGTTTTAGAGCAAGAAAGGCTCCCAGTACCTGCAATTCAACAGTTGGAAATCAGCTATAATTTGCATTAGAAATGAAGCCAGTCATGCCCTATAACTTGGACATGGCAAGCTGCAAAATAAGATACACTAACTACCTACCCAGGCTTATGGCACAGTGCTCCCACGGCATCCAGCACTCCAATTAAAAGTGTGTCAGCACTTCTTACAAAGCTCCATTTCTGAGGGCTTTCTACCAGCTGCTTAACTTCACCTAGCATAAATGTTCACAGTCCAGCAGCAAAGATATTAGGTGCAAATTGCCCCTGCTGTGGATGAAATAAGCCCGGAGAACTAAAAGCTGGAAAATGCATTAAAATGTGCAATACCTGTGTTATTTATACACCCCCAGTCTCATCTATACATCCTGCAGCAAGTTCTCTGTGATGAAGAGCATGTAGGGCCCCCAGACACTAATGTGGATCCCATGCAGCAGCTAAATGTGGGCTGAGCTGATGCTGGATCATAGAATCATAGAATTCCACAATTATTTGGTTCAGAACAAATCTCAAATCTCATTTAGTTCCACCCCCTGCCATGGGCAGGGACACCTTCCACTATCCCAGGCTGCTCCAATCTCCATCCAGCCTGGCCTTGGACACTTCCAGGGCTGGGGAATAAAGGATGTAGCACAGATACCTCTGCACCCTTCAGCAACAGGACAGCAGGAGCACCTGGGACCCCCAAACTCTCTAAGGGGCTTTAGAGGAGCTGAAATTCCTGCTCATACTCTCCCTCTGGTACCATGCAGAGGAAAACTCTGTGCAAGAAGCCAGTGAAACTCTTCAGACCAAGACATAGCTCCTGTAGATTTTGGGCTGTGGCACATCAGGGTATTTAGGAGGCAGATGGAGAACATTTTTGTCTTTGTGCTTTTTTTATTTAATCAGAAAAAATTGACCATAAATAAAAAGTTAGTTAAAATAGTTAGTGAGACTGCAAAAAAAAAAAAAAAAAAAAAAACCAAAATAGACTCAAATAAATAATTTAGGTCCAAAATGCAACCTACTGTGTCAGTCTTTATATTTCATGTGATGGTCAGTGTGCTCATTATTCAAATAGATTTCCTTTTTCCTTTTAATATTCTCTTTGTACCTGATGAGTTTTCCCAAAAACTAAACATTGCCTACTGGTTCAAACAGAAAATACGATTTAAACATTTTTTCTTTGCTCTGTCACAGCAGTGATTCAGCCCAGCAAACACTGGTGGGATCACATATGGCACAGATGCTCTGCAAAGTTAAAACTCCACCAGATCATTCATCTGAGCAGCTCCAGCAATCTGAGTTACGTTTCATTTGGTAATCAACAGCAAGATGTGGAATCCTTCTCCCTTGTGCCACACACTGTTGGCTGCCCATCAGCTGTGCTGTGACCTCACCCAGCTGAGCCAGAGCCAAAGCTCATCCTGACATGGCAGCAAAACACAGGCAAGGGGGATACAGGATATTCACCAGGTGAGCGTGTGGACAGCAGTGTCCCTGAAGGTGGAAGATATTTCTGACCCAGAGCAGGTGAGATGCCAGATTTTAACTGTCTGCTCCCACCCAAAGCAGACTCTAAGTTACTGGTGAATGTGTGGCTCTAGCACACATTCCCCCCACTGCCTAAATCTCTTCAGCTTCAGCTGTGTCGAGGAATAACACTCTAATCCTTTCCTACAAAATTATTATTCACACTATGAATAATAACTGCAGTCTGTGGCTGTCCCTCAGAATCCTGGAAGTATAAAATTATTCATAAAGACAGGGTTAATATGGTTCTCCCTGCACTGTGGCAGACCAGCTCATGGCAGAAAGCACTGACTGCTCTATGCATGGAAGTGACCCAGCCAATGCTCTTTCAAGTGGTATTGTTTTAACCTGTCAAGTCTGACTGGTGTCATGTCTAATTTTTGCCCAAACTTGTCAAATTTTACTGAAATGAGAGCAGGAGTTCCTGGCTCAGGGCTGCGAATGGGAACACCTGGTTTGCAGGGCTGTACCTGTCACTGCTGGGCAGCTCACTGGGACAGTGCCTTCCCACGATCTCATCAGCTGGAAGATTTGGGAGGAAAAAGTCCTCCTGCACAGGTCCTGGGAAGATGAAGGCAGAGGCTGCTTCGGGGGTGTCATTACTGCTATTCTGCCAGTCAATTGCAGTTAGGAGTGATTAGTTCTGCCTGGTGCAAATGACTCTGGAACAGGAGGGCACTGATGTACATCAAACACCCCAATTCAGCACCTTTATCACCACAGGAATCTTGTCACAGACATGAGAGGGCTCAGGACATGCCCGGTCACATTCAGGCTCCTCATCTTTGTGCGGATGTATGTATTTTATTGCTTAAGACTAGGAATTGTTCAATGTTTATTTAAGGCACAAAAGAGATCTCATTATCACTCTGTTTTATAACACAGTATCCATAATGTTTCTCTTTATGGCTCATTCCCTGGAATGAACTGGTTTGCAAATGAGAAGCAGACATTCAGGGCTTTCGGGCACAAATGACAATCCTGACTCATTGATTCTTAGCTGAGCTCAAGCCTCTTCCCTGGGTTTTGTAGAGCTGTGCAGAATCGGATTAAAGCCTTTCTATTTGAAGGAATGCTGCTGAAGGGCGCCGTGACTTCAGCTGCCAAAGGGTCACCCTGGCATTCGGGTATTTCAGAACCTTCCTGGGTCCACTGTGCACAAAAGCAGGCCCATTTTGGAGGTTCCCCTGTGCACAAAAGCAGCCCATTTTGGAGGTTCCCCTGTGAACAAAAGCAGGCCCATTTTGGAGGTTCCCCTGTGAACAAAAGCAGGCCCATTTTGGAGCTTCTCCTGTGCACAAAAGCAGGCCCATTTTGGCGGTTCCTCTGTGAACAAAAGCAGGCCCATTTTGGAGGTCCCTGTGCACAAAAGCAGGCATTTGGAGGTTCCTCTGTGAACAAAAGCAGGCCCATTTTGGAGGTTCCCTGTGCACAAAAGCAGGCCCATTTTGGCGGTTCCACTGTGCACAAAAGCAGGCCCATTTTGGAGGTTCCCCTGTGCACAAAAGCAGGCCAATTTGGAGGTTCCACTGTGCACAAAAGCAGGCCCATTTTGGAGGTTCCCCTGTGCACAAAAGCAGGACCATTTTGGAGGTTCCCCTGTGCACAAAAGCAGGGCCATTTTGGAGGTTCCACTGTGCACAAAAGCAGGGCCATTTTGGAGGTTCCCCTGTGCACAAAAGCAGGCCCATTTTGGAGGTTCCACTGTGAACAAAAGCAGGCCATTTTGGCGGTTCCACTGTGCACAAAAGCAGGCCCATTTTGGAGGTTCCACTGTGCACAAAAGCAGGCCCATTTTGGAGGTTCCACTGTGCACAAAAGCAGGCCCATTTTGGAGGTTCCACTGTGCACAAAAGCAGGACCATTTTGGAGGTCCCCTGTGCACAAAAGCAGGCCCATTTTGGAGGTTCCCCTGTGCACAAAAGCAGACCCATTGCAGAGGTGCAATGTAGCACAAAATGCAGTCCCTCTTATACAGTTAGAGAACACAGCTCCTGATTCCATTTGAAATTGCAATTGGTGCAAAAATAAGGCTTCTAACGCCTTTACCTTTTGGCATAGGTGCTGAAACTGTTATTTATTAAATCTGATGCTTTCCTGCTACCAAAACGTACCGTTTTCAGCTGAAGTATAAAAACTCCTAAATTCTCCTTGTGCTAATTTATTTATATGAGCTGTGTGCACATTAGCCCTGCAATGAGACTATTAGTAACACACCAGCTAGGCTATCTCTACTTTGAATGTTTAAATATTCACTTGCAAATGATGCTCAAAGATTTAAAGCTCGAAACATATTCAGTGCTTTTCATCATAAAACTCTTTTGCACTGATGATTTTACAGGGCTTTGCTTGTGTGCAGGCACTTAGTGGAAGACCAATTGCACAACCTTTTTCCCCTTACAAGCATTCCCGAGGCTAAATAAGACTTTACCAGGAACAACAACACCCATCAGTTATCTATGCTGTAGTGTAAACAATGAAATTCTTATTATGTACTCAGAATTCACAGAGCCATTTCCATGGTAACTCTGTTTTCATGTCATATCTTTAATGAATAGGTAATGAAAGAAATGCTGCATTTACAACTTCATTACTAGTAAAAAAAAATACGGCAGTAAATTTGAATTATAGTAGCTGTCATTTTTAGAACATGCTGAAGATCATGCAGGAATTTCAAGCCTGTCATTCTGAAGTGACAAAGTAAACACAAGCAGAAAAATATACCAGACACTCTTGGTTTTAATTCCACCCTTCAGTTTGTTCTGCTATTCATAATTTTCTGATACAGAGTGAAAGCTTAAATAATAAGACAAGGTCATGGTGGGATGATGGGGCAGGCACAGTTGGAGACAAGTTGTGCACTTGTGAACACATGTACCAGCGCTAGTGAATTTTAACGACTTGATCCATCATATTTTAATTACATAAATCACTGAAGTGCTGACTTCTATAGGTATTACTTTCTGGAGAGATACAAAATGCATCACGGGCTGGAGATGATGTTTACCTGTGGGAAAGGACTGGAAAGTGATTTTGACTGGTGTGATAGACAGGGAGGGAGATAATGGGAGCCAGGCAGGCAGAGGAGGATTGGAGCAGAACCCCCCCTCGATATTGTAACCACTCCATGGAGTTACAACACGGAGTAAATCAATGAGCCCATCCAGCAGGAGCTGCAGGCTGGGATGCAGGTCTGGCTCGGGGGAATGCCACTATTGGAATGCCAGACACGGAGCCAAGGAACTTCCCTTGCTCAATATCCCTGCAGGCTTGGAGGCTGAACCCTCCCACTGGCCTCCTCAGCAGGCACAGAACTGCAGCACCTCTGAGAAAGGTGCTGAAATCTCCCTTCCTGGGAGTGTGTGGATGGTGCCACAGGGCAGGAGTGAGTGCCAGGTGCGTCCAAGCCACACAGACATCCCATCCTCCCATCACAGTGTCACAACTTCACCACAAATCCCTAACATATCCTTTACCAAACCTCCCAGCTCTTATTTTTGCATGAACACCCAGGAATCTGTGTCCCTTAAAAGGTTCAGAGCCTGCAGAGCAAACAAGGACCCCCAGAAAGTGCCTGAATCTGGTTTGGAGCTCAGTGGCCTTGATTGACTCATGGACACTGGGGTTGGTCTGGGCACAATAAACACCCCCAAACCTCAAAATAGGATTATGGAACAGCAGTCCCAAGAGCAGCCTAACAGCATGGGGAGCTAGTCAGGTGAATTGGTGCTCAGCCACTAAAAGTTTTATTTTATTCAAATCCAGATAATTTAAAATTAAATCTTCCCAATGGGGGTAGAATAACCAAGTGTATTAAACACTGTTGCTGTTTGGGAGCTGCTGGGAAGGTGGTGTGTGGTTTTGGGATGTGTGTTTGTCTGCAAAAAAGATTTGTTAGTTCTTGAAAGTGGTGATTTGGGAGAAACTACCATTGGCACAAAGTCATTATAGATGGAGGCCAGAGATGTTGCAGAGATTAAACTTGTTACAGGAATATTTTATAGCCCACCTGACCAAAACTGAGCAACTGGACTGTGAAATGATTGAGCAAATAAAAAAAAGCAGTAAAAATGCTGCAGTGATAGAAATGGAAGATTTTTAACTACCAGAGCATAGACTGGAGTCCATTAAACACTTGAAATAAGGCTGGGGGTGTGTGAGAATGTGTGGTTCACTGGATTTGTTTTTTAAGAACTCATTAAATGACCCAGAAGCCTTTAGCTGAGTATTAAATAACAGGGAATAAATACCTCTGCCCCAACACTACCAAAGTGGGCATTATTAAGAGCTGGTTGTAAAGGCCTGTATACATGAACTGCATGAAAAAAAACCCTATCCTGAGTGTGCATCACCCAGGAACATTCCTGGGCACCATGTCCAGCTCCCTTCTCCAAAACTATTGTACACATGGACCAGAGTCTCTTTTAGCATCTTCCTGTTGGGAGCTGGTGTCCTGGGATAAGCCATAACACAGGGGATGAAGATGGAGATGGAAGACACCAAGAACAGTTAGGGAGACAACTAGACAAATGTGAAGGAAATTTTTCATTTAATTACTTTCTGAATCTTTTTCACTGCTTACATAAACATTTCACACCCACTGTAGATGTTTCTTATCTCAGGATTTCCCAGAAATAGGAAAGAGAGAGAACTACACTGAGATCCTGGGATCATTTTGGGGCAGTTGGGTGACTGATGGTGACTTCAGGAGTCAAGAGATGTTCCTGCAAGACTGGTGCCAACAACCTGGTCCTAGTGTATGACCAGTCTTCCACCTCATCACCTCCAACACCCTGGAAAACCTTTCCCAGCTAAATTTTCAGTTCTGCCTAGCAAACAACTGCTTTTATATGCTTGAATTCCCAGTGACTCATCATTACAGATTTGTGGAACTCAGGAAAACTGTTGATGCTTCACCTCTAGAAAATTATTCTACCTTTTTTTAGCCAGTTTGTAAATTAAAATGGACTTGATGTAAACTGTGAATCTCATTTAAATCCCTAATCCCTAGTGAGATCTGTGGAACAGAGCTATTGTCACCTGAAAGGCAGGGAAACATTTGGAGGTTTTAGAGGTGGAAATATTTTATACATCTGTGAGATATACAAGGCTCTCAGCATGTGTTACTGCTTCCCTGTAAAGTCTGGCAAATGTTGCAGGCACCACTCCTAACTGAGGCTTAAAAATAAGGAAAGAAAAGAGAAAACTGGGAGGTTTTGAGGGCAAACTGCATTCTGTGTTAGCCTGGGACCAGGGCCTGTCCTGTCTTGGCATGTGCAGGAATGGCTGCATTTCCAGCACTGCAGCCTTGGCAATGGTCTGGGGGCAGGAGGTATTTTTGGGGTTGAGGAGAAGCCTGAAAGGTGCATGTTCCCTGTGCTACCCTAATGTAGGTGGCCTTGCTGCCTCCTCTCTGGTTTTGGGATCCAATGACCAGCCCTGTAATCAGTCATCTCAGACCCCTGAGACCCAGGGGAAGGTTTCCATTCATCCCCTACACCTTCCTGCAGCACTGCCAGCAAGTGATGGGGCTTTGTAGCACAGGGAAGAGTCAAAATCCAGTGCTCAAAGAGAAATGGGAACATTGGGATGGGATGAAGCTGTTAAACCTCTGCTTAACACCAAATAATCTGATAAAGAAACATCTTACAAACCCTTCTGTTTTTCCCTTCTGCTTTTCTTGCTGAAAGGCCCATTGGGACCCTGAGGGTTGGGTATCCAATTGAGATCAGAAAATTTATAAAAGTTAATTTACATCTATTTGGTTTTGTGTCCACGTTGTCCATGAGCTCTTTTTCCCTCACTTGTGTGCATTCCCTCAGCATTTATCAGTGAATGATCAGATCTTATCTCAGCATTTATTTTGATCCAGGATCTTGTATCCTGATGAGCAGGCTCAGAGCCACACCTGGCAGTCCAGCAGATGCAGCAGGATGGCCACACACAGAACTTATCACCAGAACTAGCTATTTCACTAGAAATATCTATATATCACTAGATATTTCCAAATACCTTCCTGGCACCACATCATGGCTCAGAATCCTCTGGGATTGCTGAGCATGGCCCAGGTGTTCTTCCACAAGGTACCCCTAATCTGTGAGCCTCAGCTTATCCCAGAAACCATCCCTGCCTGTCCCAAAGGACAGCTGCTCCATTTTATCCTTTCCTGCTACTCCAGCCCCAAATTCCATGTAGGCAGCAGAGCCAGCTCTCGTCCTGATGATGTTTTTAATTTTGTGCTATCTCCAAACTCAGTTAGCATGGTCCTCCTCCCCAGAGCCATTCCCTGGAATCCTGCAGAAGATACTGTCAGGAGCAGTCTTTGGGGAGTGCTCCAGGTAGCCTCCCCCTAACACCATGTCTTTCCTGTTAATGCAATCTGTTTTCATTTCCACCTGTGGCTCATTCCTTATCAACCTTTCTGGTTTTCTGCTAATCTCCACTGCCTCCACGTTCCCTGGTAATTTCCCATGTGGTGCTATATCAAATGCTTGACTGAAGTCCATAAAGATGAGACCTAGTGCATTTTCTTTGTCAAGAAAATCAGTTATCCTATCACAGAAAGAGATCAGGCTAGCGTGGCATGTGAAAGCACTGGACAAAATATAAGTGTGTTATTCTATTTTTCCTTTATATCCTCTTTTGCAAATTATGTAATTGAAGTTTTACATACTGTTCTTCCTCCAAATATCATCTGAAGCTTTGTACAGTGTTGAGATGAGAAAATGAGGCTTTGGCTGTTGAGAATGTTGTCCATCCCCTTGTCCTGTCTCCAGCTGGGCAGGTACATTAACCCTTCCTCATCTGAGCCCACTGAGCACCTTGTATCTCATTCCTACTAGAGATCAGGAAAATTCTTACAGTTTGATTCCTGTAGCCATCCAGCCTCTGTCCCACAATTTTTTTTGAAAACCAAGATGCAGCCACTCATTTTTGGGGTCATATCTTGATTATTTCTACACAACCCTCTCTGTATAGTCTTAATTTCTTGCGACTCGATGATGCTCCTGAGTCCCTTCCAACTCAGACCATTCTGTGATCCTGTCTTCTCACCCCTGGAAAGCCTTGATACCCCTTATGATTCTCCTTGCAAAGTGCATTTTGGCAGAGGTTTTTTCACTTGTTTTATCCTTACAATTCCTGAATTCCTTCAAGTACCTAACTATATTTTTAGGACCTAACATTTATAAAAAAACCCCAAGTTATGCAGCCTCTGTCTGTGCTTCTGCTCCCATCTACAAAGCAGCTCAGTTCATTCATTTCTAAAACCATCTGCCTCATCTGAGAAGCCTCTGCCACGAACAAGGGGGAGTGGAACTGGCCTCTGTGCCTGCTATCACACATCTGCACAGGAATAAGGGGTGCAGGAACAGGACCACAGCCCTCACACAGGTTCTGCTGCCTGCCCGAGCTGTCAGGGTCTTTCCCTACCATTTTAAGACAGTTTTAGTACTATTTTTGAGGTGGATCTACCAAGTCAGATTATAATTTATTTGGGTTTTGTGCAGGTTCTGAACAGCTCTTCTTGAAATCCATGTATTGATGAGGCTCACAAGGCTGTTCGGTAAAAAAAAACAATATTTGCACTCCAAGTTTCAATACGGGGATGAAGTAGCATTAGGAAAAGAAAAAAAAAGAAAAGGAAAAAAAGAATTAGCTCATCCACCCAAACACTGTAATACTACAGCAAACACAGATCTGTCACTGCTGAGAACAAAATAATGAAGAGTAGCCAGGATTGCACAACTACAAGAGATTTCATTCTCTAATTGTCAAAAAGCATTAAAGATCAACTATTTATTGTGTAGGAGAAGGAGGGAGAACAGACTTCAGTGCCTCCCTTCACCAGAGGTTGTCCCTAATTGACATGCATGGATTGCAACCAGAGGTTACTGAGGGAAATTTGTTTGCATTTATTAATCAAAAGGAGTCAAAGGCACACAAAGATATCATCAAGGCTCCCTTGTGCTTGGGGAGGCTGACAACTAAAATTCTTGATGAAGTGTTTGCAGAATGTTTGCAATCTGTTCACAGCCTTTTTACTTTGCAGGTGCAAACCTTTCTATCTGTTACATCAAAGAAACAATTGAAAATTAAACATAGTAAACATCTCCGTACAGGTTTTAATCTCCCATTTCTACAGGACAAAGGGAGTGCTATAATTAATTTCAAAGCAATGTTTGAGTTCTTTCAATATTCATTTGGGCACATTAGCATGTCATTAGCTATGTTTTAAACACTGATCCTTATTTCCTTCTCCCACACACCTTTTTTTTTTAGCCTTTTGTTAAAAAAAAATAAAATGAAATAAATAAATGGGAAAGTTGTACTTCCTGGGAGATGTCTTTAATGCTAAAGCATCCATGCATAGATAATTATCTTGCTCAATGAAATAGATGGGGGGAATAATGTATGGCTTTTGAGGTAAAGCAGAGGCAGCAGAAAATAGATGAAGAGAAATAATTCTTTTCAGTGATGTTAAGAACGTGCAGGGGCAAAGACACTCTCACCGAGTTTTGCTATCATGCCTCGTGAATAATGTATTTTATTATATCCATTGTGGTTATCTTTTAATATGTTAATAACACTTCTAACACTCTTCCCCCCCTTGTTCTTTTATGTAGTTTTAAAACTCTTTCTTTTATTAAGATGTAACAAATGGAGATGCAATCAATAGATACTTATTATGTTGGTAACTAACTAGTAAAAGGATTTTCTTGTAAGTTTAATTTTAAACACAGATCTGTTTGAACAATGTCTACAGGGTAATTTCAGCCATCTATCTGCAGCATTTCCTGTAGCATTTCCGAGCTAACTCCTAATAACATCCTCCCCCTTAGGTATATTAATTTTATACATCCTGAACAGGAGATTGAACAGTCCTTAAACAGCCATGCAAGGTCACTGACACTAACAAAAATAGAACCTTTCATTGTGCTTTTATCAAGCTATGCTGGAGTTTATATTAGCCTGTGTGGGCCTGAGCAGCACGGATATTTGCTGGAGTTTAATATACAATTGTTTTCAAGAACCATTCAGCTCAATTTGTATTGAAAATATTACTTGGGAGACAATGAGCCTTTCAGCTGCTTTGGCTGTCTTTCAGCTAAAGCTATAATTCCAGTGTTTGCAGGGAGTATGAAAATGCCATAAATGTGCCCAGGCTGCCAGTCACAGGGGAAGGGCAGCAAAACCCAAACTGTCCAAGCCAACAAGGATCACTGATGTGCTTCTGCTGCCCCTCTCAGCCGTGGGCAACACCACCCAAAAATCCCTGTGCTGAGGATCCCCTGGAGACCCACCCAGCCCCTGATGGGCAGTGGATCACCCTGCACAAATCTGAGCCTTGCCTGTGCTCCAGCCTGGTGCAGGGGCTGCCTTTCCTCCCGTCAGTGTGGTGACAATTCCCCCGAGGTGCCACGCCAAGCTGGCAGGAAAGACTCCCACACACCTCCTCACCAATCTCCCTGTACCAAGAACCAGCCTGGGCTTTGAAACTCCACAGTGGGGTATTTTTGGGGTCCCCTGTCATAGAGAGGAAATGCTGAATCTGACTCCACATTCTCAGAAGGCTAATTTATTATTTTATGATGTTATATTTTATCAAGGAATACTATACTCAAACTATACAGAAGAATAGAGCAAGGATGCAGACAGAAGTCTAGAAGATAATAATTAAAAACTTGTGACTCTCTCCTCAGAGTCCAACACAGCCTGACTATGATTGGTCATTAAGTCAAAACAATTCACATGTTGGTAAACAATCTCCAACCACATTCCAAAGCAGCAAGACATGGGAGAAGCAAATGAGATAAGATTGTTTTCCTTTTCTCCGAGGCTTCTCAGCTTCCCAGGAGATAAATCATGGGCAAGGGATTTTTCCAGAAAATATGACCATGACACCACAGAACCACTGAATGGTTTGGTTTGGAAAGGACCTTTAAAGATCAAGTCATCCCACCCCTGCCATGGGCAGGGACAGCTTCCACTGTCCCAGGTTGCTCCAAGCCCTGTCCAACCTGGCCTTGGACACTTCTAGGGGAAAATGTCCCTGCCCATGGCAAGGGGCTGGAAATGGATGATCTTCAGGCTCCCTTCCAGCCCAGGCTGTTCTATGATTCTGTGATTCCATAGGGTCCCCTGGAACCTTCTCTTCTCTAGGTAATACAACTGGGAACTGGCACAGCAGGAGCACTTGAATGGGGACTTTACAAAGCAGTACAGGGTAGTGAGTTGGCAAATTTCCCTGGGGTAGTCAAAGAAAGAGGTGGGTATTTCATAATTACTTAATTACTGAACATCTTCACTCTCATCTCAGGCTTTTCAGCAAGAACAAGGAAATGCACATGAAAATGCTAATTAAGCCCGGATGGAACAAGAGGAGGGATTCAGTTGTCATCTGAACTGTAAGAATATTGAACTCTCAGAGCCTTCCTGTGCAGCTCACAGGGAGGAAGGAGGGAATAAATGTTTAACAAGACAAAAACACCTTGCTGAGTATCTGTGAGTTTTGTTAAATACTCTTAAGTATTCCCATTCTTACTGACACACATGTAGGATAATTAAATGAGTGGATGGTCCCCTAACACCCATCTTCCTATTATCAAGAATTTTACTGCAAATTTAAGTATTCATAACTATAATGAGGACCAGTTGACTCAATAAGGGGCACAGCTCGCTACAGAGGTTGATCTGAAGTTTTGCTGCAGTAAATTTTTCAGTCTGTTTCTGCTTCTACCTAGAACCTTGCTGGGTTTGCTCCTCTTCAGCAATGTCCAAAATCAAGGACAACTGACCATGCAGACAAAGCTTGGAGTTGGCTGGCTCTTATTTTAATCTGAATTGTTCTGCCCAGCCCTCTGAATGGGATCACCCAAGGGCTCAGAACACCCTCAGGAGCCCTGGGCTGTTCCCTGCAGCAGCAAAACCCCGTGCAGCTGCACAAAATTGAGGGCAGAATGGGTCCCTTTCCACGTTTCAGCATCCCAGGTGCAGGTGACTCAGGGTGATCAAACAGCAGCTTGCTCCAAACGTCCACAACACAGACAATGCCCATCCAAACAACTTCTCCATGCAAATACCTTCTCCACACCCTGCATGGGGCTCCCTGGCAGAGATGCGCTTGTGAAGGGCAATATTCAGCAGAGAACACACAGAAGGGTGAGAGTCTGAGTGTACATTAAGCACACAAATATTGATATTTGTGCACACACATTATCTCACAGAATTGGATTTTTCCACTCAGGGCTAGCACGCATTTCACAGATGTATTTGTTTCTCCTGATGTTGCAGACCTTAATTACAAAACCTCAATTTTCATACATTCTGTTTATTTTCATACTGAGTGGAAGCAAATGAAATTGTCTTTTTTCTTTTATTTTTTGCACTCAATGCTGTGATAAAATGAAATTAAATATGACACACTTCTGAGACAAACACTTAGCCCCTTCAAAACAACAGGACTGCTCCAGGTCAGTGTTTTAATTGTGTGAGGATGCTCAAAGCCATCTTAGCAAGTGTTTCACATGGCCGTACTGACTCCTAATTCAAGCTATGAAGTTGTGTAAAGAATCCTCCATTTTAATTTACAATGTGAGAGGAAGAAACAAACAGAACAAGCTCTAGGGCTCTTGCTGCAAAGCAAATCACTGAAGTAGGAAGCACTTCTTGAGAGTCCTTCAGCAATCCTCCTCCCGTGCCCACCTCCCCTGCCTGGGACAGCACCCACAGCTGCTGCTGCTCTCCCAGATTGGTTTTGGAGCTGGGGTCAAGATCTCAGGTTTATTGTCAGTTCTGGCACTGTCTTCTTCTGCAAAACTGAGTGCAACTTGCAGTGTGAGGCTTTTGACATCATTCATGCTTTCTTCCTACAATTTATTGCAAAGGCAAGGTTCTAAAATTTCCAACCTCTTTCAGATTTTCTTCTCTTTCCTTTCTTTACCTGGTTTTTCGCTGGACACACCGTGACCTCCAGTTTACACCACCACTGTTGCTGGGTGCCTCCCCCTGTGCCTGGCAGCTCCTCCCACCAAACAGCCAAATTGGGACAATGCAGCCAGTTATCAGCTGCTTTGTTGTCTCCAAAAAGGCTTCGTTATTCCTTCTGTTTCAGCAGCCTCCAATGACTTCAACTGCTCATCTGAAGAGTAATAAAATAGCTTCTTATCAAGGCTTTAAAAAATAATATACCTTGACATGGTTGTGTAAGATTGAAAAGTCAGGGGGGCAGAAATAATTATTTTCAAAAGGAAAAGAACAAAGTCTCTCTTTACGTAGACACAAGAGAAACGTGGGCTACTCCAGCAGGAAAACATCATCAAGACTGAGTTTATAGGGACTACAGGTTTGTAACTGCAATTAAAATATCAAGAAGAACATTTGATAATAACAAAACTCGGAGAGACTGCACAGCAATTAAACCCAATCTACTGAGAGGTGAGTCTACAGTAACACGGTACAAAAGTTTATGAGACATGGATCTAATTAACCTAAGCTGTGCAGACAACCCAATCTGAATGCAAACCATTCCCAGTTGCCACTTCCTCCAGAAGCACTCCCAGAGCCCAAGGACACTGGAGATGAAATTCCTTGGCTTGTGGCACATCTACAGCAGCAGGAAGGGAAATGATGGAGAACCCAAAGCCAATTTGCTCCTGATTTTAACACAAAGCAGGGACAATGTATCTGAAGGCATCAGTGAGTAAGAACCACCCTTACAGTAAAGATTTTCTTCCTAATATCAATCTACAAAAAATACACTATTTCAGCTTAAAGCCATTCACTCATCACCCATGTCCCTGACAAAAATCCTTCTCCAGCTTTCATGGTTTTGTCCTTTTTTCTCCTTTTTGAGAAGTCAGTCTAGGAGAGTCTGGGGAGGAAGCTGAAACTGAGACAAATTTGGAAAAAAATACCTACTACTTGTGTACATCTTTTAAAAGAAAAAAAAAATCTTCAAGTCCAATATTTATAAGCCGGGAGTTAAAATTTTGGAGCTTCACATGGTCGGCAGCCCCAGAGGAGCAGAGGGCTCCTTGCTCCAAAGTGTCCATCACTGTTTTTCCAAGGAGCTGCTAAGCCACGGGGATGGTTATGATGGGCTGTTATTTACAGCAGAGCAGTTGCCACATAAACCCCATGGTGGGACTGCATTGTTTGTTTGTTAAGTGTTTCTTTGTTAAGTGCTCTGACATCCAGGGTGAGGAAGGACGTGAATAAATGACAATAAAATGCATATGGAAGGGAGCACAATGGGAGTAGTTTGCAGTTTATTTCTGAGAGTCAATAACTATTTTTTCAGCTGTAATTTTTAGTCTTTATTATTGCAAGATACAGTTATTTGTTAGTAGGTGAACGAGGCAGGGCTTCAGGAACCATAATGCAATGATGCTGTCACGTTGTTGTGGCATTCATCAGAGGATCTAATTTTATGTGTAGTCCAAACATCAACAAATCTTTTTTAAAGGTATCGACTTCATTGATTTTAAGACATATTGTAGCTCTTGGGACAAAGACAGAGGAAAGTTCTACACAGATGTGCAGCACAGAAAGGGGTGTAATTACCCCCCTTGTGTTTACAGTGCATGTTGGCTGTGCTGGAGCCAGGAGCTCTCCCACTGAATTCCACAGGAGCAGCTTAGAGCTGGGTAAGGACATTGTTCCAGAAATGCTGATCCTTCTACCTGCTGGAGAAAGAAATGAGCAGGCATGGAGCACTAAAATGTGGAAGCTCTGGCTTTGGTTCCTGAGATTACCAAGGACTCCAGGAGCCCCCCAGGATCAGTTGTTCAACACGGATCTGAAATCCCACGTGTGACCAAGTGGAATATACAGGGTGCTTTTGCTTTTTCTTTAATTTCTAGGCCATTAGCTTCATCAGCCAATCATTTTCTCTTGCTGTTATTGATTGTAAGATGTCTCACACTGGGACTCCAAACTATCTGGTGTGTCCAGGGATTATTGCAAATGACAGCTAAAATATAACAAATTGATCATTCCTTAAAGTTTTATTCAGAAAGCTTCTCTCTTAAATGTATGCAAAAATAGTCTGTGTTTAAAAGGATACATCAGGACAAAGGGTATTCCCACTTTTCTACAGATGGTGAAGTGAAGCCAAAGAAGGGAATTCTTTCATAAAGTTCATAAAATGAGGGCCAGAGTAAAAATCCTCAAAGTCTCTCTGTTTCTGCAAATTGATGATTCTTGCTGAGCCCAAGTACCCTGGGTGGGAGGGCTGACAGAAGAAGGTGAGAGCACAGATTTTCTGAGATATCTTCTCAACCTTCTCAACCTCTTCCAGTTTTGACCCCAAAAATGTTTTTCAGACGATTTTGGTTCTTACTCAGTGAGAAAACTCTTTCAGTTCAGATTGGAAAGAACCATTAAAGAAATTAATTGCATTTTTATTTGTTTGTTGAGCTGGCAAATATGTTTTTCACCCTCTTCCATGGGATTGTCTCCCCAGACAAAATGGCTTTTCTCCCTAAAATGCTCCCCTCCATACCTGATGCCAAAACTCCCTTTTCTCATAAATATTAGGAACTTATACTTCATGGATCTACCAGTGAGGATGATAATAGAATGAACTTCAGGAGCAACATGATGAGTATTATGGAGAAAAATCTCCTTAACTTTATTAAAGGAAATCACTTGCAATAGATTAAAGCATAATCCTTCTTGATGTTTTTTTAATATTGGTAGGAACCACTAAATGCATATTTTAGGTTCCCATGAAGACTTTCATAAACTTCCTTTGCCTATAGTGCCCTGGAACAGTTCCTGCTGTGGATCCCCTGTGGTGTCTCCAAGTAAACTGCTCTGTTCTGGCCATGCTACTACAAGGTGATAAATCACATTGGCAATTGTTTTGTTACTCTACAAGTGAGTTTTGTTGTTGGTTTTTTTAAATGAAAAACTACATAGAGTTAAATGCAATCCTACAAACAAAAATGTCAAAACTTCTCAGGATTCACTTAGAAAGAACATCTTTAAAGTCTGCCTGGGAGACTTTAAGGACTGCTCCAAATCACAGTACTGGCAAGTAGTGACAGGACAAAGGGGAATGGATTCACACTGACAGAGTAGGTTTAGATGGGATATTGAGCTGAAATTATTGGGATGAATTATGTGAGGGTGGGAGGCCCTGGCACAGGGTGCCCAGAGAAGCTGTGCTGCCCCTGGATCCCTGCAAGTGTCCAAGGCCAGGTTGGACATGGCTTGGAGCACCCTGGGATAGGGGAAGGTGGCCTTGCCCATGGCAGAGGGGTGCAACAAGATGTTCTTTAAGGTCCTTTCCAATCCAGATAATTCTGTCATCCTGTGACCATACAAATGGCACCTTTTCCACCTCCTTAGGCTTTCTCATAGACTACTGGGCTTTAAGATTCATTCCACTTTCAGCCTACAGACACAAACCTCATTTCCCTAAGGCATCATAATCTTCTCTGTGTTTTTTCTTATCCCCATATGCCAAGGACAGACAGCGAGGGCAGGGGGAGGATGGAGTCCCCTGCTGCCTCTCCTGGAAAGCACTGCCACCACACAGACTTCCCTTACACTCTCCCTGCTACTCAGGTTTCCATGCTGGGTTTGAGAGGCCCACTGTGTTTGTGCACCCACAGTCAGGAACTATTTTCACTCCTTCCTGTGGCAGAGGAGTTTGTGCAAGAACATCTGTGGTGTTTTGGAGAAACTCCTGGAAGGGGCTGGCTCGGGGCTGTACACCAAGCGGGATGAGAGGCAGGCACAGCACCACAGGGGCAGGCGTTGTGTGCAACCTGCCTGGCAGAGGAACAGAACAACTGGGGTGTAATAAGATTTTTACAGCGAGAAGTTATTCTGTTGAGATAAGGAGGAATTTTAATGACTTTGGTAGAAGGTATCAAGCCATCGTTAGCCAATCACTGACTTCCCCAGCCGGCTGATTTTGCAGACCTGGGATTGCTTCACTGAGAGGCTCCCGGACAGCTCCATGATACGTGTGACTGAAAGGGGAGATAAATCTCTCAATCTCTTTTTTTTAAATTTCAATACAATTTCCTTATTACAGCATTATGTGAGGAATATGCATAGTACTTCCCAAGGGTTTTGCTTTTCCCAATAGCAAATGTCTCACTCAGTGTTTGGGCAGTGCAGTTCTCTGCTAAATTGCTCACAATGCAAGCTATTATAGAATAGAGGGACCCTGTGGGTATGATTGAAATTTATATGCACTGAACAATCAAGAATGCCAAGTGCACTGGATAAACTGTAGGTAGGTGGCAGAAGGCAGATAAGCAGCCTAGGAGGTTTAAGTTACAGGATCTTAAGCCGTAGAAAGATTCATTTTATAATTTACATTACAACCAGTTTCATTTGTAGAATGAATAATGGAAAGCTCCTACAGATAAGTATTTGAGGTCCAATCCTGGGAGGTGTTGAGCACTCAGCTCCCCCTGAAGTCAGTGTTCCAGGCTTTTCCCAGAGTGTGTCTGTGTAGCTCAGGGGAGGTAACTTGGTTAACAGCCACTGCAGATCCTCGAGCAGGGCTTTCAAAGCACATCCCCACCTAACATCAGCCTGCTCTGAAAGAACTCTGCATCTTCAGGGTATAAATCACTTCATGAAAAAGTACAGAGTGAGTGATTTATTTACTTTAAAGACACCAATCAAAACATTAAGTGTTGCTACAGGAAACTATCCATTTTCCTTTGGCTGAGTAGTCAGGCAAGGATTTATGAATATTTGTATTCGTACATAAATTCTTCTGTTCAAATCTAACTAAATCCAAACCAGTAAATCTCCAGCCTTCCCTCCTTTCCATGATCTCAGACCTTCACAGGACAACAGCACTGAAAATGATGCACCACAGGTAACATCAGACCTGCCTGGCAGCTCCAGCCCCCTGTGCCCCATCTGCCCCATCTCCTGTGACCAGAGGGATGTCCATGCACATTTCCAATGGGTCTCAGGGCTGAGCATAGCATGAGGTCCACTTAAAAAAAATATTCAGATTCCTTGCATTTGTGGGTCTTTTTCCAGAAAGTTAAACTGACAAAGTTCTATTTTCCTACAGCTTCAATATTTTCCTAATGACTTGACTGTCCCAAAAGCAACCCCAACTAAAAGAAAGTATTGAAAATTGTATCCCTACTAGAGATGAAAGAAGGTGAGCATTGAGTTGGAAGAATGCCCTCAAGGTGCAGTAATTTTATTTAGAGTTGAGTTCTGCTTTATGTGAACCACCAATTTTGAGGCAAAAGGTTTGCAGTTTGCAGCTATGGGTTTGATCCTTACCTGCACCCACATGTTATTAAATAAAGCTGAGAAATATCCATAAGCAAGGCATGAGAAATTTAACGTGCTCTTAATAAATAATTATTAATTGAATTATGTCATTTGGATGAAACAGAGACATTTCCTTCCAGTGTGCATTAGCATCATAAAAAGCTGCTTGAGAAGTACCAAACTCCCGCGGCACAGCGCATTTCACATCCTGCATTTAACATTCACCCAGCAATATTGAGGGAAAAAAACCCATTCCCTATAAATCACAGAGCTGAAACGACACTCTCCCATCTGCCCCATGGAAAGGGGGCTGTATCTGAGGCCCTCTGGAGGGGTGGGAGGCAGAAGGGCCCCCAGAAAACTTGTACTGGGCAGAACAAAGGCGCGGGAGCTGCGGCGGGGAGCAAGCGGCAGCCGCAGCGCCGAGCACAGAGCACAGTCCATAAAGCCACAATGAATGGTAATGACAGGCAATAAAATACCCTTTTAAAAATCCAGTAAAGGATAAAGACTGTGGGCTGCAGCACTGACTGGCAGTGCTGTGGCTGCAAAACATCAGCAGATTAGCATAAAGCATGGCAAGAAAGTACAACTAAAAATTATTCAGTCATACCAAACGCTTGCAGGGAATCTAGGCCAAGCAAGCAATCAAAATCAAATAGAAACAAGGTATATGTAATCCCACAGTAAAAAGATTGAGTGACTGTACATTGCCAAGACATTTTAATACTCCTTTAGCCCACAGTTTTTGAAAACCATTAATAGAGCTATTAAAAGTGAGGAAAGCTGCACAATGCAGTTCAGACCAACATGGGGGTGTAATTCTACACCGATGTAGCACCAGTGTTAATATAATCTCTCTCATGTTACACAAGAAGCCCAGCAAGAGCATCATAAAATGCAATATGTGTTTTCTCTACAAGCTTAAGTGTCTTTTAGCATAATTATTCCTGATGCTTCAGTTATGGGAAGGAACGCTACCAATCTAAGCAGCAAGAAGATATTTATTTGCCCTTAAGGTGCAATTACATTCTGGAAAATGGCTCTTTTTTAATTCAATGATCTACTCCTTTTACTTGTTAGGGGTCACACACTGCTAAGACCAAAGTCCTTGGCATTAGGTGTCTGCTTAAAAAAGCCCAAGTTCTGTATGCTGAGGTTTGTTTGTTTAGCCCTCCTGCTTTTTCTCTGGGTTGTTTTTTTTCAGCTCCCGCAGCTCTAGGAGAGTGAGCAATATCTGTTGTGGCACATGGAAAATCATCAGATCATAATTTAAATTCCAAACACTAAATCTTTGTGCTGAGGATGCTCAAGGCAAAAAGGCCACTGAGTGGCTTTCTCTGTTGAATTCACAGAGCTACCAGTTAAGGGGGAAAAAAAACCCCAAACCAACCTGTTATTTAAATTTTAATTTCATCAGATTTGAAGTCATCAAGATTTATCCCATGACATCTCTCCAAAGAGAGCCAAATCTTCCCATGCAGGCTCTGCAGTGAGCCCAGCTCCCCTGGGACACATCTCCTGCCTGCCAGGCAGCACCACTGCTCAGTGCTGACAGTGCTCCCTCCCTGGGAACAGTCACCAACCTTACCAAAACTGCAAGTTTTAGTAAAAAACTCTCTTCTCTATGGCTGGGAGCTTTGGGAAGGAAACCCCAGGCTCCACAGACAGGGAGAGGGAAGGACAAGGTAAAGATCCCCTTTATTTGATTCCTGTCCTGGGTGTTGACTTGCCCAATGGAGGAGACTGGGATGAGGGATGTCAGCATTCCATGGCCCAAGTGTGACAAATTCCACTCCCTTAAATCACATTTTCCAGTCAAATATAGTTTCTATCACAACACAATGATGAGGTGAACATGCCCTGGCATTAAAGTCAACTCCTCATCTGGGGAGCCCTAAGCCAAGCCCCATGGATAATGAAGGGGAAGATTTTTAAGGAGTAAACTGATTTTAGTGTAGCTGAAAAGAGGTAGGACTTTTCCCTTCTGGATCATGTTCTTTTTGTACCACAAAGATCCTCTGGTGTGTAAAATCCATGACTATAACAAATACACGGCAAGAGCTGCTTTTATTAAATGATTAAATGTTCCAGCGTCTCCCCTGAAACTGCGTGCCTCAGCAAGAGGATTTTGGAGGAACATATGCAAATGGAAACAATATTGAAATAATTCCTTAGTCTCCTGCAACTGCGTGCAGTGATTTAATACTATTAAATAGCAAACCCTTTTTTCATTTCAATATTTATCTTCAGTTTTTCTCAAGGAAAAAAAATTAAAAGGCGCCTGGACTTGATTCTCTGATTTTATACAACTGAGTAAAAATTATTGTGCGCTAAGCAAAGGAACTTGTACCTCCCAGCTAAAGCCAAAGTCTCTGCAGAAAACATGGATCTGGTCCAAGGAGCTGTGGGCAAGGGAAGATGGAGGCAGAGTTCTCTTGGTGGGTCTCCAACCGCCCCATGGCTTGGCCTTGTGGGAAAGACCTGCACTTTTTGGGATTGCTGAGCTCTGGGAAGCTCAAAGGGCACTTCAAAAGAATGCTGGGGGGTTGCAAAGGCCCTTGGGCAGCTTTTGTTGCTCGTTCCTTAAGTCTGAGCACAAGCTGAACAGAGCCCAAAGCCAAACCTGCCCCATCAGGCTGACATCCAAGGGTGAGCCCGGCACTCCAAATCTGCATCGGTGCCTCCCCCACTGGATATTCCTATCCACCAGGGCAGCTATGAGCACCCCAAAATGCCTTTCCTTCTGGCTGGCAGGGGGTTCAGAATAGATGTGGGCACAGCAATAAAATCCATGCGCTCCTTAACCCAGTTTCGAGGAGCAACTCGGCACCGCCTTCAAAAAAACCTTTCCTTGGCAGCCACGGCTACTCCCAAACGTTGGGGAAAGGGCTGGAAAAAAGGGTTTTTCACAGCAAACTGGGAGTGAGAGCGGTCAAAAGAAAGCGTCCAGGCTGTTAGGTTTGAATGGCACGTGGATAATAGGCAGGAGAGCAAGCAGGGAACTCTGCCTCCCTCCCTGCCACCGAGTGTTCGCGTTTGTGCAGCACTTCAGTGCTGCACTCAGTTCATGCTTTACCTTAAAGTGCCGCGTTTCAACTGGAGAGGAAACGTGCAGCAGCTTTCATGCCCCTGCTGTGTAACTGTGGGCAAGTGCAGCCTTTGAAATGGCAGCCTCTGAAAGCAAGGAATGTTGGGCTGTATGGGAAGGCTTTCTGGCACAGGACTGACGATTAGAGAGGGAATAACAGAGAATTAAAAGAGGGAACTAAGTCGCTCTTGTCAGGCATCCCCCTTTCTTACCTCTTGCAATATGGACATGTAACTGTGTCTAGAAACGAAATCTGGGATGGAGGATGTTGGTCACAAAAGGAAGTTTTAATAATACAAGCCCTGGGCACAAGATAAAAACTTGTAATTTGATGGGTTTTGCATGCACATGGAGTTGTGGCCATGGTTATGAACACATTTACACAATTTCCAAGAAAACAAAGAAGTTGGGAACTGAAAAAAGAACCCTCTCCTTTTGACCATTCAAGGTCTATGAATGAAGTTGGGAATTTGCACTCTACCTTATTCATTAAAATAGAAACTGCCATCACTTTAATGAGCAGCCTGAGGGTGGACAAAGTGCCTTGAATAGCTACGCACCATAGAGAACTTGGCATCCTCGCTGAAACATAATGTGGGATTGCAATTGTGGGATTTTTCCAGTGAATACGAAGTGATCAAAGATAACACTGCCCCAAAAAGAATTAAAACAGTGCAACATTGCATCAAGTTACAGCCAATGTCAATCATTACATGCTTGAGTGCACAGGATCTTTTAAATAATGTTATAGACATGCTGTGGCATTCAAAATATTCACTGAATTTCAAATTAAAATGCAAAAGCATGTTCCCCGCTCATCTGACCAGAATAGAGAACTCGAGGCACATCTTTCCAAATATTGCTCTAATGCCACATCATTTACCATCAGCTGGAGGACAGGCTAATTTTATGCAGAACTGGATGATGGAAGTGCTGTGACATTAAATGGATTCCCAAAAGTTACCTTTGCCTTTGGTCCTCGGAGATGAGAAATTAGCAAAGACGGAGTTACAAAAGATTGGGGAAGGAGAAGACTAATTGCAGACTGATCACCTTTCCTACTGTGAAAGAAAAAACCCTTGGCACAATGCAGAACTTGAACTCATCATTGTGTAGAGGAGAGTTTCTGGCATGGAATTCCAGCCTGAGCTGCTTGCTGGAAAAAAAAAAAATGTTGCTTTATTTACATGCTAAAGGGAACCACCTCCTCGCTTTGGGCTGCAGATAAGCAGCCCTGGTGGGGAAGAAAAGGAAAGGGAACAGTACACCATTCTGGAAAAGGAGAGGGTGGGAGGGAATGGAGTAAAGACACATCAAAGGAAATATTTATAATATGCCACTGCAGAGGGGGAGAATGCAGAAGTCTTTTGCAAACATAACAGGGAACTCAAAGTAATTTCAATTTCTAAAAAGGTCAGTGAGGAAATAGCAGAGAAAAACTTTACTCCAAGCCCAGAAATAGCAATAGAAATATTGGAGCGTTTAACCTCAAAACCTCCATGAAAACAGCATGAAATTCAGTCTTCAGGTGGAAAGAAAAAAATACCTTCAGTGAAGGCTGTAGAAACCAACTGGGAGCAGGATAATCTATGTGCTGTACAAGTGCAATTAAGTGGAGGATGGAGTAAGCAAATTTAGATCCCACAAAAACATGATCAACAGAAGTGAAGGGAACAAGTACACATCACCCACTACCGTGTACTTTTTTTGCATAAAATGATCCAATTTGGCTCTAATTTTCAGCACTGCAAGCTCATGGATTTGCACAAAGCTCAGATTAGCCCAGGATCTGGCTCAGAAGCTGACAGAAATGATCTAAATCTCAAATAACCTCATGTCAGTTAAAGCCAGGCTCTCACGCTGGAGCCATCGGCAAGCTCTGATGGCCAGGAGCTGTCCTGGGGATCCCAGGAAATTCCAAGAACATTCTACACTCCCCTGAGCATGGGATCATCACCTTTCCTCTTTAACACCCATACTGCTTTCAGATCTATGAGTAATATGCAGCCTAATTTTGCTAAATGAATTGTAATTACAGTAATTCATGCCTGTAGCTCGTGCCCTTTTGTGGGAGGTTTTTGCTGTGAGAGCCATTGTATCATCTTCTCTTTGGATCTACACTTTTAGAACTGATCTCATGGAGCTCTGATAGATCAGCTCGTGTGTTATGGCTCTATTTGGGTAAGGGGTTTAATGATGTAATTTCATCATTTATTTTTCTGTGAATCGAATTGCATTTCATTGCATTGCATTTCCTTCATTCATTGACAGCTCAAGGTCTAGAATGTGTCTTAATTTCCTCTTTGGTTTAATTGTTTATATGACAAGGTTTACTTCATAATACTTCATAAAAGGAAAAGTATATCATAGACTTACAGGATTTAATTTAAGGTAAATGCTTAATTTAACATTCTTATAAATAAGAAATGAAGCAGTAGAATAAAAAGGTTTAAAATGAGCAAACTGTAGAACTGCTTATTTGAAGTGCTGAGAAGTGTGATCTAATGAGCTGAGCACTGGACAGGAAGCCAGAAACCTTCAATAGATATTCCTGATTAGACCCAGCTTGAGACTGCTGTCTCAGGCAAGTTATTAATCTCATCTGAGGTTGGTCAGTTCTCTGCCAGACAGTGCTTAAAAGATCCAAATTTGTTGTGCTTTTGTTATTTAACTTTCTGCCCCATTTTACATCAGCACTATTCTCAGCCTCAAAAGAACAGAAAATAGAATGGGTTGGATCTTCATCTGCCACTTTCAGCCAAGCACAGCCAAAGCATGACCCGGTTCTCTCTCCTGTTCCCAGGTCTGGGATCATCCTGTTTGTACATTCACCGAGCCTCATGGTCAGAAGAACTCATCCCTGCAGGGAAATGGCACACTAGGTTTGGAGCTAAAGTGTGCCAGGTCTATCTCCTACACCAAGGCTTGCCATTCACAGTCATTTAGGGACAGGAGTCCCAAAAAGCCCCAGATGCTTTGAATGAATGTTCATTACCACCTTCCCAGTCACCACTGGAAATCTCAGCAGGGCAGTGATTGATGTACATGAAGAACCTGGGGAAATAACAAAATACAGAGAGGAGGAACCCAGCAAGGAGAGCACAAGCAGGAACAAAATGAAGATAAGGTTATTAATGTGAAGATCAGCAGCTTTCAGGAGCCATGTGCCAGCCTGCATCTCTCTCCTCTCATTTACAGGTTACTTGCACTGGTAGGGGTTTGGTGGGAGTTGGAAGACAGAGATGCTGCCAAGCAGCTGCTTGGCAATGCCTTGCTGCCATGGGGCAGAAGGGCTGCCTGTCCCACTGCTGTCCCAAATTCAGCGGAGAAAGGGGGCTGTGATCTGAAGCCCCCCCAGATGCTGCAGCTCCCAAACCTCAGCCTGTGTGGACCATGCCCCTCTCAGCACCTGCTCCACAGGTTGCCAACCCTCCTGCTAAAGGGCCAAAAAGCAGATTTGATGGTCAAATCACCAAAGCAATGATAAAGACAATTTTAAAAATCCTCCCTCCAACAATAAAGTCAAAGAAAATACACATTTCCCCTAAGAAAGAAAGAAAGAATAAATTCATTTTCTAAGATGCACAAAACTGAAGATGCCCAGCTGTGTGCAGAGGATTTCTAAGGAGGTTCCCTGATCACTACCTGTGATGATGGGAGAGAGTTGCAGAAGAAGCTGGAGGGTGATGGAAAAGCCTTCTGGACCCTAAAGCTTTTCCTTTTGCTCTTCCTTTGAGAGAGTAAATGCAGACTTACACAGTCAGAAGTTATTTTTAAATTTCCTATTCTATATTAAGAAGAATAAACCGAACACTACAAACAAAGCAACGTGAGTTCTTTTATTCCCAATAAACAATGGGATTTACATTTAAGTGCATGTATGAATCCTACACCTCAGGTCACAATTTAATCTCTCTTTAATTTAATGCCCAATTTAATCTCAATACGACAGCTAACAATTAAGAGAATGCATGTGGAGCCACTTAGGGTTTGATTGTATTGGCCGTGTATTGACGGTGGATCCGGGACTGTTTTCCCGTAGATCATAAAACTTCAGAGCAAAAGATTGCACAGTTCAGAGAAATGTCTCCTGTTCTCAGCAGCTTTCAGGATTAGGACTTTAATGAGCCATGACTGGCTCATACCCATGCATGTGTTGCAAAACCCCTGTAGTTTTAATAACCTACTTAATTAGCTAAATGTTCCATAGTGGGCATTTTCAATGCGGTACTTCAGGTATGTCACACTCTTTTCTATACTTAAATCTCGGTCCAAAAAAATGGAGTTTGTCATAAAACCTTTGCACAAAGTGATCTTCCACAAGCTTTGTCCTTTTATGCCATACTCTAAGCATGGGTCAGAGGCCCCAAAGATCAGTGAGCACTATCCAGCCTTTGGCAGAATGTGGGAGCAGCTTCCTGGGCTCAGACCTCCAGTCCATCATTTACTGGCTCTGCTTCCTTCTCGAAGCTGTTCTGCCTGGAGAACAGAAGGCTCTGGGGAGACCTTATAACAGCCTTCCAATACCTAAAGGGAACTTGCAAAAAGGCTGGACAGGGACATTGGACAAGGGCATGGAGTGACAGGACAAGGGAAAATGACTTCAGGCTGAAGGAAAGAAGGTTTAGATTAGATATTAGCAAGAAATTCTTCCCTTGTGAGAGTGGTGAGGCCCTGGCACAGGGTGCCCAGAGAGGTTGTGGACTCCCCATCCCTAGAAGAGTCCAAGGCCACTTGGATGGGGCTTGGAGCAACCTGGGATCGTGGAAGGTGTCCCTGCCCAAGGCAGGGGAGTGGAATGAGATGAGCTTTAAGGTTCCTTCCAACCCAACCCATTCTGTGGTTCTGTGAAATGCACCATTTCTAACAGTACAGGATAATGCAATAGATAAGAAAAAACTTCTCACCCAGGTCATGCATTGTAGAGATGCAGAAATCCCACTTTGTACAAAAGCAAGGATGGGCTGTGCTCTGTGTTAGCCACATTCACAGATTTCTATCAGTTTAAATGTTTCATAGATTTAAATCTGTGCATGTCCTCACACAGGCCACTGCAGCAGGATTATTTCTAGCACACAACTTTGCCTAGACCTTATTTGTCATGTTCCAGTGTCCCTCAGTACAAACCTTAAAACTAAAATAAAATTACACTGCGTTTTAAAAAATCACACCCCAAGTGATTTTATACAGTAAACTATTTATTTTAAAACAAGATTAAATATTGCGCCTCACTGAAATATTCTCTCTTAGCAGAGAGCACTCAGATGGAAAATTTCATACATTTCAACTGATTTTTTGCCTGAATGGTTTTCACATATTTTTCGAAAACCTAGTTGTGTCAAATGATTTATTCTCCTCTAACAATACGGTGCAAGCAGCTCGGAAGATGCAAGTGCTGAAATGGTTGACGGCAGTTGGCCAATTAAGTACTCTCCAGTATTCTGATTTTTTTTTTTTTTATGCTTTGCACATACTAATCCTTTTCTTAATGTATTGAAGTTCTATCCAGCAGAAAGAATGAGCTAACTGCAAGGCATGCCACATGAGGAGTGGGGAAATGTACGGTGACACGCTCGTATCCAGGGGAGGTTTAGCCAAGTGTGAAGTGGAAAACACAGAAAGGAAGGGAAGGGAAGGGAAGGGAAGGGAAGGGAAGGAAGGGAATGGTGAAGGGAAGGGAAACGGGAAAAGGAAGGGAAGGGACGGGAGCGGGGAAGGGAAGGGAAGGGGAAGGGAAGGGAAGGGAAGGGAGGGAACGGGAAGGGAAGGAAGGGAAGGACGGGAAGGGAAGGGAAGGGAAGGGAAGGGAAGGGAAGGGAAGGAACGGGCAAGGAAGGGGAAGGGCAAGGGAAGGGAAGGGAAGGGAAGGGAATGGGAAGGGAAGGGAAGGGAAGGGAAGGGAAGGGAAGGGAGGGAAGGGAAGGGAAGGGAAGGGAAGGGAAGGGAAGGGAAGGGACGGGAAGGGAAGGGAAGGGAAGGGAAGGGAAGGGAAGGGAAGGGAAGGGAAGGGAAGGGAAGGGAAGCTGGAGCCATGGGGTGTCCCAGGAAGCAGGGGCAGGTGCTGCCTGGCTCAGGAGCTGTGGGAGGGCTCTGGGCAACCCAGGAAAGGCACCCTGGGCTGCAGTCCCCAGGAAGCCTCCCTGGCAGCACATCACTGGAGGAGGTGATAACAGTGCTGCCTGTGCCAGGCAGAGCCAGGCAGCTTCAAACAGCACAGCTCAGCTCATTCCAGGCTCCTTGGGCTGCTTCTGGTGCCTCACAGCCCCTCATGGGCTCTTGGGTACCATGAACATACAAACCTCTTCTTCAGAAATATTGTTCAGTCTTTTGGAAGCAAAAAAAAACACTTTAAAATGTCATGAGCTGTTCTTCTCTCTCCTATTACAAAGTGGTAAGAAAGGCATGGCTTTAAATACTGTACACAGCTTGGAAGAAGTGACACACATGTACAGTACATAAGCAGTGATAGCAGCAGAATTTTGTCTACTAAAAGCCAGCACACTGTCAACTGAAAGGAAAGAAAACTTAGTTTTCTTTTCAGTGGATTTTTTTCCAAAACTTTAGATTTTTTTTACTAAAATAAAATTAAATTTTCAAGTTTTCAGAAAGCTTTCCATTGAATCACATTCTGCTTTCCCTGCAGCCTTTTCTTCAGCCTTACTGACTATCAAGTAACTCCCAAAATGTTTCTTAGGTGTCTGGGGAGGAAAACCCCTGAAATTTCAATTGTAAAAGTCTAAACTCATATTTCAGAACCTTCCCACTGCTGTCCTACTCAAATTCCTCATTAAAGAAGAGACACAAACACTTGTCAAGTGCAATGGAGACACCAGATATCTGAAGGCCAGTAAGGAAGACAAAATGCTGTGAAGAATTCTGAAGTGATTTACAGCCCAGACCAAATTTATTTATTGCAGATTACTTTGTCTAATCCTTCTCCTGCTGAAGTTATCTCTGCCTTCAGCATCGGGTGTCGATGACAGAAGTATTACCACTACACATCAAAACATTGCTATAATTTCTCTCACTGATCTATACCAGTCACAACAGGTGTCAGTGATTTTTGCAGATAAAAACCTGCAAGAAAACTGGTTTTTTTCTTGTTAGCCAGCTGGAGTTAAAACACATGACAGAATGAGCAAACACTCCTGGCAGTTTCAATGAGAGGCTCTTAATTACAAGTCACAAGAGTAGGGGTCATCTCCTCTGAGGACATTTGAATGCCTCCCTCTGGGTTACAACATTACAAGAAAATGTGTTTGTCTAATTACAGCTCCAGAAAAATAAATAAATTAAGTCAGCAAACAGGTTTTTCAAGGTATGAATTTTGAAAGTTACATTTTAGGAAAAGTCTGAGTTGCAGCAGGTTCTGTGTAAAAATGAAGAGATAATTATTAGCATTTAAGGATTGCATCTTGAAATGCTACACATAAAACAATGTCACTTCCTGACTCTGCTCTTGACATGGGTGCTGATGCTCCTACAGGGAATGGCTTTGGCCATCTCCAGAGGCTCTGCTCATTCCCACAGAGAGCTGGAGGGTGGGCTGAGTGAGAGCCTTGCTGGGAATTCCCTCCTTCCACAATCCCATCCCGTTTCCAAACAGAACCAGCATTCCCAGCATTGCTGATGGACTCAGAGCACTTCACCAGCTTTTAGCCTGGTCCTTCTCTGAGCTGTAACTCCTAAAATAGGGGTTTTCTGCCTGGGGAAAAGAGGCTCCAGGGAGACCTCAGTGCAGCCTTTCAGTAGGGGCCTAGAAGAAAGATGGGGACAAGCTTATTGGCAGGGCTGGTAGTGACAGGACAAGGAGAAATGGTTTTAAACTGAAGAAGGGTTGATTTTGATTAGATCAAGGTTTTTTCAGGGTGCTAAAACATCAGCACAGGCTACCCAGAGAGGTGGTGGATGCCCCATTCCTGGAAACACCCGAGGTCAGATTGGATGGGGCTCTGGACAACCTGCTCTAGTGGAAAGTGTCCCTGCTTATTGCAGGGGGATTGGAGTTTTAAAGGTCCCTTCCAACTGAAACCATTCTATGAAAAATGGGAATAACCACTTCAGCACTGAAGCTGGACATCAGTTGGAGTGAGGGTAGCACTGGGAGAAACCCAGAAAATCTTTGTAGGAATGCCATCAAGAGCAAGGAGGACAAATTTTGTGCTCAGGGGTTCAAATAAGAGCTGGGTATAAAGTTCCTGAATAATTCAGATTTTCAATATATTTCACTCATTTTCTCCTGCTTTTGAGCTATTCACTTTCACCTCCAGTGTATTCCTCACTCCAATCTGCCATTGCCTTGGTAGACCAACACATGGTCCCTACTTCTGGGTACAGATTTATTAGGATTCCAACTTTGTCTGAGCATGATATATGCTACTAAATAAAGGAGATATTACAACTACAGGCCTTGGATATCAAGCATCATACTGTCCTCCTTTGTGAAAACAATTCAGCCAAAATTACATATATGGAAAAAACCAGAGTTGGTCAGGATGATTTATTAATTGTACATAACATGCCTGAAGGCAGATTGGGAATGGAATTCAGATGGATGGACACAGAGGAGGATTAGGCCAATAATGGCAAGGCACAGTGAAACTTCTTAGTCACAAACGCTCTCATCACATGAAATTGTTTTCACAGATGATATGATGCTACAGCAGGAACTGCCCTACAGTTCCTCTCTTAAACATTACAGAAACTGAAATGCCATTGTGATAAAACTTTTATGCTTACCAGAGACTTTCTGCAAGTCTCTTTCATACCAAAATTTGACAACCAAGCACTTTATTGCAAAGTCTGACAGGTGTTTAAGTAATTTAATTGGGAAACTTGCTCTTTGCTTAATTTCTGCCACATCAGGACTAGATGGGACACTTTCCATATTAAAAAGGAAAACAAGAAAGGAGCTAAAAATGTGTGGAAAATTGCACAAGAGACTACTCTTGTTATCTGAAAACAAATCTTGGGGTTTCTTCTGAGTGATTTAAAACTTTCTGTTATAGGACTTAATTTAGCTCATGATTTATAAATACTAGGCAGAAGTGTTCTGCACTGGTCTGTCTTACCCATTAACTGGCCTTGGTGATATTTCTTGCATTTTCCCTGCACTGGCCATTGCCAGAGAGAGGCTGTTGCAATAAACTGGCCATACTCTGGTTCATCAAGGAAAGCCAAGAAAATGCTCTCCCTCAAAGGTGAAGGACAGAGAAGAGGAACAAGGATTGGTAGGAGAAAAGATTTTAAATTTGTAACCAGCAGGAGAACCCAATCCCATTCCCAAATGCACAAGTGGCCATGGAAGTTCTTATTAAGGAAATCCTACATTAAAGCCCCTCATCCCTCTCAGGTGAGTTTTATAGCAGCCTGTGAACCTCGAAGGGCCAAAGCAGCACAGCCAGTTCCTGTTCCAAAGAACCTTTCTGCCAACAGGAATAAGGCAAGACCAAAGAGGAGTTTCACACCAGTAATTAAACCTGAAAGGAAATCCACACTCTGATTCTCCCAGGTGCACGTGCTGCCCTGTTTCCTTGCAATTCCCCTGTTTTAGTGACGCAGAGGTGGGGGAAGGCTACAGATGCTGTCAGACAAAGAGCTGGTCCCCGACACTGTTGCAGATGGTGGAAGCAGAATCCTTTTTCTTTTCACACTATCAATTAAGCAATGTTGCCAAACCCACATCAGCTTCTCAGTCAAACATTTCATTTCTCAGCAGTCTGTGTGAAGTTTGAGAGCTACAGTATGTTCTGCCAGCGGCCTCCAGAAAGCTGCTTTGCATTGTTTTGCTTAAATGGCTACAAAACTGCTGTCAAAGAGACACTGTCAACTGCAGCTTTTGTGTTTATGTCTTTTTTTACTTAAAAAAAAAAAAAAAAAAGAGAGAGATAAAGAAAAAAGAAACAAAACCTTGTGGAGTTGAAAGAACTGATTTCTGCTTGTTTTATCAGTCCTTTTTACATTCCTTTGGCAGACACTGGATTTTCCTCTCTGCTATTCACAGTGCAAGCATATTCAATATTGAATAGACCTTTTTGACAGTTTTTGAATCTGTTCCATAAGATTCCAAATGCACTGATTCATGGGGATTTGTAAAGTTCCTAAAATATTAACAAAAAGTCTACCCTGACTCAAGAATTGTTTTACATCAGGATAATTTAAAACTTCTGCTCCTTCATCTGCAGATTTCTCAGAGCCAGAAACACTTTCACAAAGGATTTGTCTGCCTTGTGCACTGAGAGGGATACAACAGCAAACGCTCACTGCCTAGAAGTCAAGAAATCTAATTATCAAATATTATAAAGGTTCTGCTTTTGTCTTTCAACACCTAAATTGGGGTAAAATGCTGGTCTTGGAAAGAATAGGCCACTGATTCCTATATTTTACTGAGTATCAGTGAGAAACAATCACTGGACACATTCAAACACAAACTAAATTTCACTGCTATGGTTGTAGATTTTTTTATTCCCTGCACTCTCTCATATTTTGAGTTTCCCAGCAGCCTGGGTATATTTCCTCAAGTATCCCCTCCATTCCCCTTATTCTGCTTCTCTAACAACCAACACCATGGCAGCAACACTGATTGTAGTTTAAAACTGCTCCTGTTTTCTTACTTCAGGGGTATTTCCAGCCTGATCCTCTCTTTGGAAAAGCAGATGTGAATTGGTGTAAATTAATAAATGGCAATAGTGATGATTACAGTAATGTCTTATGAGCTATTCTCAGCTGCTCCCAGACACATGGAGTGGTGGTTACATTTTCTATTCCATGGCCAGCATAAAGGAAATAAATATAACAGTGGTTCTCAATTTGTTGTCCACAGATTCACTGGAGTAATTCCCACATAAAGCAGTGAAGCCTACGGTCACTGAGTGCAAATTCAATACACAAGAGCCCACATGTTCTAGTGGAAATTTTTTTGGTAGCCCACAAACAAAAAAGGGATGAAAACCACTGAGGACTGAAGCACATACAAATAGAGCATTAGATCTCTCACATATGTCCTCCTGGGGAAAAACTCCCACAGAAAGCACCAGGAATTAAATCTATAGAAATGTAATACAGCTCTATGGAATTTCCTCTGAAGGCCTATAGAATTTAGTACAGCAGGGAGTCCTTTTCAGAGCCCTTTTTTTTTCCAGACAACTCACAGAAGGATATCATTCTAATGAATGGGATTTAAAAAAAAAAAAGTAATAGATCGACAATAATCTTCTATTAAATTATTTCCCATAGAAGTATTGACAGCAATAGCTATTAACATTATTTTATAAAACTGGAGAGATATATTGATTAGTGGAACCATTGTCCTGACACAGAGAACTCAGGCAATTTATGTTGCTATTCATTGTTAGGCAAAGAGGTTTGTTCTTTTTTCTTTTTTTTAAGCATCTGGAGTCCCATGAATAATTACTTTAATTAAAATAAGAGACTATTTTATCTGCTCTCCTTGACAAGAACTTTGCCTCATACTACCTGACAAATCCACTACTGCCACCATGTAAATACTTTTCATGGATTTTTTGTGATTTAAGATGCAGTTTCCCCTGGGGATTCCCAGCTCCTGGACTTTGCCTGAGCATCCCCAGGTCACCCAGGGAGCAGCAGGGCTGGGCTGGCCCAGTGATGGACAAGGGACTGGTTCCATGGCAGTGACAAACCTGGGGACAGCAGAGCTCCTTGCACAGTGAGTGAGGCAGGGGCATCCAAACTGTAAAAGGAGAGAGAATAACGGAATTACAGAGTCATTTAGATTGAAAAAGCCCTGTAAGACCACTGAGTCCAACTCTGCCAGCAGTGCCAAGGCCACCACTGCCTCATGTCCCCTAGTGCCACATCCACACAGACTTTACATCCCTCCAGGGAGGGGGACGCCCCCACTGCTCTGGGCAGCTGTGCCAGGGCTGGACAAACTTTTGGGTGAAGCAATTTTCCCCAAAATCCAACCTAAACCTCCCCTGGCACAGCTGGAGGCCATTTCCTCTTGTCCTGTCCCTTGTTCCTAGGTAGAAAAGCCCAACCCCACCTGGCTGCCCCCTCCTGTCAGGTTTGCTTGTCCTAAGGATAAGGACACAGGAAAGAGGGAGAAGAGATGAGGCTTTAGAAATTCCTCCTGTCCCAGCTTTCTCCCCTTCCAGTTACAAAGGGGAGGAAAAAACCCCAATGAAAGCAACCTTACATGCCTTGTAGTGCAGAAGTGTGTGAACTGATTAAAATATCCTGCAGAAAATGTTAAGTCTATTTGGGGTTGACGATTTTCTCTAGATCCTCATTAGTTTTATCATAAATTCATCTCTAATCTTTCCCACAGTGAGGTGGCAAAGTCAGATTTGCAAGGATCTATCAGCCAAAAGCAAAAAGTCAGGGAAGGAAAAGCTGTTTCTTCCTTTGATGATGCAATTATCTCAAAAGAATTCTTTTTACATGTTATTTCTTGTTGTCTGCTCAAGTGTCCTTCATTTTGTCTTCTCTTCCCTCATTCACCTGAACACTGGCTAAATACAGGGAAGCAAAATACTGAATTCTACAAATCTGGGTACTCAACCTCACAGGAGCCTGAGCCTGATTTTTTTTTTTTTCCCAAAGCAAAATGTGCTCTCCATGCTAAATCCTAGCCCCACTGAAGTCAGTGGCAAAATTCCTAATGCCTTCCTCCCCTGGGAGCAGGATTTGGCCAGGCAGGGATGGACAGTAGCTAAGCCCACCACCTCCCATCCCTGGAGATCTTCCCAAGGCAGCAGTAATCAAAATAATTCATTTGCAGTTCTAAGCCTTTGATGCATGACTGCTGAGAAAGAAGATTTGTGAAAGCTGTGACAAACTTACACCTCAGCTTTCAGAAAAGGAGAAAAAAATCTGTTACTGGAAAATTTGCCAATTTTTCCCCTCTAGCCCTTAATGCAGAGCAATCCATTTGACCATATAATTATTACTTAAAGGAAAGGAGTTGGTAAAAGAAGTGTAATTTATGAGGGTGAACAAGGAAACAGATGAGATATATGGAAGATATATTAGCAGAAAAAATACAAAAATAAGAGAAACAATGCTGTATAATGCTGTTAGACCTAAATCAAAGTCAGAAAGGAAAAATGAGATGCTTGTGTACACAGATTTTGCCACCATCAGTTTTTGCTGGAGAAGGAAGAACCTTGGCAATCAAGATTATCTGATAATTACCTTTCTTAATGCATTAAATTCACTCAGCTTCACCTTCAGGCACTAGCTGAAGAAAATAATGACACACATCCTCATGGTTAATGGTTAAACCCTATTTCCAAGAAATCTATTACATGTGGTGTCACCTAGAAAGCCACACAATAAAGCATCTTTAAAGGAAGCACTGATAGAAAAGGATGGGGTTTGGAAACATAAATAGCAGTTGTTTGCAGCAAAACATTTTAACGTGCAGGCTTTAGCAATACTAATGAAAGTTTGATTGTCTTTGTTAATTAGCTCCCCACCCTCCTTTGTCAGCTGCAGAACAAACCTTCTCCTGCCAGCATCTCAGGATGCATTAGATACCATTAAACATCATTTTTAAATGAACATTTCATTTAAAAGAGATTAATTTTCAAAGTATGGCAGTGCTTGAAAACTAATCTGTACAATGATACAGCTGCTGAAGAATACCTACACCTCCTAATTCCCCAGAATTTATGGACAGACCAGTCCACATGCTGCTGCTAATGAGGTTTGGAGAGGCTATTTGATAATCTACTGGCTCACAAAGGGACTTTGCCAAGTGGCCAACCCCTTTCCCACAGGATGTGCAAACTAGCCCTGGGCCAGCAGAGAGCCAAACACATCATCTACCCAGTCACACAAGCTCTGGAAAGAATAAACTGAACCTGAACCTGCTTTTCATCCCTTCCTGCACATAAGGACAGGTCCCTCACAGGCAGCATCTCCAAGATGAAGTCCTGGTGGGATGACCCCGGTCTCAGGGGACCAGATGCTCCATCCAGCACATTCCCCATGGTGCAGACCCCCCACAGAGTACACTCCTTTTCAGACCCTATCCTCTGCTATTCCCAAAGGAGTGAGGGAATTTCACCTTACAACACTTGGCAGGGAGTTGTTGGGCTGTTCTGAGTGTCTGAATAAATCACACAACAGAGCTGCTTTGTAAATACAGAATGAAAATAATTTTTATGTGAAATTTGGTTGGTCTTACAAAACTCACCAGGATTTTTTTTATGACTAATTTGTTGCTGAAGAAATGGTCATTTCTACTTGAGAACAAGTGAGGTGTCTGTCTGCAGTATGCACAAATTCATCTGCTTCCAGAAAAACCTGGGAGGTGGTTCTTCCCAACTGGATTCCCTTTATCTCAAGTGGGTTTCCTTTAAAGTGTAAACTAAAGCTTTCTGAGAAAAAAGACCAAGAAGTTTTAGGTAATTCTTCTAAAATGGTCTATGGACTCTCTCATGTCTCCAGCTGCTTCTCTGAAACATGGAGAAGGAAACCTATCAGTCTCATCATAGAACTGCTTTAATGGTGCATAATGAAATGGAATTTGTTACAGGATTTGGGAAAAGAAATTAGAGCTTACCAGGACAGCTGATTTTCTCCTGTGCTAATATAACTCTGCTGACTCCCATGAGACTCCTGCCTGTCATGGACCTTAATTTAAGCCAACTCTTCAGCAATGTCCGTGAGTAAAGACAGAAATTTAATAACTTTGCTGGAGTCTCAGGAGTTGATGAGATTTCAGAATTATCTTTGGGCACAATAAATACTAAAATTGAAGCTGAATTGGTTTTCACTTGCTATCATTTGAAAGTGTTCTTGTTATTTTTTTCTATGTGGATTGCTTAATTAGAAACACAGGTGCATTCACTGAGCTGTATTTCACTGCTCAACTTAAAAAGCCATTTTTAAACTACTGGTACAAAGCAAAACTAATATTTGCTGTTTAATTGGTTTTACTAAAAGTCATTTTAAATGAGTCATTTTTAAAATTAATTAATTTTAATTATACAGTGCAAATATTTATCTGTTAAGTGAGGACCCATAAAATGAATATGAGAAAGGAATAAAGGTGTCACTACAGGGGATGAAATGGGCAGCTTCTGTGTCAGTTACTAATGATTGGCCATTATAAATAAGATTTTCCCTTCCGTTGTATGACATTACTTTTGATATTTTTTTGTACAGACTAACCACTAAAGCACTTCATGTATGACTCAGAGTGTAATTGTATTCTATCAAAACTCAGGACTACAATGTACTTTCCCAGGATCAACACCCACACAGCCTCCAGTGCCCTGTGCAGTGGAGGTGAGCAGCGCTGACAGAGCCGTGTCCCAGACAAGCCGTGTCCCAGACATTTCGTGTTGCACTTGGCAGAGCACAGCTGGGCCCAAGAGAGGCTGTTCATCAGCGCTGCTGTGCAACACTGGGCAGGGAGTGCCCCAGCAGCTTTCCTCGAGCTCTTATGGGTCATGCTGGAGACCAAAAACCATTTTTATCACCCACTGCCTGCACCTGACAATCACATATTGTCCGCAGATGTCATGGCATTGCTCCTCTCCTGTGCAGAACTCATGGAAAATGCTGTTAAGTCAATCCTTCAGCTCTCCCAGGTAAAAGAGCCACATCTAAACCCTGATTCTGTGCACGTTGGTTACTTAAGCAGATTCCCTGGAGTTTACTGCAGGAGAAAAGCAACCCAGATTTGGTCATTAAATTTAGATTCTTTTCGCTCATCTTATTCACACAGTCAAAAAAGGTATTTGTATCATTTTGCTTTTCAATGGTTGGAATAAAATTAGCTGCATAACAAGTGTCCTTGATCATGAATTATATAAAGCAATGCACTTATTTGGAATTCCAAATACACAAAAGAATTAAAGACGGTGAATGAGAAAATACACCTGCCAAAAGAAGAAAGGATCCAATTTTCCATGCATACTACAGATCATATTCCTAAAATGACTGGAGCAGTCTGAAAATATTATTCTAAGGGACATATCCTGACAGTCCCTCTGACAGGTGCACCTTAATTGCTGACTGACTGAGATTTTAGGAACCTGCACCGGGGTCAGTGGGCAAGGCCAGGTGGGTTCATCCAATGGAACTGCTTAATCTTTAATGCAATTAATGGAGATCCTGCAGAACCACAGAGAGAACCCACTCTGTCCCATGTCTGCACTCCCATCTTCCCAACAGCTTTATCCAAACTGTGCTTCCAGCCAGAAATCCAATCCATGGAAGTTCAACATAAGGATGGTCATGCTTGAGGTGAGACCAGAGGCTCATCTCAGGTAGATACCTCTGTTCTAGAGTGGCCAGACCACTGGAAATATTTATTTCCAGTAAATATTTGGAAAAAAAGGATTTCTTTGAGCATGAGACTGGTTTTATGGATTTATTAATTCCTCACTGGATTTCCTTTCCATGAAAAAAATGCATCTCTATCTCTTTGAGGTTATAGGAAGCAATATGAACCTTCAGCACCTTAGATCCAGATCTCAGGATGAGACTCATTCAGGCTGGAAAAGACCTTTAGGATCATCAAGTCCAACAGTCAACCCAGCACCACAAGCATAGTCACCACTAAACCATGTCCTTAAGAGCCATATCTACATGGTTTTTGAACACTTCCAGGGATGGTGACTCCACCACTTCCTCTTCCAGGTTTTCTAGGTCTCTTCACCTCCAGCAGTGCTCATCCATCAGATTAGCAACAGCAATTCTCTGCTTTTGCAAAACCAGTTCAGGGACAAAAGAGAGGCTTTGAGGGCAGTCAAACTGACTCCACGAGAAGAAATCCTCTCCAGGAGATGCTCAGTTTGAGAGGTCTCTGTCTTCGGTCCCAGCACTGTGGGTGGGCAACCACAGTCCTCCACCTGAGAGAAAATCTCCTCCCTGCTGAACACCACACACCAGCCTGACAGGTGGAAACCCTCACATTTTGGTGCCTGTGCTCTATGATCCATGACCATTTTAAATGTCACCATCAACGGCTTCCAAAAAAACCCAAATTCAAAACAAAGAACCCAGTCCTGGCTCTACGGTTAAGGATCCAGAGCAATTCCAAATCATGTAAGGAATTATCAAATTAATTTAAGTTCCAGGTCAGACAGTTCCTGGGCAGCCAACTGGACTGGGTTCAGTCTGAGACCCTGGGCAGAATGGATTCCAGCCAAAATTAATAATTGCTTTACTAATTGAGGTTCTTTGTTTAGAATCTACAAATTATAATTCAGGGTCTGAGGCATCTGCCATTCCCTATCACAAAAAATTAAAGCACCTGGATGACAGCATTACTATTTTACAGCTCTTGTTGAGCATAACAGTTTTGAGATCTTGAAGTTGGTAACATGCTTATTTCACATAGTTTGGTGTTTTCCTTGCTTTCTTTGATCTTTTGGAAATGATTGGAACCACAAATATCCTCTGGGTGACCACCCTTGACCAAAAGGAATCATTGCTCAGCAAAACAACTAATTTTATCTGCATTAAAAAGAAAAAAGAGAACTCCACGCTACCATTTTCCACTTTATTTGTGCAATAATGTGAAAGCCCAGACCAACTCAGAATTATGCAAAATACCAGGACATGAAGTGTCTAATTACATTCTGACTATACTGCTTCCTAACACCCTAAGTCAAAGTAGGTGAACTATGAAGAATATGGAATAATTGCAATCATTATCACATAAAATGCGTTGTATATGATTTTAGAGTGGTTTTGGGCTAAATCTATCTTTAACTTAGCCTCATGGTATAAAGTCCCTTTTGTGCTAAAAATTCCAAACCCCAGTTCAGGGAAGTGCAACAGAGCTTGATGAAAGCCAAATTTGGGGGGTTACTGGGGTATTTAATTCCTCTGGAGCATGAGAAATTCCTCTGACGAAGAAATCTTGGATATTATTCCACTGCTGTTACCTCTGGCAGAGTCTCATGGAAGTGGTGAAAACGGAATCAACCTCTGAAGATCTGGGCCTTGCACGGCTGAATTTCCATGATTATATGTCGAGACGGAGAACCTTAATTGCTTATATCTATGCAACATTGTATGAGATCTGCTACAAGCCTGTAGCTATGAGATCTATGAGCCTGCAGTTCAATCCATTTGCTCTTAAAATCATCTTCTTAAATAAATTTTTAAGAAAACCCTCAGCTCAGCTCTTTTATCCTTTATTTATGCTTTGTTTAAAATCACCAGAGTTGATAAGACTGAGCGAGGTTGCTTTGCACCTCTCAGAAGATGTGTGCACATTAAACATATTGGCAATATTTATTTATTCTGCCATCTGTCCCACCAGCCCCGCGTTCTCAACAGTTTGGCCTAGAGAGGGCCAAAAATCACCTGAGCATCATAAACCGAGTCCCCGGCTGTCAGCCTAACACATTGAGCCCACAGCTGCTGTCCTGCTGCCTGATTTAATGAGGTTCCTAAAGTATGTGGACAAGTATTCGGGCTCTTGGTTGCCATGGCGATGGAGCGGGCGCTCGGAGCGGGTGTCAGCAGCATCCCGATCAATGGCAATCAGCTCACGGCCCATCAGCCGTGCAGATGCGCCCGGCCGGCCCTGCCCGCACGGACACGGCGGAGTTCAGCCCGATAGCCCGGCCGGCCCTGCCCGTACGGACACGGCGGAGCTCGGCCCGACAGCCCGGCCGGCTATGCCCTGGCAGCCCGGCCGGCCCTGCCCGTACGGACACGGAAGAGCTCGGCCCGACAGCCCGGCCGGCTCTGCCCTCACGGACACCGCGGAGCTCAGCCCAGCCCGGCCGGCTCTGCCCTCACGGACACCGCGGAGCTCAGCCCAGCCCGGCCGGCTCTGCCCTCACGGACACCGCGGAGCTCAGCCCAGCCCGGCCAGCCCTGCCCTCACGGACACGGCGGAGCTCGGCCCAGCCCGGCCAGCCCTGCCCTCACGGACACGGCGGAGCTCGGCCCAGCCCGGCCAGCCCTGCCCTCACGGACATGGCGGAGCTCGGCCCGACAGCCGGGCCTGCTCTGCCCTCATGGACACGGCGGAGTCGGCCCAGCCCGGCCCGGCTCAGGACATGGACCTGCCATGGGGCAGCGCCCTGCACGGAGATAAACACGTTGTTGTCGCTCTGTCTGTTCTCTCACTGTTTTGCAAACACGGTGTTTGGCATCCTCTGAACTCGATCGCTTCCCTCAGGTTCCAGGAGAAACCCAGAATCGTGGAATCACAGAGAGTTGAAAGGGACCCATCAAGACCAGCAAATCCAACTCCTGGCCCTGTGCAGGACACCCCAACAATCCCTGCTGTGTCTCAGAGCATTGTCCAAACGTGGTCAATACTATATTCCCCAGAGGAAAAGGATTCATCCATGGTTGACTCAAACATCTCTGAATTTCACATCACTTTTTACAGCATTTGCTGCAATAGAGCAGCACCTACATTTCTGAGGCCAAGTGCTTTTTTAGTGAGTCAATTCACATGTTTTCAGAAGGCAAACATTGATGAGCAATCTGTGATTCATGTAGAAGTTTCCTCACCAAGAAGGAACTGAAAACCAGAGTAGCAATCCAGGAACAGGGAGAAAACACATAATGCCAGATTACTCAGGTTACTCAGGTTAGATTCCCACACATTTCCACCACAGCAGAAAAGGACAGAATTTTTTCCCACATGCTTCCAAAGCTAAAATGTTTTAAGTGTACTTTTTTTCCGTACAAAATCATGAAAGGGGTAATTTAGCTATTGAAGCATATCTGGAACACTCAAACCTGAATGAGTGGCTGTCTCAGACATTCATCACACCCCAAAACCCCCAACAATCAAACATATTTTAATGATCCAAATCTCAATTTACCACCTTACAGCTTTGTGAGATTATTCTTCAGATCCAAAGGAAGCTGTTTCTTGCCCCTTTCCCAGCCCTTCTGACAGGAGCATTCAGACATTATTTTTCAGCCCACAATATTAAAGCCCAAACAGCACCAGATCAGAGGGATTAGTCACACGTGTTTACATTACCTTGGCCATTCAACCTCGCTTGTCCTCAGATGGATCTTTACACTAAAGCAAACAGCTACACTGTGTAACAACCAAAGTGGGTAATCAAGGCCTCTGAACAAAGACAGGGAATTAGAGAGTTTGGAGTTTCTGTGAAAGCAGCAAAAGATGTCATCAAAGTTGGTACAAACTGACATTTAAGAAAGCATAATATCTAGTTTCAAAAAATGCTGTATTTTGTAAGGGTAGGTGGAAAAGCACAAGGCCATAACGACAAAAATTCAATCCCTCTGGGATCATCTTAGAAAACAGGCTACACATTTCAAGCAAAGAAATTCCCCAACAAACCCACTCCTCTCCGTATTAAAAACCATCAACAATCAGACCTATTCTTGATATGGCATTCTGTCATTCATCAAATCCTCTGCATCCAGAGGGGGGAACAAATCCCAAAGGAATTCACCTGGGGAGCAGGAATTTCCTTCTGTAAGAACCAATGCAATCATTTTTGCTACAGTTGTGAGCAGATGTTTCACAGCTTACGCTGCTCACCGAAACCGAGCTGAGCCCTCAGGAGCTGAGCTGCACCAGCGCTGCAGTGGGGACAGCATGGTCCATGTCACTCCATGGTTTGTCACTCATCGAGGTCAGCTCCAGTGCCAACACAGCAAACACAGCCCACACCATTTTATTTAGAGCCTGGGATTTACTTTATGTCATTTACCACAGCCGCAGGTTTCATCAGGGATGTCTTACAGACTGGATTTCCTCATCAGAATGGTGCCAACTTCAAAGAGATGTTCCTTTCTAAATTTCCATGTCTAATTTTCCTGTGGCAGTTACAGTGGCCAAGGGACATCTACAACTTGTAGTATTGCCTCAGCTCAAGAAATCTGTGACTTGGTCACAATCCAAGACATGCTGATCTTCAGGACAAAATCCACTGCTCTGATGGTTCTGGCTGCCAGTGCTCATCAGTCCTACCAGTCATGGGAAGAGGAGATTAAAGGCACATTCAAAGCCTCTCCAGTGAGGAGTGAAGCATTTCAGCATTGTGCCACAGTGGCACATTTCATCTTGGCAAACCTCTCCTTGTCAAGAAGCTACTTCTTGCCATGGACATTCCATCTCGTTCTTTTCAGTCAAATTGGGTCTTATGGCCTCCTTGTGATATTTTTGGCTTCCTTTGAGTAATTGGAATGGATAAAGTTAGAGAGAGGATCTACAGGTCACTTGGAAATGGGTTGACAACACTGCACCCTGTGACCATGCAGGCTTCAGTGGTCAATCATGAAATCTACAGGTTATGCAAAACATCCTCCCACTGCTTGCAAAGGACCTGGCCCCACCATGCAAAGCCAACCTCTCCACCTAACCAGATATTCAGACTATTCTGATTGGCAAACCTATTAAAATTGTGTTTGCTTTACCTGACCTGTTGTGTGGTATTTTCATGATGGTCAACCTCATTTAAACAAGCAATAAAACTAATGGCACTGACCATTTCCTGTCACTGCATCTGTTTTACTGAACTCAGAGGAACTTGGCTCGTGGCTCAGAACACACCTGAGGGAAAAGGTAGCACATTCCTGACAAAAACTGACTCAGCTGCCCAAGGGTAGAAAAATGAACTACTGCTATGTTATCTGAAACATTCACTTTACTACAGGAGCAGATGGACAGGTGGAAAAGCACTACGGACTGATCTGCTCATTGATTTCCATACTGCACTATGAGTCTTTCCTTCCACAAGGAACTATCACCAGGCTTCAACTTCCCAGACTGACCAGCCCAGAGCATCCACTGGCACGGCAGCAGGAACTTCCTCTAACAGAGCCCTGGGAGGAATGAGTTAATCAAAGCCATCTCTGAAAACCTGAGGCTGGTGTCTCCACTAAGGCAGATAACTGCCTTAAAACTCGATCATGTAATCCTACTCACTTATTTCTGCAGTGGTGATTTCCACACAAAGCGTTTCTCCAAAGCTGAGTGGTCCAGAAAACTATGGTTTGAGATTTTTTTTATTGGGTCTTTCTATTTTATGGGATATACAGAAACTTAAAAAAAAAGTTTTTAAATGTTTGAGATGCAGTTTGCTCTTGCAATATACAGATTCCAGATTTGTAGTAGTAAATGAGAGCTCTGTTCCATTTTCTGCACAAAGACACAATTCTGACTTCTCTCCCAACTTGGATATTAAAAGGTAACTTCAAATCCCTTCATAAAATTGATGTTTATTCTGGGGGTTTTTATTTGCAGTTTTTGGCATAGTGTGATTTGGTTTATATTTACTTTTCCCCACCATAGCTATAATTTCCCCTTTCAGGATAGTGAAGTGTTCTCTAATTGGCTTTTATTTTGCTTCATATACTCTTTGCACCTCGTAACAGAGCTTTGAAGAGCTCCCACTCTGGTGAGAGAGTTCCTACAGAGGCTGTACTTGCTGTAAAATATGATGACATTAGTTAAGTGATACGATCCTCCAAACACATATCCCTGCCATCAGCCTCCAGGAGCCTGCATTACAGGGAAGCAACAGTCCATAATAAGTCCATATACAACAGGGAGTGATGTGATCAGAGAATGTCCTACTGAAATGCTTGTTCTTATGAAGTCCATGAATATTGCTTTTAAGTGTAAAAAAAAAGTAATCTGTTCTGAAAAGACACTTATGAACAGAAAGGGGGAAAGAATACTCTCTGATCTCTTGAGCCGAGCTCTCAAGACATCAATGACTATACACTCATTTATAATCTCCACTAATTTACTGGCTGCCCTAGAGACACACTTTGATCTTTGGGAAGATCTACTGTATCTCTCTGCTTTGCAACAGGCAATAAAAACTGTAACCCTTATAATAAAGTGGTCTAAATAATGTAGTCATAGCATCTAACCCCCAATTCATCAAGGAAGATGCCACCTTGCACTCCACATTCTTGGCATAAATATTCATCACCAGCATGGGAAGGTTTAGCTATGCACAAGTTTTGTAGTAGATGTCCTTTCTCTGCAAGTACATGTGCTGTGTGGAAAGTCTGTATAATTAATGTCAAGGATCACTGCTACACTTAGAGCTGAGGATGGGAAGCAAATGCAGTTTGCTTCCCAAGGCTGGCTGGTTGGTTGGTCAGGCTGCTGTCATTAGCGGCTGAGCTTATTCAGGTTTATTAATCTACATCTTTGGGTATACACATGGCAGCACCTCACATCCCAGCAGCACAGGGAGATGTTCTGCAGGAGATTCTGCAGGGGAAGAAAGCACATGGAAACCTCAGCCCAGGGGCTGCAGGTGCAGAGCTGTGCTGGCAAGAAGAACCAGGTACCACAAGAGAGGTGAGGAGCAGCACTGCTGCATGTCCAGCACTGAAACACTCCTGCTCCTCCACGTGCAGCTCTAGAGCTCCAGCAGCAGCACCTTCTTGCCACAGCACTCTGAGACAGGCAAGAGGGCTCTTACTGCTCTCTGTGATTCACTTCAAATGTCCTCCTGCAGACCCAGGCTCAGCTCTCTCTTTCCCTCACTTGCCCTCTGCTCTCTCCCCTTTCTTTGGTGTTCAGCCCCACTCTTGCTCAGAGCACCTCACAGCCATGGAGTGACACAGTTTGGTGCCACAGTGCCACTCACCCTGCCTGTGTGCCACCCTCTTCCCTCCACATCCCTAAAGCTTAATTTTTTCATTGAAGTCCAGATCAGTTTCCAGCAATCACCAGACATCACTCCTCCTACAGAAAAGCCCCTTCATGCACCTGCTACTCAGTGCAGCACAGAGATATTCCTCTGAAAGAAGCAGAAATGTTCCTCTGAAACTTCTGCTCTCACCAGTGGAAGGGGGGTGCTCTGAACTGCTGCAAAAACAAGTTCAGAAAACCCAACTAAAACTCAGAAAGAAGCAAGGCCCCAGAGTCAACAGACATTTTGGAATATTTTGGCCTAAATAATGAATAAGGCTCCCAAGCAAACACTTTTAGGATTAGCCAAGATTATGAATGTTTCAAGACTGTAAAATAATAAAAATCACAGCCAAATTTAACAGCATTATTTAGCATATGGTACAGATAGAAGAATAATTAAATAATTCAAAGAGCTGAAAGTTACCCATTATAACTTCTGAATCTGTAGATCCTTTGTACATTTTCTTCATAATGGCAGAAAACAAATCCAGCTATTAGGGCTACAGGAAATCCCACGGGAGGCATTTTTCTTAATTGTGTATCTAAATTTCATTTTGCTGGAATAAAATGGATTAAATGTTTTCTGCAGTTATAGGAGCAAGGCATAAAGCAGCACCAAGAATCCCAGATCTCCTGTGCATTCACTTTCTGTCACCCAGGGCAACTCTGGAAGAGAGATCCAACACAGAGCAGGATTAATGACAGCCTGGGTTTGTCATGTCAGGATCAGCTTCCCATCCTAGAGTACCTGTCTGGAAATTGTGCTCTTAAATAGCACAGTGCATCCAAACAACCTCTTTGGTGGGATGCTTCCAACTATATCTGAGGCTGAAATGGAGAATAAATTGCCCACTTGCAAGCCAGTCAAAACTGAAGGGAAAAGCAGATTTGCTGCTGACTTTGCCGAGGTCCCTTTGTAAAAACACAGGTGTCACACAGGAATGGGTTTGTTTCTTGTGAGGAAGCACCTCCTCAATGTCAGCAATGAAATAACAGCACCAGAAATAGAGAGAGCAGAAATAACAGCACCAGATGCCTCCAGACCTGTCCACACTTGTTGATCCATGGATGCGAGAGACAGCACACGCACGGCATGGGAAATGACAGAATACACATCTGGATGCCAAAAAGCATTTACTGCAGCAGTTGCTCTGGGAACTGTCTTCCCGCTGACTAGCCAGATAAAAAAGGCTGGAAATATTACCATGGGATAGGCAGATCCAACAGCAGGTTAAAAGTTAACAAAAAGGGAAGAAACACAGTGGTATTTGGATAAAGAGAATTAAATACATGACCTGTCCCCAGACAGACCCAAGTCCCTGAGGGAGTAAACCAGAGAGAGTTAAATTTTCACATGCAGCCAAAGGCAAGAGGACACAACACAGAGGGAGCTCACTGCTCACCTGGAGATTGGCTCCAGGGAATGGGGAGACTCTGGCACAAGTGAGGTACACAGGATAGCCCCCATGGGCACACAGGAGAGGAAACAGGAATGCTTCTTCTGGTGGAAAGGGCAGATGTGACAAAGGCCTGATGTGATTTCTCCATGGGCTTTCTGCTTTCTTTAAAGTGCCTGTAGCCAAAATTAATGACAAAACAGGCAAAGCTAATCACTCATGGTGGTTTCAATACATGAGCTATTCAAACCCAGTACAATTTTCCCCCATGTTTGTTCTGAACCTTTCATCCTAAGAATGTAAATGTTCTTTGTAAAACTTTACCATAAAAATGGGGCCCAAACCATGATGTTTATTAGAATTAATGATTAATACTACCCAGAAACCAGTCCTAAACCAAACACCAACACAGAGAGTAATTTTCTCAAACAGACACAGAGATGCCCTGTAAAGTCTCTTCACAGCAGCAGACGGAGGGGAAGGAGGAACCCAGTGGGATCAGTTAACAAGGAGGGAATATGCAGGTGGGCAATATTTAGTGTTCACTACAAGAGGAATGTTTACAACCTCCAGGAGAGGCACTGGAGATATTTATTATTCCTGCACATCAGTTTAGTGAGATATTGCTGTCTCAAAGTGACACCCATGGCCATTGAGCAGACATCCTGGCCATCACAGGTGTATGTCAGTTTTCCCAGCAGCACAGCAATATGGAATGTTTGTATCCTGGAAATAGGAGCACAGGGTCTGGCCAGAGCTCAGCTGGGCCAAGGCTGAGAGGAGCATGACAGCAGGAAAAGGGCAAAGGGTGTATTTGAAACAGGGAACTGGGGTAAGCAGGGGAGCAAGGACCCTGCAGAGTATGTGTGGCTCTCTGCTGTCCATGGGATGGAAAAAGAAGAGATTTCCTGTTGCTGTTGAGCAGGCTCCCTCTCCCTGTTCCTGGTGGCTGTGCCTGCCATGTTTTCCCTCTAGGATGATGGTCTGCCCAGCAGCATGAGCTGCTCTGGCCATGCAGGGGTGTTGCTGTAGCACAGGGAAAGGGCCACGGCTGTTTCACTTCATCTGCTCCAGGCAACTGTCTCATTTGCCTGAGCCTGGAGGGGAACAGAGCTCAGTGCTATTGTCAAGATGCCATAAAAAAAATTATTCAATAGCAAAAGTCTCCTCAGTCTGATCAGTCTGACAGACATTAAATGCTCCATGGCTTTTGTTGCCCTCATAGAAAGCCAGAGAAATGATGGTCAAATAAGTGAAGTACTATGGATTGCACTAATGAAACATAGGAGAACTTTGTCCTGTAATTTGCCATGGATAAATAAGCTATTTTTTTCCCATTCATACCACATCTTTGTTAACAGGTCTTTTTGGAAAGGCTGAATCCCTGTAACTAAGGGTGAAAGCTGAAATTAACTCATGGTATATAAGATTTATAGAAGTATGTATAGAACAAGGTGGCTTTCCAGTAAGATGCTCAAACTCAAACATGTACTAATACTTTTATTTTTCTAAATAGCCTTATTTTTTAGGGGGGAAACATAGAAGTGTAGAGCAAAGCCAATCCTGTTCATATTCTGGAGTGAGCACACACATGGGAGAGCAGAGCTCACTTCTCTTTCTGCAGCTCCAGGGCCACCCTGACCTCACTTTTCTGCCCAAGGCCATTCTTTCCCCCAAAGTATTTCAATGCTGTTGGGATCTCTTTCTCAGCTTTGCAAAAACTACTCAAACACTGTTCAGAGGGGTATTTTAAGGGTTTCAGGTTTTTGGTTTTCACTGTATTTAATTTGTATTTTCCCTGTTAAAAGTTTTCTATTTCTGCCTTGCTGGACTATGTCCCTATTCTGGAATTTCAGACACCTCTGATGTGAAAATGAAAACTTCACTTTAACTGGGAGAGAAGAATCAAATGCCATTTGCTGGAACAGGTTTCACACCAAAAAGGGAGCATGGAACATGCTACTTCTTCATAATTACCGTGGGATTTGTGCAGAAGGAATTTGACACAATCAACAAAAATATGAACAAGAAGAAATGTGTGTTAATGAAATATCATGTATTTGGAATTCATACAGAGATCATGACAGCTCACAGGAAGAACACGCAGCAAACTCCAGCTGCAATCACACCGCAATTTTAGCAGAAATGGCCCCATCACTGAGCAAAATGTCATGGTATAAAGTGATAATGTATTGAATTAAGAAAACTTTTTGGAAAATTATACTAGAGGGTCTTTTCCTAACTGTATGGTCATGTTTAATTAGGTTTAAGAGCAAATATGGCAAGGGATCCTCACACAACAGAGCAGACTGCTGTTAACTTTGGCTGCTTCCTGAATTTTCAATGAGATCTCTACTGTAAAAATCATTTTGCCATTGCAAACATTCAGGAAAAAACTGCCTTCCTGATCAAAGAATGCCCCCTTTTGGAACATCCCACTCCCACAGAACACAGGTACTGCATCAGGGTGGTTCGGAACACCACATTCATGGATCAAGTTGTCTTTTCCTGATGGAGGAGCATGCAGTGCAGGTTAAAACCAGAGTTCGCTTTATGCCCCTCACTCCTTAACTGTTATAAAGGCAGACCAATGTTAACACTCCTATGTAGCCTCTGCCAGCCCAAGGCTGCACCAAAGCACTCCTTTATGCCATTTGCTTTTCCCGACCAATTTTACAATTCCTATCTAGCTATATTGACTTTTCAGCATGGCACTGAGCTTCATTTCCAGAGCAGCAGCCAGGAAAAGTTTATGATCCCAAAATGACACTTTTTTAAGCTCATGGTGGGCCAACCAATCCCTTCCACCCATAGAGTGAAGGGTTTTGCCTCTCAGTCCTGCAGGGACACGAATCTTGAAGGCTGCAGCACTCATAGGAGCTCTGCCCCATTTAGGATCCTTGAATATAGGTGGCAGCCTAAATTTCCCCTTCTCTCTCTCCACTTTCCATTACAGAGGAGATGGCAGTTTCCTTCTAGTCCAGGACAAGATATTTCCCTGTGGATCAAGTGCTCAAGAAGAGGAGAGCACAGCAAGGGAAGAGCTGGAAATTGCCTCTGGCCTTTACAAGAGGGAAAGTGACTGACAGATAAGCCAGGACTAAATCTCTGAAGACAAATCTTGGGGCTCTGACCTTTAAACAATACCAAATCTCTCAGAAAAAAAAAAAATCAAGACTAAACTTCTGAGGAGCTCTTTAAACCATTTCAGATCCAGGGGTCCAGTTTTAGAGCAATTCCTTTCAGCACTATTTTGTTTCTGTTGAAAAAAAAAAGAACAAACCCAGGCACTTCTTTTAGACAGACAGGAATAGGAAAGCAATATGGTCACATTCCAGCAGCTGGAAAAATTATGCCTAGAATTAACCAATAGAAGTGGACAGCATAAAACAGGGCTGTTCTTTCTGATTTGTTTTTCTGGGTTTTTTTTTTTGAAATGCCACAAATAGAGCTTTTATTACAGTACCACATTCCACCTCAAGCAACGGACATCCAACTGCATCCTTTAAAAAGCATTGCATTTTAAGAAACACAAGAACACATTAACAATGGAATTAAGTAACTGACACTATTTGTTACCCCTGATTTTTGAATTCCCATTGGCTTTTCTTATTTTCTCTCCCTCCCCTCCACAGAACAAGATAATTAGACAGAAGCAAATAAGATGTACAGAGCTAGAAAACAGAAGAGCCTGACATGTGTAGTGCATGCTGTCAGCCATATGGCATTCTATATATATTGTTACAGATGAAAATTGTACCACACACTGCGCTGTACATTAACACTGGAACGGTATACAGTAATTCATGGGCAGAAACTGATACTATCTGCTGTGTTGGCTAATAGATTTTTGAAGTTTTCTCCATAGCATTTTATTTTAAATGACAGTGTTTTCTATTAATGGGTGGGCACTGTCAGTTTGTTGACCCCGGTCGGGAAGGACGTCTTTTTGTTCCGATGGCAGCCATCATTTCTGTGAAGTGATGCATGTAAAAAAGCCAGGAAATGCAATTCACCTCACACGCGGCTGTCACTCAATCTGACATCTACATGTTGGACTATTTTCTCAAAGTTTTCTCCATGTGACCTGCAAGTTAAAGATCAGGGAGGTTACCTTCATCCAGCCCATCCATGTGTCAATCATCCCCACCTAAAAATGAAAGTTACAAATAAACTGCAGCTCTATTTATACTCTGCTGCCTGTCCCATCTTTTCCACGTCAATCTCGCCGTCTCTCATTACAGCTACATCATGCTGCCCCCCTTCCTGCTTTGTGTATCCCAGATTAAGTGCCTTTGTTTTTCTGCTGCTGTCCTTCTGAGTATGTAAAGCCCTTAATGCCTTGGCTCTCTTTTTTACCCTGTAAAACTTTGAAAGGAAACTTAGAAACATATTAGTGGTCTTTTTAAATCAGTGCATGGCTAGAAATCAAACAAAAACTCCCTTTTCCATGCAGAAACACAAGGGAAGTAAATACAACCCTGGAGCTGAAGTGTCTCAAAGAGAGTAGGGTGAGATGGGATATTGGGAAGGAATTGTGGCACAAGGTGCCCAGAAAATCTGTGGCTGCCCCACCCCTGGAAGTGTCCAAGGCTGGACAGGGCTTGGAACACCCTGGGACAGTGGAAGGTGTCCCTGCCATGGCACGGGGTGGAATGAGAGGAGTTTTAAGGGTCCTTCCCACCCAAACCATTCTGTGATTCTATGATTTCATTCTTTCTGTGCCGGCTGTTGGAGCACACTGAGGGAACTGCCAAAGGCAGAGCCAGGGACCTGGCAGTGTTTTCCAAAGTCCTTGGTGTATCACTGTCACTGCCCAGTAGAGATGAGGGGTTTTATACATGCTGAAAGTTGACTTGAACAGAATTACAGCAAGGAAAAGAAAATATTACCAAAACAAAAAAATATTACTGCAAATCACCTCTCCCAGTATCCAAGTTCCTTCCTGTATTTACAAAAATGCTTCATGAAATCCTGGCCTCTTCCTAATTACCAGAGGCAACTCTGCTCCCCAGCCCCTGAACACTGAACTGAAGAACAAGCTGGAAACTGCCCAAGAATCTTGGATTACTTCAGCTAGAATAAAACTTCATAGGAAGACAAGAGGACTGTCCTTCAAATCCAATGCCTTGGGATCAAGATCCTTGTACTACCCAAGGAGATAAACTTATCTAAAATATCCACAAAAACACAGAGGGAAGATTTGAGAACAGCCTCCTCTCAATTACCAAGCAGAACCATACAATTCCTTATTTTATTTATGTTTTGTTGCCAAAGATCTAGTCTGGGTTTCAAGCATTTTATTTGTTTCACTCCTAAATCCCAGTTCCCATTGGGAGATAAGGTGAACCAGGGCAAGGTAGACAAATTCAGAGCCTCATCTCCATGCAGGCAGTAAATTTCCTCACAACAGGCTTCAAACGTGGTACATGGGGGTTTCAAACCTTGGCTATATCCAGGGAATCCAGAGGTGAAAGAATATTTTCTGCCTGTCTTCAAAGGAGCACATTTCCAAGCACCATCCTTTGGGAAGTGCCTTATCTGGCAGGCAAAAATAGCTATTGCAGTGCAAAGAGCAGAAAATGAAGCAAATTATCTCCATATTTTTGGCTGGAAATGTTACACCAGGTAGTCCCTCTCACAGTCCTTTTCTCTGCTCCAGCAATTTTGAGTTCTGCCTACAAAGAGGAACTGGCTTCACAAAAAAAGTGCATGGCAAAAATCACAGAAATGTCTCCATATATCCAAATACATCTCTCCATATCTCTGCAGCTGGGTTACTTTTCTCAGTGGTGGGGAATGCAAATTCCAGACTTCCCAGGCAGAAGAGGGGGCTGAACCTAGGTCTGCTTCATGCTTTCATGCTAGACAAGCATCTGACTCTTGGACATAGGAAGGTTGGGATCACCACTTCCCTGGTTTCCTCTTTGCTTTCAAAGATTCCATTTGAAAAGTGGAAGTAAAGAAAAAAAAAACCAAGGAAGAAAAAGACTGGTTTGATCAAATGTTGTCTTTTCCTCTACAGTTTTAGTCTGGCTGCCAAATTTGGGCTGGGGGAGGAGGTCACCAAGCCAGAAGCACAATATGTTCAGTCTGCTGTGGCTTCCAGTGGGTCTGCTCCCTTGGGCCTGCCAGATGGAGCTGCACACCCTCCACTGAAGCCCCTCAGCCATATGCCAGGACTCACCCGTGGCTGTGCACGGCTCCAGTTCTGCTCTGAACAACCACCAGTGGAAATATTTGGATCCTTTGTCTCAGAGCACCCATAGGGAGGTATTTCTAACCTGTCCTGAACTCCAGGGCAAGAAGTAGTGCCCAGACTTCTCCCCCTCCATCCAGCTGGGTTTGGGACGAAGCTGAAATCTCTGTGTTCCTGTAGGAGTTCAGCAGGAATTCAGCCCATCAGTGATGTGGCACAGTTACCTCACTGGTTCCCACTTCCTCAGCCATGCCAGAAGACAGAGTCCCTCCTGCATCCCAGGGACATGGCCACACTGTGCAGCAATAAAACACCCAGAGCAGGCCCTGGCCATTCTCTGCTCATCCCCACCTCATCCAGGGGCTGATGGCTTGTGAAACATCCCCAGAACCAGCTGTCCTGAGGAGCTTCCAGGATCGTGAGAAACTTTCTGGACCGAGGAGGTAAAATGTCCTCTGTGCTTCTCTCTGGAGAGCAAACCTCCTTCTCTGGGCTACAAAATGTGAGGAATTCCTTCTGTTTTCTGACACAGCTAAGCAGTGAGGATGGTGTTTTCGTAAGATGGTTTGTAGGAACTGGGGCTGTATTAAATGACATTTTACAGCTATTTTGACTGCATGGCTGTTTACATTTCAGGCTTTCAAACCTTCAAGAAACAGACTTTATTTATTACAGACTATATTTACCATTTAATCAAAGAATGGCCTCTGGATACTTTGATTTAGGAGATCTAGCATGCCCCAGCATCGTGTTTGCTGCCCACACTCACTGACCACAGCTTGTGCTCCCCTCTGTTCACAGGAGGGCTTGGGCACGAATCCCCCTAAGACAGTGAATACCTTCATCATTTTCTTGTGTCTCAGCTGGAGCACAGAGGAATGGACTGAGAAGCAGGAGGAGTGAAATATTGCAGTGAACTTTTAAACTAAAATAGCAATAGAGAGTTAGATAATTAAATGGGAAACCAGATCCAAATGTCAAATAAGGAGGGGGACATCAAAGAGAAACAGCAATCTCTGATAAAGATCAAGAGAGAAAACTAAAATTTTTATGGCATATGCTGACAAATGGCTGAAGTAAAATATAACAAAGTAACTTGGTTTAGCAATATTTCTACAGATTGTCTGAACTACACTGCTGCAGAGATCAAAGGATAGAGCTGGAAACAAAATACCAAAAGAAATGACACACTACCCTTCTACCTCTTCCCCCTCCCACTGACCCCCCTCTCTTTTAAATTCATATTTCAACCCCAGGACTCAGAGACTGGAAATTTGTAAGAGTTTCTGGAAAGGTCACTCCATCAACTGGGCGAGTGGGAACTTTTTATTTGAAATTTCTTTGCAGTATGCTGTTATTTTCTGTTCCCATCAGAAAGGTGTTCCGAAGGCAGGTCCAAGCAGCTCCAGCTCGGATCTCCTCTCAGCTGAGCACCAGATTTTCCTGGGATGCTCAGCTCAGCTCTGCCTTTCTGTGTGGGACTCTGTCACATGGCTCCAGCAGATGGGTTTGCTGCAGTTTTTTTCCCAACAATGCTCCCATTGTTGTCATTGAAACTTCTCCTCCTGCTTGAGCCCAGTCCTCATTATGTGCAGATTAATCCCCTGGTTCTGATGACTGTGCTTCTCTATCAACACTTGCCATTTGTGGGCATCCTCGAAAAAGAGAATAATTTCTTATTTTTGGTTTGCTTTGTTGACTTGCTTATCACTTCATCATACACTCCAGCTAAATATATTTGTCAATTGAGGCATTTTGAGCATTTTGTAAATAAAAGAGCCATCTGTAATTTATTTAAAGTTTATTTGCAGTAATCTCAAATGCAGGGACTGTGCCAATTATTTTTTTGTTCCTGCTTTTTCAATTACTTAAAATTAAAAATGAAATTTCACAAGGAAAAAAACCCTGGTTTTTCCATTCTACATGAAAGCCAGCTCTCAAGATAGCTGCTTTTCTGTATTATCAGGAGACTGGGCGATAAAGATTATCTCTGACTACATTCTCCTCCTACAAGAGAACAAAGACTCTTTTAATAAATGAAACTCAAATTCTTCCTGCTCAATGAAAAAGGATTGCACTCAAAAATAAGATAGCCAGGTAAAATCTTGGAGTAGATGTTACCTGCAGGACTGAACTAGATCGAATGACCCTTTCTGGCTTGAACCTAGGAAAAGATGTGGCAGATGTAGCAGATGGAGCCTGTACCTGCTGCAAAGGTGTGATAGCTAACAGGAAATTGCAAGTCCATTGGAGGGCAAGGTTGGACAGGAGACACAAATGTTCAGATAAAGTGGTTTAGCTGGTTTAAAATATCTACTTAGTTTAAACAAAAAATTACTTTTCAGGCACTTCTTGAAAGCTGGAGAAGAAAAAACCACCCTCCTGCACCACCAAAAGTGTGCAAAATGCTGCAGAGCCTCTGTGGAGCTCTTGTTTTCTGTTGGGTCCTGGGGCTTCCCTGGGAGTTGGCAAATACCAATTCCCATCTCCAGCCCCACGAGAGCACGGCAGCTACAGGGCAAACACAGATCACAGGGCCCTGATAGCAGGAAAAGGATGTTTATTGCTCTCCAAAGCACCTCCCCTTGCACAAAAGATGGATTCTATGTAACCTTGGTTACTATTTAAAAATTCAGGAGAAAGGGATTGCTGGGGATCACAAGAGTGAATTGCTACACTTTAGGAAATGGATATGTGGGAAAGGACAAGCAGTGAGCTGGACTGATGGAGACTCACCCTAATGTTCACCAACTCAATCTTTATTAGCAGAGACCACCAGAAATGAAATGCATCCTGACTCCTTTGATCCTTCAGCTTGCATGTTTGCCATGAGGAAAGTTCAGCAAAATAAACTGTGGATTTTAGGAAGCTATTTGTCCCCTCTGTGTAATATATGCTGACATTCCCTCCCTGCGAACCATCTTTTGCCATTCATTACATTCATCCACTGAGTCCTTCCTCTGATGTCTTTCTATTTATAGTTCTGTGTCTTCTATTTTTTTTTTTATTGCCTCTTAGGATTGTGGATTCAAAAAACAAATGTGGTGCCAGAAGAGACAATTGCCATTGGATTCTTCCAAGTCTTCCTAATCTGCTTCTGAAACTTCCTGGAATAAATCTCATCGGAGTGGAATGAGCCTGGGTTTGTACAAGATAAATGTGAGAGCAAACTTTAGGAAGTTCCTGCTTAATCACAAAATAATAGAATTTTGAGGGACTTTTTGAGGTCTCGTGGTTCAACCCAAGGCACAAACAGGATCATGACACCCAATGACTTCTGAGGCCAACCCACTTCCTCAGATGGGGACACCACAACCTGTCTGTAAGAGCAATTTCAAAACCTTGCCTACTTCTTGTCCTGTAAAACCCCTCTAGATTTAAGATGATGTAAAACAAAGCTTCAAGTCTTGCATTTAAAAATAGACAAAACTCCTATCAATAAAAAAAAGGAAAAAAGAACTGGTCTGTGTAAAAACTCTTCATTCATGGCTGTGCACTGGCAGAGATTTCCAAACTCCAAGTGCAAGAAAGAAATTCATTGCTGCTGATGACAAGCAATAAGAATTCTTTGCTAGACAATAAAGCTTTTCATTTTAATTCCCTGTGACTTCAAGATGCAAAGGATCAAGTGGTTTTGGTTTCACACTTCACTAGCACAGTTTATTTGGAAACAGAAGAGGTGACAGATCACACTACACAGCATTTCAGGACACTTCTAACGACCAGACAAATCCCAAATAACTGCCTGAGACTCCATGGAAAATGTCTACCTAGTTTCTACATTGAGCATAGAGTTTAGTACATGCATTGGTGGGAAATTGTTGTGCAGTGGTAGCAATTAATGGCAGTAATTAAGTATCCAGATTATAAAGTGATAATGAAGTGTTGATTGTTGCAGGTGAAGGAATGAGTATGGCACTGTATCCAATGGGGAGTTTGGTGCCTGAAGCTCTAACAGGCACAAAACTTCATAAATAAATGATTTTCTACTCTTCACTTCCACCTAAAACAACTGGAAGAAAAACAACAAACTTGAAACAGATATTGATCTTGGTTCCACCAGCATTACATAAATTTAATACAAAATTACATCATTTCAATACAGTTTAAAGCAGGATGAGTACATTGCAGACTGGTCATAAATCTTGCTTTCTGATTGAATTAATGACCAGTACATGTCCAGCTACAAAATTCCTCATTCAATTCATAATTGATAGCATTGCAATCTCCCCTCAGTTTAAAACATATTTTTATCTTAGGCAGAAAAAAAGATCTTAACACAGCTTTGTTTCCTGTGCTGGCTTTTCTTTGGCTAGAAAGGGATTTGGGATTCCTTTAAGTGTCCTTCAATCCCCAGGATCATATTTGCAAGAATTACATAAAATTTCAGAGAGGAAAAATACCTGAAGATGAGCAATTCTAAGTAGTTTATGAGGAAAATAGGGGAAGGCAGGAGAAGAAAAAAATAAATTGATTTTTGGTGATTTTAGAAGGGCTGAAGCATTGCCTAGAGCATGATCCATCAGTTCTTGCTCAAAGCTCACCTGGGAACTTGCAGGGTGATGGGGTAACCTGAGTGGCACTCATGTCCTTCCCACAGAACAAGGTACAGCAAATGGAACAGTGACAACAGCCAATGCCTCCAGAGGCAGGAACGTGAGTCCTGCACAAAGGGTCCTCTCCAGGATCTCCCTCCCAGCTGGAAGGGGCTGGAAAAGGCTCATCAGAGTGCTTTGGAGCAGAACCTCCAGGGGCTGCTCCGGGCCAGGGGAGAAGGGATCTGATGGCTGAGTGGGATCGGATGTACCGAGGCTCCAAAGGCACCTCCTGCTTTGGCTGCTGCATGATGTGCTGCCACTTGGGGATTGGGTTTCTCCTGGCACCTGAATCAGTCAGGGATGCACAGACAGAGAAAGCAAGAAGAAAAAAATTGTGTGGAAAATGTTCAGTTTAGCCAATGTTTTTCCTGGGTAATTCTCCCCCTTAGCACCCCCATCTCAGCCACAGCAGGTGTCCCCTGCCAGCAGAGTGCAATGGGACCCACCTGGGCTGGCTGCTCTGCAGGGTTTCCTGGGATCTGTTTCCCACAGAGGCAGCCTGCCTTTGAGGAGAGCCCTCCTGCCACAGGCCAGGCAGGCAGGGAGGGTGGGGGACTCCCCCACCTCTGACAGAGCTGGGGCCCATTCAAACCCAGATAAAAGGGACTATTCACTCCCATGCTCCAGGTTGTAAGATGATCACCCACAGGTCTCGGAGCAGAATTTTCCCACAGAGCCAGGCACAGAGCTGGGGAATACCCTGGGAGTTTCCTGCAGTTTGGGAGAATAGCTGTTAGCAAACTGGATGGATCCACAGGCCATGCCAGTACAGACACCAAAGGTGTAGATGAAAGTTGGGGCCACAACTGATCTAAGTTATTCCAACAAAATAACTCTGGGCAAGAAGCCACAGAACAGCTGTCAGTTGTTAATTACAATAAACCCACTACATCAGGAAATTGGCATATACAGGTACTAGAGTTGTGCTAAATCTCCAGCAACTGTTATCCCAAGCAGTTTAGAGCACAGTGAACTTGTTCAACAGAGGCAAAGAAGCCTTTGCAAACACCTACGTGGGCATGTGCACCATGTCCCTCTTACCACAATCCAGTGGAAAACAAACAAGAAGACATTCAGCTGGAATTATTCAAAACTTCTGAGTCCAGTCTCCAAAACCAGAGGACTGAATTTGAAGGTCTTTTGTTTTTCTCTTTCTGTTACAGGCCTTTATGGTAGACCTTTCTCCACAGCCACAAAGATTTTATATTCTCTTTTTTATTACATAAAATCTGAGAGTCTCATAAGTAAAGGAGAAATCTAAAAATCTGGAATGTGAGCAATGCAGCAGTGCTGTGACTGCCTTTGGAGGCATCAAGGCAGGCTGCAGTGCAGTGAAGAGGGCACCGAGGCAAAATCAATGAACACTTTCCCCATTAAAAGAAAAACCTCAAGAGAAGTAATACAAAATTTAAGTCAAGAATCTAACTCAAAAATACAGAAAACAGTTTTCAGGGAACAAAAAGCAAGAGATATTAAGAGGAAAACTGCAGAGGAATATGGCCTAGAGTAGGATTATAGGCTTTTGGCTCTGATTCCTACCATGAGTAAGGATTAGCCTTGATTACACAACAGCTCTGCTACTATTAGTGACTTGCTCACTTGCCAGTTGCAATAAAAGCAATGCAAAATATATTTAGTTAATTTTGACACCAGAAAAGCAGCCACAGGGCAGTTATTTAACCACGATTATGGGAGGAAAGTCCAATTTTTGTTATCTTCCAGAAGTAGAAGCAGAGTCTGTTTTTACTCAAATCAGTGTCATTATGCACATAGTGTCATTCCCTCCAAAATCTCCTCTGTCTTTACCCCACATAAATAAACCTCACCACCCTCCAACCTCAGTCTCTGAGGCCATGCTTCCAAAGCACATTTGGTCTTAAAAAAGGCGCAGTTCAATCTGAACCAAATAATCTTTCAGCAGAATCAACCAAAACCATTTGCACTCTCTTCTCACACGGATTGCCTGAAACTTGAGATTTCCAGAGGTCCACTGTCCTGGTAGGTGGGAACTCATCTGCAACATAAACACTCCCACACAGCAGCAGAGATTTCACCTACAGCAGTCCTTTTGTCCAGGGGCTCACCACATTCTTAGTCAGACAATACCACCACTGAGGGTCATAAAAAGACTGAGCTCCATATTGCATACAGTCTGACAAGCAGATAAAAGCACAAGTTGCTCCCTCAGTAAATTACATTAAGGCCTGATTTTAGGATTAATAGGACTTGATAACTTCCCAGAGATACTGCAAGTCAATACATAATAGGTTTCAGACTTGCTTTAGAGCATCCCTGCCCTGTATGCCAAAGCAAACAGTCACTGGACCCAAGACAGATCCCACTCAGCCCTTTCCCTTTCAAACTGAGTATTCCATGTACTGGTTGTTGATTCCTGCTCTACTGCTGTTCACTGGACCAAAGGGAAAAATTAGTAAGGCTTCCTGCCCCATCCAGCTAGAGCTCAATTCACCTGAGAGATGAGATTTGAATTGCATTATTCAAAGGAGGAGATGGAACATACATCTGTTTATGCAACAGATTACATTTCCTTGTGTAAGTGCAATAGCTGTCTGATCACAGCTACTCAAAAGGCATTTGAGTGTTCAGCTCACTTCCCTCCTCCTGCTGTCCTCCCATCCCTCCCCAGCTACAGCTCTGATTGTTTTGGGGAACAGCTCTGAGCTCTGCCTGGAGCTCTTCACTTGGTCTTGTCAAAGCTGATACTCAGCCTGAGGAGGATTCTCTAGCAGCTGGCAAACACAGGTAAGGAACAGGAGCACCTAAGACTTGGACATCTTCAGGTCCACACAGCCAGGAAGTTGAAATTTTTGGCAACTCCATTTTTGGGTTAAGCAGCAAATTTTACTTAATATTCATGGTACAGTGTGGCAGCCAGCTGAAGTGTGCTTAAGATTATGTGAACTCTTGGAGGGGTGATCCTGATGTTTCCATCCTGAGTGCTCCTCCTGTTCTTCAGATTCAGCTTTAGTGGTCCATGCAAGAATCTAAACTGAAATTTCCCTTCCCCAATGAGTGTGCTTTCAGCACCATCACCTTGCTGACCTGAGTGACTCCAGTGCCAGTGCTGTGACACCCCAGGACCATGAGTCTGAGAACCAGGAGAAAGGCAGGACCCTCCCTTTGGCAGCATCTCAGACTTAATTCAGTTTCAAAATACATTCTGAACTACTTTATGATATTGTCTTGATCCCATCAAAGGCAGGTAGGAACACACACACACACACACACACACACACACACACACACACAAGTCTCTCTGGAGCATCCACTCTGCCCATCTCTATGTGTTATTCCAGGCAGGCAGGTCTTGGTGTCATTCCATACAAAATCTCGCATTCCCAAGGGAACCAGTGCAGAACTTTAAATCAGGAAGACCAAGGTGAAAATAATGTTGTGGCTTTTGCTTTTCACTGAATTGCCCTCATTGCAATGGGCGTGGCAGGAGAGAGGGAAAGTCCAGCTCTGCTGCTGACAGGAGGTTTGTTCAAAGAGAGGGATGGTGGGACTTTGGCTGTATCCATTTAAAAGTTAGCATATTGTGCTAACTTTATCTTCAGCAACTGCAAAAGTCTGATACAGGAGACACTTTATCTGCTACTAATCTTTGAACTGGTAAATACTTCCGTGTTTCAAATCCAAATTCTCTGAGACCTCTTGAAGGAGCAGGATCCTACTGATTAAAGACAGTGTTAACACCTCCAGTCCATGGCCTAGATTTTCAGAGAAAAGTTCAGACACTGAATCGAAAGTTCAACTCTTTTAAAAGCTCTTTCCTCCCTCATTACTCATCTGGCCAAGATGAAAATCTGCTATTTGAATTTTCAGAGAAAAAGCATTTGGAAGAGGATTTGAACTACTGTTGTTAACCTCACCTTTTTGTCTTGGCCTAGAATCCAGAATTTTAAGTAATTACCTTTACCAAAAAGATCCTTCAAGTCCTCTATTTTTTTATTTTTGTACACCTCAAAATACCGATTTTCCAACCCTAGAATCAAGCCAAAGGGAGCCAGCAGACTCCTATCTTTTTTCTGATACACTGTTGCAGATTTATTAATAGTTTATATTGACTTTGTTTTTTGTTTTTTTAGTCGGTAAAAAAATTCTTTCGTTGAAGGTACCAAGACTGATGTCTCCCTGGTCTTAAATAATGGAGCTAGTACATGGCTGAATAACTTCTTGCATTGTTTTATTTATGAATTGGCATATGTAGCTATAATTAGGGTGTTTAAAACACATTATGCTACGCTAAGTAAAGTGAGATTTATTTTTATTTTTCTGGAGCCTTTTCAGCCGGAAAAACCTCTTTGGGACATTCGCGATGAACATCCGTGCCCAAAGACCGCGTGTGCAGGCACAAACTGCTCTCCCTGCGTGTCCCGAGGGGAGAGGGCTGAGGTGTGTGCGGCTCCTCTCAGGTTTACAGCAGCACCATCTGCCGGAGAGCCCTCGCTCCGTGCGCACCGAGGAGAGCCCCTCGCTCCGTGCGCACCGAGGAGAGCCCCTCGCTCCGTGCGCACCGAGAGCCCTCGCTCCGTGCGCACCGAGGAGAGCCCGTCGCTCCGTGCGCACCGAGGAGAGCCCGTCGCTCCGTGCACACCGAGAGCCCTCGCTCCGTGCGCATCGAGGAGAGCCCCTCGCTCCGTGCACCCCGAGGAGAGCCCTCTCTCCGTGCGCACCGAGATCCCTCGCTCCGTGCGCACCGAGGAGAGCCCTGGCTCCGTGCACACCGAGGAAAGCCCTCGCTCCGTGCGCACCGAGGAAAGCCGTCTCTCCGTGCGCACCGAGGAGAGCCCTGGCTCCGTGCACACCGAGAGCACTCGCTCCGTGCGCACCGAGGAGAGCCCTCGCTCCGTGCGCACTGAGGAGAGCCCCTCGCTCCGTGCGCACCTAGGAAAGCCCTCGCTCCGTGCGCACCGAGGAGAGCCCTCGCTCCGTGCACGCCGAGGAGAGCCCCTCGCTCCGTGCTCACCGAGGAGAGTCCTCGTTCCTCGAGGGCCCTTCCCGGGACTCGGTCGGGAAGGAGAAGCTCTCACAAGATCCCCAGCGGCGACACCGCCCGTGATGCCCGCAGGGACAAAGATCCCCACACTGGGGCGACCGCTCCACCAGTCCTGGAGTCCCCGCAATACAATAAAGATATCAAACTATCAGAGAGTGTCCAGAGGAGGGCAATGAGGATGGATGTTGGGGAAGATGAAACAGGAAAGCCTTATAAATATGATTGCCTGGCAAAAGATTTTGAGAATATGGAAACTATAAGCGAGATTGAAATGAAAGCAAGCTTTGACATCCCTTAGTTACTGAACAACAGGAAAATAATGGTGTGGCTGGCTGAAGGTAATCCCCTTTTGATGAAACAATACCATCTGCTTGCAGGCAGCTCCAAGGGTCTGAGCAGACCCTACTAACTTGGCAGAAGGGGTCCAAAGAGGAGTTTTTAGGGTTTAAAATGTAACACAGTATGGGAATGTAATGATACAGCCTCTAAGCTGTATGTAAATGCTGTAGGATTTGTTTATTGTATTAGATTGGTTAGTGAGAATTAGAATATTGAACCCAGAAGATGATTCATTGTATTGTAACAGGAACTTCTTTCTCTCTCCTCTTTACCATGCTCTTGCCTTCTCTCTCTTTCCCACTCTCTGTACATCTCTGGGGCCTGCTCTGAGCTGTGGCTGGCAGCTCCCAGCAGGGCTCTGCACCCAGGCCCTTTGCAATAAACCACAAGTTCCACGACCTTCAGAAATCTCCTTCAGAGATCTCCCATCTCCAGCCATCCTGACCGTCCTACCCCCATCGCTCCCACAGATGGAGAAGGGCCTTGGGAGGCCCTGAGAGGAGCAGCTGAGGGCTCGGGGTGTGCCCAGTTGGATCCCTGTGTCCCAGGAGGAAAGGAAAAGCCTGGCTGGTTGTTTCTGTGCAGAGCAGCAGCTGAATTGCCTTCCTTGAGTGTGATCAAGCTGTATTAGAAAGGGTTCAGTGGGAATGGCAGAGCTAACACAGATGATTACAGCACAGATAATTGTGCAAACCCAGGGCACTACAGGGAATATTTCTCTGTCTGCTCTGGGGTGCTCTGACCCCCAGGGCAGCACTGACTTTGACCCTGATTCGTGGAGAAAGATTCCCAGACTTCAAGATAGACTGGAATCCACAAAAGTGTGAAATGGATTACAGAGAGCAGTGTAGGTGTATCACTTGGTGAGAAATTGAGTTTTTGGGATTTTTAGGATGTCGTGGGTGGGAGCAAGATGGAGGGCACAGGGTGTGGTCCTGGGTTTCTTCCTCATGCTTCTTCTTCCTTCTTCTCCATGGGTTTGGGTGGCATTTTGTAATTGGGCAGAAAAGTCCCCATTGGGGGCTCTGTGGGATCAGTTATTGGGTTAAAAGGGAAAATAATGCAGGTGTCAGTTCTGAATTGGATGGTTTAGTCTTAAAAGCCCTTGGAACAAGAGATTGTTGGCCATTTTGTGCCTTCCAATGAAAAGCTGCCAAGCTCACAGCAGTGAGAGTGTTTTACTGATAAGAAATACCAAACACTGAGTGTGAATATGAACTGCCCTCTCCAGTGCCTTCAGTCCAGACCCAGAGAAACCCACAGTGATTACTGAAAGGAGTGGATGGTGTGGAACACCCAGGCCAGCTCAGCATTGGCACCTCACACATTTGGTTCTTCAGATTCTCATGCTCTGGTTTTCTTCTGGTAAACACAGGATCCACTTCTCTCCAAAGTAATTCTTGTAAAGCACTACGAGATCACAGATTTAAAACAAAACTCCAGAGAGACCTTGGAAATGTGTGACAGGCTTGGGCTCTGCTCTGCCCCTAAACACCCTTAAAAACAATAAAATCTCAGAACAAACACTGAAATTCTGTGCCTGAAATAATGTCTTATTGTGAAGGAGCAAAGGCAATAGTTTGTAGATTCCCAAACACTGATCCTTAGTCCTTCACTAAATAAAACAATTACTAACAGCCTCTTATTCCAAAAGATCAGTCAAGTAATTCAGATGAACTAAGGAATATAGGAGATGTATTAAAAATTCTTATGCTGTATATGTATAAACATGTGCCCATCTCCTAATTTAAGGGCTTTAGTTCTGTTGAAAATGAACTTGCAGTCTTCTAGGACAAACTGTCCTTCACTTCCTCTAAAGCCCTGCCATTAAATTCAAAGGCAGGGAGGCTGATCTTTAATGACATTCATCTATTTATATCTCACTTCTTAAATAACTGTAGAAATCTCTTTTCAGTGTGAACAGACTACAGAATATTTGTAAATGCATGCTGGCAATACAATGCACAGTTTTGTTCTGTGCTTTCTAGAAGTGCCATCCTCTCAGGTGGAATTACCAGGATTAATTTAAGGACCATTAAAGGACAAAGCCCTTCTTAAAAATGGAACCAGACCAATTTATCTCCTGGTTGCCAAGAAATGCATTTAGGAAAAAATCAGCTACTTTGCATTTTGAACATGAGATAATTTAGTAATGTCAACATGCAGCAAAATGGACTCGAGTGTTAAAGTGACTCTGCCAGGGTGTAATTAAGGCTCATGTCTTGAAGGTTATGAAGCAGATATACCTGTGCTCCACTGGGGTTGACTCCACTATGCTGGCTAATTATTTTTTTAAGAATAATGGCAAACCATGTCAGACATCTTGCTGCTGATTTAATAACATTAAGCTTCTAGGAGACAACCTCTACCTTTCAGTTAATTCTAAAATAGCAAACAGGGCATTTAAAGCAGGGACAGAAAAATTCTGGCTGTTCCCCTTTCCTCACACAAATACCTCAAAGCACATCACAATATACAAAACATCAAAGAATCATTTTGAAGGAGTTTAAATGCACATCCAGACAGGAAAACATAATGAAAATGGCACAGATCTTTTACTAAATTTACCAGGTTTTATTTGTACTATCCTGGAGGCTTTTTGCTTGGGTTTATTATTCATTGTTTAAATTCTTTGGGGAAGTTTTTCCCAATTGCTGTAATCATCTGTGTTAGCTCTTCCATTCCCACTAAACCCTTTCTAATACAGCTTGATCAGACTCAAGGAAAGCAATTCAGCTGCTGCTCTGCACAGAAGCAACACAAGGCAGTAAAATAGTTCCCTTTTCTGCATTTCTGAAAATAGCCTTATATTTAACTGCTGAAAGTTATCCATCTGAAAGGTTATCCATTATCTTCTTACAGGAACTTCTGGATTTTTTTTTCCTGAGGGTCTGGAAAGAATTTAGAAACTGTATCAGTGTTATATCCATGTGGGGAGTTACAATGATTCTCTCAAATATGCTTTGATGCAGCTTTAACACCTAATTTCATTTCTTTCATGATGTCCAAACACCAACATGAACTGGTTTCCTCATTTCATCCACCCCTCTTCAGCATTAGTTTCCTCTGTAAATGTTAATATCTTTTTGTTCATGCTGTATCCTCACTGTTAAAAGATTGAATGAGATGCAATAATAAATGTTAGGACACATTTCTGGAATTGTTTGTCACATAAGCAGTTGACTGTTCTAATGTTTCAAGGGGTTTTTTTCAGGTTTAAAAGTAATTACAAAACTGAAGAAAAATTAGCTCTCTCCTGACAATTCACTTGCTCTATCAGCTTACAATAGACATTTGAAAATCCAAATTTATTATCTGAACTAGTGAACCATAACAAAAAAAAATCTACTAGAACAGAAAGGCATGGTTTTCATACTAGCTATAATTTTCCACTAAAAATCTTACAGCCAAGTAAAGATTAGATCTGGTTGGAAACGGGAATTTTCCCCATCATCTTTTTTTTTTTTTTTTTTTTTTTTTAATTAAGATATGAACTCTTCACCCAAACCCCAACCATTCAATTTTCAACAGAGAGGACCTTGATGATGCTGCTGGGAAGGCTGACAAGAGCTGAAATTTTCCATTGGATAAAGACAAGATTTCGTCAAAAAGGAAGTGTTATTTAATAGTTCAAAGAATTCCATCTAGTTTAGCTTTTCTGTTGTTTTTCAATTTTTTTGGTTTATTTCAGCTCTGTCATTTTTTGACACACCAACACCCAGCCCTGCCTTTGTTCCTTATTCCCTGCCACTCTTGATTTGGGTATATTTGAAATAATTTCTTGTTTATCTTTCCATCTTCAGTTGTTTGCTCTTCAAATTCCCTTCTTAGTCTTGCTTGACTTTTTCCTGTAATGGTTTGTTCTTTCTGTAGGATCCATTTGGGCAGGATTTCCATTTTCTCTGTTTGGCTTGGATAACCCCTTAAACTGTACCAGCAGACCAAAAATCTGTGCTGCTGATTGAGCAATTAAGATTCTTTAGGCACGTTAATGAAAGGACACTGACAAGTGACTGAGCTATATATAATCATGGCCTTTTAGAACACCAGAAAATAAATTCACTAATACCAGGTCTTTTAGACCCCATTAGAGAGCACAGTCTGTGAGGCAGCCTGAGCATTTCATCAGGTCGGCCAGGTCTGTGCTGGCTTTTGATGAGCTCCTCATTGCCATCCATGAACTTTCCAGATGAGATTCGCTGCCTGATTATTTCCCTGGGGGATGGGAAGAGCACAGCCCTAATTAGCAATCTACTTTGATATGAAATAAATATTAATTGCCTTTTCTAATCTGAAGGTGTCCACAACCCTTGCCTTTCACTATTAACAAGAACCCCCTATTTTTTTTTCTTTTCTATTTTTTTTAATTCTGAGATGTTTGTTTTCCTTTTTACATTTAAATAGGCCTTAAATTTGCTCAGGCAACATCTTGTAGTTACAGGTTTGGTTTGTGCTATTCTTGCCAAAACACTGGGAGTTTTGATTCAATTTTCTGATTTCTAGAAAAATCTGTGGGATTATATTGCTGAAATATCAGCCACATATAAACACTCAATTAAATTCCTTGCACAAACAAGTATAGATAATCAATACATTTTCATGGTATTTTTAAATACTTATTAAAATATTAAAGGAATATGGACTTCCCCTATAAAAGTATCTACCTGGAATTAATCTAACAAGTGACTCCTGCTAAATGTTTAAGGGATAAAGCACCAAATACAAGGAAGTCAAAGAGGTGGCTCTGCACAAAAGCAATTAGAAGTTATCAATGCAGAGGAATGATTAATAATAAGGTTGGAAAACAAGGCATGGGAATCCTGAGTGTGAGGAACGGGGGTGGAAGCAGAAGAACAGAGAGGAAATGAGAATTCTCCTTTCCAGTCAGTGCTGGATTTTCCTCAAGCAAACCTTCTTTATTCTGCACCACATTTTCCTTTGAAAAAACAGCAAAGCAGTTTTCTTACAAACATCCACAGGAATCATCTTCCTGTAAGAAACCTCAGGAATACAATGTAATTTTTACAGCTTTTCCTCTTCAGTAAGAGAGAAATGGCAACCTGGCAGAAATAAGAGGCAGGCACGAAAGCCCAGCCAGGATTTTTTTCTTATTATCACACCATCACATCTGAAATAATTCCAGGATTCCAGCCAAGCTCTTTGACACAAGTATTTGTAATGTTGAGCTGAAATACCAACCCAAAATGCAGCCAAGCACTGTTTGCTAAGACAGAAATCCTCCTGCAGGGTTTCTAGATTTATGTGTCTTCAGGAGATGGGGGGGAAAAAAAAGAAATCACAAAGTTTTTCTGAACTGATACAGCTTCAGGATTAAGGGTGATCTGTAGACAAAACATTTTGCAAGGCTTTTCATCCCTGCCATGGGAGACATTTCACTTGAATGTTCTATTTCTGGAGCAACGGGGGATTTTTAAGTTTGCTAAAACAACTGAACACATTCTTCAAAACAATACAGTGGGTCTTTCTTGTGAGAGCAAAGCTAATCAAACACACATCCTGTGCTATTGATGTCAGCCAGCTGCTCATGGCACTACTGGAGTCTCTGCTTTTAGGCCAACAGGAGTATTATGGACTGTTTCCTCCATCTGTTCTCAAAGCAAATGCCAAGATGGTCAAGGTGTCAGAACATCCCACTGAAAACTACATCAAAGGAGTGACCTGAGCTGCTGTGCCAGGACTGGAGTCTTTGCAGAGGCAAAATCTGTAGAGATAAATATGACAGCAAATCTAGAAAATATTTATAAGATAATTCAACAGGAACAGCCCTGGATGGGCTTTGAGGGCTCCAAAAGCCCAAAAGGTGTAGTTAAGGAAATATATAATGTGATCCCACATGGCTGCAGCCACCTCTTTGTAACCTGAGAAGAAAGATTTCCTTAACACAGAAAGAGAGGAGAAAGCTGGAAGGAAAGGTATTTACAGGATGGGTAAGTGAGGTGACCCAGGCTCTGAGAGGCTGGAAAAAGGAAACAGGAGAGAAATGGGAAAGGAGGGGGTGATTGACATGGACACAGTGCAAGGAGGTAAGGAAGGTGTTGGCAAAGAACACGCTTTGGTGGAAGAAAAAATACTTCCCACAAAACAGAGTGTGGGGTTTGGGTAAATCTCCCTTGGGAGCTGCATCATTTTTCTACAGGCTGGAAGGAATGGTACTTAAATAAGAACAAGTACCTGGCAGACAGAAGCCAGATAAGGGTGCACAGATATCCTTGGTCTCTGAGCTCCTCTCAGCTGTGGGATCTCAGCTGCCTGGAGCCACCAGAGCAGGAGTGCAGAGGGCTCTGCAGGCAGAGCTCAGCTCAGCTTGAGGTCACCTCTAGGAAATAGGAGCTGAGCATTCCTGGCTGAGGTTTGCTCCCTGGGGAGCCCAGCCAGCACAGGCAAAGCCCTCAGAGCCCATCACACCCTCCTTAAACCCCAGATGTTTCCTTCAGCTGCCTGCTAGACATGTCTGAGGCTAAGCCAGCCCTCCCAAGCAGGATTTCACTGCCATGGGAAGGGGCACCTGAAGGACAGGGGGCAGCTAAGGAGGAGAAGAGCAGCTGCCTTTGGCAAAAGCAGACACCACCACGTCACTCCCACTCCACCAGAGATGGCAAAACCAGCAAATCCAAATGTGTAGTGCTGTCCATCTCTCCCACCTACCTTCCTTTCCCTCCCTGTGCTGTAGCAGGAGGATCCAGTCCCTGACACCTCATCAGGGGTAGCAAAATTCAATTTTATCAGTGCTGCCGAAAGACCTGGATGAATTCTGGCCTGCTGTGCCCAAAAAAAGAGTTTAAACTTTTTACAAATTCTAGGCAAGCCTCGAAGTTATCAGTGAGATTTTTTTCTACAGCAACAGTCAGAAAAGCCTGTGGATTCCAAGCTTCCATTTCCATGTAAAGCACCACATCTCCCTGCCTGACCCACCAGGCTATTATGATTTGTGTATTAAAGCCTTGTGTTTTCCACCTATCGAGTGCATAAACAACAGTTTAACCTTTATCCCAAGGCATGTACACCCCTTTACTCCCAGAAAAATGAATTCATGTTTAGCAGTCAAATCAGTATCAACCTGACCTTTAAACACATCAGTGTTTCTTGGAAAAATATTATGGCTGGGATGCCTGCTGTGGTAAACAATATTAGCTGCTCCAACCCATGGCTGAGCCATGCTGTGAGGAGCCTTATCAAAATAAGGGGGTGAAAACCAGCAGGGACTGCAGATCTTCTGACAAACTCCACAGGATATGAAGAACAATGTAAATGTAACAGTACTGGCAGATATATTTCTATATTACTGTTCCAGAGATAACAGCTAAGGTGAATCATTTCCCACCACCTACAGCACTGAATTATTTCAAATTCTGAAGGGACCATATTTATTTCATTGGTAGGTAGCAATTTACTTAGCTGAAGATCATTATATTTATGTGTCTGTGAAATCCTCACAATAATTATATATTTGAGCTGTCTCAGAAGTGCTATATATATTCTCATTAGTCATGTACTTCCAAGGATATTATCATTTTTTTTTCCTTCAACAACCTTTGCAATCCGAGTGTGAAGTACTGCACTGCACATGAACCTCAATTCTTATAGTTTTCCTAAACTCCAGTTTAATCAAACAGCAGGGTGGCCCATATTCAAATGCAAATGCTAAGCGTGCTATGAAATATCTTCATTCCCTTAAATGACTGCACTGTGGAGCTTATTTAAAACAGACCACACTGTGCAACAAAACAGAGGAGGACATGGGAAAAAAGTCCCCTGTTTGATATTACTTTTGCCAGACTTCTCCAAAAAAGGTCATGAAAATGTTTAGAGCAGGGTAAGGAGATCAAGGCGAGGGGGTTTCTGTCGTTCCAGTCCTGCCTGTGCCAAGCAGTCACTTACACCCCGTGGGTGGAGAGAGGTCCATTTGTTTTCTTCAATGCACTTCACAAGTCTCATGTGAAAAATATTTTGAAAACACAAAACGTTGCAAGGCTCTAAATGCAAATGGCAGCCCATGGAGCCAGAGATTAATAACCCAAGGAGGATCAGTTCACACTGACATTAACTTGCAGCCCTCAGACCTCCAGGAGAAGATCATGCTGTCCTTCACAGCAGCTTGTGACCCTCCTCAGTGTTCCTGCACGATCACCAGCTCAGTTTTTCCCTCTCCTTTTGAATGCAAAACAGAGATGAGGTGCCAGGCTGGCACCCCTGGAGATGGATGCTGGTGGTTAATGTAAACACTCCACCCTTCTGCAGAAAGGTTGAGCCAAAGAAACCCAAGAGCTTTAAAAATATTAATCCCTCACATCACTACTGGCATTCTGTCCAGGTTCTTATTTATTTGAACACCTTCCACAAGCAATAAGGAAATGGCCTCAGTTGTATTTTCCTTTACCATTCTTGCCAAAATCAGAGATATTTCAGTTTCTTTCTCCTTTTTGAAAATAACTGAGTACAAAAAGATTTAATGTCAAACTTGTTTTGATACACCAGGTCACATCAATTACTCACTAGCCTTAGACCTGCCAAAATGACAAATTACAGCTAAAATCAACAAGCAGCACAGGTAGAAGACTTGCCATTACATCTCATGGATGTAAGTGCAGTAACAAATCAGCCACAGCCACTGTAACACTGTGACGGTCCAGCAGCAACGCACTGCAACTACCAAAATCTGCAAAGAAAAGGGCAGAGGTTAAATTCTGTTTCAGGCTGTGCCAGAACAGGTTGAAACAAAGAGAAATAGTTCTCACTCTTTTTGGTTTGGAAAACTGAGCAGTGAGGGAGATGCTGAAGAATATCAGTTCCTCCTATCATCAACCCATTTCTGCAGTAACCTTCACTCTTCCCTTTGGCAAGTACCTTTGTGCAAGTGTTTGCCATGAAAATCAAACCCCCATCCTCTTATTAAAAGAAATGTTTCAGTTCAGATCACTGAAGAATCGATTAAAAATCAGAAGTACAAAGTTTCCTGGAAAGCACCTGCACAGCAAATGAAAATCAAGCAGTAACTGACTTTGAGGAGCTCACTGCACCTCTCACCCTACACATTTATCTACAGCTATGCTACAAACCCATGACACTTAACTTTGCTGAGGCTGCTTCCAAGTAGTGCAGTTACACATAGGATCTACCATTTCTCTTCAGGTGAGCACCTATTTCTACCTATAGAAATGTATTTATTTATTTATTTAGGCACTCCATGGTTATGGAAGCAAACATTGAGCAAATGTAAATAAGCATGGCTTGGGAAACAGACAGACTCACTGTGAAACCCCCCACAGCAAATTAATCAGCCTAAAAGACTCTCACAGTTTGAAACTGGGCTTCCTAATCTATGATGGCTGCCACATTTAGCTTATGATGATATAAAATAAACATCACACCTTTAAACTTTTCCCAGGGCTGATAAATCAGCAAGGAGGGGATGACTCTCACGAGAGGACCGTGCCTGTGGTTAGCAGAGTCCCACAGATACACAAGAGATGCAATTATGCTGGAGTAGCCAATTCTAGAGCTCTGACATGGCTTATTGTTTGACTAGCAAACAAGGAACTTCTTCAACTTAATTGCAGCCTAGCTATTCTAATGCTGATCTTTTTCATCCCTCTTTTCCTTTAACTATGGCCTTCATAGAATTTTGTTTTATTTTAATTCTTTGGTTGTTGATGTGCCCATTTTTTGGATCTGTTTTGTACCTGCTACGAATATGCACAGCTTCTGAATAAGTGTAGTTGCTGGTAAGATTCACCCCCATCACAGCTCACTTGTTAGAAATTTGTGATTCAGAGTAAAGGAATTTGCAGCATTAATTTCAGCCATGCACTGTTAGAGGTTCTTAACTGTGGCAGTGCAATGCTTCTGAAATGTATGGAATTACTGACACTCCTGGTGCAATGTTTACCTTTGGATGCGTCAGATGATATTGTGCCTTGTACCATAGTGTATGTAAGTGTGATAAGGAATTTATAACTACAGGAGGCAGCACTAAATCTGCATCAGGAATTATCCTCATGATCTGTGTGTGAGGGGAGCTGGGCTCTGACAGGGGTGACAATCCGAGGAGCTGCAGGTGCTGACCACCACCTCAGCCACACACCAAGGACACAAACTTGTCCTGCCTGAAACCATTTCCATCCCCCTGCCAGGTAACCCCTCCATCACCCTCCACACAAGGAACAAATGATTCTCACTAATTAACAAACAGCCTTGGCACAGGGCCCGGGCCCCGACTGCTCCGGTACCGGCTGGAAGGAGCACGGCAGAGCAACTGCTTTGGCACTTCGGGACTTGAAAGGTCAAGTAATTACCAGCCCTTCAGAAGCATAAACTGCCTTTAAAGCCAGCAGAGCAAGCAAAAACTATTAGGAGATTCATCCAACATTTATCTTTTAACTTGTTATCTCTGATACACAAACTCATTCTTATACTGTTTGCATTGCAGTGCATAAAATATTAAAATTAAAAGGCTTAGGGACTTCTGAAGGGAAAAAAGAGAGCAAAACTATTTTAGATTCAGAAACATTTCATCAATATGTAGTGTATTTGCATACTGGAATCAGAGAGTCCTGATTATGCATGTTTATTGATTTTGGCTTTGTTTTGATTAATGATAAAACTATGATCCTTCTTGTAAGGTAGCAGGGCTTGAGGGAGCTCAGTGCAATACAAATGTTTTGTATTTTAAGAAATCCTATTTATGCAAATAAGAGCACATTCACATGCATTTTGCTCAAGCATGGTTGTAACAAAGCTCTCCAAACATTCTCTTTTATACTCTGGATAATTTGGGGAGGCATGTTTAATACAAAAATGCTGCATAACAATTACTTTTTTCTTCATTATGAATGGCTCCCATTATATCACCTTGGACAAAAGAACAAGCTTCAATTCCCACTGAGCCTAATTTATTATCACAGCCAAAGATATTGTTTTGTGTCAAAGTGAATGCAATATTTCTAGAAATGGACTGCAAAATTCCTGCTGGGGGAAGTTCAAGGGGACTAGGGAGAAGTGAGAAACAAAAAACAATCTGGAGCTGGCTGGAAAAGTTTTTGCATTTCTGGAAAAGTAATGTTGGTGTGTTTGCCTCCAGTCCAGAAAGGGGGAGAGAGGTTTCCACCAGACAAAGCAGCTGTAGATCCTCATTATCAGAGTGCAAGGAAAATGTGAGGACAGACTCCCAATGTGTCATGTCCTAAGGACATCAAGAGTGGTGACAGATTCTATTCCTGCCTTAGTTACCAGCATTTAGACCATCCACTGGGCAGTGGACTGAAATGATTCTGAATTTATCCAACCAGACATCTGCACATCAAGATAAATAAAATTATCAGTTGGCCTGTGTTCTGACACATGAATTATCTCACAAATCTCAGCAGGATCTTTGCCTGTATGACAGCTGCCATATTGGCCTCTGATATCTGCTTTGGCAGCAAGGTCAGAATCTGGAATCCGAACAGAAGAGCAACCTGAGAATAAGTGAGGGAGTGGAGGTGAGGAAAATCCTCCTCCTTAAGTTATAACTCCCAAACACTCTTTTATGACAACTTAGTAGTCCAAAGCTGTGTTGTAGAAGAAGGATATAGAACAAAAGTGTCCACACCTGCAAGCAAGGCTGACCCACCTGCTGAGGGACTCTCTGACAGCTTCTTTTTGAAGGACAGTGGGGTTTGCTTGCTTTCTGTGGGCTGTGGGGGCTGGGGACAACAGAACACTAATGGAACACCAATGGAACACCAACGGAACACCAACAGAACACCAACAGAACACCAACAGAACACCAAGAGAACACCACCCTTCCCGTCATCCTCTGCTAACTCTGAGTATTTGCTTCCACAGCAGTTCAGAGCTGCTCCATGCTGCAGAAAATCTGGTTTAATCCCTTCTCCAGGTGCCCCTGTGTATTTGGAGAGAGACCCAGTCAAGCTCAGAGGGAAGAGGAGGGGTCAGCTGCACAGCAAGGAAAGGTCAGGTTGCCTCACCACCATTCATGCAGCTGGACTGCATTTCTCTTGGAAATTTGGGCTCTTAATGTTAATGTTTAATAATAATGTTAATAACCCCTCTTCTACTTCAAGGACTTTGTTACATGAAATAGATGAAATGTTCACCCTGCTCTTGCAGCTCCAGCTGCTGGGAACTTCTCTCCAGTTTCAGAAGAAATGGCACTGCCCACGGAAAGCCTCTGCTGGCCAGTGCTGACGGAATGCAGCATTCCCAGGCTGCAGGGCTCCACAGGGATCCCCTCTGGAATTGCTCAGGTCAGGAAAAAGAGTCAGGACAGACTGGGGAGATCCCTGCTATTTCCTGAACACAGCCCTCCCTCGGCAGGGAGCTCAGGGCACAGGAACTGCTGCTTCCCTCCCAGGTGCTCTGCAAGAAGGGATCAGCCAAGCCATGAGGGCACACACACATTTCTGCCTCCAAAAAAACAAGTTTCATTTGTTTTCCAACTCACTTGAAAAGGCAAATATGGTTTGAAATTTCAAGTTTTGTAAGGAATTATTTAACCCAAAGGCTAAAGCTGTTTTATATTTAAGACTGAATTTAGCTTGAAGCATAAAGAAAACTCTAGCATAAATTAGCACATATTGAAAACTTGATGCTAGAGAAATAAAAAAGCTGGTTTAAATCCAAGTAGTAAACCAAAAAACCAATTTTGTGAATTTGCTGGATACTGTCAGTGATCTAATAAGTAATTGTAATCAGATTATAGGCTCTCTGAGACAAAATAAAATAAATAAGTATTGAAAAAGTTTTGAACTTTGTAAGCATCAAACCCCATGAGATATCTCTATTTATGCTGGAATCAAGTTGTTGCATTTCTCTGACACAATCTGAGAGCTCACTGGTATCAGTATAAATCTGATCATTCAACTCCCAACTGTAGCTCTTACACTGATGTAACACATATTAAAACCGAGCCGTTCAGCACATCTGCCCTCCTATGGAACCAAGCTGCATTGCAGGTCACAAAAGAGTCTGAAGATCAAATGTTAATTCTCATCTCAATGATAGCACATTTAATTCAGAATGAAAATTAACATGCCACATGCACTGCAAATCTTCATAGCAATGATGTAAAACTGAAAGTGTGGAGATTAACACCAGGAAGAAAGACAGGATTAGGCATTTTTGATGGAAAATATTGTGCTTCTGCATCAACAGTCTTCCCCTCCAGTCTTCTTTCTTTTTTAAGTCTTTAAACCTGGTGCTTAACCATGAAATATTCCACAATATGTTGGTCAGGCTGGGTTTTAATTTCAACTCAACTGAAGAAGCATAGTTTAAAAGAATCACTATATCCCAGGGGAATCAGGAAATTACACTTTATTTATTGGCTTTGCCTTTCCCATAAGTAGACAGAGCCATACAGCATCTGATTTCCCTGTGAGGGGAGACACAGCCTGAAAAAGAGCCCTGCCAATGAGCCACTGGGCCATTGATTAATTAAGCAATAAGATGACGAGGTTCACTTAGGGTCATTAAGGCATGCCTACAATGCCATTGGAGTGTCTGGTTAATACCATAGGGCCTGAGCCCACAACAGTTTACATCTGGGCACAGGACTTGACACTTGTGCTGCTCTGTTTGCATATTCACATTGCCACTTGTAGGTGTTGGAATGCACTGGGCAGTCTAAACACAACCTTCCTTTTGGGGGGTTAGAGAGGGACAGGAGACCTTCATTTTAAATCTGTTTTCATAGAATTGTTTGTTACAAAATCTGTCATTCCATAGACTATTGAAAAGGATCACAGACATACATACTCGTAGCTATTAGAGTAGTGCTCTGTGAGCACTATTTCTACAAATCCCACAGCAAGGAATTAAAAGAAAAGGAATTCAAATTCCTAAGATTCTCCTGATTTTCTGAACTGGTTCAGGCAACCTGGAAAACCACCACCCTCTACCTGGTCTGCCAGAGCTGCTGCATTTTGTTTGCAGCAGTTAATGACTGGCCTTGTGAGAAAGCACAGGGTTTTCTCTGGTTCAGGGGGCTGGGCACTCACCTGTGAGCAGGCATTCCTGAATTCCTGAGTTCCAATCCTCAGAGGTCTCCTCTGAGCACTTCTTTCGTTCTGTTTGAATTAAACTTACCTGTTTCAAACTACATTTTTTTCTGTACATCACATTTCAAAAATGACAATTTGAAATACTTCACTTTCAGGTGAATATACTGAAGAATAACAAGCTTGACCAGACAAGAGGTAACATGATCTTCATAAAAGCAGCTGAACAAATCATAAATTGGGTTTTACTGGTTCACTCACACCCACTATGGCTAAACACCCAATTTGAGGTCAGTTATGATTGTTTCCCTGTTGAATGGACTTCCCTTTAAATAGATATTCCACAGACAATGTTTTAACAGCTAGTTATTTTATTACTTTGTTGGGAAAGCAGGAATAAACCAAGAAATTTGGGATGAGGCAGCTCTGTACAGTTCTTTCCCATTCCAGAGTGGAATGGGTCTCTGTCCTTGCCATCTACTGCTCTTTAAATAAGATTGCAGCAGCAGAAGAGTCTTAAGGAAAAAAAAAATTATTATTATTATTATTATTATTATTATTATTATTATTATTATTATTATTATTATTATTATTATTATTATTATTATTAATGATTATAATAATAAAATAAATAAAGTTTGTCTACTGTGGCTTGAAGATAGAGATGGCTAAGAAGTTTCTACTTAATTTCAGAAATTTCTTTTCTTGCCAACCAGTGTGGCCAGTGTATCAACATAAACACTTCCATTAGATACAGGCCTGTCTGTCCTCTTGGTTCAACATCAGCACCACCACAGTTATACCAGTATTTCCCTCAGTTAGGGAACTATTACACCTGTAAAAGAGTATTTAAAGAAGCTTAATATCATCCAGACATGAACTATATCACTGTAAATAAATGGGCTTCAACTTTGGGTTTAGTCAGAGCTGGGACAGAATTGTCACTGTGTAACTGTGCAGCACAGGGAAGGAAACGGACTCACCTCCAGTGCCACATCCACACCAAGTTTCTTCACTCTGACCTTGAGAGTACAAGCTAAGGAACAACATTTCAGCTACATGGAGTGATTAGATTATGAACACAGTGATTAGATTAACAGCAGATGACTTGGAAGTCAAACTGCTGCATCCCCACTGAATTACCAGCTCCAGCAGCAGCAGAAGTCCCCCTTCTAGGGCTCCCCACAGCCCCAGCTTTAAGGACTTCTCTAAGTCTTTAGACACCAAGTAAACAAAAGACAAAATTTCCATTTTGCCTCCTACTGTACCAAAGCCAGTGTGCTCTCATAGAACACCAGGGTCATCTCAACTGTAACAGCATTTCATTGGTCACAACACCTCACAAATGACACAGCTACAAAAGGTGACGTCCAGCTTACCAGGGGCATCACGGGCTGAGCAACAGCAGCTTTGAGGGAGTCCATGTCCTCTCATCTTATTAGCAAGTAGGATAGAAAGAAGCCAAAGAAAACCAAGTTTAAAGCAGTGAACATAACACTGCAGACACAGACACAAGCACAGCTTGTCACCCAGCACAGCTCCAGCAGCCACCTGAGAACCAAGGGGCTCCAGCTGGGCATGGAAACTTCAGTGGCAAAGTTGAAACTCTTCAGCTCAGTGCTTCTAATCATGGGATCACAGAATATCCTGAGTGAGAAGGTCCCACAGGGATCATCAGTCCAGCCCCTGGCCCTGCACAGATACCCCAACAATCCCACCCCGTGCCTGAGAGCGTTGTCCAAACCCTCCTGGAGCCCCCCTGGGGCTGTGCCCATTCTCTGGGGAGCCTGTTCAGCCCTCTGGTTTAACGTTTTAAAATTGATTTCGTTTCAGTTCTGTGAATTCAAGTAACACACTAAAAACATTTTTAAATTAACACAAAACATATTTCCTAAAAATGCTGCATAGGCAGTCCCTACATTGATGCAGGCCCAGGAAAAAAACCAGAGGGTACAAATACTCCTTGGAAAGCATTAGAGGATGAAGGCTGTTGTTTCTGTAAAGAGGGTGTTTGGGTTTGATTTTTTAAAATATAACAATGCACAAAATAAGTCCATCCTTATCAGCAGCACTTAGAACAGTATTTGGCTGATTTAACCCATAGTATGATCATTCTGCTGAGCCTACCTACACCCATCTGACCCCAAAGAACTCCCAGCCAAGAGCACTTTCCTGCATTGACCTGAAAATTTCAGGGGAGTTACCAGCCTTATTTCAATTCCTTCCATTCCCAAAGAAACAAACAAAAGGAAATGTATGTTCAAAAATGTTTTAACTCAACAGGACCTTCCTCACAGAGACATTATCTTCACAAGAGTAAACATGATGTTTTCTATCCAAAGTACACAAATTTATCTGAGGAATTCATTATCCATTTCCAAATTCACTGTATTGTGTCTCCTGTTATTTACCCAAGAAACGCTGTCAGAGCATGAGATGTGTGGGAATCACCTGTTTTATTCAACCCACCACAGTTTATTTCAGTTTATAAGTGTTTCATGATCTCTTCAGTTTCTCCTCTGCAATCTTGATTACAATATAGCTGAAAATATATATTAATCCACAGGTACTTTTTTTTCTTTTTTTCAAAGCTACATTTTAACCAAAAATGGGAAGAAAAAAAAAAAAGAAAAGAAATAAATAGGGGGAAGAAAGAAATCTGGAGTGTTTCTATTGGTGTCTTAAGGCATAACAAACTCCAGCAATTTATTTCACCACATCCAGTTGTAATGCTAAACCACAGATAAACATTACTAATGGAACAAGAATGTGTTCCTTCCTTCTGATGGAGGTCCAGAATTGCCCTTTGGAGTTTGCCAAACAGCATGGGGCACTTCATTCACCATGTGATTGGCACACACTTCAGTTCTGAATCAGTCTGGGGATGAAACTGTTGGCTAAAGCTCTGGAAATTCTGACTCTGGAGCTGTCAGGCAGGCTGTCTTTACTTTGAGAAAATGCAATTCTTTTTAATAGCACTATGTTACTTGGCTTTTTATTTGGTTTTACATTGTTCATTGATGTTTTGGATTTTGATGTATTGTGTAGCACCCCAAGAACTCTAACAGGGGGGACTCCATTAAAAAATTATTTTATTATTTCAACATGTGCTAATAAACATGCTGCATGTTTGGGGAATCTAATCCCATCTATTTGGATGGCACACAAAAAGGCCTTCAGCCACTGCATGCTGATAGCAAAAAAATGCATCTGTTCACTGAAAGGCAGAAATGTCATTTCTTAACTGAGCTCATGTTCAAGGCAGCTCTTACAATGCAGGGAATTCTAAGGGTCAAGGGTTTATTTTTCCATTTATCTTGTAAAAAAGGAAATTATCTCATAAACTTATGATTGGTTTTTTTTTTTTAGTCAACATTATTTTGCATAGCAACAAGCTTATTTGTAGGATATTTTAGGACACGTAACTTAGCTTATTATTTTATTGATATTAATGGAAATGATCCAGAAGAGGAAAACACATCATCTGGAGGTCTGACTCTAGGTGTGACTCAACTGCCTGCCACATCCTAACATCACTGAATATTCAGGGGGCAGAGTGCTTGGAGGATTGGGTTTGAATTCTCTTCCTTGGGGACATGTAACTATAAAATCATGAGTTCTTTAAGATCCAGTCCACCCCAAACTCAAACCTCCACACAGCCTTTCACTTCAGCTTGTTTTTTTCCCCCTTACAGCCATGAATCAAATTTTTGAGTGCACAAATGTTGTTCACAATACTCTTTTTTCACTTCTACAACTGCTGTGCTATAACCAAAGAGGACACTTATTTTGCACAGCAATCTAATGCACAGCTTCTTTTTTATCTACTTTCTCTAATGGCTGGTCACCTGCCTTCTCAGCCATGAAATCTTTTCGAAATGTTTCTCTCTTGCCTGAACACACAGGGGTTTGGCTCCCTGCTGTGGTAATCCCTCAAGGATCCAGGTCCATTATGCTCCTGTGTCAGTACAGGTGCTGTCAGCTGCCTGAGGTACAGCCCTGCCACTGATTCAGAAGCTGAAGGAGCTTTTGTATCAAGATGAGGGTCAACCAGTATCAGGTGACACAAGCACAATCCCTATCTGTGTTCTCCTAGCAGACGTGTGTCTAAAAATATGCACAATCTTGTTTTTCCTTACAATGCTCCTCTTCTTTAAAGATTTTCTAGAAATGTATGTTTTCAGAGTAATGTAAGATAATGAATTCTCAACCACACTGCCGTGTGCACTTTGCAAATGTTTATTCCTCCACCGTTGTTTTAGGTAGTTATCAGCTCACATTTGCTCGGTGGGTGTTCCAGAGGTGTTCTGCTGATTAAGATGTCTTGGATGGCTTCAGGGCTTTCTCCTCCTCAGCAGCTGGTTCGCTGGCGCTTTCTTTGTGGTCGCTGCAGCTCTGGGTGTGGTGTTTGGGGTAGCGCCTGTGAGACGGCTCCTCGTTTCCAGGGCCCTGACCCGACACAAACGTGCTCTGGTAGACGGTGACGAAGCCTTCGGTGCTGCTCCGGCCTGGCGCACGAGCCCACTCGAAGAAGTTATGGGAGTTCTGTCTCTGCTTCTCTGGATCCAACTTCCTCACACCCATGCCCTACGGGAAAAAAAAAGGAAGCTAAACTTCATGCAACCATATGACTTCCAGTCACAGCTTCACAGATGAATCTTGTAACAGTCACTACCCCACTGGGAAGTGAACGAAGCTGTTACCACAGTGATTGCAAGAACTCACGGTCGACCTTTAGCAAGTTAAAAATAATATTGTCAGACTCGCCTGTATGAACATTTTTGGTTGCATATATAATGGGAAATCTGCTGACCTTCCACCTCTCAGAGCTAATAAACCACTTTTACTTTGCATTTCTGTAGCACACCAGCTACTCAAGGCTATTTAGCTACACTCGGCTAAATTAATCTTCAGAGGCACCCAAAGAAATAGGTTAATAATTCTAGGTGTGGACTGCAATAAAGAAACTGAGACAGACCATGAAATCTGAATCTTCAGTGCTATCCCTTGTGTGTCCAAACACAGAGAGACAGCCTGATTTTTACACTCCACAGCTTGCAGGAAATTTAGCTGGAATTATGGTTGATCAGTATCTCTAAAACAATGAGACACTGCCCAAAGTGCACAGAAATGGAGGTTACTCAGTGAATAATGAATTCCAAAAAGTCTAGGCCTGACAGAGCCCAAAATCAGACAAACTCCCTGTATCACAATTCACTGCTTCCTCCTTTACTCATTCTCCTGTGAACTGCACTATTTCTTTTGCTGCCTGGAATAATACCAACAATCTAAGGGGAATGGAAGGACATGATACTGTTGCCCACAGAGAAAAGCCCAAAAAATTTTTAATTCTAGTCAAAGTTGTGGCTTCTGCAGCATACATTTAAACAGGTGTACTGTAAAGAATTCAAAGAATGCATTCTTGAGATATATTGTGGGTATGCTAAGGATTTTGCTTAAATTTATGATAAAGATGAGTCTGAACAAAATATTTGGGACTGCAAATTAGAAGTTGCTGAGATGTCTACAAAAATTCCTTGCAAGGCAAATCACTTAGAGCAGACTAATAGGACATTTAACTGGGTACAAAACCAAAACAGGAATATTAGAGAATATTAGAAAATGTCAGAGACCCAAATCATGGCTTTTTGCTTCCCTTTGAATCACACCATTCACAATGACTGTATGTGCTGCTGCACAGAGATGTTCCAGCCCTCTACTAATAAAAAGTGTACTTTTTTTTGCTATTTACATTTTTCTCTTCTCACTGTTTTAGCATCTATTTTCTCTCTCTCTCTCCCTTTTTTTTTTTTTTTTTTAGCATCTATTTTCTCTTTTTTTTGTTTTTTGCAGGGGACAGAAAAGATGCTGTGTTTAATCTCTGGCAGACCAATAGATCTGAAGTTCTTGATTTGTCTCAGTGCTGGATACTTACCAGGTCAAAATACTCTACTGCATTGCATATGTCATGTCTGTTGTCATGAGAAGAGAATGGAAAATTGTTGTTTCCTGCTTTCTGCAAAAAAAGAAATTATAGAAAAAAAAAATTTTTAAGTTCTGTTGAGTCTATTAGTCTTTGTTCTTATATTGTGAGATTACAGCTGTCTTTGTTCTTGCACAGAAGTCATATTCCTATGTTAAATATTCACCTGCACATGATTTTATAGGGGTAATGTGGACTTTAAATTTTTTTAATAAAACAACCAGGAGGATTTGCTGAATATATACATGATTAATATAAAAGTGCAAATTTTCAAATAAGAAATGATACATAATGTCTGTAAAGCAGCAAAATTCTAGATATATGTCAGGATTGCCTTGCTTGATTTAGTAGTAGGCCTAGAGCTAATTAAAATAAACTACAAAAGGGACCTCAAAACTGAATTAGCCTGTGATTTATGAACTGAATGTCATGGACACTGCTTGTTGCAGGGGAAGCTGAAGAGGTATTAATTGCTTAACTAATTTATAATCTCATTCTTTAACATGATGCTCATCCACTCTCTAAATGAAACCAGAATTTCAGAAGAAAAAAAGACAACTGCAAAAAGAGCTATTTTAGAAATACTGAACATATCTGACTTTTTACATGTTATCAGTGCAATATCCCAACTGTGATATTCCACTCCAAACAGAAGAGCAAGTTTTACTGTAACACAGTCTAAAAGAAGTGTTTCAAGAGTAGGGGAACCTGAATGAGCTTTAAAGAACATTGTGACTGGAGGCCTGATCCAGCAAGAAGATTCACCAGACACAAAATGTGCCTGCACAGGGTCAGCGCCATGGTTAGATCTCAGAATAATTGGTTTAAAAGGCAGATTCTCTTCCTTTTTTTTTAGGTACATTTACCAGCTGATAAAACCTACCCTTTTCAGGCAGTGGCTAGGGCCAGATGTTCCACAGAAAGGTAGATGCAACATGAACACAGTGTGTACTCATGTTACAGTATAATCTTCTTTTCATAGTCCCAAGCTTCCCTTTTAAATATTCCCTCCAAGCCCTTCATTTCTGCCCTTCACTATAGCAAAACCAGTGACATGAACCCACTGTAATTGCTGTGCTTATAGAAAATGAAAATAGAAAATGTTCTGTGCCCAAAGCAGGTGGGTAAAGCAAATCTCAGTGTGATGATAAAATAAGGACATGAAAAGGTGCTTACAACACTGCAACATATTAAATACTTGTGATTTTAAAAAGTACTGTATTTCCCTTCATCACAAAATTTTACACAAATCCCATTTTTAATCAAGCCTTAAAAATGTTTGAAATGAGGAGCTTCTAACTTTTTAATGATCAAAAAGAACACTCCTTTGTGTGAATATACTGAATTTCCAACATTCATTGCCAAACAGCTGATCAAATTTCCATTAAACCTTCTTGCATGGCTATACACACAGGCTGTGGGCTGAGATTGATCATAATGTATTCGGTGTCTCAATAATAAAAGAGAAAATCAGCAGTAATACAGCAGGACTCGGAGCAACTAAAATTATGAGTGAGTAACAGGGAAATATGTTTCTTCCGCAGCGCAGGCAGCAATCACTCCATCCCCTGAGGCACAAAGTCTGCCAGCCCGCTGTGACTGCTCCGCTAACGACCCCGAGTGCTGCTCTTACTCACAACTTAGCGAGTGACAGCTTGCAAAAGAGCTCCGAAAATCGGCTGTGCTGCACAGGAACTCACCTGCACCCGAGCTTTGTATTGCAGCGGCATTCTGTGTTCCTGGCCCACAGCGGCTACAGAGTTCAGGACATGCTTTAGTGAAGCGCTTGTTACTGATTCCAGCTCGCCCAGCTCCAGTCCATCGTGAGTGAACTAGAAAATAATGAAGATTATGAGCCTTTAAAATAAAAGCCAACTGAAAAATACAAAACAAAACAAAACCAACAAAACCCAAATAACAAATAAAACTGATCAGAAACGTGGGCCAAATGGTATTTTCCCGTTTATTTTTTATTACTTGGATTGCAGCAGCACCTAGTGGCGCCTCCCACACACACAACACAGACCATAAAGACGTTCAAACGTAGATTAACAACCAGACAAGAATGTCCAGGAACTTCTGGAAAACTATTTGCACAGCCATAACCACTAAGGAAAACAACGACCTTCTAACCCCCCTCCTCCCAGTGTACTCCTACTGTAGTACAAGTTTGAAAGAACTTTAAACTTTTGGGAACAGCTCAACCCAGCATCAGGCCAAAGGTTCAGAGAGTGAGGAGCAGCCTGTGCCAGCAATGTCACAGTGCCCAAGGATGCCAAGATGTCCCAGCCCAGCGTTTCTGATGGGATCACGGTGTTCTCCTGGAGTCGAGAACTGAGGCAAACCTTGGCTGGAGCTCTCCAGAAGAGACGGAAAATCAACCAGGGCTAACTATCAAATAAGAGACCTTCAGCATCGCTGGAAAACTGGGGCGGGGCGGGGAAATCCAGCCAAGGTTAGTTAACAAGAAATGTTGCACACTGAATACGTAGGACACTTTCCTCGTAAACCTCAGAAATGGGAAAACTCATTCTCGACTAAAGGACAAAGTCACGCCTAGCATGGTGCTTCTTCGAGAGTTTAAGGATCGAGAAGCCCTGTGGGGGACACGGGGGTTCCTGCTCGGCCCTTACCCAGTCGCTACTGTGCCCCCCGCTGTGCTCTGACCCGTCCTTAGCCATGGCTCGATGTCACTGCCACTCCGGTCACTGTGCCGGCGCCACCGCGGTTCCCTGGAGACCTGCTCGGGGAGCGGCCGGGCTGTGGAACCTCCTCCCCTGTGACCTCAGAGCCCCCCTGGCGTTTCAGCGAGATCCACACAACCCGGAGCAGCGCTGCTCCTACTCGTGTGCTGCAGGGGAGAGGGAAATAACAGCTCCTCCGAGGATTGAATGTTGAAAACAAATCAGTTCTGCACAATCGCTTCAGTGACACTTTACAGCCTGAATAGGAATGGGTGGGGAAAGGAGAGATGGTTTTGAGGAAAACCCAAAGGAAGTTAGAGAAAGAATTTTTAAGATGCAACTTCCTCCTCTTTTGAAAATGGCTTTCCACATACACATATCTTAATTGAACACACGCCCGATATTTACAGAAAACCTGGCTGCGTGCTAAGGATTTTTTTGCTTTTGAGTTTGCTTGGAAACATCCCAACTATTTAACTGCAGCACACTTGGCCACTGTAGCACAAACCAAGACTTTGCCTCCTTGGCCTTGACAGACTGTAAAGAAGATGACACTTGTGCCCTTTTTGTCTTCAAACACACAGAGATTAGGTTAGGTTGGATATTAGGAAGGAATTGTTCCCTGGGAGGGTAAGGAGGTCCTGGCACAGGGTGCTCAGAGAAGCTGCAGCCCATGGCTGGGGTAGAACTGGATGATCTTTAAGTTCCCTTCCAGCCCAAAACATTCTGTGAATCCTTGATCTATGTCTATATATATATATATATATATATATATATATATATAAGATATATGTAGCTATTGATACAGATATAGATGTAATTTAAGAGGCAATCAGCATTTGAACTCCCTGACCAGTCATGTACTGCCCCTTGCGGTTTAGAGAATGAGGAATACCATCTACACGGAAAATAATAAATATTAAAAATCCCATGGGCACTATTTAGGAATTGCTTACTGAAGCCATCAGACCTTAGCTTTTGTTGAACTCAGTGTACAGACAGCAGGACACTGCAATAATTTTCAATCCTCTCCTATGCTGAGGTACCCCATCACCAAGTTTTTGCTTGTTTCATTAAGGTCCCAGTTATGCAGGAAAGTCAAACAAGCTTGGAGAGAAGGAGGCTCGGGGGGAACCTTCTGGCTCAGCTGTGAATGGCCTCAAACTGTGCCAGGGGAGATCTAGATTGGAGATTCGGGAAAAATTTATTCATGGAAAGGGTGGCCAAGGATTGGAAAGGGCTGCCAAGGGAGGTGTTTAAGGAACGACTGGACGCGACAATCCGTGCTTCGGTGGAATTAACAAGGTAGGGATCGCTCGCAGATTAGCCATGTATGTTTCCGACCTTAAAGCCTTTCTGACCCCGCTGGGAGCGCCACACCCGCCCCTCACGGAGCCGCCGCCGCCTCCCGCCCCTCACGGCGCCTCCCTCAGGGCCCGCCCTTCCCGCGCCTTCTCGAAAAGTCTCGCGAGAGGCGGCGGTTCCCGGTCGGACGCCCCCGGGAAGCGGCTTCGCTCCCGCCGCCCTTTCCCGGCTCCATTCCCTCTCCATTCCCGGCTCTATTCCCGGACCATTCCCGCTCCATTCCCGGACCATGGAGGAGCCCTGCGGCGCTGGCGCCGCTGCCCCGCTGAGGGGAGACGCCGAGGAGCCCAAGCAGGTGAGCGGCGCTGAGGGGGGGCCGTGCTGGGTGAGGTAGAGGGGCTGAGGGGGGTCGAGCGATTCCTACAGACACATCCCCTAGTGGTGTTGTAATTGAAGCGGTGTTTTTGATCCTCTTTCCAGTTTGTCGGGGCCGGAGTGCTGTAGGGAACACGCTAATTATGATTAAGCGTTAATTGCGAGCAGTGTTGCTGTTGTTATGCCTAAGTGCATTGTATTTACGTAAGTGGTGTCCTGTGGAGCTGTTTTTCCCGCGACATGTGTTAGTTCAAAGCTCCTCTTCCAAGGGTGACAGTTGCGTGTTTGAAAAGAAATAGGCGAGCACGAATCTTATTTAATTTATTATTATTTAATAATAATAAGGTTTAGCCTGTTTAGCTTTAATGTTGGTGTTAGGGAACACTTGGTGTTAATAACCACCTACTTTTACAAACTTCAGTGGGAGGAGTTGTGTTCGTTTTGGCCTTTCTGACTGACTGTGCGTTGTGTGGGCAGCTGACCTTAGTGGCACTTCATTCTTATGCCTCAGTGTGCCCAGGTGGGCAAGAAGGCCACTGTCATCTGCTTGGATCGGCCACAGGACCAGGACAAGGGTTGTCCCGCTGTGCTGGGCACTGGTGAGGTCCAGCCTCGCATTCTGGGCTTGGTTCTGGGGCTGTTGTGTCAGGAAAGACTTTGAGGGGCTGGAGTATGTGCAAGGAAGGGAATGGAGCTGGGGAAGGGTCTGGAGCCCCAGGAGCAGCTGAGGGAGCTGGGAAGGGTCTGGAGCCCCAGGAGCAGCTGAGGGAGCTGGGAAGGGGCTCAGCCTGGAGAAAGGAGGCTCAGGAGGGACCCTGTGGCTCTGCACAGCTCCTGCCAGGAGAGGACAGCCAGGGGGCTGTCCCTGGGCTCTGCTCCAGGGAACAGGGACAGGAGAGGGAATGGCCTCACGCTGGGCCAGGGGAGGCTCAGGGTGGACGCCAGGAAGAATTCCTTCATGGAAGGGGTTGTCAAGTGTTGGAACAGGCTGTTTGGGGCAGGGGTGGAGTCCTCATCCCTGGAGGTGTCCAAAGAAAGACTGGATGTGTTGCTCAGTCCTCTGGTCTGGGTGACAGTGTGGTGGTCCATCACAGATTGGACTTGATAATCTTGGCGGTCTTTTCTAAATGATTCTGTGATAATTTCTAAAGTGAAGCTTATGCTTGACATGAATTGGAATTGGGATAACTGGAAAACTGTATGTGCTGGGGAAAGGTAAGTGACTATAGGACTGGATTTTGCTCACTTAGCCTTAAAAATAACTTAGCACAGAGCAAACCTGATGGTTTTAATTGCCAGCACCTAAGCAGAAGGCTAATTTCTCTCTGGAAACTAGGGCTCGGTGCTGTTCCTCGGAGGCAATGAGGTGAAGAGCTGTGCTGTGGTGAAATACTCCTCAGCCCCTCCTCAGGCAGCCTTTGCCCGTCTGCAGGAGAAAACAGACCTGAAGCTGCCTCCTGCCAACTGGTTACGGGAAAGTGCCAAGCTGGGACCAGCAGGGACAACCATTCTGGGCAACAGCAAAAAAAGTAAACCCTTCTCAAGGTAAATACAGCAGCCCCTATTTTTTTTCCCAGGCCTTTAAGAACAATTCCGATTGTGAAATTGGATCCTTTGTCATTTAAAGTAGAAAGAACAAGTTCTACCATAGCAACTCCATATTGCTTTGTCTTAACCATTCTCCCTCTACTTTTTCATCTTGAGTTGTTGCCTTTATGGTCTGATCTTGTCTCATTAGTAAATGATTGATGATGTTGATTATTTACATAAGATACAGAGATGGTTTTGTTTATTTGTTCATGTGCATGTTGACACCTTGCCTCAGACAGTCACACTGACTTTTTGTTCTTCCTTGGCTGGCCCAGATCAAACTGGACTGCTTCAGACTTTGATAACAGGTGAAATTGAACATGTGGTTGGTTCCCCTTGGAAACCAGTTTATAGCTCTTCTGCATCTTTAGAAACTGGACCTGACTAATGGCAAATGAAATTTCCTATTTATATCAGGATTTCATATTTCTGTCACACTATAGGTGAAATGAGGGGCACACCCAAGAAGCAGTGTTGCTTTTCAGTGTGATGTTTGCTGAATTGTTGAATGAGTTCAGAGTGTTCATAAACAGGAGGCTCTCATCCTGTGCTGAACAAGCAAATTCACACCAAGTCAGCCAGTCAGTGAAATTTAACAGTTTGTTCAAGGTCTGTGTTTATATCCTCATAATCTCTTTTAGGAGCTGTACTTTTCAGAGCAGAGTAATATATTTTTCAGGGCTTTATGAATGTTTCATGTTTATTTTAGATACTCTGATTGTCAGAGGCTGGCAGTTCAGTCTCTTTCTCTAGTGTCAGTATTAAAAAGCTGATAATGAAAGTATAACTTGCACATCATGTATGTTTGGGATTTTAGTAGTATCTGGATTTGTTTTAAAGAATGATCTGTACATTGAAATATTCCAGCTTAAGTAGCTTGTAATTTCCTTAATGAGGGTGGAGGAAGAGACAATGTGTCTGTTACAACATGTAGGGCAGTTCTGGAAAATGTGAATAAGAGGTAAAATTCAATTACAGCTACTAAAGTTAAAGTCTTTAATATGCTTAATGCTTTAAAGAGAAGCTCATTGAAGAACTCGTCTTATTTTCAGTGTTAGAAAGAATCTTTCGTTTTCTCTGATTTTTCTTGATTTCCACAAAACTTTAAATGTTATAGAATGTCCTGGAATTAGATCTAAGCATTTTCAAAGATACATATGCAAAACTTGCAGAATATGAAGATGAAATTACTTTGTTAATTTTAGGTTTAGCTGGGCAATTTTTTTTTTAATTTTATGAAGCCATTCAGATATTTAATAGATATAAAAGCAAGGTCTGTAATGTCACACTGGAACAGTCTTAACTTGTAATGGTTTTTTTAATAGCTTTGGGATGGCCTATGACTTCATTGACTCAGTTGGAAATGATGTGGATGTTGTATCTGATTCAGAGGTAAGGACACATCTTAAAATCTCTCATTCAAATTCTTACATTGCATAAACTTTTATTTTAAGATACTGTGATGGCTTCTGGCATCTTTGTGTCCTTTGGGGAAAAGGGAAGATCCCTTAATGAATCACAGATCACCAAGTAAGGGAATTGTGATCACTGAATAAGAAATGTAGAGAGAAAAATCATATTTCCTCTGGAGTTCTACAGATAATCTGCAGCTAAGGTGTGCAGTTTAGTGAATGCAGCACATCAGTCTTGCAAGGTAATTGTCTATTTGAAATCAGTTATTTTGATGCAAACTGTTACTCTCAAGATGATTTTTTTTTCTGTTCTTATCTAGAAGAGAGAACTCCCCTCCAACCTCTCCTTTCCTTTATTTTTTGTCAGCTCTTTTGGTGCTGGTAATATCTGTAGAATTCAGATGAGGCTGCTCAGAAGAGGAAACATGCTCATGTTAATATTTGTCAGATTTGTATTCAGATTTAGATCTCTGTCTGGATTGCTTTGGACACCTGGCAAAGAATTGGTATTCATGTTGTGAAAATAAAAGTTTACAATCCAAATCATCCACTTGGATATTTTTGTCATTTTTGTTGGTACCTGGTCCTGATGATCCAATCATAGAATGTTTAAGCCATGTGTGTTTTTCCTCCTGATGATTTGGTCTCTTTATCACTGTCATTTGTGTTCTCTGCCCTCAGCAAATGCATTTTCTTGTGGGATGGTTTTCAAATCCCTGGCACTGTCAGGTTTTATTTGACCACCTGGGCTGGGGTAGCATTAATTTTCTTCCTAGTAGCTGGTAAGAGACTGCTTTGGGATTGTCCAGAGCACAGGTTGATAATACAGAGTTGTGTTTGCTGTTGCTGAGCAAGGCTTACACAGAGCCAAGACTTCTCCTGCTTCTCATCCAGCCCTGCTGGCAGGGGGGTGGGAGTGCATGGAAAACTGGGAAGGGACACAGCTGGGACAGGGGACCCTGACTGACCAGAGGGTGCTGGGGGGAAGAAGAAGGAAGAGGGGATGTTTGGAGTGGTGGACTTTAGGCTTGGAGTCTCCCCAAGTCACTGTTACACATGATGGAGCCTTAATTGCCTGACAGTTGCCTTCTCATGCAGCATAATTATATTAAATACTCTCTCTTTTCACTTTCCTTTTGCAAGAACATTAAAAAACTCCTGAAGATCCCTTACAGCAAGTCCCACGTGAGCATGGCAGTGCACAGAATTGGGAGGACACTCCTGCTGGATGAGTTGGACATCCAGGAACTCTTCATGAGATCGTCTCAGGTGAACCACTTGGTTCTTGATAACTGTGGGCAAAATGCATTATTTCAGGAATAGAGCAGCAAGGAAATGTCTGGAAATCCCTAAAAATCATATGTGGGTGTCAAGGGTGTTCTGTTCTGCAGCAGTTTATCCACAGACTACACTGATGTCCTGTGTTTATGGCGTTGTAAGGTTAATATTCTGTGTCTCACTTCTGTGTAATTACTTCAGTGTTGCTGTAGTATTTGATTGATTTTATGAGCAATATGTTTTCCTTACTATGTAGCCTCTTAGATATCTGATTTTATAATTAACTCAGATTATCAGTAAGAACATAACTTTCCTAGAAGCTGTATTTTCAATAAATGACCAATTCAGGACGTCAGCTCTGATGTTATTTTCTTGGTTTTTTCTTATGGAGGAGTATTTGTAAGTTTTTAAGGCACTTGGTTTACTTTGCAGATGGTTCTTGACATTATTTTCATATTTCTTCTGTTGCCTAGACAGGGGACTGGACATGGCTGAAAGAGTTTTATCAAAGGCTGATTGATCAGAAATGGCAAAGAAAAAAGAAGAGTAAAGAACATTGGTACCAGAAGGCAATACTTTCTAAGTTTTTGTATTACAGGTAACCTTTTGTCTGCATGAAACTTGAATTCTGCACCACTTCTGCTTGGTTTTTGGTCTTGGAGTAAATGTTAAAATTCCATTATGGTCTCATTTTTTTTTTATTGCCTTTTCCTTAAACAGAGGGAACTGAGAGGTGAGGTCAGGAAATAGCATGAGATGTTTTCACAGAAATGAAGTATTTTACTTTAAAGTTGAAATACTAAAGAATAAAATAAAGAGCATGACTTAATTAACTGCATACCAGCCAAGTCATTTGTTGGCAAGGGTGCATCAAACAACAACTCTAAAAAGGGATATGTTTGCATCTTGTCAGCTGAACTTGTAAATGTTTCCTTGTCAGCATTAATGGAGATGGAGCTGCTCAGCCTGTTCCTTCCACTTCCAAGCAGCACCAGGAGGGTCCTGTTGCAGGTGAGAGTGATGAAGCAGGAAGGGCTTCCTGGCCAGCTCCTTTTGAAATGCCTTCCTCGCTCTCTGAAGATCCAGGTGCCTCTAACCAGGTTGGTGTGAAGAATGTTTTACCTGGCACCACGGTGTTTGTAGAGCCACAGATGGGGAAAGGTTCTCAGAAGTGCTGCTGCAGCTCCCTTTGCTGAAAGAGCTGAGCTAAGGCATGAGGAGAACTTGGCAGGAGGTGCAGTTCCAGATTTGCCAGTGATTCAGAGCTCCAAAATTCAGATACTTGTTCTGTCACTGTAATGCTAAATTGCTATTTATCCCAGCATCTTTGAGAAACAAAGCCTTTGGTTAAGAGGATTCATCAGCTTTTACCTAAAAGTAGGAAAATGCTGATAATCAGATGTGTTTTGAAGCTTAAAGTTCTGGCCTTTCTTTTTAATTCTGCCATTAAAATCCATCTTCTGGTGGCCCTGAATTCGTTAGGGGAAGAGGAAAATGAAAACTTCTGAAATAGGAAAACAGTTAAGCAGTACTTAAAAATACTTGCCATGAGATTACACAAGTGAAAGGAGAGATGTTTACAGCAATTATGCAACAAGCTATGATTAGTATCAGGCCCTAATTCAGGGTTTCTATTCTGGCTAAACTTATTTATGAAAACTGTTCATTCCTGTGGCTTTTGTGAGTAATATAAAACAGAATGGATTAAATTTTGAGAGGTTGAAAGGTCTGCTGTCTTCAGTCTGCATTAATATAATAATGATGCTACAGTTGTGCTTGCATAATGTTACCAACTGATATGCCAAATGTAGGGAGTTTCTAACCTACATTGGCCATAAAATTGTAACTGCGTGTGTTGTGTGAAGTGTAGAAATGCTTCAGTGCTTGAAAGCTTTTAGAAAAAGGACTCTTTCTCTCTTCCACCCTCTTGAGGAACCATTGCCCCATTCAGCAGACTGTTTATCATAAAGAAGCTGTTGTGCATTTGCACAGTGCCATTTCTTTAGTTCACAAATAAACCAGCAGGATAGAGGTTTTGCTTCTGGACTCTGATAATGTGGTGTTGACCCTGGGTTAATAAAGAGCTCTTATTAACTACTTCCTGGTTTCTTCCCGGAGCCTCTGAGACTATTACAAAATACAACATTTTGGCACTAACTGTAGAAAAGAAGCATTCTAGTCACTGCCTAGAGGCCTTTTCCAATTTTATGCAGATTTATTTAAAGATGTTGGAGGTAAAGGCTTTTCCCTTATGTGCTTTTGTTGTTCATATTTTTTGAAATGGCTGACTTGACCTCAGCAGCAGAATCACTCCTTATCCTTGTGCTCTCCACAGGGAAATGTGCCTCTTGAACCCTCATATCTAGTGGGGCACGTGGCCTCAGCCCCCAGAGAACAAAACCTGTCTCCTTTGTTCAATGACGGGGAGAGCAGTCAGGTATGCTTTATGTGAGAGCTGAACCCCCAGGTTAAGCCAGCACCTCCAAGCCAGGCCTAAACTGGAGCCAAGGCCAAACTTCAGTCCCTGTAGCAGTAGCTTTTGTGGCATCTGCAATTTTAAGTTCCCTTGAACGCGCCGGGTTTGTCACGTGCTGGTTTTTATTTGCTGCTTTGGCTTCCTGCATTCTCATAATTCCACAGAATGTCATGGAGAACAAGTGGTATGCCACTGATTTACTGGTCAGTTCTGTTTTCTCTTCATGAAGGGACTTAAAAATGACTTTGTTCGTAATATCCTGTGGACCTTTGAAGATATCCACATGTTGGTGGGATCAAATATGCCAATATTTGGAGGTGGGAGATACCCTGCTGTGAGCCTGCGTCTCAGGTGAGCTTAGAAGTTGACAGATATTATTTATACCAGCCTTGTCTGATTTGTTACTCTGCTTCCTAATTAGCTACCTGCATTTTATTTTTTAAAAAGAGAACAGTAAAATTTCTCTTCCTGGGAGTCTGAATTTTAGTAGCTGCTTGCTGGGCATAAGCACTTAAAATGTTACTGAGCAGTGAGACAGAACTATTCCAGTCCCAATTTAATGTCAATCCCTTCATTACCACTCCTCCTGTTCCTGCCTTTACAGAGGCAAAGAATGAGGAAAAACTTGAAGCTGATTTGGTGTATTTGTCATCTTTTAAAGACATATTTAGGAATTACCAGTACCTTGCTCTGCAAGGAATTTTGGAAGGTCTGAGAGTAGGTTTATGCTATAGTTAGTTGCAGCTAAAAATGCTATTCCTTTAGAACTTCTGAAGTACTTATTATCTTGGTAATAGTGTGACATCTGAAGCCTGTTAAATGTGGGCAAAAACTCCAAACTGCTGATGGAATGTGAGCATATTCCATTGGAGAGATCAGCATATCTGTTTTGTTATAATTCAATAATACAACGATTCACAAATCATTGTTTTAGTGTTCATCCACTCTCAGGTGACTTAAACCTAAATCTCATTAGTAAACATCCCTAATATTTCCTTAAGGGTAAACAAAGATTTAAGTAACACTAGAAATGTTTTATTTTAGGGATAACAACAAGCCAATAAATGTGCTAACAGGGATTGACTATTGGTTGGACAATTTAATATGCAACGTACCAGAGCTTGTGATGTGCTTTCATGTCAATGGAATTGTTCAGGTAGGTCTGGCTCTTTGCATTAGCACTTAAAATAATAATTCATTCTTCATCTTCTAAAATTGCCTCAGTTATCACAGATTCTTCACACTGTTCTGAGCAAAGATGACAAAAATCCTGTGGTGCAGAATGAGAAGCATCTTAGATAGCTTGCAGCAGTCATCTAAAAATAGTGTATTCTTTCTTCCCCTCCCTTTCACGCATGCAAGATTCCTTCTTCCCCTGGTGTTTGAGTGAAGGCAAAAATAAAAAATGCAACTGCAGAAATCAGTTTCCTACGTCTTGAAATCTGCAGTGTTCGCTTGCCAAGACAAATGCAAGCTTCTGAATGTTTCTGCTATTTTATTGTGGACCAGCTGTGTTTCTGTTCTACCTGCTAGCCTGGAGTTGTTTCCTAGGCTGACTAGGTTTGCTTGAAGTAGCAGATGTTGTACCTTCTCCCCCTTATTTTTCCTCATCTTTTGTTCTCCATTTGCCATGGTTGTGACAGAAATGGATCCTTCTTAAAGCTTTGTTTAAGTAGTGTAGTCAAGATGTGCTTGCTTAAAGTAAATCATAGAAATTAACTCAGTTTATCATAATAGCAGCCTTTGATTTAGCTGTTGATGGAGGGACTGATATATTAATTTTGGTGTCACAAAACCCTCCAACCTAAGCTTGAGTCTTAATTGCTGTTCTTTGCAGAAATATGAAATGATCAAGACTGAAGATATTCCCAATTTGGAAAACTCGAATTTTTCTACCAAAGTGATTAAAGATATTGCTCAAAATATCTTATCTTTTTTGAAATCAAATTGTACCAAAGAAGGACACACCTATTGGCTGTTTAAAGGTAAGAGGGTTTAGATCAGTTTGAAAAGATTGATGTTAATGTGATGTTGATTTAACAAAAGATTTTCCTTTTCAGCAAGTGGGAGTGACATAGTAAAGCTCTATGACCTCACCACGCTTTGTGAAGAGACTGAAGACAAATACCAAAACCCTTTTACAATGCCCGTGGCAATTCTGCTGTACAAGTGAGTTTTTATCATTTTTATTGCAGTACTTTGTTCTTGGTGCAGTTTTATTCAGAACACAGACCAAAAATCATGATCAAATGACAGTCATACACTAACTCACTAAATTTTAGTCCCACTAGATCAAAACTGACTTTTTCCTTTTCACCATTTCTCCATGTAAACTTTTTTGCTGATAAAGTCTTGTAGACTCATCATACAGTTTGGAAGATCTACAGTTGTTGAATATTGTTTAAAGCTTCTTTTTTTTCTAGCACAAAGAACTTATCCAGGGATTTCACTGTTTTGTTTAACTTTCTCTTTAGAGTTGCTTGCAATATGATGTTGAAGAAAAACCAGAACAAGAAACATTATGGCACAATCAGAACATTGCTCCTGAATTGTCTGAAGTTGTTGGACAATGGCAGACATCCTCAAGTGAGAATTCAAAGTTTTCTTGCACTTTTGTGTAAATATGCTGTAATGATAGTAAACCTGGTAATAAATAGTGTGTTACTACTTCCTCTCAAAGGAGAGAATTTAAATTTATAAACACACTTAAAAAATGAATTTATTTTTAAAGAATCCCCATGCTATTTTTTAAAATTAGTATTTTTTGATGCCCCTCATTACAGCACAAGTCTTCTGTCCTGTTCTAAAAAGGAACTTCTCAATACATTCAGTGTGTTGTTCTTGCTCCCAGAGAGCCCTTTGGGAGCAGATCCTGGATAAAAAGTGTAAAGTGGGAATATATGAACATTTTTACTCTGAAAGTGGCTGAAAACTGGGTCAGGCCAGAGAAGTTGCAGTCTCCATCTCTTCAGATACTCAAAGCCCAGCTGGACACAGTTCTGAGCAACCTGCTCAGAACTTCTTAAGTGGGTTGGGCTGGAGAATCTCTAAATGATTTAAGCTGTTTTCAACTGAAAATGAATCCCAGAAACGGGATGTGAAAAATCTGAGTCATATTTAGAATGGAGAGGAGACATGGGACAAGAGGTGACATGGGACACATGAAACTAATAAGAATGTGGATTCTTTCTAGAGTTGTGAAAGGTTTTCAAAATCCCAGTGGAATCTTTTCAGTTTTTTTTTTTTTTTTTTTTTGCTTGCATAAGATCCTTGTGTTGTCTCCTGTGATCTGCAAGCTGTCAGAACAGGCAGTACTTGTTCTCTGCCAATTGGTTTTTATTCTCTTCTCAACTTGATCAGCTTGGATCCTTTTCCCTTCCAGGGAATTTGCTCAGGCTCTATTTACAGGTTATCAAACACCTCTTTGCATGTCCTCTGTCCTCCTTATTGTAAGATAATTTATATTCTTGCCTCTCAAAAGAAAAATTTAACTTGAGAATTAATGATTTTTTTCTCTTCTTTGCAAAGATTATTGCTTCAGCAAACTACATGTTATCAGAGCTTTTTCAGCTGGATGAACCAAAAAAAGAAGACAGTGCAGACTTCCCTATAAATGGAAATTCTGATGAAAGTTACAGTGAGGAAGAGGAAGAGATGCCAGACAGTGATGAAAATGGTTCCTACAGCAACAGTTCTGATCCCCCAGATGACAACAAAGCAGTGGCAATAATCAAATCTGTTGGGGAGTTGTCAGTACCAGAAAAGTACAAGTCTGTGCATCGAATACGTGTAAGTGGCACTGAGGGGTATTTAAGGGTTTTCCTGGATGATTCAGTTCATGGGTAGTGAAATTCAGTTCCCTGGTAGTTTTGCCTTCAGGTAAACTAAGTGGGCAAAGAAACACTTCATGAGCTGCTCATAAAATCTGAGGTGTTTGAATTTTATGGTAAAAGCTTCACGTAGATTTTTTTTTTTCCTTACCATATTGCACTTTGTTTTGATGTTACCTGTCATTTGAATCTTCTCGCCAGTCATTTTATATTCCCTGTGTTGACCATTTCTTCTGTTCCCTCCCTGGTGCCCCACTGAAGCCCAGCTGTGCTTTCCCTGTCTGCCACGGCACTGAGGAGCGCTGCAGGCTGGTGCTCAACCACGTCCTGGAGGTGAGTTCACTGCCAGCTTCCTGAGGATGCTTCACCTCCCACCCAATCCTTCATCTGCTCTGTTTGCTAAATATTGCTCTCAAGGTGAATGAAATGATTTCTCTCTTTTGCAGGGTTTGAAATCTGTTGACAGCAGTGTTAAAAAAGAAGGTGACCTTCCTGCAGCTGACCCCAGCACTCCAATCCCATTGAAATATGAAGATGAATCCACCAGTGGTGGTCCTGAGTCTCTGGAAAAACAGATGGCCTTATTTCTAGACAAAAGTAAGTTGTATTGTTGTGCAAATAAGACCTTTCCAGTGCCAACACAAACTGCTGCTACTTTATTTTGATTGTCAAAACAGTGTGCTTAAATCACTAATTACAGCATTGCCTAAGGAAAAGTGCACTGAAAATTGGAGAACAGTCTGTTCCTTTTTAAATATGAAAAGAGGAGCTCATTTGAGTTCTTTTGCATAGCAAAGAATCTTTTATTAGTCAACACATGATTTTACTGGACCCTATTTAGATGTGGCTTTCAGATGACTTCCATAAAGGCTTGGTATTTTGAGGTTTGGTATGTGCAGCACCGTAAGTTTTGTGGGTTGATTTAAAAATAGCCTTAATTTCTTTATGTCTGTGTGGCCTGGATGTGTTCTGGAAGAATTTCTCCCTTCTGGCAGGTTTTGTTCCTACATTAGGTGCTTGAATTGCATATAAAATGTTAACTAGGATTTTGTTTTCTTTCCTGTACTTCTACAGTTGTGAAAAGAAGCAGCAAATAAAAGATGTTTTGTTTGCTGAAATGCTCAAACTCCTGAAGTGTCAGACTACATCTCTCTATTTTATTTTGTTCTGGAGTGACGTAAAAAATTCCAGGAAAGACTTTTTGTTTGAAAGAAGTAGAGTTCTCTGCAGGGCAAGGAGCCCTGTAAGCACAGCCCAGAAAAAAATTTATCTTGCCTACTTTGGCAGTTCTTTATTCTTTCCTTTCTCCTCCCTTCTGCCTTTGGAAAATCTCTGAATAAGAAGCCAGTTCAATTTTGGGTTATTCACACTCATGCAGATTCCTCGATCTGTGCTTAAGTCTATCCCTGGAGCAGCAGCAGAGCTACTTGCTCACTTCTGTTTCCCAGTCCAGGGGTTTGTTTTCTGTGATGTGAATTATGTATTTTCTCTGCCACATGTACATATTTACATACATATGGAAAGGATGTGTGCTCTAAATCCTGGATTTTCTAACTTCAAGAGAACTACCTGTGAACAGTGGATGGATACAGGGCATGTGCAGTGTGTGTCTTTAGCTGGGTGGGGTGTTACTGTTTTACATTGGGCTTTGTCCTAGTAGAACATGTACTGCTTAGGGATTTATTATATTTACTTACTATATATTTATATAATGTGGTAAGATAGTTGGGTTTACAAGTCAGGCCTTGTAAATCCACCTTAAGCAAGACTCACTTCTGTGTGCAAATACGGCCAGGGCAAAATTCTGTCCCTTGGTGGGCACAGGCCTTAAATCAGAAACAGTGACCTGTTCTTTCTGGCTCCCTAACCACTGCAGCATCAAAGAAAAGCATCATAACTTAATGCAGAGGATATCCTGAAATAAGTGTGAAAAAGTGCTTGGTTTTCCTTGTGGGAAGGACCAGGTTATCCAGATTCTTGTGTGTTGGAGGCTAAACCCACCATGGGAGCTTTCTCACTGAGACTGTTCATACAGAAACTGAGCATTTATCTTAAGGATGTGGTAGAGAACATGACAAATTCTGCCTGTGACTTTCTTGTGGTTTTTCTATTGCTTCCTGAGGGAGTAGCGTTGGCCTCTGCTCCTGTGTTTCACAAGCTGTTTGAGGTCAGAGAGGTCACCTGCACTGTCACTGTCCCACTGCATTCCAGCATGCTGCTGCAGGTGCAGTGCATGAAGAAGTGCCACGTGTTGGGTGTGTTTTGGGTATCATCTGTGGGCAGATGATACTGGAGTGGCAGAGCTCTGCCTGTGCAAGGCTGTAATCAGGCAATTCCCATCCTGCCTGTGCTGGTGGAATCTTGTCCAGCCTCTGGCATGTGTTAGAGGGGAGAGTCACTGATGGGGTTCTGTTCTTCTCACAGTGGGCTCCTTCCAGAAGGGGAAGCATTCCAGTCAGTCAGGAATGATTCCTGGGTCGTGGCAATACAAAATGAAACTCCAGCTCATCTGAAATCATCAAGAGCTTATTATGTCCTGTCTGATGCTGCTATGATCCTGCAGAAGTACGGGCGAGCGCTGCGCTACATCAAGCTGGCCTTGCAGTGCCACGGTAAGTTCCTTGAATGGTTTGTCACCTGTGCCACTGCCTGGAGAGACCTGTCACCACATTGGACACTGCTGTGCATGATTTCCCTGTGGTGTGCAGTGACAAGTCTGACAAGCTTGTGTTTTACTGAACTCAGTGTCCAGCTCAGTATTCAGGGCAGAAGTCTGTGGTGAGGATAACTTTTGTCACTGATCAATAGGAAGATGATCCCATTTTGACAGGTTGGGAGCTTGAGGGCACATTTGGAGCTCCGGAGCAGTTGAATTTGGGAGAGTCTGTCTGGTGCCAAGGCCAGGACAGTGTTCTGTGCTCCAGGTGATGCTGCTGCAAGCTGATGTTTTTTTCCCTGGTGGCTCCCATGTTATTTAAATATATCTTTGAGAAATACTAAACCTCTTCAGCAGCTGAATTGGATGCTAAAATAGAATATATCTTGAAGTATTACTGAGGAAAAGGAAAAAAGTAAAAACAGGCTGTTTAGGCTAATGCTGCCATAATGAGAGTAACTAACTGGGAAGTGCCAGTAGCTTAGTGCCAAAGTGCTGCTGTTTCCCTGCCATAAGGGAAGGCTCCTGTCTTAGGGCAGGAGGAGGTTTATAAAGCAAACCATTTGATCTTAGCACAAAGCACCAATAGACCTCTCAGGTCTATAATAACTCACAGGACTTTGCAGCTTTCAGTTGTTTATAGACTCGAGAAGCAACTTAAAACTCTGCCTTTTGGAAATTAACTTTTCAGGCTGTATTTCCCTTGAGTTAGTCTGCAGAAAGTCAGTTTTCCCTTGGTCAAACCTGAGGTTAGCATTTGTAATTACCAGAGTGACTGCTCATCTTGGACAGCATAGGGGCTCTTTTTAAACCATCAGCTGTGTAGAGCAACTGTGACTTTAAAATAGGTTATTTCTTCTGAGGATAACACCTTGTCACACTTACTCTCTGTCTGCAGACAGGTAACATAAAACCCAATTATCTTGTCAGTCTGTGTCAAGTCTTTTGATGTGTAATTCTTCTCTTTTCCCCTCCCTCATCCATGCTGGTTTTTTTCCCCCCAGATACCTACTGCTGTCTGTGTGGCAGCATGCTGCCTGAGGTGCTGGTGTTCCTCTGTCAGTGCTTAACCCTTTGTGGAGATATCCAGTTAATGCTGGCTCAGAATGCAAACAACAGAGCAGCTTACCTTGAAGAATATAATTACCAGACTAAAGAAGATCAGGAGATATTACACAGCCTTCACAGAGAATCCAGGTGCCAAGGTATGATCCTGACACAGGAGAAGTGCCAGACTTTGGATACATGATAGACATAAATAATTCCATTGGGTTTCCTCAAAACCATGCACTAGGAGAGCTTGTGGCAGAGGGGTTATTGCACTTCACTTCTGCTTTCTTCAGAGGAGGCTCATCCTGCCTGTCATACAGAAGGGGTTATCAAGGTATTGTATGACATGGCCTGAAGCTGTGAAACAACTAAAGGCAGTAACTGTTTCAGTAATAAATAAAACCTACCTGACATGAGTCTTGTACTTTCTCTGGGCATTTTCCCCTAGACTTTAATTTGAGAAATACTGTTTGACACGAAGGCTTTGTATTTTGTTTTCCAGTGTTTGCCTGGGCTACAGATTTATCCACAGACTTGGAATACCAGCTTTCTGTCAGCTGTAAATGCTATGAAGCAGCTTATGAAATCCTGCTCTTTAGTAACTTAAAAAGTCAAAACCCAGAGCAGCACATCCAGGTGCTCAAGAGGATGGGCAATATCAGGAATGAGATTGGAGTGTTCTACATGAACCAGGCAGCTGCAGTGCAGACTGAGAGAGTTGGCAAGTATCCTTTTTCCATTCCTGACCATTTCATGGAGCTACAGCAGTGATCAAGTTCACTAATTGTATGAAAAATCTATTTTTGATTATAAAGAGGGCATTTAAGTGACTTAGTAGTTTCTTAATGTCCACTGTGATTATTTGTTTACAGTAGATCACTGTGGCTTGTAAACTGTAGTTAATTGAGCCTAAACTGAATAATGGAATATACAGTTTGGAGAAATTCCTTTAAATGTGTAGCATGATCTCAAAAAGCCATCAGGGAAAACTTCAAACTCTGAGCAATTTGAGTCTCTAAGCCTTGTGCTTCACTCTAGTGAGTAAAAACGTCTCGACGACAGAGCAGCAGCTCTGGAAGAAAAGTTTCTCCTGCTTTGAGGAAGGAATTCAAAATTTTGAGTCCATTGATGATGCCACAAATGCTGCCCTTCTGCTGTGCAACACGGGGAGGCTGATGAGGATCTGTGCCCAGGCTCACTGTGCAGCTGAAGGGGACTTCAAAAGGGAGTTTTCCCCAGAAGAGGCCCTTTATTACAATAAGGTAACCCCAGACCCCAAAATGGCTTTTATTGTGAAGTATTTGTGAATACTTTGATAAATATGTTTAAAGTTGGGTGGAATAATCTGGGATGGCTGTCCTGCCTCCATAGTACCCTAATCCTTGTTGTGAGGGCTTTGGTGGTGTTGTTGAGGTTTGATTGCTGTGACATTCAGATGTGACATTGAACACAATGCAGAGCCACACACAAGGGAGAAGAATTGCATGGTCAGAATTACAGTGATTATCAAATGGGAAGTACTGAAGAGAGCTCAGGGAGATATTCTGAATAAAGGGAAGTTGATTTGTAGTTGTTAGCAACGCAGGCAGTAACTGTGTGCATGATTTTGTCATTTGTAGGCTATTGACTACTACCTGAAGGCACTGAGGTCTCTGGGGAAGAGGGATGTGCATCCAGCTGTTTGGGATTCTGTGAACTGGGAGCTGTCTACAACCTATTTCACTATGGCAACTCTGCAGCAGGATTATGCTCCCTTGTCCAGAAAGGCTCAGGAGCAGGTAACAGAGGGCATTCATTGTGTCTGAAAAAAATGCATTGTTGGCATCCTGGAAAACTGAACAGGGAGCAAAGTTGGTACTGGAATTGTAGAATCATACAATGGTTTGGGTTGGAAGACCTTAAAACCCATCTTGTTCCACCCCTGCCTGGGCTGGGTCACCTTCCACTATCCCAGGGTGCTCCAAGCCCTCTCCAGCCTGGCCTTGGGCACTGCCAGGGATCCAGGGGCAGCCACAGCTGCTCTGGGCACCTGTGCCAGGGCCTGCCCACCCTCCCAGGGAACAATGCCTTCCCAATATCCCATCTAAGTCTTCCTTCCTTCAGCTTAAGGCTGATTCCCCTTTGTCCTACACTACATGCTCCTCTTCACGGATTTTTTTTTTCTTAAATTTGTCTTTATTTATTTATGTTGCAGATAGAGAAGGAAGTCAGTGAGGCCATGATGAAGTCCTTGAAGTACTGTGATGTTGATACAGTGTCTGAACGACAGCCCCTGTGCCAGTACCGAGCTGCCACCATCCACCACAGGCTGGCTTCCATGTACCACAGCTGCCTCAGGAACCAGGTATTGCTCCAGGCTCTTTGATTTTCTAAATTCCATCCATAACATGCTCAGTATGTGTGGAGCTGATATTTACCCTTCTACCTGTAGCTGGAATATATTTATTTCAATTACTTAACCAAAGAAATGAGTGCTGTTCCCCAGCCCTCTCCAAGTAAACCCTTGCAGTGGCTCCTCATGAACATCCAGAGCAGGGGGATTTACTGTGTGCCCTCCTGTGAGTGCAGGTTGGTGATGAGCACCTGAGGAAGCAGCACCGTGTCCTGGCTGATCTCCACTACAGCAAAGCTGTGCGGCTCTTCCAGCTCCTGAAGGATGCCCCCTGCGAGTTGCTGCGTGTGCAGCTGGAGAGAGTGGCCTTTGCAGAGTTCCAGATGGCCAGTAAGTGCAGCTCTGGCTTTAAACAGCTTTCCAAACCACCACTGCCTACTTGGAATCATTTTTAGATAACTAAATTTATATGAGAGCAGGAGATTGCTCCTGCTCAGAATAGAATTTTCCTCAAGAGAGGAAACAAGGCACTTTTATCTTGCTGCTTTTCAGCTGACTAGGGCAGTAAGGGCTTTCTTCCTAACTCTTGAAGTCTTTGGATGGAAGAAAAATACAGTCTGTAACATCAGCCTTTTGTCCTTTTATTTTTTTAGGTCAGAACAGCAGTGCTGGGAAATTAAAGACTCTGTCTGGGGCCCTTGATATAATGACCAAAACCAAGGGTGCATTTCAGCTCATCAGGAAGGAGCTTGTGGCAGAAACTGAGCAGGTAAAGGAGCTTCAAATGGTGTGATACTTGCTCCCTTCTGGCTTGTGCCTTCACAAATTAAGGGGCATTTGGCAGTTAAAATATTCCTTGGTTACCTTTCCATAGAACCAGTGGCTTAAAGAGTGTGGACAGAGTTAGATGTATTGCAGTTCTCCCTTAACCTGGAAGTGGATTAAAAAATTCCTCTAGAAGTGATCCAGAGATGGATTAAAACATATTTCTGTACAGATGTAGACTGCCTGACTGTGTGAATGGACTTCTTTTTGTGTAACTCTGCTATCCCTTAAAAGTCTTCTCTAAGAACTTCAGAATCTCTGTATAATAAAATAAGCTCTCTCTCTGGTATATTTAATATTTAAATATTAAAACGTGCAGGGCTGTCTGTAGCCAGTGTGGATTATGTTCCTGATGCCTCAGACAAGAATTACTTGCAGGATGTGCTGATGTGTGTGTCCCTTGCTGGCAGTTTGGGTAACACATGTAAAAGTCAGCTCACCTGCAAGAGGGGTTTTTTAAATCACTCCCTGTATGTAAAAGGTGGAATTCAGTCAAATTGTTTTGGGTTGTTTGTCTCCTGTAGATCAGCAAGGATAAAAGTCCTGCTGAGAGCGTGTCCGTGAACGATTCCTCTGCAGGCCTTAACAAAGAGGAAGTCTTGAAACTGCTCGGGATTTTTGAGTCCAGGATGTCTTTCCTTCTCCTCCAATCCATTAAATTGTTAACTTCAAGCAAAAAGAAGATTGGGTAAGTTGAAATTTGGTGTGCTTTATCCTGAGTGTAGTGAGATTGGTGTGTGACTGAGCAGAGTTCCTGGGGGAGAAGCTGCTGGGTGCTGCTGGTCTCCTGATGGATCTTGCTGATAAAATGTCAGTGGAGTTTGGCAAGCAGAAGACTTGAGAAGAAATTCAGGCACATCAGTAATGCAGCAAAGAGAGGGATGGATACAGGGGAGATGTGCACTGGTGTCAGAGAATTTACTAATTCCTAATGGAGTCTTCTGTCCTGCTGCTGGGATTCAGGACAAACCTGAGTTGTTCTTCTGCTGACTTTGAAGAGTTGTTGAGATTTGGGGTGGCAGCAAATTCCTTCCCCCACTCCTTCTGTTGCTTTGATGTGAATGTGTGTGGTGTTCCTTTTGGGAGCCAGAAAATACCTTTTACTCCCCCTGCAGCAAGCGTGTGACTGCAGGAGCTGCTCCTAATGTTACATAAAGTGAAGTTCTGAAAATGTGGCATTAGTTTTAGAGGATTCTTTTAGGCTTGGAAGTTGGGTTAATAGTTTTGGGGATTGAAGCCCTGCTGATGGGAGGGCTGTTTTGCTAAAAGTAAACTGTGAAATGAGTTTATTGTGCCCAGGAAGTTATCTGCTGATAGTGGGAGACTGGAAATAAAAAACATGAGAACACAGCCTGGGTGTGTTTTTAGCTGTTTTTCAGGCAATGTTAGGAGCTTTCAGCTCCTAAAAAAGAGCTTCCACAAGGTGGCAATCTGAGTATGTGAAACACAGAGGATTTTTACAGAATAATTTATATGTTACCAAGCAGATGTCACAGCTAACTGAGTAAATGGTTTTAGTTGCGTTGTCTCATAACATGAGCAACTCCTCATTTTTTGTTTTGGAGGATTTTTGCCCCCACACTTACCTTGGCATCATCGTGAGGTTTTGCACTGAAGATTCCACACAGGGAACTTGTTACAGTTTGAATGCTGTGCAAGGGGACTTTTAAAATCTCCTCAGCTCCTTGAAATTTTGAGGCCAAGCTTGAAACTACCTTTGATTTAACATTTCTTGTATCTTCTGTACATCCTGTGTGCATTTCCTCCCTTTTGCTCTGCAGAGGGGAAGTTCTGCCTTCTGCTTTAATAATGGGGTGAAAAGGGGGGGAAGTTGGAGCTCAAATGCTGCTTCAGGGTCTCAGGTGCTCTTTGGCAAAGACCAGGAGAACATGCAGTAAAATTATTGTTTGATAGCCAAACTTGCAGCCTGGCAGTCAAAATGGATGAAATCAGTTGTACCCTCCCAAAGTGGAATCGTAAGCAGAACAGAACTTGGCTGTGCAAATTGGAGGAGAAAAGTAATTGAAAGCAAGACTTTGTTCTGGGAATACTTGTAACTTATCCCAGAAATACTTTGCATTTCAGTGGCTTTTTATTGACTACCTGTTCTGTTTAATAAATGAACCCAATTCCTGCCAAGTGTGTGATGAATTTAATTTGCTTCAACATTTCTCAGTTGTTCCTGAAGCACTTGCCATTAACCTAACTGCTGCTTGTACATTTTACATTCTATTATATTTATATTTTATGTTCCTGCCTGCAGTATAAACACAATGCACCGACTGCAGTGCAGGGAGTGGTGGGGGGCTGAGGATATCCCCAGGGATACTCACCAACATTATTTAATAATGCTCTTGATAATGTGCAGAGTGCAGAGCTGTGGTGAGGTTACAAGCTGGGCTCTTTGCTCTCTTTGCAGGGGCAGCAGTGAGGAAGAAGCAGCTCTGAGGACAAACAAGCAGGTTTATTCCCTGCTGCTCCGTGCCACTGCCAACAAGGGGCTGTCGCTGCTGGAGCGCACCGAGCTCCTGCTGAGCCTGCTGGAGCAGCTGGCCCCGAGGGGCCAGGGCAGCCCTGGCCTGCAGTGAGGGCAGCCCTGCAGAGCTGCAGCACCTGTGCCTTGCTGGGAGCACTGGGGTGTTCCCATGGGATGTTTGTGTTCACTGAGGGTGAGTTCTCACCGCTGTTGTTCCCTTGGAACCTGGGAAAGCACAGGGATTCCTTTTAGCCCCACAAAGCTCTCCTTGTTCGCAGCGTTTCTTTGTTGGAAATGCCAGCATGGAGTTCTGGAGATAAAAATGTAACTTTTGCACCCTGGGGAAATTCCTGGCTTTTCTCTTGCAGTGAAATCTGTGTTTTGCATAAAGATGTAACCTCACAGCTGCTCTGGTTTGGTATTTATTGCAATGTGTTTTGTAAGCAGGGCTGCACTGGAACACTTCCACTGCTAAAGGCAGCCCAAGCTGTACCAGGAGATTTCTGTGGAATATGTGGATGCACTTCTTAATCCCAGGGAGGATCCTGCACAAAAACCTGTGCCTTTCTAGCTTTGATGTGACTCTTGCAATTTATCAGCCATCTCTGGGATTTTGGTTTGGAAAGTGAATGGTTTCAGCTTTGTTGGAATTGATCAAGAATAGTATTATCTTTTTCAGACTTGAAACTGTGAATAAATGAGAGAATATTTTTAAATAAAAATTTATTTATTAAATATAAACACATCAGTCTGCCTTGTTTTTCTTGGTTATGACCTTCCTCAGAGCAGCAAACTTTAATTCAACAGAATTAAAACTAATTGAAAGACAAATTTTTAATATTTTTGAAAGAAATCTAAAGTCCAGTCAAACACTGAGTGGGGTCTTGCCTCAGCAAGTGAGGACTCTGGGTTTTTTTGCTAATATGTATTATTTGAAGATAAAATTATCCAGGATATAACATCTGATGTTCTTCAAATAAATGTGGTTCTTTATTGCATAATAACAGTATAAACCACTTTTCAGAAAGGTAGAAATGGGTTTTACATGTATTCGATAGGGAATTAGATGAGCTTTTTAAGGTCCCTTCAACCCAAACCAGCCTGGGATTCTGTGAGCTTCCAGAATCTTCTCCTGAGATTCCATTTCATCCTGAGACAGGGAACTGTTTGATAAGCCAAACCCTTGTCCTGCTGTGCCCAGTGTGACTGATGATCCCACACTCTGGAATTACTCCGTTTACAGGGACAGAACTTGGCTTCCCTCTTGTTCCAGGTGTGGAGCCTCTCACGGGGATGGAAATTCAGGTCCCATCCTCAGACTTCACCTGAACTGTGCACAAACGAGGCCCTTTCTGTTTTTCCAAGAACCTCAGCACTGTGCTAACAACACAAATGACTTTCAGGAGGATTATAAATTAATAGATTATGATTCAAATCTCTTGTGAAGCCCCTGGCATTAGCTGGAGGGAGCATTAGTGCTAAATAGGATTATTTTTCCCCTTCCAGAGATAAACAATTAAAGCATAAACCACATCCAGAACAGACAACTCTAACACCATTATGAACTCTGATAAGCCAGTTTATTTCCCTGGTAATAAATCCTTCATTACAGGAACAGAAACCAAAAGCTAATTTTGAAGACCCTGTTAGGGTAACAAGGAGCAACAGCTGACCTGAATTAGCCCCACACAGAGCAACTTCACTGCAAGAATTCTCCTGTTCCACTAAGAATCTACAAATAACATTTTTATACAAATACTTGAAAAGCAGAACAACAAGCAAACAAGTTTACAAAAGAAAATACTTCACTGGTTTTTCCTACAGATGTGCAAGCAAAACTGACTATACAGAGAAACCCAACCTGAGCTGTGCTGGGGGGTACCTGAGGTGAGGTGTGGGGCTGATTGCAGTGTCCCAGTGTTCACAGCTGCTTTTCAAAGATAAAATATTCACAGTACACACAGGAGGAAGGGGAAGTGCTGGATGCTTTAAGGATGCTGGACAGATCCCAGATTTCGTAAGATATTTTAGTGCAACCTTCTCACACCCATCCCTGACCAGGACAGTCCTTCACAATCCCAAAAACCACATTCCTGCAGGACAACAGGTGTGCAAATTGGAAAAGCCCTCCTGGAGCACCTGGCTGGGCAGGCTGGGCTCTCAGGGGGGCCCGCAGCAGTTGTGGGGGTGCAGGGCTGTGTGGATGGCAGCAGCCAGCTCCTGGGGCGTGGGGCTCCCTGCAGTGCAGCTCACCGCGACGCCGGCCCCTCGCAGGGCCTCGGCTGTGCTGGGGCCGATGGCAGCCAACTGCAGGGACAACATTGCACTGTCAGTGCTGGGCACAGCACCAGCACTCAGCTCTGAGGCCTCCCAGCCATCAGCTCTCCCAGCTCAGGCTGAAGATTTGCAGCATTAAAAGCCACCCATCAATGGAGCTACTTAGCAGCGACTGGGGGAAGATGAGCGTTTATCTCGCCATTACAAACACTGAAAGCTCCGAGTCCCGCGAACAGGGGAAAGTGAGAGGAATTTTAATCAGCTGCAGCCTGGTGCAAGCAACAGCTCCTCACAGCATGGCAGCACTCAGGGAAAATGAAGTCTATCCCAATGGAGATGGGGGAATTGGTTGGGGAAAACATTCCAGTGAAAACAATTTCATTTTTAAAATCCACCCAAGGCCAGGTTGGATGGGGTTGGAGCAACCTGGGGTAGGGGAAAGTGTCCCTGCCCATGGCAAGGGGGTGGAACAAGATGGGTTTTAAGGTCCCTTCCAACCCAACCCATTCTGGGATTCTATAATTCTATATAGTAACACTTGTATTTGCTATAAGCTGGGATTTTCTTCAGAGAAATAAACACAAACCAAAGATGGAATCAAGGTTTGCAGTGGCTGTAACAGCCTTTCTATCTCATTTGCCCACCCCAAATTTACTGCCTCTCATATTCCACCATTTGTAAGAGAAGATACCTTGACCTGGTCGATCAAATCCCCTGAAAGCTTCTGGATGTGCTGGAGGCAGAATTTGACACCGGATGGGCTGAAGAACACGACGCTGGCAGGGACCCCCTGGGTGAAGGAAGCAGAGGTTGGCACAGCTCACTCCCTCCTCCAGCGGTGTGCCAGTGCCTTGGCACATGGGGACAGCACACAGGGAATGGCTTCCCACTGCCAGAGGGCAGATGGGATTTTGGGAAGGAATTGTTCCCTGGGAGGGTGGGAAGCCCTGGCACAGGGTGCCCAGAGCAGCTGTGGCTGCTCCTGGATCCCTGGCAGTGCCCAAGGCCAGGCTGGAGAGGGCTTGGAGCAGCCTGGGGCAGTGGGAGGTGTCCCTGCTCATGGCAGGGGTGGCACTGGATGAGCTTTAAGTTCCCTTCCCACCAAACAATTCCATGATTCTGTAATTCTATGATGGAGGCTCCTAACACTGAAAAACCAGAAGGCCAATCTTGAAAAATGAAAAGCAATGATTACTTTTACACAAACTACATAGGGCAGATGACTCCTGGGTTCTGTGATCCACAGCAAAGATGCCCAGTGATATTTCAGTTACATGACTTCAAAAAAAGGAATATTCTGGGAGGCATTGTCACCTGCCTCAATCCAAAATCCCTGAAATCCTCAATTCTGAAAATCCCAAACTACATCAGAGTCCAGTACCTGCTGGGAGAAGTAACTGCTCAAAGATTCCTGCAGATCAGGGTGTTGGGCTGTTTGATAAACAGTGAGGCTTTCCAGGGGTATGCCTGCAATCAGGACATCATAATTAATTCATTAATTTCTATTATTTCAGTTCAGCACTCACAACATCCTAACTGCACTGAAGTGTAACTATTTCAGGCTAAAAAGACACATCAAAGTTCTGTGAAGGATTTGCAGGTCCCAGAGCTGTGGGCAGCCATCCAAGCTCCCAGTGTTTACTCCTGTCCTCTCCTCAGCAAGTTCCACTTTTACTTCATCCAATTTGGTTCACAAGCTTTAGATACAACTTTTCTCATCACTGACTAATTAAAATGGGTCTCTAGGGGAAGCTCAACCTTTTTCTCTAAGCGCTGTAGGAAGTACTTCTCTTTTCAGGGCTCCACAAGGAAACAGGAGAGCTGAGGAATTGGGCTTCTCTCCTGTAAACACACAAACAAGAACTTTAATTAACTCAGGCCTTTAACAAAGAGTAAAAGTGATTTAATACATTTTAAAGGTATCAAATGCTGATTTATCAAATGCCTCACCACAGGCACAGCTCTGAGGTAACTGGAAACATCTGCAGCCCCAATTGACAGGACAGGCTACTCAGCAGGAACATTAAAATGTTCCATAACTAGAATATGAATATTGGCTAAAAAGATAACTTCCTTGGTAGAAGGGCACGGGGAATATGAATGCACTTTATCTCCTCCTCAGCACAACCTGCCTCAATTTGATATTTAAAATCTGTCCCACTCAATAAATGACAGAGCTCTCTATAAAGGAATATTCAGCAGACAAAGGAAAGGACAATACTGTGCTGGGAAGTTTTGGTCTATCTGCAATTCCATTTTCTTAATGCCCCAAGGAAAAAGGATTCTGGTTGCACTGCTGGGGTGGGAAGGGATATCCTCACTTGCTTTTGTCAAATTAGGAATTTAACAGCAGACTTGCTTTGCACAGCTTTTGCCTTTTCTATAAATAAGGCACACAGAGAAAATTTCAATATTAAATTCTATACAGACTGATAGAGTTTTGGATTCAGCTTTCTAAAGAAATGGAATTATTTTATTACTAATTCAGATTTGTTATTACATTTATAAGAGCCAATTACTAGAGAATAAATGTTTTTAAGTGCTGGAAGGAGATTGTTGGTTTATGCACACAGACATTCTTCAGGGATAAAAAAAAAAGGTGAAAATCAAATGGAAAGACCCCTGTAGGAGTCAACCCAGAGACACCTGAGTGTTCTGACTGCACACTGAGGTTTAATTAGAAACCACATATTCTTAAATTAAAATTAAAAATTAGAGGAAGAATGAACTTGGCTCAGAATTTAAAAAAGATTTTAAAATTAAATGAAATTGGAATGTTCCAGCATCAATTCTCCTGCAAGTCAAGGCAGGTATTTGCAATGTCAGTGTGATCCCTGTAAGCAAACACCAATTCTTTTGGCACAGAAAAATTCCTTGGTAGGCCTGAACAACACAACAAGGACTGGGATCTCCTGCTCCTCTAGCCAATTTTTTGCCTTGAGAAGAGTAAAGCCAGACTGTCTTGGAGTAAATTCCTTTATTTCCCATCCCTGAAACTGAACTGGGCACCAAAGCACAAAAGGTGGTGAGAAAAAAAATCTCATTATTTCAGCTTTTATTTTTATTCTGGCAATAAGCCCTCATGATACAAGAAATTCAGAACTGTTCTTTTAATTTACTTCTTCATGCACAAACAAAAATGAATTTATACATAATAGGGAACATGAGATAATTTAATCTGTACTTCCAAGGTTGTTATAAAGCACCTGATCAGCTGAGAGCATTTAAATATGCACAGCCCAATAAATCCTGGAGGATATTTCTGTCTGAACAACAAACAGGCTCCAGGGACTGAAATTCACTGCTTGGGTAATTTTTTTCACCTTCATACAACACAATAAACAGGTATTTCTCTTGTCTTTCTGCTCAAAACAATCCCTGGTAAATATTAATTCATGGCCAGAAGTAGATTTTCCAGCACTAAAAATCAGCTGAAAGCTTTCTCTGCTTTAATACCTTTGCTATTAGAAGAGAGGAGATGGGTTATTCTTCACCCATGAAATATTTGTGTTGTAGTTTTAATTTTCAGAATTTATTATTTGATCTTGTGTTGGAAACTCTCATTTTTATCATTAAATATTCCCTAGAGCTGGAGTATTTTATTTGCCAGTGAATTAGAGAGCACTGTGCCCAGCAAAAACAATCCTTTCCAGCTCCCAGCCCATTTTTCTTTTCCCCATAAATCTCTGGGCAGATTTTGCTCAGCAGCTCTCTCACATCTGTACAAAAACTCTTTTTTCACTGATCCTACTGAGCCATCCACTCAAAAAATAAACAGCTCCTAAGTCTAAAAATCTTCCTTATTGCTACTGGAAATTTTAACACTTAGAGTAAAAACAGAAGAAGTCAGCAAATAGACTTTTAAAATTCCCCAAAAATCTGATAATAGGTTGAGAGGAGTTACAGATTTAACCATAACAAAATGGTTAAACAAAAATTAAAGCATAATTTAATTTTTTTTCAAAACCACTGAGTTTTGGTGCTGAAAACCAGATCCCTCTGAAACCACAGGGTAATTCTGGGGAAAGTCACCAGCATTTAAATCTTCTGATTTAGCAGCAATTTCCAATCATTACAGCTCTGATCTTCCAGTAAAAATAAATTTTTTCCTGCTGGCTCATATAGTATTTATTAATTAACTAGAGGGTCTAAGATTACATGGAAATCAATATCTTGTTTATGTATTATGAAGTATTTTTGCATCACTGTGCACTTGATTTTACCTTAAGGAAATTCTGAAATGATGGAAGGGACCCAAATTTATTTAGGATTACTTTAATTTAACCCCAACATTTTAGCCACTTACTTGAACAAATATACTCAGCTAATTTCTCAGCATTTCCAGCCTTTTCTCCTTCTGGAACAAGACCAATTTCTTCCACTAGAGTCAAAAGCAGCAAAGAAAAACACCATGGAAAACAATGAGAACAATTCAGATTTCCTGAGAGGACCCTGGGATGCAAAGGGAGGCACACAAATCATTTGTGCACAATCTCAACCAGTTAGAATCCCTTCCATGCAAGTTCACTTCCAAAAGCAATAACAAAACCACATTCAAATAAGAACAAAGGGATTTTTTTCCTGTTTTGACCCAATTTTTCAAGCAGTGACCATCCCATTACAACAAGAGTAGCAGAAATCCAGAGGCTGGATTGGATCCATGGATATCCTTGGCTGGAGCATGGATATAATTCTAATGTTTACATAATTACCTCTCTTTTAAATTAACTTAAATTTCTTCCTCAGCACCCCTGAACAGCAGCTCCTCCTCCAAAAATTGTACTTACAAGCCAGATTTAGCCAAGTTTTCTTTTTTTAAACCCCAGCTTACCTAAAGAAGCTGTAGCTTTTCCTACCACATATGTTGGTTTGATATTCCACATTTGTTTAAGAGATTTTGACCAGGCTGAAAAACATTAAATTATACTAAATTAAATGGAATTTAAGCACATGGCAACAGAATGTGAATGATAAATGACTACTTGGAGTTCTGTTTAATCCACAAATACAGCAAAATGATAATAATAGCTAAAATTCCTATTATTCCTACTACACATTCAGCAAATCTGGATGTACAAATCTTAAAGGATCAAACCAGATACCCCAAGTTTTTTACTGTCTTGGTTTAACCAGAGCAGCCCAGAACACTGAGTCTTTTCTGGGACTACTGGGGGTGAAAAAAGAAACACAAACTACAACAGTAAAAATAAAAACCAGAAGTAAAACCACATGGATTTATTGCCTTTGAGAGAAACCCAAATAGGAACTACAGACTCATTTTTATCAGGAAAATTTTTATTTTCCAAAAGTCCTAATCAAGGTTAGGGATGAAATTTAGAGATTATTTTTGACCTAAAATCTTAATATTCTGTCCTCTGATGCTGCAAATGCTACAATAAGCAGTGCATTTACTGCTTACTCGAAGGTGTAACCTTACTCACAGGACATTGGTTTGTCCACAGCCCAAAAATGGAGCAGGTAAAGTAGAAACTCCATGCCAGAATCACCCAAGATAAGAATTTGGAAGAGTTTACAAGGGTTTGGCATTTCACTGTGAAGGCTATTTCTATTTAGCAGGATTCTTCCTCACTCCTCATCTCTTGGCTTTGTTGCCTCAGCACTTCAGCATTTTTTAGTGAATAATTAATTCACTCTAGTAATTTCTTATTCAAGACAGAGAACTCCCTTTTTCTGCAGCATTTTACATGAATGACACAGGCACAGAAGTGATGGCCAGTTTTTATGAGATGATCTTCTCTTTAAGGGAGGAAAGAAGTCAGCAAGCAAACCAGGCTCTGCAGCAAAATATTCCTTCTGCATGAGAGAACCAGAGCTGGCAAAGCTCTCACTAATCAGTAATTTGCACCAAAAGCTCCTCTCCTTCATTTTTCAGTGTGGAAAACACAACCCTTGAAAGCTCAGTGTAGCATGAGTCCTTTATGATGCTAAAAGAACTATGAAATTCAGGTTTTTTTTTTAAAAATCATGGTGAAATAAAATTCTTTAAATTCCAAACGTCACAAGATGCTGAAGAAAAAGCCCAAGGAACATCAACGTGTACTTACCCTCTTTTTTACTCTTCTCTTTTAAACAGATCTTGATGGCTTCTAATGCTCTTGGGCTGGTAAAAACTAGGCCTCCATAGCACTCTGGATGGGAAAGCTATTTAGAAACAGTAGATTTAAGAAGTAAAAAAAAATATTGACTATAAATTAATTTTAAAAATCCGATGATCAATTATTTATAACCTTGTGGCAAACAGAACAGTTTCAATAATTGCCTGAAATGCCCCAACACTTGTGACAATTTACAATTTAAATCTGAATTCTGTCTGGCCAATTTAATTCTTCAGCCAGCAAGGGCAAGGTCCTTGATGCTGAACATGAAATTTTACTGCCCAAAGCTGGTTTGTGGCAACACAAAAAGAGGTACCACACAGAGAATGATTAAATGGGACCTTGGCAACCAAATCCTGCTGGAAATAAGACAACTGAAAGAATTTCAAACTCACCTTCTCAAATAAGCTGTCAAGAGAGGTGAATTCAAATGACAAAACTGGGATCAACGTTGCTTCCAGACTGTAGGATCCTAATTCCTATCAAGAAAAGGTTTGCAGCTCTTGAAATAAATTCCAAACAGCATTTTTGCTTTTCAAAGAGCTGACTAAGTCAGCACAAGCATTTATCTTTGCTAAAGCAAAATAAAAAGGCATTTTATTTCCTCCCCCTGGTAAATCTAGTTTGAAATTGTTAATTATTTAATATTGCAAGATTTAATTAAACAAACAGCTGTGGGACTGTGACCTTCTGAGGTACAGGAGACAGCAGCACAAAACTCTGGAGTCCCCAGGTGGCCACCCAGTCCTGCAAATATCCCTGTGCATCTCTGTAATTCTGTCAGGAGGTTTCTTCTGAAAAAATAATCCTCCTTTTTCAGCAATTCTTCCTCTTATCAGTGAGACTGACTCACATAACCAAGGGCAGGAGCAGAAGGGACCCCAGTAACCTCTATTTCACATCACATTCCCAGTAAAAATACAAAGGATTTCTGTAATCTCTATTCTGTCCAAATAAACATAATCAATGCTAATTAATTCAAATGAAGCTGGTTTCATATCAGTACTTTGCTGAGAGCTTTACCATGAATTCAGTACAAATGTCCCATAATTGATACAATTATAAAAGCTATTTTCCAAGATCCTTTTTCTCTCACCACAATTTCAGACACGCACTCCTAATTTTGATTGAGCCCCTTGAAACAGCTGCATTCACATTTAATACAGAAGTGACACTTTTTTTTTGTTTTCTCAACATTTACTCACTTTAATATAAGGATCTGGTCCTGAATCTTTGTCTTTGGGATCCTTCAGCAGCAGAACCTTCATTGTTCACCGAGGAAGCCCAGCAGAACCCTGAAATACAAGAATGGAATTTATCTAAATTAGATCTACAGGAGTTTTTGACTCAACCAGTGACTCTAACAGCTCCAGGAACCGAGTTGCTAGCAGTTGTACTGCTCTTACACAGTGAGTAAGCAGTTATTGTGCATTCTCCAGGCAGGAGCAGCCACCCTGATAAGGGCAGAAAAGAATATGCTGCCCTTAGATAACACTGCTCAAAGGAGAGGCTCTGGTGAAACTCATCAAGGGGAACACATTTTAAAGAATATTTTGTAAAAGGAGTAACAAACCCTACAATGCCACCACGTTCTGCAACTGAATCAGCTCCTATCTACAAAAATATTATTTATTCTGTTAATTTCCATGCTAGTTTTCACCCTCTGCTCATCCAAATGAGTATGCAAAGATTGATTTTATTTAATATGTGTGTCTATATGCACACATTTATACATCTATAATAATACAGACAATATTAATATGCCTTCTCCGATAGTCCAGGAAACAAGGCAGGACTGAAAACATCTATTCTGCCATAAAAATGGAAGATGAGATTTGTCAGTTCCTTACAAGCTTTGGTGCTAAACTCAAAGTTACAAACACAAGCAAATACACAAATAATACAAACAGAAATCCACTCACTACGTGCACATTTACCCCAGTTACCAGCGTGGTATTTTCCTGACAGATCACACACTCAGGAAATTTCATCCTCTAAATTCTTTCCCTGGATATCAGAATTCAAATTTTGGTACTGACCTAATTGCTCCTAGAGCAAACACAGCTTTAAAAACAAAACAAAAAACAAAACCAAAAAACCAACCAAACAAAAAGCCCCAAACTAAAACAAAATAAAAACCCCCACAGATGTATTTGACGCTTTAAAGGGAACATGAAAATGTTGAGCCTACTTGAAGCAGATTTATAAAGCTGGAATTACATCCCAAGGCTCTGCGCCTTGCATTTCTCCTGGCTGGGTACAGCGAGTGCCCAATGCTCTTCTTTCCATGGCCTCATTAACAGCTCATTTCTTCATTAATTAGACACGAGGTGTTAAACGGAACACATAACCGAGGCTGGATCATTAATGAGCGTTTCTTCAGCGCTCGGGGCATTTGAACGCGTTTTCCCGACTGGCATTTTCAATACAGCCCAGGATCACGTTGTGCTTACGGTGCTCTCCCTGTCACCCCTCTCTGCCCTTTCTCTGGAATTATCCAGGGAATTTGCTACGGGGCAAGCCGGGACACGATTTTTACAGCGAGCAGCCTGATTCCCGCTTGAACTGGCAATTTTCACCGACGCTGGTTTTTACTTACAGTAATTTTTGCTAATGTCGGAGATGCTCAGACACTCTGCTCCTTTTAAAGCACGGGATCCCTGAGGCTGGGGAAGCCTCCAGGGTCACCGAGCCCGAGCCGTGCCCGTGCCCGGCCCCAGGTGCCACCTCCAGCCCTTCCTGCAGGGACGGGGACTCCGAACCGCCCTGGGCAGCCCGATTTAACCCCGGACAGCCATTCCCGGGAGGGAATTCCCTTTGCAAGGAAGTGACACCACAGCACCAGGAGGAAATCCGGGTTCGCCGGGACGCGCCTCCTCCTTCAGCCTCCGCGGCTGTCCGGGCCCCTCCGCGCTCAGCGGGCGCTGCCTGCCGCTCGCTGTCGCGACATTCGGCGACATCCCGCGGCCACACCGCCCTTCCGTGCCATGGCCACGCCGGCCAAGCGCCGGGCGCGGGCCCCCGCCGGGGAGCAGGGCTCCCACAGCGGCTCCGGTAGCTCCGAGGGCTCCGACAGCGGCTCCGAGAGCTCGGGGTGCTCGGACTCGGACGAGCCCATCGCTGAGGTGAGCGGGACGGGCCCCGCACGGCTCCGGCACGCCTGGGATTGGCAGGGGGTGTTCGGGAAGGAATTGGCAGGGGATTGTTGTCAGGAGATACTCAGGAAGGGACTGTCAGGATGTTCGGGAAGGGTTTGTTATCAGGGATATTCAGGAAGGGCTTGGGAAGGGTGTCAGGGGATGTTCGGGTGTCGCCACATTTCTCTTCGCAGAGAAAAGCAATGCACAATTCTTCCCAAGATTATTTCTGGGGTTCACATTCTCTGAACATCAGAGAAAGGAAAAACAACTCTTATCATTTGCTGTGCCTGTGTTTGTGCTAAAGTAGAATGCAGTGTGTAGATTGTTTACCCACAGTGATGGGGTTTTGTTTCCTTGGCCTGTCAGGGTTGGTGTGGGTGTGTGTGTCGGGACTGTGGGCTGACAGTCACGAGATTCAGAGCAGTGTGTGCAGAGTTGAGTGCTTGGCAGATTCAGTTTAGATGTAATGCAACATAGTATAGAATAATATAATAAAGTAATTAATTAGCCTTCTGATAAGATGGAGTCAGATGCATCATTTCTCTCCCCTCATCGGGGGTTCCCTGAAAATGCTGTGTTTGGGAAGGGCTTGGGAAGGGCTTGGGAAGGGCCTGTGGGCGCTGGGTGCGCGTCCTGTGGGAGCGCAGGGAACGCGTCCTTGTGGGCCGGCGATCCAAAGTGTGTTCACTGCGTTGTTGTTAAAAAAAAAATTTTTTAACTGTTTTTCAAGTGTTGGGGTCCCCAAGGTCTCAGCTGTACAGCCCCCAGGCCCTTGGTGTGTCTGCTCAGGTGTGGGGCTGGAGGTGGCTGCTTGGAAATGCTGCTGTCAGCACAGAGGATTAGCTCTTTTATTATTTTCTGCTATGTTTTGTTATCGTAAAAATAAATTTGCTTCCTTTATTATAGAATCCCAGAATAGTTTGGTTTGGAAAGGGCATTAAAGTCCATCCAGTTCACCCCCTGCCATGGCAGGGACACCTTGCACTATCCCAGGGTTTTCCAAGCCCTGTCCGGCCTGGCCTTGGACACTTCCAGGGATCCAGGGCAGCCTGTGCCGATGTCTCCTGAATTTTACTGCCTCCCAAGGGATTGTGTGCCTGTTTTCTACATTGCAGACAATGTAGAAAGGTCTTTAACACTGTTCTTCCAGTGGACAGCAAAGGCCATGACCTCTGTGTGAGATTGGAGAGAGTTCTGAGGCTGAATGGTGGCAAAAGTGAGGCTGAGTTGTTGAGGTTACTCAGGAGGTGTAGTTGAAACTGGCAATTAAAAGTTGAATGATCTTGAACAGTGGAATAGGTGGGCAGAGTAACCTTGGCAGGTGTGACTTTTAATTTTGTATACCAATAAAAGTGTTGGTAGACACACAGCATTTGTTCTGGAAGGAGAAGCAGCAGTTCCCATTGTGGCTGCTGCAGTGCCTGGGTCTCATAATTTGCAGAGTTCCACAGTGGGATTAATGATGGCAGGAGAATTTGGGGAAATAGCAGAAGTGTGGGTTTGGATGTAATTATTTAAATGTATGCAGCAACCTGCACTTTGGCTAAGGTGTTAGACCCCAGTGCTGAAGTTGCCAGGGTTTAACTGCCTGTGTCACTCCTCTCCAGGAAGAATCTGTGGCTACAACAGTTGTAATTGTGTGAACCTGATGGCAGGAGCAAAGCATTAAAGGTTTGTTCATGGCACAATTGCTGGGTCAGTTTTTAAAAGTTGCTTTCCTAGATGCTCTCTAAAGGTCATAGGAAAAATGATAGCAATTGCTGAGACTACTGCAAGGTGGAAATAAGTTCACTTTCTGTTGTTTGCCATTATTGTCTTCAAGTTTCTCACAGTTCAGCTAACTTCTGATCTAACTTCTGCCAAGTGTGTGTGATATTCTCTGTTTTACTCTGCAGGAAGTGAATGTTGAATTTGAAGCACATTCCATATCAGACAATGACTATAATGGGATAAAGAAGTTACTCCAGCAGGTACTGTGGCTACTTGTCAGCTTGGTTGATATTGCATTGATAAATAATATCTAAGGAGTTGTGCAAAGGCATCAGTTCACATTCTCTGTATTGATTTATAGCTTTTATATATTACTTTTCTTCCTTTTGTTAGATAATCCCAGAATAGTTTGGGAGGGAAGGGACCTTAAAGCCTATCCAGTGCCACCCCCTGCCATGGCCAGGGACACCTTCCACTACCCCAGATTGCTCCAAGCTCCATCCACTCTGCCCTTGGACTCTTCCAGGGATGGAATAGCCACAGCTTTCAGATCATATCAAACTGCAGAGGGTGCCAGGGTGGAAATATCAGCATGTGGAAGGTGCAGGAACAAGCACCTCCAGCAGCTGATTGTTAGTTTTTGCAGTATTATAATGAAGGAAGATAAATAAAAATATCACTTGATTTTCTATTAAGTGGTCCAGGAGATACCCTCAGTGCCTGAAACTTAATACTTGTTTCCTGTCTTCCAGTTGTTTCTAAAAGCTCCTGTTAACACTGCTGAATTAACTGATATATTAATACAACAGAACCATATTGGGAGTATCATCAAGGTAAGACAGATATTATATTTATAATTGAAGTACAATGCTTTCTTTGTTAAAATGACATTATTTCTGTATTTCAGAAGGGGATCCTGTCTGTTATTTGTATGCTTTCTTGCTTTTTCTGCTTTAAGAATAATTTTTCTATGGGAAGTGAAATTTTCCATGCCTGCTTTCAAGCAAAGAATGAATTTGATGTGTTGTTGTTGCTGGTTTCTTTTTACATATGGAAGGCTTTTCCCTCCCTGAATTTCAGTCTAGTAATGCTGAAAATGCAATGGAGAGGTTTGTTGCCATCTCCATAAGAAACAGGAGCTTGTGACTTTCCTACAAAGACACAGCTCTTTGTCCCCCTCCCTATCAAAGCTTTATTGCTCCATGGTTGTCAAGACACTCCAGGTTTACTGCATTAGAGACTGAAGGAAATTTGTTTTGTTTAAGATATTGCCATTCCCTGGGCTGAGATGCTGCTTATTAAATGTGAGCTATCAACCTTTAGTTCCTTTCAGAGGACTCTGCTGTAGAAGATGCATGGCCTGGCCCTCTCTAAAGCTGGCTCTGAGCACACTGAGGTGTTCAGTGATGCAGCAGCATTAGCAGGGTGTGTTTGTACAGATTTCCTCACTGGTTTTCATCTGCTGATACCACCTGGAAAGAAAAACATCTTTTGCCACAGACTGGAAATAGAATGTCAGTATGAATTGTTGGTTTTCCTTTCATTCAACAGCAAGCAGAAGTGCAGGAAGACAGTTCTGATGATGAAGAAGATGATGATGAAGTATTTGGTTTTATAAGCTGCTTGAACTTAACAGAAAGGAAGGTTGGTATTCCTCAGTAACATATGGTTATAAATATTAGCATCAGTAATAAATGAGACTGCATCCTGTGTAACAAGCCTGGACAGCTGGACCAGGATTTGGAATTCCACTCTGGAGGATGGGGTTGATAAAACTTGAAGTGGCTTAGGTCTTTTTGAGTGCAGTAACTTGCTGAGGGTCAAACATGAAGCAGAGAATGCAATAGAGAAAATTACTGAAATTACTATTCCAGCATAAATGAGCTGTCAGTCTCTTGTATTTCCTCCCTTTGATCTTCTGCAGTTTGGAGTTTTGCTGTGGTGTTGCAGTTCCTTGTTCCCATCACTTCACAAACTTCATTTACTCTCAGCTTCAGGGCTGGAGAATGATTTGAAAGCAGTTGTGCAATGCTTTAGAGGCTGCTGAGGGAGATTATTGCCACCAGGCCTGTGGGAAGTTCCCTCTCAGGTGACATTCAGGTTTCCTGTGCAAACAGCTGTTGGATCAGGTAAAGGAAATGCACCTTTTGCTTGCAGGGCACCCAGTGTGCTGAGCAAATCAAAGAGCTGCTGCTGAGTCGCTGTGAGCAGAGCTGTGAGCCCCGGGTGGTGGAACAGCTGAGTAAACTCCTCAACGACAGCACCAAGCCTGTGGGGCTCATCCTGAGTGAAAGGTTCATCAATGTCCCCCCACAGATTGCTCTGCCCATGCACCAACAGCTCCAGTAAGTTTGTTTATTTATTTTTTTTTTCCTTGCATGATGCTGAATGGTATTTTTCATCATATTTTTCAGAATTCTTACGTATGTAGAGCTGTGTTAAGACAGTTGATGCTATGAGATATGAGTAAAGCATGAACAAAAAAAAAGTCTATATATGGTCTTTAGTTAATTTTAAGATTTTTTTTTTTGTATCTTTATAAAGGTCCAGAACTTTCTCAAATTCTGTAGAGGATATTATTTGAGAACATGTGCTGTTCTACAGAAACAGCTGTCTGTATATTGCAGTTTGTCCTTGTACTGCAGATTATTTTCACACTGATGTAGGAAAATTTAAAAATGAGAACTCTGTTAGCAGCTTGGGTGTTTCTGTGTTAATGTCTGGCTCAGGAATGGGAGATTTGGACTGAGGGAAAGGATTAAAAGGTGTATTATTTTTGACCCATGTAAATAGGCAGTGTTTTGGTTAGTTTCAGGTAATGAAAAAGCAGGTGAAGTGCTGTTTGAGCTCTGCTGATTCATGGGTTATATCAAAAGCTGGGTGAATGTAAATAAATTAATCCACTGAAACACAGCATTACATTATTTTAGTGCCACACTGAGAGCTGGGAACAAAGAAGTTTTGTTGGATAAGGAACCAGTAATAGAATGGAGATCATCTTTTTCTTCTTTCATTTTTGCCTTCTTTCCTCTCATGTGAGATGAGAATTTAGATTGAGGTCACCACAAATACAGCACTTGTCACAGCTCAAATTCAGATCTCAGCCTCTTTGTCCTAAGGTTTTGGAGCGACACAGTTCCTCAAGGAAGTGATAATGTGATGTATTTTTAAGGAGAGTTGCACTTAAAATCAGTGCACAGACATTACCATGAACAGGATTCTGGGCACAAAGGGTTATCCTGTGAGCTGAGGAAAAACATTCAGATTTTTATAGTTTAAAGTACAAATAATATGTTTAAGTACAGGAATCCATCTGCAAAATTGATTTTCTGAGGTAGTCATAAAAGAATAGGCTGCAATTTGAATATCCTTCCTATACCACTCCATTCTAAGGTTTGGTTATATGCTTGTTTAGGATTTAAGTTGTGTAAACATGTATTCCTCTTTAGGAAGGAGCTGACTGAGGCACAGAGAACAAACAAACCCTGTGGAAAGTGCCACTATTACCTCCTTATCAGCAAGACCTTCACAGAAGCCACAAAAAGCAGTTCTAAGAGGAAGGAAGGGAGGAATCAGCCAAAGGAGGAATTAATGTTTGCAAATGCAGAGGAAGAATTCTTTCATGAGGTAACATGATTATTGAGTTTAAAATGCTTCTTTTTCTTTACATATCATCAACAAGAGATGTTTCACCTCAAATTCAAGGGGAGTTTTTATCAAGATGATCACAAATATTTTGAAATTAAATCCAGGGTGTTTTGGAGTAGTGTTGAGAGAGGAGCAATCAAGCTCTTTGTGTGTACTGATTTATCTGTTTCCTCCTGGGTACCTGTTACATGCAAAAAAATGCTCAGAATAAAAACTGAAGGAGGTCCTAAGAGGTGGCTCTTGCTTCCCTTTTCTGTCTCTATTCTACTCAGGGCAATTATATTAATAAAAAGTGGTGAAACACTGAGATGAAAATATCACTTCCCATTTCCTAAGGCAACCTGGCCACACAATTCTGCCGGTCCCAAGCCAGATCAGGTGAGGGCAAAATGCAGGAAATTAAATTTAAGATGTGCTTTGAAATGCAAAGAATTTTTCATGGGGTTTTTTTGGGGTTTTTTTGTTTTGTTTTTTTTTTTTCCCAAAGCTTTAAAACCACTGTTGTACAATATCATTACTTTGTCAAGAGGGTGTTATTTTTCATTTCTGGCAGTGCCTGCAGGGCAAAGGACTAGCGCATGCATGGGGTGGTTAATGGCAAAGGTTCCTCTGTGTAATCATTCTGACAGGCTGTGATAGGGCTGTAATTTTATTTTTTGGGAATGAGAGAAATGTAAGTTGGGGAATTCACTGGTGGCTGTAGGGAGTTGTGTTGTAGTCTCTGTGCAGCAGCAAGTTGTAGATTTTGTTTTTGTGTTCCTGCCACAGCAGCTGAATCAGCTGGAGCTGAACTCTGTAAAATGTTATGAAAAGCTGCTGGGGAGAAGCCTGTGAAGCTCATGTGTCCATGGGTGTTGTGTTGTAGAAGGCCCATTTTGTATTTATTTATCTCAGCTTTGTTATTTATTAAAGGCTAATTGTGTGCTTTCATCTAAACTCCAGTCATTCTCAGCTCAAAAGGATAGATTCAAACTGAGCTTATTTTTCTTTTTAACAGTCTTTCCAGTGTTTAAAAAAAAACATTTTAAACATTATGTAGGGTATTAAATGAAATGTCTCTCTGTACTTAATAATGTGTGTGTGTTAAATTAGTGCTGAGTGTCTGTCCTCCCTGATCACACATAATGTTAATTAGATTGCCATAAAATAGCATTAAATGTGGTGAGGCACTTGGAGCCATATCAAACTGAGAGCAGCCTCTCCTGCACTTGGCACTGCCCTGGGCTTCATTCTGCTCCTTAAAATTATAACCAGAAAATCTATTATAACCAGACTTGGAATTGATTAAAGGTGCTCAAATTGTTCTTGAGCAAAGCCACTCAGTTAGTGTGGTAATCCATCCAAAATGAGATTTAAAGCCTTGATATATTGTTAGTGGAAAGCAAACCTAAAAGGAGAGTGGATCTTAATTTTCCTTCAAAGGGAAGGAATCAGATAAGTTCTTCTTGATGGTTCAGCTCAGAGTTCTTCATCTGACTTGTGTGAGAACTGGAAACATTCATTAGGTTGTTTTTCTCATCCATCAGGAATTTTGTTTAGAAAAGCTGATGAAAAGGGACTTTCTGTGTGGGGATTATATCCCTGAAAAGAAGTCATGCACATTCTAGACACCTGCCTGTTTGGAGAAGCATAAACAGATCTTCCAGTTGCTCCAGCCACCTGGAACCTTTCCAAGAGCTTTCTGAAATTCTCCTCAGGATTCATTTGGTGCCCATCCCCTTAATATTTGATTTCTACTCATATTCTTACAGGTTTGTTAATTTTTAGGACTCTGGGCAGTTTCAAGAGTAGGCCCTGAAAGCAGGAGAGCCTCAGAACATGGATTTGTTTTTTTTTTTTCCCTCCCTCCTAGGTTGTTTCTCTGATCCCAAACTATAATGGCAGCAATCATTATAGAATTTAATATGACAGATATAAATTCAGTGAAAATAAAATGTTTGTTTAAAATACTTTAAATAGTGGATTTTTTGGTTGTTCTTTTTGGTGGACACTTCAAGAGGGAAAAAGCTTCTTAATAAGCATGGGCATAATAGGTTCATTATTTTCACTTTGTTTGGATGATGATTATTATTATAATTATCTTCATGCTAATTAAACATTTTAATCTGAATGCTTTTGTTTCTGTTGTTTAGAAAGCCCTTCTGAAATTCAACTACTCTGTGCAAGAGGAAAGTGACACCTGTCTGGGTGGCAGATGGTCCTTTGATGATGTACCCATGAAGCCTCTGAGGACAGTTATTGTAGTTCCAGCTGATGGAATCCATGGAATTATGGATAAACTCAAAGATTATCTCTCCCTCTGAGCTCCCCTACAAACACCAGGTTTTTACAGAGCAGCCATGCAGGACTGTGACCTCACACTATCTGCAGAACTGCTGTTGGGTCAATGGTTTTGTACAACTAAAACTATCACCAAATGAATATTTTTAAATACTCCATCTGATTTTACTTTGATATCATCACGAAGCAATCAATAAAAACCCAGTGTCAAAAGAAAACCTGAATATCTGTTCAGTGTGTTTTTAACCAAAGCTCAATCAGGTGGGTTTGTTCCAAAATAATGCGTGCAACTCCTTTTGTTGAGGAAAGTGTTTTTTCTTTCTTTCTTCTGTTAAAGGTATTTATGTCAAAAGTTTGAAATAATGACATAGGTTAAGGTGGGGATGTGTTTTGAATATATTGCTTTTATTTACTGTTGTCCAGTATGTGATGGCTCAGTCTACATTCACTGAATAACACATCTCTGCTCAGTGGGAGCTTGGGGAAATTCCTCATTTTCTTTGCTGTCACTGGCAGTTTTCTGTTCCTCCTCTGTGGCTGAAACAGGTACCAAGTGATTGATCACTTCCTGCAGAATATCCTTGCTTTCACTTGGAGGAAGATTGCTGAAGTAATACTGAGGTACCAGCTCTGCAAATCTGGGGAGGAAATCACACAAAACATTACTCATTTTGAATTGACTTTTGAAATACTTGAATAATTATTTCCAGGCATATATAAAAAAAGCTACAAAACTTCAACCCAAAACTCTGCAAGAATCCAAGATTCTCTGCAAGATGTAGTAGGAATTTGTGCTTTTAGTAGCACTGAAAATCCTCAGCCTGCACTTGAGCTGCAATGCAGTTCCCAGTGCTGCAGGTTGCATTAAACAGGAATTTCCCTGCTTTAGAGCAGAGTTGTTCAATAACATTATGAAAAAAACTCTCCTATAAACATGGGGAATAGAAAAGCTGGGAGAGTGAAATGTATATTTGTGTAAAGAGATTTTTGCAGAAGGAGCACTCTGGTCTCTCCCTGAATCCATAAACAGGCCATGATTCAGCTGGCTGGGTACAGAACATCTTTTAAGAAAAGGATTTACTGGAAAATAGGTATTCAGGGAGCAAAGACCTTTCCAGCTGGATTCATGTGTGAGTACACTGCTCTGTTAACTCTGATTGAAATTTTTTTCTGTATATTTTACCTTGTAAGGAACTTTTGCAGCTCATAATGTGGGCTTTTTCAAGTGATTATAGCTACAGTGGCAACTACTGAGAACAGTGAGGGCCTGAGATCACAGATCTTCCCCTTTTACTTTTTTTATCCTCCCAAAGGGATGATTTTGTGGCTTGAGGAGTGAAGGAGCAGTTGCATCACAGTTCACTTACAGATGGGGGGAGATCTCAGAGACAACTCTGATGGAATTGCCCTCTGAGATGCTGAACTCATGGAATAAAACCCACTCTGGAATCCTCCTGGTGCTGTAGTAGGATGAGAAGGGGTGGAGCTGGGCCACTTGTTTGTGTGTTAACATTAAATAGTTCCCTGAGCCATCCACATCACGAGCAATCTAAAAAACAATGTGGAGAGTTATCCATGATTTCATTGATCAGTGCCTTTCAGATTTAAAACATAAATTAAACTTCCCTTCAGATACTTTCAACTGGAACCTCTTCCCAAATTTGTGTGGGAAAGCTTGGGAGTGCATACCATGAAATGAGACTTAGAAAAAATGTTCTGTGTATTTGGAAGGAAGCTGCAACAAATCAGTACAAAACTATCTGAGTTTGGCTTGGCAGGTCTGTGTGAAAACACAAACATGGATTCTTTAGGACACACACTTTTCATAGACTTTTAAATACAGTGTGTCAGGCCATGAAATGTGCTGCTGGGAGAGGTAATTTTTGTATGGAGTCTGTGCACAGGGATGTGGAGGAAGGCCTAGGGACTCAAGTGGGAATAAATCAATCTGGTTTACATTTACAATTACAGTTAGAGTGCCTTCCTGAGATGAAGCAAGCTGTCTGTTATGCACACCTAAATGTATCCAAGTCATTTCTCTATTTCCAGGCAATTTTCACCTTCAAAAAGGAGATAATTCCTGAGAGAATATTGCAATTTCAAGTGGTTTTTTGAGGTGTAAGAGTTCTTTGAGTGAAAAGCATATTGGCAGTTTTTTTCTTGCTATGGAGAGTGTGAACTCCATGCAGTGAGAGATGAACCCCAGAGAAAAGGCTGAAATGAGAAGTGTTTGATACACTGGGGGAAAAAATGGCTTTTATGGTAATCAAGAGATTTCACTAATGAACTTAAGCTTTCTGAAAGCATTCTACATAATTTAACAGTGCAGGAAGATGAAACCACAGTGTTTTTCCTTACATGCATGAAGTAACCAGATAAAAGAGCTTTCTTGATGCTTAGTAGATTTGCTTCTGATCCAAAGTCTGGTTCTGAGATAGGAAGTTCAATGCGCTTCATGATCTCCACCAGCTCGGCTCTGATCATCTCTGCCATGCTCAGAGCAGAGCAGCTCAGGAAATACTCACAGCACCACTGCTCCCTGCTGAACTCTGTGGGGGAAAAAACAATGTTTTGGCTTAAAGCAGAATCCCACTGATGCAGAGGTGCTGCTCTGTGGACTAAATGCTCTTGCACTGCTGCAGATGATGTCCAAAGTTCTGGTAATGAGCCATACACACAGCTTAGGCTCAGCTCACAAAGTAAGTGGGCAATACTTGATATCCTCAGTTTTATAGAATTGCAGCTATTGCTTCCTGAATCTAATCCCTTCTTTGCTCTGTTAGGAGTAAAGCTTCCCAGAGAATGAGTAGCAATTCTATTTTTCAGGCCTTGTGGATTTAGGCCAGGATATGGAGTTGAAATCACCTGTAGTGCTGGTGCTGCTTCTCCTGGAGCTCCCTTCAGCATTCCACATGACTGAACAGGAGACAATTCTGCTTCCCTGTCTCAAGTTTTTACTCAGTGGGTGCAAATTTATCCCTCTGCTGTCTGAGCACTGGACTCGGGCTAAATGAACTGGAGCAGGATGCTTGAGCAGGGGGAAATGCAGTGAAAAGTTTCTGCTGCTCTGCAGTCTCCTGGCTTTTATTTGTATTCTTGCAAATGTGGACTTTACTACTTCCCATTTTTCCCTTCAATTCCCCTTTCAGTTCACAGCTATCCTATTCAGTTCACAAGTTTTTAGCTGTGTTTTGGGCTGTTGGGGAAATTGAGGCCCTCCTCAACAGCTTTTATTCATCCTAAACTTGCATTTTGTGCTTCTACGGCAGGAGCCATCATTCTGGTTTTGCACAGTGCCACTTCAAAGGACACTTGGAATAGTGGTTATGGATCCCTGTTGGGTAAGAGATGCTGTCCTAGGATGTTTTTAATTAATTAGTAAATTAATATCATCAGCAATAGCTACTCCCATAGGTTTCTCCCTGCGTAGCAGCAATTCTGGAAAGAATCACCAGATTTTTGGGTTGTTTTTTTTTTTTCAAACTGGTCCCAGTGGGCTTGATGTTGGCTGGGGCACACTTGCCTGGGTGTGTGGGGTGGGCAGTGGCTGCCCTGAAGGCACTGAAGATGTTGATAAGGGTGAAGTGATCTCCTGCAGGGTGGGAGAAGCGGCGCCAGCAGCTCCGAGCGATCTCCTCTGTGCCAGGAGGGGCGTGCAGGAAGCAGCTGGGAGCTGAGGGAAAACCAAGCCAGTGGTGAAAACAGAGGTGCATGCACAAATCCCCACTGGGATTTCTGGGTTTTTCCTTCCTCAGTTGCATTTAACCCCCAGTATTGGGTCAGTGCTGAAGAACTGAACCTGCTGCATTCACTGAGGGTTTATTTTGTAGGTGTCCTTTCAGTCTTGTTTTGTGGGAATCAGAAAAACAGAAACTCCCACAGACACTGAAGGGTTTGATCTGCAGCCTTGGGAGAAGCTTGGATTGATGCAGAAATCCAATACACAGATATTAAGCAGAAAAACCATAAACTCATATTTCTGTAGTTGTAAGTAAGAATATGCCTGAAGTGAGTGAGAAACTGCACTGATGGATGGTGAAGGGTTTCTGATGTAGGGTGGGGCTGTAGGGAATAAACTGAGAGTTTGGAATTAGAACAGAAGCAGATCTGTGCCTGTGAGACAGAAACCCATTGGACAAAAGTATCCAGAGTGCAGCAGAACAGAGTAAAGGTGATAGGTCAGAAAAGCAAAATAAACCCTGTGGCAGCTGTCCATTGGGTTAGAAAGTTCTAGATTGCCTCGTAACAAAGAACTTGTGACTGCTCCTGAGCTATGGCTGAATGCCTGCTCCTCTGAAATCTCAGGGCCTCTGAGACTGATGTTTGTCTGAGCAACAAATCATTCCTAGCCTGAAAACAGTCCCACCCCTTAATTTCTAGAGGCAACAATGATATTGTTTAGTTAATATGTATTGCAAACACAAACCAGCAGCTTTCTCCCAGACTGATGCCAAAAAACCTTCATAATGTCACAACCTAATTCAGCCAGAATCCAAAAAATGGTTTCATTATAATAAAAAGACATCTTTTGATTTAATGCGTTAATTTGCCCCTCTATGTTGAAATTTCTGCTTTCCAGTGCATTTTACTTTTGTGTCTTTTGAGCTTTTCTAAAACTGAATTGTGCCTATGCTCAAACATTTACATTTGTTATATGTACTTTAGAAAAACCATCACAAGTTAAAAATCAACCCAGTTTGGGCATAAAAAGTTGTCCTACAAGGAGAACTACTCATGCAGCTTGATATCCTGTGGTTCATTTGTTTGCTGCCCAAGACTCCAAGGTTATGTCAGTTTTATAAAATATTTGAAATAGCCAAGATCACAAAGTAATTCTTTCTAGGTAAACATTTCAATGTTTTATAATTAGAACTTCCTTTATTTTGCTGCACTGATCTGTCACAAATGCAGATTAAAATAAGAAAGTTTCATTTTGAAGGGATGTTTCTGACAAAAGGGAGAAAGCCAATGGGCAGCTGAAGGCTGCAAATGGAATTCTCTGTGGGAATTCTCTACTTAGCTTTCCTTGTATCCTTACAGTTAAGACCTGAACAGGCAAATACATTCACTTACTTGAGGTAAGCAGGATGAGAATAACAAGACTTTGCTTTTGTGGCTAGATTTGGAAGGAGTCTGGATTGGGCAGGTGGCACAAGGCCTGCAGGGAGGGCTGATCCAGGAGTACCTGTGACCATGGCTGCAATGGTGAGCATCTCATCCACACACTCAAATTCACACGAAGCCAGCAGTGACTTGGACAGCTGAGGATCCAGGGGGAATTCTGACATTATAATCCCAAATTCAGAGAGGTTTCCATCATTATCCAGCGCTGCCAGATAATCCAGATCTTCCAAAGCCTGCATCAGGCTTTCAGGAGCTAAGGAAAAGGGGAAGAGAATTCCAGGTCTTGAGAGTGGTACTCAGGAATGAATGTCTGAACTCTCATTATAAAATCTCAGCTGTAGGAAAATGATACTTCTTTTATTTGACAGTGATTAAGAACAAAAAATAATGGATGAATGGAAGGCTGAGAAAAATCTGGAGGAAGAAAATAAGTTGTAAATCACTTTTTTGATACTTTTAATGTCAGAACAATTTTTTATCAAAAGCCCAGACATAATCCTCAATATCCCTAGACTCTGTCAAAACTTCTTCCATTATTGGCAGTTTTCAGGTGGGTTTTTTATGTTTATTCTTTTTTAAGAGGGGTGGTCACATTTGAGGGGTGCTGAGATACAGAACAGGTCTAGGAAAGATCTTTTTTAACCAGGAGATATTCTGATATTTACAGAAGTTACAACTGTTATTCATGCAGGTATCTGGAATTCTCTTGGTTGCCTTTTTAATTATTATACTTTTTTTACATAGATTCTCATAATACCAGAAGAAAAATGGGAATGTAGTAAAAGAAAATGCCTCCCTAGCAATTGTCTGTACTTTCTCCCTCCACAAAATTCAGTGTTCAGTTTTCCCTCAGTGTGGGTTACAACCTCCACAGGTAGAAGTGAGAACAGTGAGACAGCAAAAATAATGAGGGAATATAAGAAAATGTCCTGAGAGGACAGGATTAAGCAAATCAACACCTAAAATTAGGAACTGAGCAGGTCTGTAGGAAATCTGATGGTGATAAAAGGAGGTCAAACAAGCACAGAGGAGCTTTGTGGTTGAGAGAAGGAACCTCAAGTTGAAGTTGTCAGGCCTACACTCCAAAGAATTGTTGCCAGAGCATGAAAAACAAGGTGAAAATTTGGGAACTCCTGAAGTGTGAAGGCTCTCTAAGGTTCTTTCCTCCCAGCTCCTTTCCAAGATAGATTTCTATTCCAGTTTATATTGAATAGTCAATGTCTTTCATGGGTAGCAGTTCATTTACATTCACAACTGCTCTCCAACCACTGCAGCAACTTTCTCCTTACTCCAGCCTGAGGATCTTGTTGATATTTTCTCAGTTTTATGGATAACAAGTTAAATTTGAAGCTGGTGGCAGAAATTCCACTGCAGCAGGACTTGGCCTCACCCCCAGCCCTGGGAAGCTGCACTGGCCATTTGTCAGCTGCTGTCAGTCTGTACATTAATGGGGAAAAATCCCTAAATAAAATATCCAGACCAGAAGCACAGCTGCCCACACAGGCAGGGGGTGCATCTGCATTGGATCTTCATTAGCAGATGACTAGAAATAATTTCCTGCATTCATTAAGACTGGGAATGTGTATGGCATCACCAAGACTAAAAGGCTGTAATTAGCTGCCAGATCACATTTAGCCACAATTTCCCCACACATTCTGCAAGAAAATCTTGAGATCAGGTTTTGACTTCATTGGCAGTGAACTGTTTATTGCCACCTCTCTGGAATTAACCCCTTACAGGCAAGGGAAAAGTGAAATGGGGAGCAAACAAGCACCTGTTGCTTTTAACCTCATTCTGTTATGTCTGAAGGGGAAAAATAGTTTATTAATTCCCCTTACATGAGCTTTTCCAGAACTTCTCCAGCATCTCAACCTGCTAATGTGACTTTGTTTAAGTTGAAAACACACAGTTTTCAGACAAATTGTCTCAGGAACCTGCAAATTGCTTTTGAAACTGTGGAGCTGCTTCATTTCAGTCTCCGAGTTCTTCCCTCTGCCTGCACAATTCTATCCAGAGAGGACATTTATTATAAAAAATGTGGGGTTTTGTGGGATAAATGATGAGCCCTTGCAAAAATTGAAGTATCTGAGAAGAAAATACTTAGGAGTTTTAAAGAAATAAGAAGTAGCAGCTGATGATGAATATGAGTCAGTGACAGGAAATAAAATTCAGTGATTGAAAATCAGGGATAGTAAAAGGGTCACTCAAATGTGTAGTAATTACAAGGAGATCATGGAAAGCTATTTCCCAGAATTCAACAAAGTAGTCTGTGCTAGAGCTCACAAAATACATGGTTATATGGCTGCCAATTTCAACCCCCTGATGGCATCAGCAATTTGCATTTTTATGCCCTAGAGTTAGTTGTCTTGAGATTTATAAGCACAAATTACTTCCCTGTCTGGCTATGAGTGTTCTGGGAAAAAAAAAAAAAAAAAAAAAAAAGATTCCTGGAGTTTTATTGCTCTAGAAAGGACAAGACAGTAAAGGTGGATTAGACCAGGTGAAGGAACAGTAAAAAAGCAAAAATAAAAGACCAGGGTAGGGCTTTTTAGGGCTTCTTTCCAGCACCAGCCACTGCTGCCTTGAGGTGCGAACCACGAGGATTTGTGACTCCACTGCTGCTTTCACAGCAGCAAAGCTCAAAAAACCTCTCAAGATGTGTCCTGTGCTTTCAACAAGAAGCTGTCACATCCCTGGAATTTGAAAAGGTATTTCCTAATCTGGTGTTTTCTTTCCCTGCTCTGTGTTCTTTGGCTGCTCAAACTGGGTTGCTCTGGACTCATTTCAGGAAATCTGACCAGTTTTATGTAAATACAGATCCTGCTTTTGATCCTTCTTAGGCTTAGGAAAGCAAATATATAACTTAATGTTGTGGTTAGCACTGGAATAGTTTATCTGAGAGTTTCAAGCTACTTAAAATGATATTCTTGGTTTCACATTTCTGTAACTTTGATGTGAACAGAGTAAGATCTGTCTCTAAAGCAGCTACACCTGCAGTCCTCAGCAGCACATCCCAGATGGCTGAACTGCAAGTGCTCAAGGTGTGAGCCAATAAATTCCAAAGTATTATTCTTGTTGCATTAGGAAGCAAGTGATTTAGGGATTTGGTCAAAGTTCTGTAATAAATGGATATTAGAGATAGGAATGAAACTTAAATGTTGTGATTTTTAATATTCCATTTAACAGCTCTCTTGTGCTTCTCTGGAGATCCACAGCTCCTGTGTTCTGGTCTCCTACCAGCAAATGCTGAGGATGTAAAATACCTTTCTTTTGCTAGATCTTTTCCTTCCAGAGGAATAACTTAAAAAGTCAGAGCTGCCATGGATGTCAGGTGAAGGGATGTTGTCTTTAAGGAGCTGATGCTCTGCCTGGCACACCACAGGTTTTGCAGGTTCTGTTGGGAAGAACAGCAGAAAGAACTGCCAAATTCATTGCTGCAGGGAGAGCAGTCCTGGGGAGTGGTGTTTGCTGCTCCTGCTCTCTAACACTGCTCCTTGGACAGCAAACTGAGAACATGGAGGACTCTATGCCAAGTTTTCCTCAAATTATGCAAAGATTTTTCTTCTGCAAGCACAAGTTTCTCTGTCCTGATTCTCTTTTTCCCCCTGTACCTTCTGAGTCAGGATTTTTTATGTGTCTGTTTTGCTCTGAAGCCACCAGTTATAACTATTATTTTGAAATGACAGTTGATCAGTACAAATTACCTCCTCAAGCTCACACTTTGCAGTATTTCCATTCCCCCTCATGCTGCTTCATCACTCCTCCAGTCTGGCTGGTGATGGTCCCTGCTGTGCTTTTCTGCCAGCCAGGACAGGGCCTGACCTACCCTGTCCTGACAGAATATACTGAATAATGTCTGCACACATCATTGAATTGATGAAATCCAGAATTTAATACAACAAAGAATTAACAAGTAAATTTATGATAATAAATCTGCCCTGAAGTGATCTCTGCTGAGCACAGTTTACATGGTGCATTGAGTTTCTGTCTTTGACAGTCTCCAATGAAAATATGCCAACAATTAATTTTTCTGAAACAATTTAAAATGATGTAAACTTATGCAACTCTTGTTATTCTGGATTTTCTGGAAATATATTCTCCAGGGGGTTGTGAAAGCATAGCTCTCAAATGTCATGGTCATGACCATCAACATATTCTTTAATCTGAATGTTTAGGGAAATTCTGAATGGATGCAGAATCTGCAAATGCTTTCCCCTTGATCCCACAGAGAAATTTTACATGGCTTCATCTTTCTAATGATTCACTTAGTTTAAATAAGGATTTTCCAGTGATTTGCAAAAGTATTCAACATTGCTGCAATCTATGAGACTGGAATTCTATCGTCCCCTTATAAACCCCAGCAAAGATCTATCAGATCTACTGATCAGAATGTAAACACACCCCTGTTCTAGGGGCACAGGGATCCTGATCTACTGATCACACTGTAAACACACCCCTGTTCTAGGGGCACAGGGATCCTGATTTACTGATCACACTGTAAACACACCCCTGTTCTAGGGGCACAGGGATCCTGATTTACTGATCACAATGTAAACACACCCCTGTTCTAGGGGCACAGGGATCCTGATCTACTGATCACACTGTAAACACACCCCTGTTCTAGGGGCACAGGGATCCTGATTTACTGATCACAATGTAAACACACCCCTGTTCTAGGGGCACAGGGATCCTGACTTACTGATCACAATGTAAACACACCCTGTTCTAGGGGCACAGGGATCCTGATTTACTGATCACACTGTAAACACACCCCTGTTCTAGGGGCACAGGGATCCTGATCTACTGATCACAATGTAAACACACCCCTGTTCTAGGGGCACAGGGATCCTGATTTACTGATCACAATGTAAACACACCCCTGTTCTAGGGGCACAGGGATCCCCCTGATGCACTTTGGAGCTGCAGTGCCAGATTCATTTTCCTCTGGCTCATGAATTCCAGAAAGGGCAACAAGCTCTGCTGCATTTGCTGCTCTCCATTATGGCATGAATTAAATGCAGCAGCTGTAAGCCTGACATGTTTGTTGCTTCCATAATGCAGTAATGAGTCAGACCTAATCCAGGCTTTTATTTCTCCTCAAAGAGCAGCAGGAAAAAAGAAAAATCCCTTGTGCACATTATTGCTGAGCAGAAATAAAATGTTTTACTGATGTATTTTTTGTCTCTTATCTGCTGCACGTTCTCCATGTGCAGGAAACAGACTGAGAAGTGCTTCTTGCTATGAATTCCAGTGTCCTTCTGATTTGTTAGTTCACCAGTTCATGCCCATGTCCTACTCTGTCATCTCAGTGAAAACTTGACTTTGTTCAGGAGAAATTCACCTAAAACCCCTAAAGCCTCCCTGTGTTTCAGCTGCAAAGACAAGGTGGGAATGTCTGTTGGACAGAAACAATGCAGAGGGAAGCCTGTGGCACACAGGGGATGCTGCAATGTTTTTACTCAGTTTACTCCAAGGGAACTCAGCTCCAAGGAGGTGGTGAGCCATGGAACAGCCAAACCCATGGCAGAGATGGAACTGGGTGATCTTTAAGGTCCCTTCCAGCCCAAACCATTCTTGGGTTTGTGTGCCTGAAAGCCTGATGCGTTTTGAGTTCTGTGAGATGGTCTAACATGAGAACTGACTCCCCTGACAAATTTATCCCTTGGGTGCTCCAGTTTATTTCAGAGAATTTCACAGCAGGCTCTTCAAACTCTGTGTTCTGACTGGGGGAGCTTTGTACTCATCTCTGGAAGGTTCTGTAGGGGTCAATCCAAGTGCTGGCAGGAAAAAAGCTCACTGTCTGCTCCAAAGTGGAAAGAAAGCCAATGTGTGATGTGTCCTGCTTAAAGGAAGAGCTGTGCTGGATCATCAAAGCTTTTCTCAAATGTTTAATTTTGTAAGGCAGGAAGCAGCCAAGGAAATTGGGCAGACTTTCTTCTCTCCTTTCAGAGCACCCCTGCAGTGTTTGTGGGATTTTCCCTTTGTTCAAAACTGTTCAATACCTGCACCTGACACTCTTGATCTGGTCAGAAAAAGCTCTGTCATATGTGATGTCCATCCAAGTAAAGCCAATTCTTTCACTCACCAAATACCTTCACAATTTTTTACACATCAGCACAATGCTTTCTTCAGCTGCATTATCCAAAAATGCAGCCAAAACTTAGAATTTCTGCATCTGTGAAACCCTTATGTGCCTCTAGTATTTCATGCTCTCTGAATGTTGTCCCCATTGTGCCTTTAAATCCAAAAATGCCAAATGCTTTCCCTCATATAATTCTACTCATTCCTTCTACAGTTCAAGACCAACTTTCTTCATATCCAGGAAAAGCATTAAAATGTTTTAGTGTATTTTTTTAATAGTAAAATATGTTTTAAATTCGAGTGGGAGCAAACTATTCCATAAGCATTTTCCATGCAGATTTTGTGGGCTCAGCACATGAGATGACACAAGGCCAAAATACTCCAATTCTCATTGCTTTTGAATTAATTACCATCAGACTGGCCATGTTTTTTCCCTATTTCTTTTAGGCATGTTTCTGCTAAACAACACACAAGGGAAAAGGAGAATAAATTTTTCTTTAAAATTCCACTTAACCATCTATTGCAACATCCAACAGTGAGAATTAACACTTTATTACTGATTAATTACAGTGAACAACTCATAGAAGTGAAGAGATCCTTCCAATTTTGTGTGAGTGCACGAGGAAAGGCAGGAGAATAGAAGAAATTTTCCTGTTTGTACTGGAAAATTTTCAAGAATGAAGCCAGCAATCCCCAAAACAATGAAATCAGGGCTATTTTCCTCACTTTAATGGGTTTCAAAGCAACTGCAGAACCTGGAGTGGCACTTGGGGTTTGTGATAAACCAGAACAGAGGAAAATATCCTTCTATAGAAAAAACTAAATTATGAAATCAGGGGGGAAGAAAAGGCAACTTCCTTCACTCTGTCACCTCAGAATTCAGTGTTTTCCCTGGCTAGCATTAAAAGTATATTTGGGTTTATTTTATTGTCCTTAAGGAACAGCCCATTGTAAATTTGAGGTGGGAGATGCTGGAGGATAAGGAGGAAGCTCATTTCCTCCCCACACATCCCCCAGGTAACAACAGTGGTTTGTTTGGGTTGTAAACTTCTGATTAAAGGAATATATTTCGTTGGATATCTGTCCAATACCTTGTACAACAGGGCACACATTTTCTTTGTGGGTTACAGGAAAATAATATGTAACCTAGATGAGAAGATACTTGGAATATTGATTTTTTTTTTTTTTTTAGCATTCCAATTCCATTCAGATACTTTATGGTATTTTTTTCTAAATGCTATTGAGCTGAGAACTGCTGTAGCAGGTAAGTGGGAAAAGCAAGGTGATATTGTTACAAGTCCTTAAATAAAAAACAATCCTGTGAGTGACAGGGCAAAATTAACCTGGAAAGAGCTTCTAAAATAATTATAAAAATATGAGAAATTGGTGCATCCTCTTACCTGGGCTGCTGATGAAGTCACAGTGAGCAAAGCCTGCTATGTCCATCCTCTTCAGGAACAGGACCAAGCTGGTGAGTTTGGATTCCTGAACTTTAGCTGGAATTTCTGCCTTCATTTCCTTGTGTGTAAATTCTTCAGGGTACAAGCAGAAGATTTTCCCTAGAAGAAAATTCAGGAAAATTACCTTTTTAAAAATGTTTCCTTCTCACGTTGCCATGTTGATTGTATTAATTAATTTGAGCTAATGGATTTAAATTTTGAGCTAATATTTCTACCTGATGGAGACATGCCCAGAATTTGTTTATGCACCTCTGCTTGACTTTGGCTGATAGGCTGGGTTAGAACAGAGTCTGCTCTGATTCTAGGATTGTACACCTTTAAATGAAAGAGACACCAAGCATCAGACAAGTACACAAGGGCTGCAAAAATATGAATGGTCTGTACTGAATTTCTCTCTAGGTCATTTTACAGAAAGGGTAGTAACAGTTTTCATTTCTTTTTGTTTCAGCAGCTTGGGAAGGAGAGCACTCAGCACCCTGACAAGCTGACAGATGTTTTGCAGTCACTCTAAGTGTGCTCTGAGATAAATGTCTTTTTTTTCCCCCTGAAGAAATGTACCTTACTGAAGCAGAAAATGGTATCATCAAGAAAAACATCAGAAAATATTACTTATTTCTTGCAGTGACAGAATCCCAACCTTTTCTGACAGCATTTTGCTCCCTAACTCCAGATTTTTGTCTTAATATTGAAATTACAGGAGATGAGGGCTGCACTAGAGATATATGATGCCATGTTTTATGGCTATCCTAATTCTGCTTTATTTGGATTAAGCTGAGGAGCTGATTCACTCCCTGCTCTGGCCACAAGCCTGTGGTGTCCAGCAAGACAGAAAACTGCCAGGATAAGGCAGCTCTCTACTCCTGCCTCCTGAGTCAACTCCATCTGCTTTAAGCAGATTAAAAAAAAGATAAAAATTAAAAAAATAAAATATCCTTCAGTGCAGGGCACAAATTTCCTTTCCTGCAGGTGAATTGCTGATTTACCCCAGCTGCAAGGCTCAGGTGGGATTTTGCTCTGCACTGAACTTTTCCTGCTCCCTCTGTGCTCAGCTGACTTTGGCTGAATGGGAATTTGAATTGGTGAGGGAGGAAAATCACAGGACTGAACAAAAGACTGGAATGAAAGGTAAAAATTGCACCCCTGATAGAGGTGATTTGACAGACATCAGGACTGTTGGATCTGGTTTGTTCCCATTGATTTGTATTTTAAATTCACAAAATTTGTAATTTGTTGAATTGTACTTTGGGCTTCAGGTTACCATGGCAGGGAAATTCATTTCTGCCATCCAAGAAAACTGCAGCTGTAGGAATAAGTTTAAGAACTAAGCATGGTCTAATTGAAAACTGCTTTGGGGCTCTTCTTCCTGGCACAAAAAACTGTAACTTAACTTTTTAAACTTGCCTTGAGACTGAGTTAGCTCATAATTCCCAGTTAAAACCTTTTAAAGTGACAGATTTTTTGCAATGCAAATGAAAGGTACAGGTAGTTCACAAGCTTTTCCCTGAAATACTTGTAAAACCAATCAGGATTAATAATCCCTGCTCCAAAATGTCAGGAACACTTAACTCTAATTTTGGTTATTCCACCTTGTACTACAGAAAGGAAATGCATTACATTGTTTCTTTTGCCTGTTACTGGAATTTTTATTTTAACCAGGACAATTACAAAACCTGTAGTAGTGCAGCTCTCCTGTTCATGCTCCTACACAGTTACTCATCCCAGTTTTGTAGAAATAAAACAAATGAGATTTGACTTTTTTTTTTTTTGCAGCTGCACTAATCCTTCCCAGGGTAGAAAACAAACAAAATGAGGCCAAACTTAGAATGAACTGGAAAAGGTTAAGTATTAATTAGATAAATCAATTTATTTAGTTAATTTATCTAATTGTTTCTAATGCAGTTAGATAAATTGCAGCATTTGGATGGGAGCACATGTCCAGGAGGAGCACAAGCAGCTTGAAAAAAACAGAGATCCCCTGGGTGAGCAATTACTAAATCATTAAATAAGGGATGAGAATAATCTCCTAAACCAGATCTGCCAACAGGTGCCTAAGAAGTGATTTTATTTTGTTTTATGTATAAAATACTGAAGAGAGATTCATGACTGATAGGCCAAGACTCAGGTGAGATTTATTTTGCAAACAATCTGTCGTGGGTTTGGTGTCTAAAGGAGTGGCAGTTTCAACTGAAAGCGTTCATCTGGCTTTAGAAACTTCAAAAATCCAGTTTCTGATTGAATCTGGAAAGTAACTGTGATTTCTTGCTTGGTTTTCACATGAGATACCCATGAAAATGACTTAAATTCTATTAATTTGCCTGTTAAAAATATCATAGAACCTGTGCTGTGAAAGAAGAGAAAACCACATGATCCTCTAGAGACTTTCTGCATTCACCTGAGCTGCACAGTTCCCTCTCCCTGCCCTGAAAAGCCCTTTTGCAGAGTTGATTTTGGACAAAGTGCTTCTGCTTCCCTTCACTGACCTTTCTTGTCTCCACACCAACATCGATGACAAAAGTCACATTTTTAGTCCAGATCAGAGGTTCTCCAGAGCTGGTGGTGAGTAGCACTTTCCTCCTGTATTTTTTGCAGCATTTCTGCTTGTTTTGAATGAGTTTGGGAGCCAGGTCTTGTTTTGTGGGGTACAAAGGGATGGGGATGAGCTCTCCAAGGTCAGGGTTTAAATTGGGTTGTTCCTGTCTAATCATCTGATAAGCTTTTTCAATTTCCTGTAATCAAGAGAAATACATTTTTTCCTTACAAAATTGTTCTATTCTTAGTCCAAATGCATCACATAAAATGAACAAAAGATGCAGAAACCTCCCTACTTTCCCTTAATTATTATATTTGAGAAGATGAAATTATTGTAAAGGTTTGAATTTCCCCCCCCCAACGATTAATAAACCCTATAAAGATTTAATAAAGTCAATAAAATGTCCCTAACTTGTGTTGATGGAACATCACCTTTAAAAGAGTTCACAGATCCAGAGGTTGGATATGAATTGTAAAAGCCTTTTGTTGTTGTTGTTGTTGTTGTTGTTGTTTTGTTGTTTGGGGGCAGTTAATATGAAACCATTTATGTTCTGCACGATTTTTTGAAAGGCATACAAAAATAATTCATGGCCTTCCTCAGCCTGAAAGGGAATTTTTTTAAAAGCATTTTTATTAGCAAAGGTTTTGCAAAATTGAAAAGCGAGACTGAGTTTCTCTTTGAGAGTGACACCACATTTCCAGCAGTTACAGGTTGAAAGTGCTCCATAAAAATTGTTATAAAGATACAAGAGTGACATCTAATAGCAAGGCTGGCAGCAGGGCAGCTCATAAATCCTGATGTTCTTGGTTAATTCATAGTTTTGTTTAGTTTAAAAGACAGTTGAGTGCTTGGGAACAGTGAACCATTACCACTATGAAACTTTAAATCACAGTTAAACAAGAATTTATGGGATGTTCTGGATCATAATGAGGGTTCTGTTCATTGTGAGAGAGAAAAATGAGTGATCTCTTCTTGGCAAGAAAGAAATTACTATTCTAGTTTTGTGGGGAATTTACCTGTCAAAAAACCCTTTTAAGCAGAAATAAAACTTTTTTCCCAACCTTTTGATATGGAAAGAGTGTGTGTTTTTTCTCTAACATTATCCATTGTAACTATGGGGACTAACACAGAGAATTCATTACTTTATCATTTGTAAAATCGGTGTCTATAAGGTTTAAAACTGATTATTGACATTATTTAAAGTGTTTCATATCCATCCCCCTTTTAACAGTGGAAAGCAACAAACACTACCTGGGTAGTTTGTGGTAAAGTATCTTTGCTGGGAAAAGTCATTATTTCCTGGGGAGTTTGTTGCTCTAAAGCAGATTTAATGACACATAGTGGAAGACTGGGGATCATTAGTAGGAAAATAGTAATAATAATAATAATAATAATAACAAATACTGAAATATTTATTTGGTTGTCAGATTGCTTTGACAGCTATAAAGGACCTGCTGGTGCAGTGAATTTAGGGAACCACTGCTGTCTACAGAGACTCAAAGGTGTCACTGTTTAGAATGACCAAGCCTGGGCAGATTCCTGGATTTTCTGTCACACCTCTGGAGTGACATTTTCCTCCTGCTGCTGTGCACACAAATGGTTGGGAAGAAGAATCCAAATGGAAAAATCTCCTTGGGAGGCTGAAGGTAAAAACTCCCCTGTGCTGTAGGGCATTGATGGAGGCTGGACCTGTGTCCATGTGTCCATTCCCACCCAACAGGGATAACACAAACTGTGGGATGCCCAATGCCAGGACAGGTTATTAAATCCCTGCCCTTGTGGCCTGTGCCCCTGTGTGCTGCTTTTGCAGCTTTTTGCATCACACAAAAGGATGGTGGCCTTTCTTTAAACCTACAGAAAATATATATATTGTCTGCACAGTATTTATGTGTTATATAGATATTTTATGTGTATAAAACACAGTGTTATGTATGCCATTACTTCCTTGAAGGAAAACCCTGAAATTATAAAACCTGGTGGCACAACTGCTGTCTTAGCTACTGACAGCGAGGTATTTACAGGTCAGATAAAAAAACCCACATTTCCTGATTAAAATCAGAAAGAGAAGAGGTTTGATTCCTAGACAGGTTACCTAGGACAGAGGCCAGACAGAGTTAAAGGAATACTGCAGGTATTTATTAAAAGGACATCACAGGATACACCCTGGGCAGTACAAGAGCCTGGCCAAGGCTCCACCCAAGATGGACAATGAGTCAAAAGTTTTCACACTTGTATAAGTTTTGGTCCATTTCCATACTGGGGTTAATGTTGAAATGTTGTTGCTTTCAGAATATCTGATTGGAATGGACAGCCAGGAGTTTAATCAAAGATTCTTTGTGCAATATTTTTGCTTAAATATGTGAGACAATATTGATTCTATTTCTAATGTAGATGAACCCAAGATGGACGGCGTGTCACGAGTTCTCACACTTTTATAAGTTTTGGTCCATTTCCATATTGGGGTTCATTGTCCAATTACAGCTCCAGGTTATGAAGTCTCATCCTCCCAGACTGCTCTCCCCAGTTTGCTGTTTGCACTTTTTGGGCCTGGAAAAGGACTGTTCTGTGTGACTGAGCTGTGAGGAGAACTTGCTGACATTTTATTTGAAGTTCAGGATTATATCCTAATGCAGTACAGAATCTGGAAAACAAGAAAGCTAAAATGTAAGGCATTAGGTTACCAACTCACTTGCTCAGATGCCAGGAAGATGACAATGTCCCCCTTCTCCCTGGCGTGGTGGATCTCCAGGAGCAGCCTGAGGGCAGGCAGGAAGGGGTCCCTGTGGGCGCTGCAGGAGAACACGGCCTGGGCGCGGTGCCTGCCCCGCACATGGAGCACAGGGACAGTGCCACAGAACCCCTGCAGGGTGCTGCACATGTGGGGGGCAGTCAGGAGCACCAGCCTCAGCTCTGCTCTGGCTGCCAAGACCCCTTTCAGGAGGCCAAGCAGGGCATCTGTGGCCACAGTCCTTTCGTGCACGTCGTCCAAGACGATGACGCTGTAGCAGCTCAGGAGGGGTGTGGACATCATTTCCCTCTGCAGCATCTCATCTGTGCAGTACCTGCAACACACACACACACAACACTCCACCAGGTGTCCTGGACTATTATTGTAGGAAATTAATTCAGTGTCCTGGGGGCAGCTTGGTTCTTTCTGTTCCAACAGGAAAGGTTTGATAAGAACAGGGAGTATTTTTATTCTCAGTTACATGTTCAAATCTGTCCTTTAGCAGCTACAAACCTGATGTAATTCAATGCCACTCAGAGACACAGTGGTGGAAAGGATGCTCCAGGCAAAAGCAGAAATCCTCCTGCCCTGAAATCATCTGTTCATCTTCCATCACATGCCATAAACAATTCCTGAGCTAGGAACAAATCCCTTTGGATAAGGAAAAGAAGGTGCACTTGAGGCAGAGCCAGAACCAAGACGAGCAATTAATTTATACCATGAGGTCCTCCTCACTTCTATCCCTGCTGCTGACAGGTTTTTTAAAGGATATTATTTTTGTTGTGTTGCTCAGCAAGACTCGGAATTCTTGAGGCAGGTTTTGATGTGTGAGAGGAAGGGATTCATCTCCCTCTCAACAGGAGCAGCTGCAGGAAGTTCTGCTGCAGGATGAGGTTTAAGGAGTTCTCCACAGACAGAGAAAGGACAGGCAAGAGGAAGAGAGGTAGAAATTGATTTTCAGAAATGGTGAGTATCCTCTTCTCCACTGGAAACTGGTAGCTGAGAAAAAAACTTGTGGTCTAGATATGATACTTTGTGCCTCCCATATTAAGGAACCAGAGAAAATAACTCATAACTTTCTGGGTGGCTCAGAAGCTGAATCCCTGTGTTCCTGCTGTCACCTGTACTTGCTACATGAAGTGCATTTCTTATCTCCCAAAAACCCCCTGATTGCTATTTTCCTCTTGTTGCTGGATATACCCTCTTCTAGCCAAGTTTTTTGATTGCTTTTGAATTTTAACTTCACTTTGGAAAAAATTATCCCCTGTTCTCTTCTGGTAATGAACATTCCTGTACTGGAAAATAGAAAAAAAAAAGTAGAGGAAAAGAAAAAGAGGTTATTGAGGTGCTTAATGAAGTTTTGCAGGGAGAGTACCCTTGCCCACTTAAATCTCTGCTATGGTTTACCCCAGAATGCCTCCTTCAAACCTTTTATTGCTTACTGATTAATCCCAGAATCTCTGCAGAAGAGAGAATTCATTGCAGTCTGAAACTTCCCTGTGAGGGGAGGAGGGGGGCAGGCTCTGATCTGAGCTCGGTGGTGGCCAGGACTGAGAGAATGAATGGCTGGAGGGGTTCAGGCTGAATTTAGGGAAAGGTTCTTCCTCAGAGTGTGCTGGGAATGGGCACGGCCCCGAGGCTGCCAGAGCTCCAGGAGTCTGGACAACATTCCCAGGGATGCCCAGGGAGGGATTGCTGGGGTGTCTGTGCAGGGACAGGAGCTGCACTGGATGATCCTTGTGGGGTCCCTTCTACCTCAGTGCACCGTGATTTTAAATATGCTACAACTGTGCAAAGCAGCTTTGATTTTTATTTACAAGATCTGCAGCACTGCCAGCTTCCCCAGCCACACCTTGTCCCGAAGGCCTCCAAAGGCACTGTGAAAAATGTGTATTGTAGGACAGGCTTTTCACCAATATTAAAATTAGTATTATTTGTGTTGTGGTAGAAAGTTATGCTGTATTAATCCTTTTAAGTAGTGCGTTAAATATAGTTTTAGCTTATAACAAAATGTTAAAACAGAAACTGTGCTATATAGGATATATTTTTTTTCTAAAGAAAGGACTCTCACTGAGATAGCAGCCACAGGACACCTGAATCTTTCAGAGAAAGAGAATTTATTGCTCCGTTATCAGGAGAAACGAACTTCATCCCTCCTCGCTCGGGCAGGATGACACCGTCTGGATTATGAGGAAGAAGCTGAAACTGACCATATAGAATCCTTTGTTTGAATGGAATTTATGCATCATGTATGAGGTCTATGAATATGCAACAGGCTGTTGTTTTTAAGGGTTAATTCTCTGTTAACGTGGGTCCTTTTTCGGGCTTGTGCTGCCCAGAAAAAGGTACCCAGACATCCGTAACTCTTTGTTTCTATTGTCTCCAATTCCCTAATTCAAATTGTCCAAATCATTATTACTCTACTTGTATTACTATTTCTATAACCATTTCATGACTATTAAACTTTTAACATTTTAGAAACAAGCGACTGGCGTTTTCCAGAGGCACCCACCTGAGGATGGTGTCGGGCGCGCAGCAGCTCTCGAAGGGCACGCAGTACCCCACCTCATGGCCCACGCCCAGCTCCATCTGGTCGGCCACACGCAGGGCCAGCGCCACGGCGGCCTGGGCCAGCACCTGCGTGCACACCACGGCCCCGCGGGCCCGCAGGGCCAGGCAGTGCTCGGCACACCACTGAGGGACCTGCGGGGACAGCACACACCAGGGTGAGGGCTGGGCGGGCTCTTTTGGAACCCCCGCGGGCCCCCAGGGCCAGGCAGTGCTTGGCACAGCGCTGAGGGACCTGCGGGGACAGCATGGCACGGCCGTCAGGCTAGGCAGGATGAGCCGCCTCAGCTCTCTTGGAAACCATGAGCCGGTCAAACCATGAGCGAATCAGTGTTATCAAAAGTGCTTCATTGATTTAATTTTTTCCCCGTCACTTTTTTTTTAAAGAGGAACGGCTGAGGGAACTGGGGGTGCTCAGCCTGGAGAAAAGGAGACTCAGGGGTGCCCCCATCACTCTCACAGCTCCTGAAAGGTGCCTGTGCTCAGCTGGGGCTGGGCTCTGTCTCCAGCAGCACTGACACAACCAGAGCACACAGGAAATACAGGTTGGATATCAGGGAAAAGTTTTTCACAGAAAGGTGATAAAGTTCTGGAATGGCTGCCTGGGGAGGTGGTGGAGTCCCCATCCCTGGGTGTGTTTAACAAAGCCTGGATGTGGCACTGGGTGCCAGGGCTCAGCTGGGGTGTTGGGGCTGGGCTGAACTCAATGATCTTGGAGGTCTCTTCCAACTCAGTCACTGTGAATTCTGTGAAAAAGCCTCGTAAAGGAAATTAAAATGAATATACTGCAAAGCCAATGATAGCATTTTCCAATCCTTTATATTGGGATAATGGGTTTATCCCATTATCCCAAGACTAATAAGTATTTTCTGGACTAAACACGTGTTTATTTTAAAGAGGGCGAGGTGTACAAACTGTGGGATTTGCATTTGATTAGATTATAATGGAAATTACTTTAATTTTTTATTGGTGTAATTTCCCATAGGCTAATTCCTGTTAGGAGCTCATTCCAGGAGTGGAATTCTGAACAGCTGGAATGTTCTCAGCAGCGTGGAACAGTGAAACCAAGCTGAGTGCTCACTGCTTGCCAGAGCCTGCACCATGCGTGGGAATTACCCATGTCAGCTCTTGGAATCTCCTGAATTCTCAACATGGATTAGAAGGTTTGTCTGGGAATTGCTCAGCTGGACTCAGATTGGTTGGAATTTGCTGCAGAAGAGACCTCTGGGGAGGAGGTGACAGCAGGGTCACTGCAAGCACATGCTGATGGATCCAGCTGATGCCTTGTAAAGGCTGACCTAGAACAGAGGCTGGACAGAACTGAAAAATTAAGCAGGGATTTATTATAAGGATCTCCTCCATGGATTCACCAACCCAAAATGGCCACAAAGTGGACAACAGGTCACGGGGTCTCTCACTTTGATAAGTTCTGCTCCATTTGCATATTGGGGTTAATTGTCCAATTACAGTTTTAGGTTATTAAGTCCCATCCTTCTTGTTTTTCTCTCTCCAGCCCACGGGGTTTGTGCTCTTGGGCTGAGATTTGGATCATTTGTCCTTGGTGCCCAGCTGGAGCAGGAATTGTTTTGTCTCCCTGCTCTGTGCACAGAGCTCACCATCCCCTATATGAAGCTCAGACCCACACACTAAAGCAGCACTGAATATGAAACATAGAAAAGCCAAACCAGAGGCATCACAGCCAGGATGGTGCAGTTGTGTTCAGGGCTGGCTCAGCAGCAAACCTGCCCTTGCTGGATCATATCCATGGAAAACATATCCCTGGATTTCAAACTGACAAATGCCACAGCCAATATCTGTAATTTCAGATGAATTACTCTGCAAACACATAACTGAAACTGAACTGCTTCAGGAACTTACACTGCAGCTCCTTAATTTATATATTTACTAACATCAACACTGGAAAATATCCATATGTTGTTGTTATGAGAAATGAAAATTGCATTAAAATATTATTTTAATGGATGTATTAGGTTTCAAATCCTTCCTTTAATCAGCATCTAAACCTAGGTGCACCAGCCACATCTAATTTATTTCTGTATACTTATATGCATTTCTAGAAATGTTTAAAAAGCAACCAGCAATGTGCTACATCTTATTGAAGGTTCAATCAAATTTGCCTTGTTAACAGACAATTTAAAAGCTAACATTTCTTAGCAAGTTGTTTGCTATTACACCAGTTTTTTGTGTGTAAAATACAGGCAATAACAAGGGGTAAAAACCTGGCACTTCAAAAATTATTCGGGTGTGAATCATTTTTATGGGAACATAGGAATTTGCAGGGAGAGGTGTGATGTGTCTAGTTTAAAATGTGATCTCTAGAAATGTCCAGCGTTAAAGTCTGTTGGATATATGAGATGCCCTGTAACAGTAATTATCTTGCAGCTCTACCTGCAAGAAATTTTTCTCCTGATCCCAGTCATAAACAACAATATTTTGGCTGATAGCACTTACTTGAAAATTCTCTTCTGCTCACTGTGACAGCAGACCTGGGTTGTTATATATTGGTAAAGCAGAATTTCATAGTCCTGACTGATACTTGTGGGCTTAGACTCAGCTGAGATTGTGGCTTCAGTGGTTTCTTTCAACATGAGTTTTGTAAAGTAATTTTGTGCTGTTGGAGAAAACATTTGCTCCTGGCTGAAGTGGGGGAAAGACCATTAATTCTCCCTGAGAATCAGCCCTGCTGATTTCAATCCTTCATTCCCTGGGAATGTTTTGTCACTTCATCTTATGACAAATCCCCTGTATTTCTTTCCTGATACAGCATTAACCAGAACCAAAACATAAAGTAACTTCAATTTTTTTTTGAGTGCTTTAAGAAAGTTCTTAAAATGTTTAATATATTTTAAATCTGTACTTGACTCCATTAATCTTTATTCACCTTCTGTATTTCACTTTCCCTTTCTGGCCTTAATACTTGGATTACAATAGTTACAGTGGCTCTGAAATTCATACCTCATTAAATGTTCTAAAAATACATTAAAAAAACCCCAACCAAGTCTGTGGTACTGACCTGGGAGCTCTTGCCAGTCTTAGCATCTCCTGACACAATCACAATTTGATTATGAAGCAAAGTTTCCATGAAAGTACGTTTTTCTTGCCATATTGGAAGCTCTTCTCTCTCTTTCATCAGTCTGTAATAACGGGAGGAGTAAGGCAGGCCATCAAAAGGATTAAGCTCTAAATCTTCTCCACAGACAAGAATTTCCTCTTCATCCCCGTCGCTGCCGTCGAGTAATTCTGGAAAGCAGTGGTTCTCTGGAGAAGAGGTTAAAAACTCCATTTTTCTTACATATATTATTCCCAGCAAAAGCACATTAGTGATGGAAGGAGTTCTTTGTGTGCTGATTGATCATTTTGGCCCCCTAAACCTGAGCAAATCCATTTTTCCTCGCTCCAGGATTAGTATTTCACAGCTCTTGGGTTTGTAAGTCCAGGCTCGGTGTCCAGCTGCCTTTGTGGTCTGCTTGTCCCACTCTGGGTGGTTTAACAACCCCAGTGAGCCTGGAGAAAATAGATTTAAAAAAAATAATCACCCAAAAATCTTCCAAATGGCAGCAATAGAACCAGAAAGAGAAGCTGAGCAGATTTTGCAGTTCAGCATTGAGTCCAGCCTGTGAGTCCCAGTGTTTGCTCTTGTCCAGGCTGGGGAATAATTGGGCAGAGAAGCTGAGCCTGACCTTTGTGGCTGCTGGGGGAGGCTCTGGAGCTCTGGCTCTGATTGCAGGGCTGGCATGTGGGAGCTAATCCCAGCACAAAGGCTGCACCCCTGGGTGCTACAGCAACGGGCAGGGCTCTGCCTTTGTGCTCTGTGCAGGGCTCCAGTGAGTCACAGCAGCAAAACCTCTTTTTATTGCACTCTGTGGATGGTCTTGGGAGACTTTAGCAGCTTTTCCTGCAGTTAAAATACACTTACTACATGAAAAAATCCCAGAGTGATGCCAGTTCTAATTCTTCAAGGGCACCAGAAGTGGCCTTGGAAGGTGGTGGAAGAAAAAACATTATTGATGTAAAGTAACTCCAACTCTGAGGACTCAAAAGTAGCAAAATTGCTTCCTAATCTTGGCTGAGCTGCACTGTAAGACAAATATGAAATAACACTTTTTATTTTAGCTCCAGAGGGCAGTTATCAGCAGGATGCTGATAATGTCCAGTTTTCATGCTCAGTTAGGTCGTTCTGCTGCATTTGGATTCCACTTTTCCTCTGACCTTCATGGGTCCCTCTAATCCACCCTGTTTGTGTCATTTTGTGTTCCATCCCTCCCTGCTTGTTGTTACAAACTCCCTACCTTGGAGATCTCTGCCTCTCCCAAATGGGCCCCAAATTACTCAGTTAGGCAGAAATGTCAGGAGGAGATTGGAAGTTCAATCCCACAAAGGGTTTTTTTTGGTAAAAGTCATCTTAAAATAACATTAAGTATTTTTTGGGGGTAAAATTAATATTAAAACATCTTGAAGCAAACTTGTGAATTGCTATTATTCTTCATTTTCCTTGTTTTTCACATATTTAGCAGCAGTAACACTGTGATTTTCTCCTTTGCAGTACAGGCTCATCTCCTAAACACTGAGAATTGGACAGCAATATTCCTGGTTCACTGAACAAATCTGAATTGTCATACCACAGCAATTTTTTTTTGTTCTCCCTCTTTGGAATGTGTAATGCAAGAAAGCAGATTAAAATGTTACCAAATCAAGAACATTTCTCTATTTGAAAATGAAATATTTTGAAACTAGTTTTCCTTTTGTGATCATGTTTTAACAGACCAGGTTGTTGACTGATTGACTTTATTTATCTCTTCTAAAATAGAGCCTGTAAAACGTTATTTTTCTTTTCAGCCAGGTCTTCAAGGACTCACAAGATGTGTGCTTTACACAATACAGAAGGATTTAATTAATTCTAATAAATAACAAAACAGTCTTTGCAGATGAGTGCTTTTAGTAAATCAGGGTATATGCTGCTTTCAAAGATATCAATGAGAACTTTGCTATTGATATAAATTATATATTGTTGTGCAAGTGCTGATGATAATGCACTCTAGGAAAGGAATAAATACTCCATAACATATTCTGGATATTTAATAAGGACTCCTTAATACACAGCTACTCTTTGCAGCTTTGCTATTAAACCTTTCAGGAGAGGAGGATTTTCTGTGTGTAATTTAAAAGAATTTGATCTGTGCTCTCTGTGGCATTACAGAGATCTTTCTTCCTCATTTTTCCTCCCCCATTTCAGCAGAAATATTTTGCAATAGCAATGGGAATTTAAGGGTGTCATTTATTTATTTTTTTTTACCCCAAGAATGTTGTTTAAATAGAGGGGTTTAGATTAAATTTGCTTTATAAAGTAGTGAATAAAGCCTGTGAAATGTGAAGGTGAAACATCCTGCCTTTTAACACCAGAATTACAGTTTACTGTTGTTAAATGAGAACCAGCAGATGCTGTCAAGAGCAGTTCCTCCCTTCCATCCTGTTTTCCAGCCCAGACTCTTTGATGCCAAATCCCTCCAGTGGGATGTGGAACAGCATCTTTGCAGCTGGAAGTGGAGGGGCTGCTCCTAACCTTGAATTATTTTCATCCTGAAGGCTTTGATAATTTTCCCTTTTAACACCCCCACCCCCAAATGTGTGTCCTGGTGTATTTTGATATTTCCTCTTTCTCTTTGTGTGGCTGATCCATGACCTGATGTCTCCCTGCACTCCAGATCTGGAGCTGGGAATCAATTTTAACTTTGTTTTTCCTGATGAGGTCAACCAAGGGATGTGTTTTACCTGCTCAGGCACCTGAGTTTATTCCCTGGGCCTGGATGATCTTGCTGAGCCTCTGTTTTTCCATGATCTGAGACTTTTGGATTGTAGGGGAGTGAGCCCAGGCTGGAGCTGGACCTGCAGCTCATCATGCACAGCCCAAGGCAGGGCATGCAAGGAGGAAAGCTGGGTGAGAGCTGCATTTTGGCCCAGGAAATCCTCATGGAGGATGTTTCCTGAGCTGAAAGCAGGGCAGGGAATGGGACAGGGATAACAAAGCTGATCCATAACAAAGCTGATCCAGTCACCTGTGTGAGCAAAGCAGCTGCAGTGACTGCAGGGGCAGAACCTGAGGGGAGGATGTTTCTGTGATTTATGGAGTCCTGCTGCTGAAAATGACACTTTAATAGTCTCAGCAGGAGTTCTTGTTGTTGTTTTGGTTGTTTTTTATGTTGCTATGAATATGAAAGCTTGGTGCCTGGCCAAGAGACAGCAAATAAATGTGAAAAAACCCCTCTCATTTGAAGGCTCTGTTACTTCTCTCTTGGCCTACAGACAGCAGCATTTAACCTTGCTTATACTGTAACTAAATTACAGTTTATTGAGCAAAGTGTAAAACTAAAGCAGAGAATTTTCACCAGTGAGAGAGACACCAGCAGCACAGATGTCTCACACTTCTATTGTGTTTTAATTCCCACTTAAGATCCTGCTGTCTGGTAAAATATTTTGCATTAGTGCTCTTAAAAGTACTGACAGCCAGTGATGGATTGATGCAGAACAAAGTGTTTCAAGTCAGGATATTAAAAAAAAAAAAAATCTTATATTGCCTCACTGGTTGCCCAGCATTGGATGGAAATGCTGTGAGAATTGAGCTGGAATTGTGCATGTTTATCCAATATACTTGGCTGGGTGTTATTCAATCCCAGGTCAGCTCCAGGAAAGGACTGGGATAGACTGGTTTGGTGTGGAGCACTGTCTGAATGCCCTGAGTGTTCATAATCAGAAACAAAAGACAGCTCAAACCAAGTTTTCTTTGTGTATTACCATGTTCCTCACCAGCATTTGCTTAATAAAACCATTGGTTATCTCATTATCTGCTGTAAAGCTGGGTTGGGGCAGCACCCACAGAACTGCCAGTCCCACAGCAGATCTGGGCTTTTATTCTTCATTTGAATGATGACATCCAAAGCAAACTCTGCCTTTTGCAAGTACATTTTTTCCTGAGCTGTTTCAGAGAATGGCTTTAAGGACAATTTAAACACCAAAACAGCTTAAGACAGATGATAGGAGGCCTAAATGAGATTTTATTCTAATTTATTGTTGTTGTTTTTTTTTTATTGTAATGGGATATCTTAATCTGTTTTCTATTCTCTTTCTGTTGTTTAGAAAGGCAAGAGCAGCCTTGTGTTTTCAGTTCATAAATACAATATTCATGTGTGCTGGAGAGTTAACACTTTCCAGAGCTGCAGGAGGAGGGAGAAATAAAGAGAATTCATTGGGAAAAGAATAAAAAAATAATTAAATGTGGATTAAAATGAGATGAAGAGTCAGCTAGGATGGTATTAGTACAGTTTTTTCCACATGACAGCAACAAGGATTTTGGATGGGGGCCAAAATGTCTGATGGGGCAGCAACAAAAACTGTGGTTTTGTTTAGTGCAGGGAATAGAGGGACATTGGGCTGTCTGAGTGAGCTGCTTTAAAAACTGATGAGAAATATTCTCTGGAAGGTTCCTGGTACAAGTAAGGAACTGTATTTGTGAAAGTACTGTGGTGTGGTGATGTTTTTGTGTGAAGGCAGAAATATTTGCATGGCCTGGAATATGAATTTGTGGATTTTGAGGAAATATAGGGGCGTTGAGCAGGGAAAGAGGGAGGTGTTCAACACAAAGGGAAATGAACCAGGTGGAATTGTCACAGGCAAACAGGGGTGGTGACAAAATTGATGGGCAGCTGACAAATGGGAGGCAAAGCTTTGGTCACCCAATGGCTGTGGCAGGAGGTGAAAAGGAGCCCTGATTTAGCCCAGAGATTTTGAGAAGCAGTTTCTGGGTTGTTCAGCTGAGGCACCCAATGAGAGGCTGTTCCCAGCAGCAGAGGTGGCTGCAGGGCTGGCACAGCTGCTCTGGCAGCAGCAGGGCTCAGCTCTTGCTTGGGGAATTCATGGCTTCAGCAGCCATGGAACTTTGGGAGTGTTCATTGCTGCTCTGATGGATGCTGGAGTGAGATGCCTCTGTACTCCAGAATTATTTTTCTGTATTCTAAGGTCTTCCAGCTGCCTCTTTAGGCTTTGATTGATGTGACTGCTTTTTATATTTGCCCAATAAAATATATTACACACACCCCCCCAAGTGTTTTTATGGCACAGGTGTCTGCCTTCCTCTGCACTGAGGTTTATTCCTTTCTCTGTGGGTATGGATTCCTGATGCTTTAGATCCTGCAGAATGGAAAAACACACAGAAAGATAATTTATTTTATTTATTATTATATATATAAATTTTTTTTGGCTCCTTCATTGTAGGTACAAATGCTATTGATTTCTCTCCCGTTCTAAAGATTTTTATTTCTTAAAGAATCACAAAATATGCTGAGCTGGAAGGGACCCACAAGGTTCACTGAGCACTAGTTTTTTATCCATGCTAAATTTTAAGGAACTTGTAACTTAATAACTTACCTAATGGAGCATGAGATGTGAAAATGTTGCACGTTACAGATGGTTTTGATAAACACATCCTGCACAAGACAGTGCTACAAATAAAAACAGGGGGAGAAAGGTGAGAACTTGGACTTTAGGAGGGGTGAGAACTTTGCTCTTATGAGAATGAGCACTTTGCCTTTAGGAAGGATGAGAATTTTGACTTTAGGAAGGGTGAGAACTTTGCCCTTAGGAGGATGAGCACTTTGCCTTTAGGAGGATGAGGACTTTGCCTTTAGGAAGGATAAGAACTTTGACTTTGGGAGGATGAGAATTTTGCCTTTAGGAAGGATGAGAATTTTGACTTTAGGAAGGGTGAGCACTTTACCCTTAGGAGGATGAGCACTTTGCCTTTAGGAGAAATGAGCACTTTGGCCTTAGGAGGATGGATTTGCCTGCTGGGTTTGGCCATTTTTTCCTTTACTGTTTGAACTGAGCTGCTGATGCCAGGGCTGTTGTCTGTCACAGGGATCTGGCACAGCTTAGTGTGCTCTGAAATAACATTTTGGTTTGTTTGGCCACTGGAGATGTTTCATGTGACACTGCCCTGGCTCAGTGTCCCTCTGTGCATTTGGGCGCTGCCACCATGGGGTTTCACCTGTTGTCACAATGTCACCATCAATGCAACACCCATCAATGCAACACCCATCAATGCAACACCCACCCTGAGCCTTTGGACACCTTTGTTTATTGCAATATTCCAACCCTGGCCAGGTCAGTGGGAGTTTTGCAGACAGAAGTGAAGTCAGTCTCCATTTTTTGGCTTTTACCCTCAAGGCAGAAAATCAGGGGAGCCAATGTGAGCTGGCAGGGCTGTGCTGTGCCAGTTCCAGCCCTGCTTGTTGGGATATGTGCAGATAATAGGATGAAAATCTGCTTCAGTACAGATGCAGAACTAATTTTTAATTAGTTCTAATTTTCAGGGGTTTTTTTAAATTTAACAGGAATTTTTGCATCTATAAAAATCAAACCAGATTTTAAAATCTGGTTTAAATCAACCCAGATTTTCTTTTAGAAAGTGTTGTTAATATGTCTGTGACATATTAAAGAATTATGGAAATGCAGTTTGTTTTATCAAGGTAGTGTAACCCTTAGTGTGGGGTCAAGCTTTGTTAGAGTTTTCAGCTGCAAGCAAAAAAGGAAATGGTAGATAAGAAGTCATCTCTTGAGCTTAAATTTCTGCTCACCTCTAAAAGAAAGCAAAAATAATTGATTAATTATTTCTTGATTAATTCCTGCCTTTTTTTTTTTTTTCATTCTCAATAACTCTGTTGTTTCTTCTGAATCCCCTTCTCCTTTTATTTCACCTTCCCTTTGAAAGTCTCCTGAAAGATAATTTTGATTTTGCCTTTTTAGTGCTAAAGCAAACTGCAGCACTGGAACCTTTTGTAATGTGTTTGGAAGGGCTTTATGGTCATGGGAACAAAACCTGGTTGTGAATGAAATCTGAAACCTTTTAATAATAAATACAGTGATTTAAAACATTTTAGAGCCACTGAAATGGGGGGTGGATTGAAGATAATATCTTTACCTTCTGTAGGTGTATTTTGTTTTACTCTCCAGATTATAATTGGATGGGATAAATGAGATTGTTTATTTTTAATGACTACACAGGTTTTCATGAGCTTTGGATGAATATTCAAATTCACCTACTCTTATTTCCAGTTACTTCCAGACATGGCCTTTATTGAATAAATCATTAAGAACAACCTTGTACAAGTGGGACCATTAATCACAGTTTGGTTCTAGGAAGTTATAAAGGAAGGGGTTTTGTTTGTTTCTTTCTCTGGAGATAAAATATATCAATTAGTAAACACTCTGTTGTGCTTTTCAGCTTAATGAAGAGCAGCAGTGTTTGATGAAACACCAGTGAAAGGAGACAAATAGGATGCAAGTCAAGGGGTGATGGGGAAAAGCTTTTAAGAAATAACAGTTAAAGCAATAAAATCTCACTCCTAGAAACCTGAGTGCAGATAAGCCTTGGATGGGGAACCCAGAGTTTGTCACAGAAATATGGATTTGAAAATCAATATTGAGTTTTTCAGTGTCTTCAGGAGGGATCTGGTTTCCCAGAGGGGTTGGCAGGGATGGAAGTGCCCAAGGCCAGTGGAAGATGAGTGGAAGAGGATGAAATTTAAGGTCCCTTCCCAGCCCAACCTTTCCCTGCACTAAATGCTGCTCATGGCTTTGCAATGAAATTTTCACCTGGGAAAGCAAAGTGTTCTCTCAGATGTGCCCTGGAAAAGGAAAGTTTGACCCAGAGGGGATGTAAAACCTGCTGGAAGCATTGGGACCACCTGGGTAGAGAACGTGGAATTCCTGAGTCTGTTCCCCTTTCCTTTGAATTAATCATGAAGTGCTGGTAAAATTCAGAGTTTGGTTATAAAGGCTCCACACTTTGGTTGTTTTCCTGCAGAAAAATGCATTTTTTTGGAGAAAAGTAGTGATTTTCCAAGGCAGATTTGTCACTAGGTGGCAGGATCAGACTGTGCTAGTGCCAGCACTGCTGAGGATTTCTCCACTTATCTCTGTTCCCTAAATTCCCCTTTGATTATACCCAGCCTTCAAAAGCATCAAAATGTTACAATAAATTCTAATAAATTACAATGAATTCTAATAAATTACAATGAATTCTAATAAATGCAACCTCTTAATGAGGTTTTTTTTTTTTTTTAATGGTAGGTAGACCATGCTGGACTCCAGAATCACTGAAATATTTCATTAATATTCCCTTTGGGATAAAACCTGCTCCTTTTTGATAGAGCATTAGAAGTATTTTACTACTCAAATTTGTAATGATGTGTAAAAAAAAACATGTTGGTTTTCCAAATGTGTCTAATATTCAAATACTGCCTTGCCCACATGTGCAAATGAGGTATTTATTGTGAAAATGGCTTTTTTTTTGTCTCTAAATGCCATTTTTCCTTTGAGAACCCCCAATTCCCAGCCCCAGTTAGAGATGTTACAAGTTAGATTTTTCCTGTGTGGGCCAAATTGAAATCTCTCTGGTTGGGGATGTGGGTAAAACTGGAAAAACTCTGCTGTAACTGGAATTTTCATTCTGCTCTCCATTTATTCCATCAAAAGAATCCTGGAGTTCCAGTCCTGGAATATTTTGGTGCCTGGATTTGACAGATGGAGCAGCCAGGCAGAACCTGAGGAGATTTTCTTTTGAGGGATAAAGCAAATGTTTGGAAGAATTAGAGGGACATCTCTGATCACTTGCTGTGTGCTGAAATCTCTGGGATATTTGAAGGAACAATTTCAATTTCATTTTCAGGGCAGGTTGTGAGCCAAGAGTGTCCCACAGAGATGGATGAAAGGTCACCAGCCCTAAAGGATCCCTCACTATGGTCCAGTTACCCCTGTGTTCCCTACCAGAAAATACCCCAGAGTTTAAATTTTAATGAAGTTACTAATTCAAGGCTTCCTTCTATAGGTTTAAATTAAAAAAAAAAAAAAAGTTAAAGAAATGTGTCTCAGCAGGCATGAGGGAAATAATATAATTTTATTTTAACACTCAGGTTACCTAATAAGGACTAAAGTTATTCTGTAGATTAAATTATAGTTATAAAATTCTCTAGAGTGCTCCCTGACATAATTCTTAAAAGAATGATAAAATATTACTTGATTTCCTTTATTTTAATTTTTTAAATGGTTTTCAATATAATTTTTTCCTCAGCCAACTGCTGGTTGTCCAAGGTAAGCAGGTGCAAAAGCAAGTCTGGATTTTGTGTGGATTGAGGAAGAACATGGTTGTGATCCCAGGTTTCTCTCAGTGGAAGTCTAGACATGCATGTTCTTAGAATATTTTAGTGAGACTATATTTGCATTATTTTTTTTTCAGGTGTCTGAGTCATGGGTAAGTGAAGATTTTGCCTTGAATATGTTTTTAAGAGCTTTGGAAGTTGTGGAAAAAGGGTTCTGGAGGTGTCCAGTGGGATGAGATCAATTGCAGGAGGAGTTGGGCACCCAGAGTAACTTCTGGCAGTGGGGCATGATCAGCAACCAGAGGAATGTGAATATCCTTGACAATGAAAATTTTAAATGCCTTTTTTTCCTCAAAAAAAGACATTCTCAACTTGAATAACATCTGCTTGAAAACAGCCAACTCACTCTCAAGTTTTTCAGAGTTTTACATATTTTTGGGTAACACCTGCAATGACTTCAGGAATCAGTTTTTTACCAGGAGCCTTTCTCATTGAATCTCCAAGTTGGAATTACAGGGTTTTTTCCCCACAGTGAAGGAGAGCTCTCCTAAAATGTGAATATCTGTTTGTACAGATGGTGTTGTATGGAATATTTGAGATTTAGGTGAAATAAAGAAAGCTTAAGGAGATTCATTTGTTTTGAAGCAGAACTTGCAAAGCTGAGATTTATTTCTTTGTGCATTTGCTACAAACCTTCAGCTTCACAAGTAATCAGAGCTTGGTTAAAACGATTTTTTAGTTGAGAAATATTGGACATATTGCTCAGACCATCCCAGGCAGCACCTCACCTCTGCCACAACCTAAAACTGGGTTTTCTTTACAAATTCCTGCTCATGGCTGCAGTGGAAGGTAAAGGATTGCAGGGATGAATCCCCCCTGTGTCCAGAGGCACACCTTGTTCCTGCTGTGTTCCACTAGCTCAGTCAATGCATCTCTGCTCTGCTTCACACCAAAGGGCTCAGGGCTCTGCACCAGATTTTGCACCCTCTTTGGACACTTTTCAACTGCATTTGAGCTTTTACATCTCACACCAGCACATACCTTAAATAATTTGGCTGTAGATATCTCATATATCCATATATCCTCTATGAATGGTGTGTGGGTCTGTGTAAATCCACACATGGAATAAGCAGGAAAAGAAGGATGGTTCAAGCCTGAAATAACTTCTTGCACCAACTGGGCTTTGTTCCAATCAATGTCTGATTAACACTCAAAATATTTTACCTCTGGTTTTTCAAGTCATGTCTGCACATTATAAACAACAAGGCAGAATAGGTTTCTAATTTGTATTCAGCTGGAAAAATGTTCTATAAATCAGAAGAGAAGTTTGCTCTCCCCCTTTGGTGAAGTACAAGAGAATTCTGTTTCAATGAAGCATGCAATTTTAATCAATTGTACCCTAAGAAAAGAAGACAAACAGCTGCTGCTGGTTAATTGGTGAATGTCTCCACCAGTGGACTCATCATTTATTCACTGCCTTCCATGCTGAAATCAAGGTGTTAGCACCCTGCACTAGGACTGCCTGCACATTTGGGACTGAGCAGCTCAGACTGTACCTGAAGAATTTATTCCACGAGACAAAGATGTGACCTTGACCCTCCCAGCTTCATTGTTTCCATCTAATTGTCACCTTTCCTGTGAAAGGTCACATCTCTTGTGGGAAACCAAGGGAAAAACAAATTGAATCCCTCTAGCTGAAAGATTCATTTCTTGCTAGGAGTGATACCAAGCTCTGGAGATTTCCAGAGGGTTCTGGCTAGAACCCAGCCCACGGGTTCCTGTGGGCTGCAAGGGACCCTCAGACATCTCTGGGTCCAGCCTTTGGATCCACCTTCAGGTCTTGTTCAGTTGGGTTTTGGAGCTTCTCTGTGTTCCAGATTTTTTCCCTCCATGGTAAAATAAGTTGTTTTCTTAGACTAAGTCAGAATTTCCCACCATCCAGGGTGATTTCCATCTGTCCTTCCACTGTGCACCTGGGGGAAGAATCTCTCCATCATCTCTTTCCTTCCTCTCCTCCAGAACTCCTCATTATTTCTCTTTATTTCCCACAACCTCTTTGTTACTTTCATTTACAGCTCCACTTTTGGGTTGGGATTTTGCCCTACTCCCTCTTTTCTGACTGATCATTTGCAGTGGAGTTACAAACTCTTCCAGGGCAATACAGGAGTGAAATACAAAACTTCAACTTGACAAAGGATTTATTCTCCTTTCCTCCCTTTTCTCTCCAGTCTTGCTCCCTCCTGGATCCCCTTTGCTTTTATCCTCCTTGTAAGTAATTTTTGCAGCAGCTGTGCTCACTTGTTCTGTTCTTATCTTTTGGTTTGCCCTTGCCTCTGGGTTTGTTCTTTGTATTTTGGTTTTGCAGTTTGCTTCTTTGAGCCTTCCTTGTCCTTATTTCCCCTCTCCATTGTGGTGTGGCTGTTTGGGGTTCTCCACAAGATCCTGGGACTGTTCCAGTGTTGGATTTTACCTGGAAAATATTTCCTTTGGGTTGATATTGGCTTAATATTTCCTTTATCTGGCTGATAAACAGAACCATAAAGATGCCAAATCTAAACATTTTACATTTACAAAATTTAAAATCCAAACAACAGCTCTGGGTTGTTTTTGTTTTTCAGTTTTTTTTTAATAAGTTAAAATTCAAGTTAAAATAAGTTAAATAAGTAAAATAAGTTAAAATTTGTCAACTCAAAGGATACAAACAATTTGATCCTGTTATGTTTCCTCTAAAAGGTATTTTCAAGACAGGCTCTGCAGCCATTTCTAAGTCTCTGAAGTTGGCCATATCTGAAATATTTGATCCTAATAATGACATCAGATCTTGTAGAACTTTGAATAATGTGTCACATTAAACTGAGAACTGGGGTTCTGTTGTTGAAGTAATGTAGTAAAACTAAATATCAGAGCATTGTATTATTAAACATGAAGATTAATCTTCTACAGCAGTGGCTTAATGCTGTGTTAACTAAAATGAATGTTCCAAGTATTTTTTGGAAAAAAAAATGCTTTGTGCTTTGCTTTCCATAGGAGAAGCAATGAATGGAGAACAATTCCATTGGCTGTTACAATTCAGAGGCATTTTTTAAAAAATAATTCAAGGAGGGTAAGAAAATGTTCTGGTCTGAAAGAACAGATTTAGAAGTGCTAAATAGCTTTATTATGTTGTTTAAATGTTTTAATAATGGTGTTACACGATGTTCTGTAAATTTCATTTACATTATAATTGCTATTACAACCTTAAAATACCATCAATGAGATGCTATTGTGCTTCCAAAATTCAATTATCAGTGTATCTTCTTTTCTATCAGGCTTAGCTGTTGTGTTTGCAAATTCTAGATAAAACTCACTCTGCAGGCATGCACAGAGAGCTAAAAGGGAGAGAATTCAGGAAGTGGAAAAGACAGGTACGCTGAGAATTTATTTTTATGTGATATAGAAAGGCCATACAAACTTATCTAAAGAGAGGAGACTTTGTCTTTGGGTGTTCTTTTTATCCTTCTGAAGGTCTGGAGGGACTTGGCTCTACCCAATAATGATATTTTTTCCTTTCACTAATCCACACATGTATTCTTAGATTTGCAAAGAAAGAAATCAAACAGAATTATTATCTTTATTTAAACCAGTGTGTCCTGAGCTAAACTCTTTCAGACTTCCCCTTAACTGCCAGGTAATCAGCAGGCACTTTCCAGTGTCAGACCTCTCCCCTTCATGTGAATTTTGTGAAGAAAGCCCATTTCTCTGTATTCAAAAGCAAAGATTCACTGTAGCTCACTGTACACTCTGCTCTGCATCCTACTGATTATCTCCCCTTGGAGCAGGAGGTGGAATTGTGCCATTTTCACTGAAAATCCAAACCGTAGTCAAATGCCAGCTCTGTTTGGTGGAGGTCAGGTTTAAAGTCCCTTTTCCTGAAGGATTAAAGAGCTGCAGTTAAGTAGCTCTGGCAGGTGAGTTCATGTGCAGCAGCTCTGCTTAAAGCAGAATGCTGAAGGAAAAGTGGCTCTGAATTAAATCAACCTGCATTAGGCACTGCTTTTCCTTTTCAGAATTTAGGGATTTTCTGCAGACCATCCCAATAATGTCACTTTATTTTCTAGTGGGTAATTGCCTTTAATTTCTAGGCTGTCACCAAACCTCCATCCTGGAGGTTAAAGGGGCTCAGCCAGGGCAGCCCAGGAGTCCCAGAACCTCAGCACAAAGGCTTCTTTTGGGATTCAGCAGCTGCTTTTCCCGGAGCTGTAAATCCCTGAAACCCCCGAGTGCTGATTGCTGCATTGTCTGACACCCATCCGGCCCCGGGGCTGGCAATCACCCAGCTCAGGACGGAGGGGACTTGAATAAAATTGTTCTTGGCCTCCAGCAATCCCTGCTGAACACCTGAATTCCCACTGAACATTTTCCTTAACTCTCTTGGCTTTTTCTTTCTGGGGCTCTGGTCATCCTCAGAAGTTATTTCTCCAAGCTGCAGCTTGGAATTCCAGCTGTAGCTGTTGGAATTTTGTCCTCTGTGCTGGGACACACAATTTTAGTTGTTGTTCTCCTTGAAGCATCCATGTGTTTGTCAATGCCTTCTGCTGATTCCCCAGCATTCTGGTAACCTGGGCTGGTTTTCCTGGGCAGTTTGGAGCTCCACATGCAGCTCTGCTGTCCTGCCTGGGAATTTGGTGAATTGTGAAGGAGGGAATGGTGTGTCCTGCCTTCTTCATGACCTGTCCATCATTCTGGGACTGCTGAATCTATTCCAAGAACCTCTGGAGTCACTGGTGAACATTTGCTTGTGTCTATATTTCTCAAAATGTGTGAGATTTCTTGAAGTAGTGGATGTTTTGATTGTCTGTCTTTGCTTGGAAAAAACCCAACTTTTGTGTCATGTTTTCATCTCTGTCAGAGCAGAAATTTGCAACCAAGGAGCCAGGGTTTGAATCCCTGCTTTGGGCTGAATTTGCTTCATTTACATTTTTACTACACATTTAGTAAATGTATTGCTGTGGTATTGAATTATTACCTCAGTGATGGGGTAAGGCAGTAAAATGCTGTGTTTTGAATGACATTACACTTTGCTCTTTCCAGGACAGCAAGGTTTGAATGAGAGTTTAACCAGAGTGTCACTGCCACATTTCCATGGGGGTTGTCTGCTTGTATTTGGAAAAGCCCTGTGATAAATAAAAATTATTTCTCATTTAGAAGTGAAAAAACAAACAGAGCTGGAACTTGGTTTTGATGTGATTGAGTGTTATTTGGCCAAGCATTACATTGAAGACTCATTAATTGAGACACTCCTACAGTTCTGTTAATTGTAACCTCTGAGAGATAAATACAGATAATTAATCACCTCTCAGATTTAGGTCTGACTGTAAAGCAAGGAACCAAAAGAAGAGAACTGCCTCAATACAAACAGGTTTTTTACACAGCACAGGGAGATTTTTGGAGAAGTTATCCAGCTAGCAGGGGCAAAATTCTCATTACACTGAGGCCTCTGAGCCAACTTCTTGAAAGGTATAAAATAATATGGTTGGTTGCAACAGCAGGAGGTTGGCCTTGATAATCTGGAAGATTTTTTTAAATCCCGCATTCATAAATTTCAAGATGCTGGTGGAAGGTGTCCCTGGCTATGGCAGAGGGTTGGAACTAGATGATCTTTAATGTCCCTTCAAGCCCCAGCCATCCTGGGATTCTGTGATATATATGTGTATAACTATATCTAAAAGATGTAAAATGCAATATGATGTGACAGGTGCTGTGGTACCACCCTGAGGGACAGGAGAATCATACTGACAGAGGATGGCAGCTGAAAAGCAGCACAGTGAGCTGATCTTTTAATTCTTTTCATTTGAGAAAAAAGTAAAAGAATTATCCTGATGAGCCATTTCTTTAGGTGGAGGGCTAAAATATCATAGGGTTCTTTCCCACTATTTTTATTTTGTTTTATTTATTAATTGTCAAATCCATGTATCTGTTTTTATTTCCCATTTCTAGTTAAGGTTTGGAGAACCAGAGGGATTGAAACTAAATGAGGAAGTGGATCAGCCAGGAACCACTGGTGGCCATGGAGCATCTGAGGTACAGGGTTCAACAAAAGGGAGGAAGGATGAGAGTGCACAACACACTCTTGTTAGAGCTGTAAACCTGACTCTGTCTGGTCCTGCAGGTGCTGCAAGTCCCCTGAGAAGCTGACAGCACACATCCACTCAGGCAGCAGAGGTTTCTGGCTGGCTGTGAGAAAATGCCCTTCCCAGGAGGGCTCCTCTGCCAAGCAGCAGGACAAGGAGCACAGAGACATCCCTCACTGTCCAGCTCTGACCTGGAGAAATCCCTGATTTCTGCTGGGAGCAGGAGTGGGACTGGAGCCCTCCCAGCTGCTTTTGTGATGCTGTGGTTGAGGCAGGTGCAGAATTCACCAAGGAAAAGGTGCAGAGAGATCTCACCGTTTGTGCTGGGCATAATGGGTAATTAGGGAGCTGCTGGAGGCTTGGAACAGCTGCTGGAAGCTCTCCCAGGGCACAACTCAGTGTTACAGCATGGGAAGGAAGACACTGGCCTTGAGCAACAGGTGACAAATCTCTGGAGAATAAAATCATCTGAAATACCTTTGGATTCTAAGTTAAAAAAAGGTGCTTTAAGGATTTCCCAAAGGGAAAGAAACATGTTTTCAGAGCCACACGTTGTCTGTTTTGGAACAGAGATGTAAGTCCAGGTCCTGTAGATTTCAATAATTTCCAGCTGATGGCTGGAAATGTAAAGGTCACACCCTTGTACCAGAGTGGGAATTGGGAATTCAGCAATTCAGGAACTGGGAATGAATTGAGAGGAAGAACAATATTTGGTGTAAAAGATGGGTGCAATGACACCCTTTCAATGGGTAGTGAAGGCAGTAGGAGGGTTGGAATTTGGATGTGGATTTCTCAGTGTTTGTTTCTGTGCCTGTCTGCCTCTTACCCTCCTCTGATGTGAGGGGGGGTTTCACAGAGCTCTTAGGAGTGCATCAAGGGTTTAAAATATATTTATAGTGTTACTCCTTGTCTCCAAGAGGTCAAATATTTTCAGATGTCTCCCATGTTAGAGCTGGGTTACCACAGGCAAATTCTTGCTCAGAATTTCACGTGGCATTGAACGCATTTAATTGATTTTTTTTTTTCAATACTGATAATAATGTCCTGATTTTGCAGCAGGTTAATTTCCTTTTTTTCTGCACTTTTAATGATGATGTTGGCTACTTTTGCTGGTCACCTGGGCATGATTAAGTACTTGAGCTCACCAGGTGCTTTCTGGGAAGGCAAAGATGTGGGAGGTCACACAGTTTTTCAGAGCTGCAGGAGAAGGTCCTGCTCTTGCCTGGTGATTGATGGTGCTGAAATGGAAGAGTTTCATCCCTCCAGCTTGCAGAGAAGGCAGCAGTGTCCCCAAAGTGAGCAGGTTAATTTTTATCCTCATGTTAATTCTGCCCTGATACATTCCTTAGTCCTTTGGGCTCTTCCTTAATGGAAACTCATTTGCCCAAAAGAATGATGGGAATGGGTTCAGAAATTGGAGAATTGTGTAATTCTGGCTGAAAAGCAGAGCAGTGGATAAAACCCTGCTGATATCATAGCAATAACTGGAATAATCTCTAAGTCTTTAGGGCAGTGAAGCTTCCATGGTAGTGGTTGTGTAATTAGATCTCCTCTCTTTACCTTTCCTTCATAGGGAGCAGGGTGTCAGAAAATCAGGAGTTAATACAGGATATAATAGGGAGCCTTCCTTGTTTATAATCCACATTTTTAATCCAACTGCAACATTCAGTTTTATTTGCAGGTTACCATGAAACAGGAGATAGGCATGATTGCCTGGATTTGGTTTCACAACAGGCAGGGATGTGTGTTAGCAAACCAAATTGGAGATATTTAGTAATGGCTGAGTAAATATTAGCAAATGGATGGTGCAATTAAACCAACAGGGTTGCAGCTGATGTGCTCTCATCAAGACTGCTGAGTGCCTGAATGAGGAGCTGAAGATGCAGAGATAAGAATTGATGGATGTAATGTTATCCTGATTGAGAAGAGGGGAGCACCTAAAGCATGGAGAAATGAAACTGATGACCTGTAAAACAAGCTGAGATTTAAAAAAAAAAAAAAAACACCAAATCAGCTTGATGGAGGCTCCTGGAGTGCGAGGGGCCAGGGAGGGCTGGGTGTGTGTTGGGTAAGCTGAAGTCTTTCTGTTTTTCTTAAAGATGGTCAGGATAATGTGCAACAATAGTATGGGACTTAAAACTTTAGGTATCACTTAAAACTTGTAGGATAGAATTTAGTTTTGCATTTATTTTATGGAACTGAGGGTGGTTTTTCCTCTCCCTGACAGATCCCCTGTTCCCAGTGCTGCCTGGTTTGGTTTTGTGAGTAGTGATGGAATTCTGTGTCCCTCTGCTCCCAGCATCAACCTGGGCTTATGGTGAACTGGTTCCCCTTAGGGGAGGGAGAAATGCTGCTTTGGAAGAGGGAAGGAGGATGAAAACCAAGGAATGGAGGTTTGGTAGCAAAGAATCAGCTCTGGGGAGCAGGATGGAGCACAGTCATCCTCAGTGGGTATTGCTGTCCCAGCCCTCAGGAGGTTCCAGAGTTTCTCTCTTAATAAATTAATTCTGCTGGATGTTTGTTAGTCCAGGAATTGCATGGCTGAAGTGTTTGAAATGATATAATTTTTATTATTTCATGTGTGTGCAGTGCTGTACAGTACAGCCTGCTGTCCATGCTTATGGACTGAGAGGAGAAAAACCTGTCAGGTTATTTACTGGGACCTGCAGTTCTCTGGGAGGCTTTGCTGGGGGGAAACACATCCTGAGAGGTGAAATTTGGAAAAATTTCTGTTCAGCAGTCACTGCTGAGAGCCTTTTCTCTTGAATGTTTTCATCTTCTTTCCAGAGTGTGTCAGGAAATTCCACAAGTGCTAGAAGAAGACAGAAGAGTCCTGTGACTTTATTTGAATAAAGGGACTGAGATGAAATTAAGGGCTCTTCTTCTTCTATCTCAATTTGTCTTTACAAACCCTAGTTATTATGAACTCAAGCCTTTTGAACAACCTGGAACATTTGAAACACACCCTCCTGGCTTTGCCAGGTGTGGTCCCCGCACCAGGCCTGGCAGGTAAATATTGAGAATGAAGCAGACAATGAGACATTTTAGCCCAATAATCACTACAGGTCCTTGTCCATGGCTACAGATGGCCAAGGTCTCCCAGCCCTCTCTTTCAGCTGAGAATTCCAAATCTCTGGGGTTTTAGAGCCCTTGACCAAGTGGGATGGGTGCACTGATGTTCAGCTGTCCTGGCTGCTGTTCCTGTGCTCCTGCCTGGATTTATGGGCAGCAAAGTCCAGAGGCAGCAGCTGTGAACTGGCTCTGCCATTGTAGTTTTTGGGGAATTGTCATCACTGGCTGAAGTGGTGAAAGGAGAAGTGAATAAGGTTAAAATTCCAGCAGTAACCAGACCTCCTGTTGGAAAGACCAACAACAACAACAAAAAGGCATTGTCAGAGCCCTGGGAAACTTCAGGAGTGGGGAGGGTGTGAAGAGTGAGTGCTGAGGTGGTGCCACCTCACAGAATGGAGACAATCTCAGGTTGTTTCAATAGTGGAAGAAAGTCAAAGCTGTGGGAGAAGAGAAATCCAAACTGGGAACATCCTGACAGTGTAATTCATCTATTCCAATCAATCCATTTAACTGTCTTGGCTGTTATTTATGGTGGTGCCCCTGCAGATTTATAGTGTTTGTCTGAGATTGCAAAGCTTCATCTCAGAAACCAGACACAAAAAAAGGGGGAGAAAATAAAGAAAAAAAGAGAGATTCCCTGGAGAGGTTTTTATAAAATCTTCCTCTGTAAACACCTTTAGGTTTGGGATTTAGATAAAACTGGCTGGGAGAGCCACAACAACACAGGAGCACAAAGGGGATGTGACAAAAGGAAGGAAGGGAAGTCAGGAAAACAACCCAAAAGTGATAAAGAGGGAAAATATGAAGAGAGGCTTTGCTGGATGTGGAAAGGCCAAGGTTTTAGAGAGTTTTCAGCAAATGTGCTTTTTTCTGGGCAGACAGTGCTCTGGAGGTAGTGCTAAAGCAGAGACCCCCTGAGCCCAGCCACTTTCCCCTCTGGCTGTGGGGAAGGACAGCCCTGCTTGACACTGGATATTCCAGCTCCAGAAAGTTGAAAACATAAAAATGACAATAAAGTCATTGCCCTGTAGTTTGTTATGCCTTACTGAATCCTTCCTGAATGTTGGAATTCTATAAGAGCTCCCTGCTGTCTTAAATCCACAGTTTTCTCACTTCAGAGCTGTTGTTTTGGTTAGTAATTACAGGTAATAGCTTGAAGGTAACTGGAGAGGAAGGGATAATCCAAAATGTGCCCAAACCACATTTTTTAGGGAAAAAAATTCTACCAACTGAATGTATTCATTGAATGCATATATTTTATAATGCTCTCCAAAATTGTGCTTGTGATAAACAAGGACTTTGATGAATTTTCTCAGCTATCCCTGACCTATATTTTCATTTAAATATGTATATCTCATGCAGACTGCCTAAAAATTCTCCCAAGCCATCTACTTATTGCAGTTCTATGTTCCTGGGCTTCACTTAGTGCTAAAATGAAATTAATGGGTTCTGTAGCAGTGGCTCTGCTTTGCATCCTTGTGTGGGCTGCAAGGAGCAGCAGGGCCAGTCAAGCACTTTGGTCCTTGATGCTTTGCTAAAACCTGACTTGATTGTTTCATTCCAGGCAGCAACAGCCTGGATTGGATGGGGGTAGGAGGGAGATTCCACCTTTCAAACAGGATTTAGGGTGATTTTTCCACTTGGTGCTGCTGGGGCTGCAGGAGGAGTTACCCAGACTTTGTTGGTTCAGTTTTGGTTTGTTTATTTTTTTTTTTTTCCTTGTGAAAAGGGAGATTCTTTCCTTTTTACCTTTCAGTATTACAAGACTGGAAGTTTTCTCAGGTAGGTATAAATAATCCCTATATAGAGGCTTTCTGCCTCTGAGTTTATTTTTAAAACTTAATTCCTTCTGGGTTTGTTGTGATTTTTCCTTGTTTGGAGCTTGGAAGTCAAGAAGGAAAAACTAAGAGAAGAACTGCTGTTTCCCAGTTTGGAGATGATGCCTTTGATTTTCCCATCAAGAAAGTGAACAGATGAATATCTGGCCCCAAATGCAGTAACTTGCCTGTTTCACCTCTATTATTCAGATTTCTGGGTCCTTGGCACTGTAAATTTTGGAGCTCTGCCTCCTCTTCAGCATCTCCTCCTGTATTTAAGTGCATCCATGGGATTTACAGACACTGAATCCTTACAGAACCCTCTTGCACACAGAGTCAGATGTAAAGCAAGAAATTCAAATAAACAAAAATACTTTTTGGCATTCCCCTGAGGATATTACAAAACTGCTGGAAATTAAATACTGATTTTTTTCTTCTCTCCTGCTTCCTTTTCTTCAAGACCTTGTTTTCTTTCATGGCTGTCCCTTTAGTAAACAAAATTAGCATTTCTTACCCAACCTTGTTAAGACTCATCTTTAAATTTTCCAAGGAGATGCTTCTGTACTTCAAATCACGAGATGCTTGTGCAACAAATTTACCTTCAGCTCTAGAAGTGAAAAATATGTTCAGATTGTTAAGGCATCTAAAATTCTTACAAAAAATTAGGCAAATTAATGAATCTTTGTAGAAAATATATATTGATATATTTTAGCTTTTGTTTTTTGCAATTAAGTAATAATTGACAGTTTTAACAGTAAAATAATCTGGTATAATTGCTAAATAAAAGCAAGTGATATATGTTAAATATATAAATGATCTGAGGTCTTTTCAGATCTGTTCCTGAAGTTAGGGTTTGGGGCTTTAAAAAGTAGTTTTAGAGGCCTTTATATCAAGTAACATCAAAATTGCAAAGTAAAACACTGAAAAATGCAAAATTCAAGTTGCTTTAAAAAAAAAAAATAGAAAAAATTCAGTCCTTTCCTGCAAATCCAGCATAATCTAAGATATGGCACACACAAAAGGCAATATGTTGGATAGAACTTTTAATTTTTGCTGTGGATTCTTGCAGCAGTGAGAACACACAGGCAGAAATCTGCCCTTCTCTCCTCCATTCCTTCTTTAAGGGAAGAATTTTTTTCCCTATATCCAATCTAAGCATCCTCTGCTGCAACTTGAGGTCATTTCCTGTCCCTTGGTCCTTGTCCCCTCCTGGCAGGAGTTGTGCAGAGCCACCAGGTCCCCCCTGAGCCTCCTTTTCTCCTCCTTTTTTTCTCCTCCTTTTTTTCTCCTCCTTTTTTTCTCCTCCTTTTTTTCTCCTCCTTTTTTTCTCCTCCTTGTTTTCTCCTCCTTTTTTGTCGTCCGTGCGCCTTGTTTTCCCTCCTTTTTTTCTCTCCTTTTTTCTCCTCCTTTTTTTCTCCTCCTTTGTTTCCGCCTTTTTTCTCCTCCTTTTTTTCTCCTCCTTGTTGTTCTCCTCCTGTTTTTCTCCTCGCTTGTTTTCTCCTCCTTGTTTTCTCCTCCTTTTTTTCTCCTCCTTTTTTTCTCCTCCTTTTTTTCTCCTCCTTTTGGTCTCCTCCTTTTTTTCTCCTCCTTTTTTTCTCCTCCTTTTTTTCTCCTCCTTTTTTTCTCCTCCTTTGTTGCTCCTCCTTTGTTTTCGCCTCCGTTTTTTCTCCTCCTTTTTGTCTCCTCCTTTTTTCTCCTCCTGTTTTTTCTCTCTTTTTTTCTCCTCCTTTTCTTCTCCTCCTTTTCTTCTCCTCCTTTTCTTCTCCTCCTTTTCTTCTCCTCCTTTTTTTCTCCTCCTTTTTTTCTCCTCCTTTTCTTCTCCTCCTTTTCTTCTCCTCCTTTTCTTCTCCTCCTTTTCTTCTCCTCCTTTTCTTCTCCTCCTTTTCTTCTCCTCCTTTTTTTCTCCTCCTTTTTTTCTCCTCCTTTTCTCCAGGCTGAGCCCCTTCCCAGCTCCCCGAGCCCCTCCTGGTGCTCCACACCCTTCCTCAATTCTTCCTAAATACATCAAAAGCAATAAATTTAAATATGCAAGAATTAAGACCTGAAGTAAAGCAGAAAAATGTGTTGCTCTCCTCTAGAGATACACGTGGTCTTGCACACTGCTTAAAAAATAAAACCATGGAAATGAAAAGTATCTTTTGTCATGATGATGGTAGATATTAAATTCCTGAATGAAGTGAATCCCAAGAGTTCTAAATGTTCAAAGTGCTCTAGGTTTTTAATTTCTCTTGTAAGTGTTGTGTGAGAAGGGCAGCTGTCTTTAGTGCATGGGGAATATTTCTGTGTGGTCTCCTTCTGTGGAAGGATGGTCTCTGTGCAGAATGAGTTTCAGCCTTACTGAGTTCAGAAAATGATGTTTTGCAGAGGGAGATAAAGAATGAATTTGTTTACTGTTACATGCTAATTCACAGTTAAATTGGAAACTGCTGTCATTTGATTGGAAGTTAATAAAAGAGAATATTGTATATTCAAATGATCAGAAGAAACCAGAATTGAAACAAAGGGGAAGCTCTGTATCTCTTTCTACTCTGAGCTTCTGAAAAGGCTTTTAAAATATTCCATGAAATTAAAAGGAGATAAATCTTGCTACCCTGATAATTGCTAGCTTTTACAAACAGTCTGGGAATACTAAACCCAAAGGACTTGATGGGGAGAAAGATGGTAAATATGCAATTTTCCTTTTGTTTACTGCCTATTTATTAATTTTCTTTGCTGTTTTGTACTTTTTGTTCCATTGATTAGCACAAAGGCAGCTTTAGGGAGAGCACACTCTGTTCTGCCTTCCCTCTGCAAAGGGAGCCTGGCTGTGGCAGCATTCCAGAGGTGGGAGGCTGGAATTGGGGTGTGGGACAGGACAGAAAGGCAGAATCAGCACAGAAAAGTCTCTCCCACCAAGATAAATTGAGGATTTAAAGGTTGGTGTAACCTTAATTATTTAAGGTGATTTAGAAAAGGTGATTTGCTGAGCAGGGAGGTGGAGGAATTTATTCTGACAGGACTGAATTTATTATGCCAGGGCTTGTGCACGGAGCACACCTTGGATTTCACACCCTGGTGTATCCCACAGGAATTTATTTACTTACAGATGTAAAACCCTTCACCTGCTCTCCACAGTGGAATTTTCCATACCATCTGCATTTCTAATCATGAAGGCACTAATTAGGTGGGAAAACACCTCAAACCAGCTACTACTGATAAAATTCCCCAAAAGAAAAGAAGGATTTGATGGATCATTTGGTGTCATCTCTTGTTGTCAGGTGTGGTTTGTCCCATTCCACCCAGTCTACATGTCCTTTTCTGCCTGTAGAATTTTGCAGTTGATAATATAAATAATACAAATATAAATAATATATTGGTTTAGTTGAGGTGTTAGGGCATGGGATGGACTTGATGATCTTTAAGATCCCTTCCAACCTAGTCATTCTGTGAAATATAAGAAAATAGAAAATTTGCAAATTGCTGACTGGAAGGATTCCACATTTTATGGATGTTTCTTACACTGCACCCACACTTTGCTATGGAAAAAATCCCCCTGTACTATTCAGTAAGAACTTGGTTTTGGTATTTATTAATTTGGTATTAATTTTTACAGGATATTTGGGGTGTGTTACCTGTGTTTCAGATAGAGAATTGAGGTTTTTTTCCCCAGACATCTAGAAATCTCACAGTTTAGCCACGTCTTAGTTGCTAAGTCTGGTAGATAATATACAGTTCTTAACTGTAGGAGTAAATTCCCTGTCACTGATACCTGTGTTCATTTTAGTGGGAATAATTAAGAAATTTGACACATGATGTGGGTGCCCTGTGTGGATATTTCTATTTTCTATACCTTTAAGCCTGCCTAGGCTGGTCATGTTTAAGTTTATACACGTGCCAAGTCTTACCTAGGCTGCTCCTGTTAAATTCAGAGCTCCTGATGCTGATAACAGACCCTTTTTAGTCATTTCACGTCACCTTTCACTACCCACAGTTTCACCTTCTGGTTTTCAGCAGTTTGCAGATGAAATCTGATAAAATGGGAGCATTCAAAAAGCAAACTGAGATCATGTGGCTGCTTCAAATGGAGGTACCCCCTACTGCAGACACAAACATGTAGTATTTTAAATACAGAAATATGTAAAGTACACAAAAAGCATCACTTGGGTTCCCCCCTCCTTCTGTTGTGATTCTCCACACACAAAGCCCTGTTGCTGCTTTAAGAATTGAAATACATTGGTGAAGTTTTTCCTTTGCTATTGAGCACCAGACTAAGCTGGGGTTGATTTTGGTTTGTTCAGTTTCTCAATAAACTTGAAGATTGTGTTGCTGTGAGAAGGAATAACTGGGAGAATGAAACACAAAGACACTTCCTGAAGCCAGGTGTGAGTATCTGTCAATGCTTTTATTTTTGATTAAGGAAACAAAAACCACAAGCAATGAGGAAACCATTAGAGATGACAGTCCCTTCTCCCTCTGCTTCAACTGAAAGTTAAAAATTGCTGTTTTTACAGGTGAAACTGCGTTCAGCAGTGCTACTGAGAAGGCACAGAAGAGATCAGGTGGAATCACATAACAGAGATTAACTTTTTTTTTTTTTTTTGGATAATCCAAGTCTATGTATTAAAACACACATTTTGATTTGGGAATTAAGAAACCTGGAGCAACGTTGTAGAAGTTTAATACAAAACAGTAGTAAATATGCAAAATACAGGTGATAAGCAGAGCAGTGAGGCAAAAGGAAATAATATAAAAATTGATTTTTAAATGTAATTCTTGGCTTCCCCCCAGCCCTGGGTGCAATGCACTGCCAGTCTAATCAGGACAACAATGAGATGGTGGAATTTAATTACCAAAGCATCAAAAAGGAGATGGCACAGGGAGGCCTGATACCTGCATTAATATGGACTGAGCAGGCTGTGTTTGAGGAAAATGAGGTTAAAAGCACCACAGCTTGGTGATATACAGTACATCTTCAGTGAGAGGACTTCTCCCAGGTGGATGCATCCTCTTTCAGCACAGAGATTCCTGGGAGATCTCACACAGTAACGTGAAAATGGAGATTACAGTACAGCTGCAGAAACAGAGGGAGCCTTTGGTTACACACAGGCCACACCTCGTGTGCAGGTCTTGGGCATTTCACCCAGTTCCAGGAGAGATTTTGTCTTTTCACCCTGCCATATTTACTCAGAAGTTGGGTAAGGACCATTGAGATGGAGCTGTTTACACATTTCATTGATCTGTATCAGCACCCCTTAAAGAACAAAACTAAGAAATCTACACAGGACCAACAGAGCAGAATTATTCAAGTTCAGTGAAATATTACAAAAAAAAAAGTTTCCTTTTTAGGAAAACTCAGCTATGGTAAAAATATCTACTACAGTGCACTGCACTGTAATAAATATTCAACATAAATTAATAATTTACAAGTACCTGAGCAAGTATACAGAGCACCATAGCACAGCACAGCACCAAAGGCAGTAGCTCAGAATTCTTAAAAATAATGCTGTTTTAAACATTAAAAATTCTAAGTATTGTCATAGAAATGAACTCCAGCTGGAGTTGAAAGATAGTGCAAACTTCTGTCTTCACTTTTTAAAATAAAGGTGTCAGGTTTTCTACTCATTTCACATCCACAGTGTTGCTGGACCTGGATACCTGTGGTGGATGCTTGGGAGCAGGTCTGTTGGAAAGAAAGAAAACAGCAAATTGTTACTCATCAATTTTGAACCTGATCAAAAATGGCAGTAATGTTGCAGAATTCCAGGTGGTCTCCAAAAGCTGTAGGAATGTTGTTTTTTGGGGTTTTTTTGTTTGTTTGTTGTTTTTTGTTTTTTTTTTGTTTCAGCTTGAAATGTTGTTTTTTTCAGAATATCTGACTAGAACGGACAGCCAGGAGGTTTAATCAAAATTTCTTTGTGCAGTATTTCTGCTAAAATGTAGGAGACTATATTGGTTCAGTTTTTAATGTTTCTGAGTACTTAAGTGCTTTACTGGTAGAATTCTTGTAGCTTAAAACACCACTTTTATCTTCCTTGGTGCTTACTTTATTCACAGAAAACTGAGGAATATTGGGTAAGAAAACAGCATGGACTAAACCCACTCACACTGGGTGTAGTTATTCCAGTTCCTGATTATTTTTTTCAAACATATTTTTGAAGTGCACAATTTCTATGCTTTTTGAATCTTTTGGATAACATTTTCAGATGATGTCAACTGATGTTTCCTTGGGAAAGGGGTGATCAGGAAATCACTTTTTTGGTGGCTGATTTTAACAGCGTTCAGTTCTCAGCCTAATTCAGATGGGGGGGCGGGTCTGAGGAAAAAAATTATTATTTATTGGTTAGTTTTGTACATTTGCAGCCAGGTGTTTACAGTCAAGCCTTCACAGTATTATAAATGCCCAGATTCTGTGGAAATCAGAGCAACTGTGCTGGTGCACTCGCAGTGAGCAGCAGTGTGGTCAGTAAAATCAGAGATGGAAATTATGTTGGAAGTGGTTGTTGCTCCTTGAGCCATTTCAGCCACCTTGCTGTGAAGTGCTAAAATCCAGGTGTTAGGATTGATGCCTTTTGGGACTTCCTAAAGCCAGAGGCCAGACAGAATTAAGGGAATAAAAAGGGGTTATATTTATTAAAGGGCCTTCAGGTACATTTTGGGCAGATGAAGCCTCCCAGGGACTACACCAGAAATGGATGATGGGTCATGGGTTTTCATACTTTTATGAAAAAGGGAAAATTAAGGGAATAAAAAGGGGTAATAGTGAAGGAACTTCAGGTACATTTTGGGCAGATGAAGCCCCCCAGGGACTACACCCAGACATGGATGATGGGTCACAGGTTTTCATACTTCTGTAAATTTGGTCCATTTGCATCTTGGGGATTAATATTCCAATTACAGCTTCAGTTAATGAAGTAATTTACCTCAAGTTTTTGCCCCCAATCACTTTTGTTCACACTTCTGGGCCCCGAGGCCGTGAGGAGTCCTTGGTGCCCAGGCCTGGAGAGCAATGGTTGTGTCTGCCCAACACGGGGCAGCAGCAGCTCCCACTGTGTGTGCAGTTTGAGCTGCGGGGTGACAAGCAGATGGCAAACTGCAGGGATAGAAGCAGATGGAAGCCCAGCAGCTGCAATGCCGAGGCAGGAGGGTGAGGACTGACCTGGCAGGGCTGACGTGAGGCAGAGCCCGGGGCCGGCCGGCGGGGCCGCGGCGCGCTCGGCCCAGCGGGTCCGCGGGGAGCGGCTTCCGAGGGGCGCTGGGCTTGGGCGGCTCCTGCAGGAAACACGAGCTCCTGTCAGTTCCCAGAGGGGACATCGCACCCTCCACACAGCCACAGCCGAGATAAAGCCAGGCAACCGTGGGGTCACACACTGGGCTGGCACAGGAGGGACCTTAAAGCCCCCCCAGTGCCAGCCCTGCCGTGGGCAGGGACACCTTCCACGGTCCCAGTGACGCCTTGCTGAGAACAGGGTTAAAGGAATAAAGAATAAAAGTTAAAGGAATAAAGAATAAAAGTTAAAGGAACAAAGGATTTAAAGGAATACTGCAGGTATTTATTAAAAGGACATCACAGGATACACGCTGGGCAGTACAAGAGCCTGGCCAAGGCTCCACCCAAGATGGACAATGAGTCACGAGTTTTCACACTTGTATAAGTTTTGGTCCATTTCCATACTGGGGTTAATGTTGAAATGTTGTTGCTTTCAGAATATCTGACTGGAATGGACAGCAAGTTTATTCAATATTTCTTTGTGAATTTTTTTTTGCTTAAATATGTGAGACAATATTGATTCTATTTCTAATGTAGATGAACCCAAGATGGACGGCGTGTCACGAGTTCTCACACTTTTATAAGTTTTGGTCCATTTCCACATTGGGGTTCATTGTTCAATTACAGCTCCAGGTGATGCAGTCCCATCCTCCCAGATTTGCTTTCCTCAGCTCCCTGTTGTTTGCACTTTTTGGGGCTGAAGCTGCAGTTGTTACCTTGGTTCTCATGCTGGAAAGGGATTGTTCTGTGTGACTGAGCTGAGAGGAGAACTTGCTCACACTTTATTTGAAGTTCAGAGCTATTTCCTAATGCAGTACGGAATCTGGAAAAGATGAGAGCTAAAACGTAAGGCATCACCAGAGTGCTCCAAGCACCATCCAGCCTGGTCCTGGACACTTCCAGGAGGCAGCCACAACTCTGGGTAAAACTGACACCTCATCCCCCTTCACTATTTCTTTCTAGCACCTAATCTAAACCTAAATTGAAGATATGCTATGACCAGATAAGTTTAAATCACTAAAAAGTAACTTATTTTTAATAAACTGGCGCTCTAATTTTAAAACAAAGATTTAATACTATATTTTAATGATTTTATGACTTGATTCCTTGCTCTAGAAGTGCAGGGTGCATCTCTTCTGGACTCAATGCTTACTCGGTGGTAAATGGAAGCAGCAAAGATTCAATGCATAACTTTGTAGAATTAGTTCTATAGAAAGGTGGGAATGCTCGACATGATTTTAAAATGGAAATTCAGATGGCCACAAAACCAAAGTGCCCCAGTCTGGTTTGGATTGGGAGCATCTGTGGATTTTTTTTGCTGTGCTTTCATTCAGTGGAATGAAAGGCTCCATTAATAAAGAACAGAAGTCATCTGCTGTCAGGCTGGGCCAGTGGCTCCTCTGGGTGGTCCCTGCAAACAGGGAAACTCAGCTGTTTGTGCTCTTATGGGGAGCTGGGACACATTAAGTGGCTTGCTCAGGGCACAAAAATCTCTCCAGTTTATCCCCAAACTCACTTCAGATCTTTCTACTACTGGAGCTGCATGGCCACGCTCTTCCCAAGGAATTTTACTCTTTATTTTTAGTTAAGTATCATTGGTAAAGTTAAAGGAAACAAGAAGAGCTTACAAGCATAATCTGATTAAAGATCCTTTGAAAGATGTGATCCAAGCAAGCAATCAGAGCATGAATTGCTCCTGAATAAAGTCCAACTTTTTGTTATTTGTTTTGAGCATCCCTTTGTTTTTTTACTTTCCATGGCAAATATTTGCTCTTTGAAGAAGGAAATGCAAATTGATTATCCACAGGCATTTTGATAAGGAAGAAAATACATCAGCTTAAGTATAATAAGTTCAAATTTGCCACAAACTACATTTTAGAGTTGCATATAATGTCCACCCTCTGTTTCATTCTCTGCATAACAAGTACTGGTATTGAGGGGTACACAGGCCCAACCTCCTGATTTAATTATTCATTCATTTCCCACTCAAAATGTCCTCAAGTTAAAATATCATTAAGGAGGAAGCAGCCAAGTGTTCTGGCAGAAAGTGTAATGTGGTGGCAAGCTGCTAGGAAAGGGTAAATGAAAGAAAAAATTCAAAAGGGAGGGATCTCTGATAAAAATGGAGCTGGAGGATAAAGGGTGGCTGAGATGAGGGAAAATGGAGCAGCACTTGATAGGAAGGAGATGCCACCAGGAACACACAACCTTAGGAACAGAGGAAAAGCTCAAATCCCATCCCCCAGACTGGTGACAGGAGGGTCTGCTCTGGTCTTTCTGTGCCACAGGAGAATCCAAACTTTGTGTAGTAACTTGTGAGAGGCCCTGCAGAGCCTTTGATGTGCTGGGAATCTGCAGCACAGCTCAAGGTACCACCCCAGCTCTGCTTCCCTCATTCCTCTTCCTCCACTTCTTCCCCTACAAAGCTTCAGCCCTTCCTCACAAAGAGTTTATGAATGGATTTCTTGGTCCACTTTACATCCACAACCTGGCATTTTATGCATTCAGGCCCTGCTTGGGGAAGTGTTATTTTAAATATTGGAATGAAAACCCTCAATTTTCATACTGAGCAGCTCCAAAGTCATCAGGTGCATGAAATTCCAGGATTTTTCCCACCGATTTTTAAAAAAAGTGAAAGCCCTCAGTGTCTACAGCCAGGCTGAGGTGGCACAGGAGAGATATTCCCAGGATAACTGTGGCAGAAGGAGCAGGAGCTGAGCTGAGGAACAAGTAAAACCACTTTTTAAAGTGGTAAAATTATGAAGTAAGAAAGTTCTATTTCCTTGCATTAGGATGAGCTGTAAAATATGAACTATATTTTGGTAATAGGTGATAAGAGTGTAGGAGGCAACAACTGAATGCTAAAATCAACAAAATCAAGGGGAAGAGATCAAATCCAAAAGCCTGGACTGAATCCATGGCTAGGACAAACCTGCACTGTTCCCCTGATTCACATGGGGCTCTGCTGATTTATACTGACTGTGAATCTGGCCCATCAATAAAGACTGTTTGCCTTGCAAGAGCATCTGAAAGAAGGAAAAGCTGTTTTTCAGTCAAAAGATAATTAAATATTAAACTTGGCAAGAGCTAATTCGCTGAGGATTTTTTGTTTGGTTGATTGGTTTGGTTTGTTTCATGTAGTCTTTGTTTTTTAACTATTTTACTTACAACTGAAGGAGATTTTATATAATTTACAGCACCATCCTGCAGCACTGAGCATGTGGGTGACATCCTGAATGTAGCAATGATTTTTAAATCCTTCCTCTTGCTGACCTTCTGGATGTGCTTCCAAGAGAGAGCTGAAGCAATACATGAAGTCCTCTCTATATTTATTATCTCAAACTATTCTTAAGCTATTTTACTTCTTCCAAGATTTGAGGGAAAAAAATTAACTTAGGAATGAAGATTTTCTCCCCACACAGTGTTTTTTTGGTCCTTCTGATCTAAAAAGTTGCTGTTTCTGACAATATTGAGGTTGTGATATAACTTTGCAAGAATCCATTCTTGCTCATTCTTTAGGCTGCCTTGAGCTGATCCCCACTTTGTGTTCCATGCAGAGACTGAAAATGGTGAAATGATATTTTGCTTGATGAAGGAACTGTCACAATGAATTTGAGCTGCCAAGCTGAGAAGCTTTTTGGCAGTTTCAGATCTGTCAGTCTTTGCTAGTGGTAGTGCTGCAGGTCTGGTATTGCACCTGGCACTTTGGGTGGCATTTGGAGCACAAGGATTTAGGAGCATGAGCTGTAGGGGGGCACTGGGCTGCTGTGATGTGCAGTGAGGCTGGGGCAGGTGCAGATGCAGCATCAGAATGACAGATGGCTCCTTTCCCTTTTCCTTGGAAAGCCTTTTCTCCATCCCTATTCTGCTTAAGAAGCAGAAAAGCAATTGCACTTAAAATCTTCCCTCTGACCACTGTGAATTGGGCAGAATGTTAGAGAATACAAGAAAAATGAACAATAAGACCACTGGAGCTAAAGACAAGCAACAGGAATCAATACTGCTTCTGCCTCCCTACAAAATTTATTTTAGAAAGAATCTGCATTCCTTATTCCCCTGGAAAGGAAAATGACTGGGAACATGGAAAAGGGAAGACAAAAAAGCAAATAAAACACAGATTGCCCTTGTAAAAGTTGGTCTAACCTGAGTGGTACAATGTTCAGGCTTAGAAAAAATTAAATCTAGAAATACTTCATTTGCTGCCACAATGGGCAGGGACATCTTCCCCTGTCCCAGGCTGCTCCAAGCCCTGTCCAACCTGCCCTTGGGCACTTCCAGGGATCCAGGGGCAGCCACAGCTGCCCTGGGCACCCTGACAACTTCTCTGGGCAGCCTCTCTCATCTCTGTTTGTTTCTGACATTTTTCCAATCCCTTTTCAAAGCCCTGCACTCCAGCACAGTCTCAGAGCTGTCTCCTCCTATCCAGCACCAGGAAAGGGTCTCGAGCAGCTCTCAGGGCTCCTGCAGGTGAGAGCCTGGTGTTAATAACTTTATTTTAGCTTTTAATTAACTTTTACTAATTAAACCTTTAATTCATTTTATCTTAACCTCGTACCACACCCAGATCAGGAACAGCCTGGGTGCTTTGCTTAGGAGCAGTCACTCCAAAGTGCCACCAAAAGGGAGCAGCCAGTGACAAGAAAAGGCACTGTTTAATACACACAGCTTCATCTACCCTGTCTATTGCCCTGAGATGCATCTTATTCAAAAATAAAAATTATTTACTATCTCTACTTAAACATTGCAGTGAAAGGTGTCTGCATGAAAACAGTGGTTTTTGGGTCTGTGCTCTGGGAAAACAGACTGTGCTTCATGCAGCCCTTGGCAGGGCAGAAGCACATCAGGCTAAGACACCTTTTACTCTTGCACATCACTCCCTAAGCTCTCTGTGCTTGACAGCTCACAAACAAACTGTGCAGCTCTCCTCTGCTTGGGGAGTGCAGAGATGTGTTTGCCTCTAATGTGTTTGTTCTGCTGTCTTTTGAGTGGTGAAGGCAGAGTTCAGGGTCCTAAACTTTAGGATCACAGCCCCACTTGCCACAAAGCAATTTTTCTACAGCACAGTTCTAAACTCACAGAAAGCATAAAGGAAATACTGTGGGAAAAGGGCAGCAGGAAAGATAAGAAAACACTTCATTTCTCCAGACACTCACAGAGTAAATAGTACATAGAGGAGAATCAATGGTTACCTGGGAGAACCTCAGTGAAGGATTAGCTGGCAGGGGTCTCTCAGGCCCAGCTTGGTGGCCTGGAAGCTGGGGAAGGGGTGGCAGGACTCTCTGGGGTGTTTTTAATGGTGGCACCTCGTGTGTCTTCACAGGGTCACTGATGTCGATGATCTGATACGGCAGCGGCCGCCTGGGGCCTTCCCTCTGGGAAAAATCATCCACCAAAGTTACACATTTCAGTAATCCACCAAAGTTACACATTTCAGTAATCCACCAAAGTTACACATTTCAGTAATCCACCAAAGTTACACATTTCAGTAATCCACCAAAGTTACACATTTCAGTAATCCACCAAAGTTACACATTTCAGTAATCCACCAAAGTTACACATTTCAGTAATCCACCAAAGTTACACATTTCAGTAATCCACCAAAGTTACACATTTCAGTAATCCATCAAAGTTATACACTTCAATAATCCACCAAAATTATATACTTCAATAATCCAATCAAAATTATACACTTCAATAATCCATCAAAATTATACACTTCAATAATCCACCAAAGTTATACACTTCAATAATCCATCAGAGTTATACACTTCAATAATCCAACCAAAATGATACATTTCAATAATCCAGCCAAAGTTATAAATTTCAATAATCCAACCAAAGTAATACATTTCAGTAATCCAACCTAAATTATATATTTCAGTAATCCAACCAACGTTATACACTTCAATTATCCAACCAATGTTATACATTTCAACCATCCAACCATGTTAATTTCAATAATCCAACTGAAGTTATACACTCCAATAATCCAACCAAAGTCATACATTTCAACCACCCAACCAAAGTTACACATTTCAATCTTCCACCAAAATTATGCATTTCAAGGGCTGGCACAGAATCACAGGATGGTTTGGTCTGAAGGGACCTGAAGGACCAGCATGTTCCAACCCCCTGCCACGAGCAGGGACACTCCCATCAGGGAGCTGCAAGCCCCATCAAACCTGGCCTATTGCTACTTTAAAATCCATGGTTGTCCCTTGCTTTTCTCTCCTAGAGACAAAACTATTTCTTTTCTGCACTGGACAGCTCCACCTGTATTCAGTGTGGAAGCCATAAATGAATTTTGAAGCCTACATCCTCTCCCATTTTCCTTATTCCCACATGATATTAAGTTCATGTAATTATTGTATTATAATAAATTATTTAATTGAGATCCAGAATCCATGAGACTTTTTTTTTTTTGGGTTTTCCCCCACTTTAAAAAAAATAAATTATTTAGGGACTCACTTTCTGAATGGCTGTATTTTGTGGCTTCACAATGAGGTTTTTACTGACACATATGGTATGAACATGATTTGGCTCAGATGAACTGGAAGGTCTTGCTGGACTCACAGACCTGCAATACAAACATTTAATTGTTGAACACAACGTTCTGCTTTGTAACATTTTCCTAAACAGGAGTCTCTTTTCAGGATGGGATTTTGCAAGGACTTTCTGTCTGGTTATAGTAAACAAGGAAAGTAAAAATTGTCTAGCACTCCTGCAAGAATAAAAATAAATATTGATTTTCTAGAAACCAGTAGTCTGTTAAATTAGCTTCTGCAATCTGTGGAGATGCAGCTTTGTAACACCCAGGAGACTATTCTAATGAATCTAACATTTAAACAGTAATGACCTCAAATAGGAAAGTTTCAGCTCACTCAGCTGAGTTTAGATAAAAGGCCATGCAGTGTAATGAAACTGTTTCAGGAAAATGAAAATAAAGGCAATACTTCCATCACTGCTTAATTTTTCATCCCAAAAGGCAAGAGGGATATATTCAAACCAATACCTGTGTTATTTACTGCCTTTCAATGAAATTAAACCAAGCCAGGGAAAACACTGCTGATAATGGTGAATGTTTTTTGTCAAGGCTGGCTCTTCCTAATACATTCACAGTGATGAGAATTGCTGTGTTTACTGCCTCCTCTCCTTCATATCCATTGGAATATAATTAGGGAAAATAGGCATACCTTAATTTCTCTATTGTTGTCTTCTTGCTTGTAAACAACCACCTCATGAAAGTCTTCCTTTTGAGGTACATGATTGATCCAGCAAAGATAAGGCACAGGATTGTTATCAACACTCCTATGGTCAAACTCTTATTGTCTGCAAAAAAATCACATGGAGTTCATTTCTTCCTAGGGCCTGCTCACTGCCTGGCCAGGGCTGCTTTGCTCTCTTCAAAAAAAAAACCCAAAAATCTTTCAGCAGTGGAATCATGATGGGAAGCTTTGTCATGGAAATAACCATGCTGTCATAATTTCAGTATTACCACCCACTGCAGCATCTGGCATGCAGAGGAGAGATCCATTTTGGTTTAGAGCTGTATTGTTCATATGAAAACTGACATTATTTCCCATTGAGATTTAGTTTGTACATGTACTTGTGAGGAGACTACTTGTCCTGTCATGTCCTCAGACACAAACCAGAAACATCTCTTGGAGGTCACTAATGTTCCAACACTCTGGGGAAAAACTGGCACAGAATAATGAAATCCTTTAAAATTAACAAAGTGTAGAAATAATTCTTTCTGAGGTTGACCAGTTTCCACTCTTTCTCCTGGAAAAAAACCAGATGGAGCCTGAATTCCCACTGACCTGCCTGTCTGATGGGCCCACTGTCCACGCTGCCACCAAAGCCTGGCTTGTCACAGAAGGGGGGGGCCCAGTCAGCCTCGCAGTGACAGTTCTTTTTGTTGTTGCAGACCTGCAAAACAAGACAAATGGCTTAACATAAAAAACATCCGAGAGCAGCCCTGGCTGATAAGGGCTTCTAATCAGCCAGTGACACTTCAGAGAGGAATAAAACTTGGAGAAAAAAGGAGATGTGCTGATAGCTGCCTGCTGCACACTGAGGTGGCAAAGAGCAACGCACCACAGAGGAAGAGGGATCCTAAAAACCATTATTTCTTTGGCAGGAAATCGTTGGAGTTGCCCCAGCTGACAACATCAATAATATGAGGATAATCAGACACTTCTTAAGTCTTGTTCTCTGTTTGATTCCAGCAGCATTATCTGCCTGCTAACTTCAGTTTCTCCTGCCTGCACAGGGGCAGCAGAGCTTTGTCAGCCCCCCAGGTATCACTGGAGGGGCACTGGGGACAGCCAAAGGTGATACAGAGCCTCCATCATTAGAAGGCATGACAAGACACTTGATATTAGAAACCTACAGTTCCTATAGAAACAGTGGTGCACCTGAGACCTTTAGGAATCTTTTCTCACACTGTTGGTGAACTATGACTAGCACACTCCAGAAAACCATATCTATAAACAATGGTTACAGAAAGAGAGATAATAATTGTTTGAATTCTTTCATCTAAGTTTCTCACAGCTTCCACACAGCTTCTCAGGATTTTCCAGGGAGAACCATGTCTCTCTCTGTTCAGAAGACAGATGCTCAAATCAATTTGTAAATAAAGATTTTGGGCTTAGGGCTTGTTGTCAATAAGGTCCTTAATTCTGTGCTAACCCCAACCACCACTGATCTGCCACCACCATGGAGAGCCCACAGCACAGATTAATACATGAGTTTTCAGTAAGATACAAATCAGTTCACAGGAGTTTGGGTTATTCTGAACATGCAATATTCTGGCCAGGTCAGCTTGGCAGGCTTTCAGAAGCACTGTGCTCCCTGTGTCTGCAGAGCACTAAAATATTCAGAGAGCTCAGACTGGCTGTGGTCATGTAAAATTAAAAAAAAAAAAAAATTTACATTTCAAAGACAGCAAGATAATTAAAAAATATACTTTGTAAAGCATTATTTTTTTTTAAATTAAAGCACTGCAGGAGTTCCCATTTACAATTCCACGAGGTCAGTTTTGCCACTGAGGAGTCACCAGAGGTTCTTGTTTGTACAGACATAAAAAATGCCAGCCCAAGCCTCTCCTCATTCCATCCTCAATGGTAAGAGGCAGCACCATCAACACTGCTCACTTTTGCAAATTCAGGGTAATAAAATAAGTTAAAGCAAATTAAAATCCTTCCTCAGAGAGGACAGTGAATTTCTATGACTCTTCCAGTGTGGCTGCCACAGCTTTTCAGAGAAACCAACAGCTCATCAGCACATCAAGGTTAATAAGGCAAAGCCTGATATAATTAACATTATCATAATATAAACTGAGTTTCAAACCACTGATATTATTAAATGATATCATCACATTTTTCATTCTGTGCCACTTTCATGCCACAAAACTCATCAATATGGTTTTACTTTTTTTTAATGTTTTAGGAAATGCTGTTTCATTTGTCTCTCAATCCCAATGTTTCCAATGCTCAATTCAAAAATTTCAACTTCTTTGTATCTATAGAGAAACTGCATTTTTGATTTTTAATGGGAATTCTTCATGATGGAGGGTCAGACTTCAAATTGCTTTGAGGATTACAAAATTCCTTTGCATCACAGGCTGTCAATTAAGAACAAGATAATTACTGCCTGATAAACATTTCTTTGTCAAATAAAAACAATTTTCATATAAGGCACAGTGGAAATGGAAATACATAACAAAAATGTATTGCAGAGACTCTGATCTATTGCAGGCAATTACAGATCTCAAAGCCATTACAGAAAGTGATTTCTTGTCCAGTGGTTATTGAGGGATTGTAAGAAATGCTGTCCTAGGATGCTTACCCCCCGCCCATGGCACTTGGTGGCACATTTGTGGACTCCAAAAACACTGGTGTTCTGGCACCGCCGGTTCAGGCAAATCTGCAAAACCCAAACAAAGGAGTCTGAGCAGGGACAGAGCTGCTGGGGCTCCCAGGGCACTGCATCCCTTCTTCCAGCAGTGAAATATTTCCCAACACGCAAATATAAATCATTATATGGACACAAAGGACACCAGCATTGGGTGTCTTCTTCTCATTTCCCTCAGCCCCTTTGAAATCCAAAGCTGAGCAAGTGGAATTCTGCTCTCCTGGCCAGCCCTGGCTCCGCACACACTTCACAGTGGGAGCCTGTGCAAGCAAACCCTCACAGATCCACTCAAGTGGGGAGACCCTGGGGTTTGGGAGGTTTTTAAGCCAACTGAAAAATCAATATTATGCATTTTTTTCCAGGACTAGGAGTGCACTGAACAGGATTCCTTCAGGTTCCTGCTCTATCTTCCTTCCTGTCTTCACCACAGCAGATGATTCCTCGAGCAAAGCTTTGGATCCTCATGGTGTAAATTATCAGAGTTTTGTTTCTATCAATAGGGAAATATTTTTCATTCCACTACAGAACGTGGACCCAGGGTAGGTGAATATTTAAGTGAGGTCATTGATTTTTATGGGCTCATCATTGTTTTCCAGGAAAACCAAGATCTTCCTGAGTTTTTCCATGTGAAACCATTTTTTTGGGTGTCAAGTAGAAACCAACCCTATTTAACATTTAATATTTACAGGAAATAGAAGTAAACAAATAGCATACACACAGGAAAAAAATTCAGATTTTTTTTTTTTTTGTTTTGTTTTCCAGCCATTGCAGATAAACTTTACGCTGCCAATGGAGCTGAAAATTGAGGTTAAGCAAGATTAGTGCTGAGCAATAATAACATCAAACAACCACACAACTGATGAGCCCATCAGTAATGAGAAGTTACCCTACTCCAAACTGAAAAAAGAAAAAATTAGGACTAGAATAACTGTTCCTATGCTATGCTGACAACAAAAAAGGTCAAAAAGCCCCACACTGCACATTTTGCTCATGTTTAACTGCAGTGCAGTTCAGTAGCACTAAAAGTCAGTCACAATAATTAGCATTAAGCTGGGAATGGTGTTGAAGGAGGCGACAGGGATGCTTAATCAGGGCACTTATCCCCTGGGGAGAAGGAAAAATGGAAAGGAAATTAGAGTGAATTGGCATCAACATGCAGGCATGGAGAGAATATGGTCTGATTACAGCACTATTCACAATTCAAATATTCACAGTGCAGCAGCTCCCAGAATTCTGATCACATTAAAATGGCTGCGTTTCAAATTGTGCATCTCCAGTTGAGAAAACCCAAGAATATTTAAATTCATATTCTTAATCCATAATACAAATGCACTAATGTCCTCAAAGTAAAACATACAATTTCAGAAGTATTAGCCTGTGTATTCTATAGTGTGGATGTGTATGATTAGATAGATTAGAAAGATTAAATACTCATTAGTAAAACATAATGGGGTGCTTTCTCAGCGCTGAGTTGCCTTTGAAAAGACTTTTGAGAACAGATTGACTTAGAAATGTTGTAAGGGTTGTTTTCCTGTAGCAGAGCTGTGGTTTCACTGGGGATGGATTTCAAACCTGTTCCCAGCACAGTGAGATAATCCAGCGTAATTCAAAAGCTTTCAGAAATTCAGAGGCTTACTTCAATTTACCACAAATTATCAAAGCACTTGTTTTTCCTCCTTTTTGCAAGCAATCCACTGAGGGTATGGAAACCTCCTTCATTTCAATAGCTCTTGGACTGCTTTCCATTCCTCCTCCCCCTGTAAACTCATGGCTGCCTCCCATCTTTCTCAGTTGCTTTCCTCACAAAATTAAAACTTGGAATGAGTTTTTTCACAGCCATGTGAAATCTGGGCTGCATTTGCAGTGGGTAATTCACAAAGTTTGCAGAACACAAACACTAAAATCAGTTATGGTGGCTGAGCATCAATGGATTTATAGTTTTCTAAGAGTGCATACAGAGTTAGGTTTTCCTGCATGAAAAAAAGAAGTGGGGAGTCATAATCAGGAGATAAAATACATTTTGAAACCTGAAGTGAAGTCAATGACAATTCTGCAATGCCAGAGATGCTGGGAAAAGGAACACATTGAGCTCAGGAATTCATTAATAAGCCTGTAATGTATTTTGCTGTACTTATTTTGCAGAAAACCTCAAGCCACCATGGGCAGATACTTGGGACTGTCTTCAAAAAATCAGTCATAAACTTAAGCAACTTGCATTGCACAGAATCCCAGGATGGTTTGGGTTGGAAGGGACTTTAAAGCTCATCTATTTCCAACCCTCTGCCATGGCCAGGGACACCTTCCACCAGGATCAGGTTGCTCAATTTTGCATCTGAAAATCCATAATCCAGAGCAGTGGCCAGAAGGGAGGAAAATTTGTCTCAGTCTGAGCATAAGAAGCAATTATTTTGTGTGGGGAAAAAAAAAATCCAAATAAAAAAGAAGTACAAAGCACTTGGCTGAATGACAGTAGTGATGTTCCCCTTGCCTGGGAGCATTCCAGAATCTTACTTTTCCATCTTCACACTTGGTTCCTGCCAGCACCAGCCCAGGGTCAGGCATATCATCCCCCAAATACACGTGGGTGCCACGGCACAGGATCTTGCCACCCTCCTGGAGTGGGATGTTGGTTTCTATGGAAACTGCATTGGTACCGATGATGGGTCGGTTTGCTCCTCCTTGACACTGGATTTTTCCACACTTCGCGTCCCTGATGGAAATAAACACAACACAAGCAGGGATGAGGTGAATAATTTGAGATGTTCCAAGCCCTCTGCCAGCACCTGTTGCTGTGTTTGCAGGGAGAGGCCCTACCTGGGTTCACATTTGGCAAAGGAGCTCTTGGAGTCTTTCCCGCAGTTGCCGTAAGGGTCTCCGGCAGAATTGACTCTCTCAAAGCAGATCCCAGGAGCAGGCTTTGCACCTGAAACAAAACCTAATCAGAACTCTCATCTCATACAAGGTGTTTTTAATAATTTCCTTTGAGCTCTGCTGGTGCTTTAGGGGAAAGGGGGGATGTGAGCTGAATGTTGATGAGGCAGCAAAACAGCGGCGCTGGATCCGCATGCTAATGGAAGAGTTTGGATGGGTGGGATTGCCAGTGTCTGTCTCTGAGCAACAGGCAGGGCAGAACTCCTTCTCCTCCAGGATTTCTTAGCTCACAGCCCTCTTGCCAATCCTCCCAGACCACAAAAACTTCTAGCAAGCACCACACAGACAAAGGCCAGCTGGAGAATTGACTCTCTTCTTTTTGCAGGAGTCCATGCTCCAGTGAGACCCCAAAGAAAATTCTTTTCAAGAAAAGCCTGTTTGACTGCAACTGAGAACTAGACAACAGAGAAAACCCAGTTGTAAACTGGGTGTAAAGATGTGAGGACCTGGCAGGCAAAGGGAAATGTGCTGCTATTAACTTGGGTTGAAGGACTGAGGAGAGGAAAGGAGCCCATCCCACCTCAACCCTCAGGACATCCACTCCTGAGAGGAAAGACTGACATGGAAGAAGGGGTGTTTCTGCCATGGGGGTAGAAGTGGGAATCTGGGAGTTCAGGCAGCATCTGGCTCTTAGCTACTCTGATATTTTCTGATAGAGACATATCTTCATGGCAAAGGAACTTCCCTGGTGGGAGTAGGGCTGGAAAAGCTTGTGCAGGCAGATTATTCGTCCCTGCACTTCAGAAGTTCAAGGGTACCATTAGAACATCTCTGTAAATGTTTTATACACACAATCTCCTGCTCATTTCCCTCCAGATTAGAACCAATTATAGAATATCTTCTTGGGAAGGTACATCCATCCATCTGGAATGTTGAAGAGGAGAAGGATCTGCTTCCCTGGTTTGACTGCTGCAACAATTCATTAGTCAGTGTACTGGAATTTAATCCCTTTGTTCTACAGTGAAGTGTGGCTTTCATTTCCAGCCAATAATTGCTGCTACTTGCAAGATTAAGAGGTCCTTTGTTAGGGCTCTTTACTACTCTGTATTTTCTTTCCATGAAAATAATTAACAGCACCATCAAGTCACCACCAACACTTCAGCTGCTCCAACAGGGAGACTGGCTTTGAGGAACTGAGGAGAAACTCTGGCTAGAACTGAGATCAGAGATCTGCTACCTGCATTTCTGTGCTTCTGACAGATCAGCCAAACCAAAGCAAAAAGAACTTGGCAGCAAGTGGATGTGATAGCCCAAAGGGTGAGAATATCCCATTTCTACAGCACTCCTGATCTTTACCAGACACAGAACATTTCAACTAATGCTACATTTTGTCAAATGTTTTGAGTGACTTCCAAGTGTGTATGCCTCTAACTGTGGGTAAAACACTGCATTTATTTAAGCCAGACTGAAGATTTCATTTGAAAGCCTTCAAAGACGAAAATGTTCTTTTTTTCTTTTCTTAAAAAAAAAAAAGGGGGGGGTCAGATTCCTGGAGAAGAAAATACAAATATGACTGTAACACTTCCAGCCAGTGTGGATCTTTTCACTAAAAACTCAGAGATTAAAACTTCAATTAATTATTTGCATTTCATAGTCAGAAGCTTGACTAATACTATATACTGCTGAACAGCAATCTAATGCTATTAAGGACAAAATATTAAAACTTGGAGAGGCTTAAGATGGCATCCTCTTTTCCTTCTAACATTTTTACATGCTGAAACTGGAAAGTTCAGAAAGAAAGGCACAGAAGGGACAGAATATGAGCTGATGGTTCCCTGGAGAGAAGGACAAGAGCTTGAAATTCTTTGGAAGATTACGATCAAGCTTGCTGAGTTCAGAATATTTTTTCAAATCTGGAACTCTTAAAAGGGACTCACACAGGATTCTTTCAATTCTTTTTCTATAAAGTTCAAGCAATAATAAAAAAAAAATCAACAAAAGCATCCAGACAAGGTACTGTGCAGAAAAAGCAAAAGTTAAATTTCCATTTTCTGCGTGTGGATCCCTCCTCATCTTTCCAGGGTGGGCACTCTCAGTGTTCAGCTTGAGACAAACATTACCATGTGCATATTCTACAGCAGCTTTGGAAGGACTGGGGAGGGAAGAAACGTTCTGGGAGCAAGAGGCCAAGGAAAGCTGCTTTTCCTAAAACTGCTTTTTCCAAAACTTCTTTTTCTCCCACATGTGCAAGGAGCAGCTTGTGCAGCCCTGGCTGTGTGCAGCTGCTCTGGGTCTTGTTTTTGGCCAGGAGCCCCAGCCCAGCTCAGCTGCTGCCATGGAGCTGCAGTGGCTCAGCAGAGCCCAGCACGCTGTCCCCTCAGTGGTGTCCCCTCCCACATGAATGCTCATGTCCTGTGCTCTGACTGCAAGGGGTATGACAAAGGCTTATTCTAAAAATGGTTTTCAGAAGGGAATGCACTCACTGAACACAGAGAGAGTTTCAGGTGTTTCTCTCCCCCTTTCACCTGGTGGAAGTTTTTTTTTTTGGTGTGGCTGATTTTTTTCCTGAATTCAGCAGCCAGGCATTGCAGAGATGATGGAAAGCAGCCCCCAGGAAGGAAAACACATCTGCAGGGCTCAGACACTGAGCTTTAACTCCAGCTAATAACACTTGACAAGAAAAAGGATCTCATGGAGCACAAAAAACCACTCCCCTGCCAGGCTGGGAGCAGTCTGTGTGTGGAAACACCTGGTACCCAATGATCATCTGCAGCCTGGAAACCAAAACCCAGCTTCAATTTCTGCCTTTGGTTTCCAACCAAGCCATGCTGGTGCTTGGGATTCAGATGGCTGTTCCCTCTCCCCACTGGCTTCTCACAATGTTTGCACTTTTTTATGGATGAAAACATATCAGAGAGTAAGATGCTGAACAGATGGAGCTACCAAGTTAAAAGGAGGTTTTCAGAGGATGCTTAAGGAAGAGAATTGTAATGTTCTGTTTCTGGAGGAAACCCATTTATCACGACTGCACCACATAAACTGAAGCAGAAAGTCCTGTCTTCCTCTATTTTCTACCTCTGCAGGCAGAGGCAAAATGATTTGTGAAGGATTTCTGGTGGTTATTAAGTGGCTTGAGCTGGATGAGCAGAGTTTGTTTCCCTTTGCTATTGGTAATTATAGTATCATGACCCTCTAATTAAGGTCCTGTCAGCCTTTCCATGCCAAGCCTCATTCAAGGGATTAAATCAGCCCCTGGAAGCTGCAGAAGGTCAAAGCTCACCCCTGCAGCTGGCAGCCTGGAGATTGTTGGGGTTTTTTTCTCCAGAAGTGTATATTGATGAGCCTGCTTCTTTCCCTATGCAGTCACAAAAAAAAATAAAACTATAAAAAAAGAGAAGTTTCAGGGCACAGAAATGCTGTGTCATTTCAGACCTGCTGCCATAGGAAACCACCAAGAGAGTCTTGAAAGGAATGAGGGAAATTTCTGACCATGGTGCTGATTCCATGAACACAAGAAACATCCTCTATCAGGCTGACAGCAGAAAAGGAAAATATTTCAGTTCAGTTCCCAGCTGTCTGTGGGTGGGGAGAGGGGAAATAAACAACCTCTGAGTAACAGGCTGGAGCTCTGGGCTCAGGCTGTGCCAGCCAGCACCACGAATAACTGTGCAAATAAATATAAGCATAAAAACCACAGTTCTCTGTCGTGTGACCTGGGTTTCAGCCCATTAACTTTGTTTTTGCTGCAAAGCAAAAGTTCCACGAGCTGCCTTTGGCCTCTCTCCCCATCCTGGTGATCCCTGTTCTGTCTAGGCAAGAGCAAGATGGGGTTGAGCATTTTTTTTGCATTTCAGGAGGATGATGTCACCACCCCTGAGAATATTATTTAATATCTTTCCCATCTCCAGAAGAAAAAGGCCTGGGCATAAATCTGTGATGATCAAAATAGCTTGATTTCACTGGATTCAGAAAATTGCAGTGCTTGGACAATTAGCATTTTTTCAAAAGCAAGTCAGCAATGGTAGGGTCAGATATCTGAGGTGGGCAGCCCATTTATTTTGTGTCTGTAGGGTTCTACCTGGCAAAACCTGCAAAATTCTCACTCAGTAACAAATATTGACATCTAAATTAAGAATGTTCTTGCCTAAACAAATGGCCATGTCCATGCAACACATTTAAATGTGTTCTAATTATTAAATCAATGCCTGCCATTGGCTCCCCAAAATCATTGCTTTTTTTCCCACTTGAGGAAATACAGCAAAACAAACTGACAAACTTCCCTAAAGAATCATTTTCTTGTCAATGCAGAAAAAGCCATGAGTTTAAAGTTGAGAATCTTCTGTTCCTTGGCAATCAATGACTTCTCTGTCTTGAGCAGCTCTATCTGTGTGCCTGTTTCTCCTGGAAAATGCCACCACACAAAGCATCGCTGATGTCACTGCTATCAGCAGGTCAGATCAGTGCAATCTGATAATTCTGAATATGGACCAAGAAAAGGTCACCAGCAGTTCCTGCTCCCCAAGGATAAAAATGAAATGAATGATGGAGGGGGGAGAGAGAGAATGGAGAGCTCTGGGTGCTCTGGGAGCAGACTGGAATCAACCTGGGCTCTGAGAGGAATTCATGGCTATTTTCAGAGATTGTCCCCAGGAGCTCCTCCCTTCTCCTTCCCACCAAGCTTTCCATGCAGATAAGAAAGAGCAAAAAAAAAAAAGAATTTCCTCTATTTTATCTGAAACGCTGTGTTGAGAGTAACAAAAACAACCCCAAGGAAATGCAAGTGCTTTTCTGGAAACAGGTTCCTACTGCTCAGCCTAATGTAAACGAGCTCTGACAGTGTTCATCATTTTCCTTTAAATAGATCTAAAAACATGAAGATTGACATTTATCATTGGGCTTCTGGACATCTGTAACCTGATGAATAAAGAAAGATGTACAAGGGAAGACATTAATAAGGAATTCAATATACCAAATATTATTTTAGGAAAAGCTATTGTATTTTGTTCTGCATGGATTCCTCCTACTGGGAAGAAGAAAATAAGGAGAGAATGAAAATGAATTGTAATATGATTTTTCTTTAGAGGGGAGAATTGTTTTTTGGTTTTTTTTTTAAACCACAAAACTACTTCACTCCAACACAGGCAGTTGTTAAAAACAGTTCTGATCAGACACAACAACCTGGTAAAAGGTTCCAATGTATGTTTTTGATACAAAGTCCAGAGACAACATCTTAGAATGTCAAATCTCTCTTTGTGCTGCAGGCAAGGCTGGAAAAATGTGTAGTTTTTTTAATCCGTACCATGATGTTTTTCTAACTGCATGAGCCACCCACCTCTCTTCTCATTCCACCCCAAATCTGCCAGCTCACACTTCAGCCAGATGTGTGATAGAGCAGTGGATATTCACATCCCTAGTCTTTAAATCCACAATATAGGCATTATTTGAGGTGTCCAAGGCCAGCTAGACAGGGCTTGGAGCCACCTGGGCTAGTGCAAGGTGTCCCTGCTCATGGCAGGGGGTGGAATGAGATGATCACCAATGTCCCTTCCAGCCCAATCCCTCTGGGATTCTGTGTTTATTTTAATTTATTCTTCCAAAAACATGGCAAGAATTAACTTTCAGTTCAGGTTCAGTCATGTCCCATCCTCCCTATTTAAAATCCTTTTCCTTGAGCCTTCCCAGGACAAAACCAAAGGGTATTCCAGCCTAAGTCTGTTTGAGCTCTGTTCTTAACACAGCATCTGTCTCACAAAGAGACTCCCACAGCCTGGAGCCTCCATGCCTGGCAGTGCCCATATCAAACAGCCCCAAGAAGGAAGGCAGGAAAGAATTGGGGGATCCCAGGGCTGTGGTGGAATTGCTGTGTTAGGAAGCAGACCTGGCAAGGAGCTGCAGCAATTCAGCTCCCTGACCTTTAGAGGAATTTTCCTCAGCCACTGAAACCATGAACAGCCTGACCAAGTAACTTTCCACAGCCTGGGAAACCGGTTCAGGAGGAGATTTCTGCTTTCTACAAGAGAAAATGTCTCAGCATGCAGGGATTAGAAGTCCCAGTCTGACTCAGGCTGGAGGCTATAATTGTCCATGGCTCTATGAGCTCACAGCAGCTCTAGGACACGCGTGGGATTCGGGGGAGAGGAGCACAGGCACGCTTTGTTCCATGTGAGGAGCTCAGCTCTGAGCTGGAACTCCTCCTGAACGTGCTCTTACACCCACGTGGCCAAGCTGACCTGCTGCCTGTACCACTGGGGCTGCTTCTTGAGAGGCTCTAATGCTCTTTTACAGAGAGATTGCAAAAAGTTCATGTTCTCTGGGAAGGAAACAGATAAATTCTTCAGTAGTGTTCTGGGGAGGGTTTTGACCAAGGGAACATCTGTGTGCCATTACATTGATACAGAGGTTTTGGAGCAGGGTTAGAGATGCAGAATTGAAAGAGGCTGGAAATATTAGTTTAAAAGAAATAATTACACCTATCTCTGAGTAATGCTTTTCCTTAGGTGAGGCAAGTGTTTTTCAAATTTGAGCTAGAAGGTCAGAGATGCTGAAGGAGACATGATTTGGATTCATACCAAAATGCTGAGTTAATACTTGCATTTCAGTGGAAGGGTCACGGGGCTTTATAGAAAGGTGAGCAGCTTTCCTGGGATAGATGTTGAGAACAACTCCAGAACTCATGTTACCAAATTTCTGCTAAAAGGGAGCAAATTCCCACAGGAGAATAAACCCCTTTCTGCTTCAGTGCACAACCTGCTAAAAGCACAGTCAGGAGGCAGTTTCTAGGTGACACCAGTTAATAAAACACACACAATGATCCAGGAGTCTCATGTTAGTGTCAAAAGCTGAGCCCTGGCTGGGGATGGAGCAGACACATCTGTTTTGCAGATGAGCTGTTTAGAGCACAGGAGGAAGCTCACACAGCAGCCTGAAAAGAGCTGTGATTTCAACCTGCCAGGAGCATTCAGCACTTTGTGGGGTGACATCAGGCTGTATCAAAGTCAGGGGGAAATGATTTGTCTGAGTTCACCTATCCATTTGCAGCATGTTGCTGCACGAGCCTCGTTACCCCCTGCTGTGAGAAACGAACACGACAGCAAATCAAGGCTGGAATGAATCACCCAGAGATTCCCTCAAAATTCAAACAGCTACAGATTGGTGCTGCATCCTCCAGATCTTTATTCCCTCCCCCAAGCCTCTGTCAGACCTGTGTCCCTGTGCTGGTGATGCCTTGTGAGGGCTGAGCTAGAGCAGAGGCTCGACAGAGCTACAGAATAAAGCAGGGTTTGATTCCAAGGATCTCCTCAATGGATGCACCTTGGGCAGCACCAGAGCCCAGCCAGGGCTGCCCCCAAGATGACCCAAAATGGCCCCAAAATGCCCGGCTGGGCACGGGGTCTCTCCCTGGGATCAGCTCTGCTCCATTCCCACCTTGCAGTTCATTGTCCCAGCCCAGCTTTAGCCCAGGCAGTCCCACCCTGCTTGTTTTTCTCTCTCCAGCCCACGGGGTTTGTGCTCCTGGGCTGGGATTTGGCTCATTTGTCCTTGGTGCCCAGCTGGAGCAGGAATTGTTTTGTCTCCCTGCTCTGGGCACAGAGCTCACCATCCCATAATATGAACCCAGACCCACACACTAAAGCAGCACAGAATGTGACACATAGAAAAGCCAAACCTGAGGCATCTCTGGCACTCACCTGGGCCCCAGAGGGTGATGCACTGCTGCTCGTGGGTCTGGCAGATGCCATTGTAGCAGTAGCCATCCACGCCGTGGCACGCGTGCCCGTCGTGCAGGTAAACGTTGGCCGGGCACTGCGGGCTGGCCCCCGTGCAGAACTCGGGCAGATCACAGGAATTGCTGGACTCTCTGCAAGAAATCCCCGCTGGTTTGAGCTGCAAAACAAACAGAACTTCAGTGCCTGCAGTGCCTGGGTCTGCCCTGCAGCACAGGAGCAGATTTCCCCCTGGCCTGGCTGCAGAGGACAGGGCAGGGATGGCACAGCTCTGAGTGCACGGATCTCAGCCATGCTGGGAGGTGTGGCAGGAAGGGGGCTCAGATGAAGCTGCACACATGGCTCACAAGGCTCAAGACAGAAGGCAACCCCAGCCCTAATGTTTGCAGGTGGCTCCTTCATCATGTCTGAACACAGGAACTCTGGAACTTCTTGGAACTGCCAGGAACTCTGGAAAGGAGGATCTGGAGCCCTGGGCAAAAGGCAGGTCAGAGACCTTTCCATCCAGGGCAGCAGATCCCAGAACAATGTGCTGTGTTAGGGCTCAGGAAGCCACCAGCACACCTGTCTGTGGATTCAGATGCCCAACCATTCACAGCTTGGAAGGTTCAGTTCAATGATCTTGAACAGATCTTGCAGGTTAATTAATCTATGCTGTTACATTTCCTCATGGAAATGTTGTTGTGATGGGCAGCAAGATCTCCTCAAACTCAGTTACAAGATTAGTCCATGTAACTGCTTGTCCTGTACCAATTTCCATGGAAAATGGTATTTTTTTTGGAACATGCCAGTCTGAACATTCACATCTCAACAGCAGCCACAAAAGTTGGGTGTGCTCTGGGAGCAGCACTGAATTTTAATCACATTGCCTTTGGTAAAAAGCAAAGGACATGAAGATGGATTGATTTTGCTAAAAAGCAATTCCTGGCTGTGAGGATCCCTTGCTGCTCCAAGCTCATAGGTTGCCACAGACAACCTGCTGGATGCTTTATTAGCCCACAGGCAAGGCATGGTCTGAGAATTCAAGCAGGTAAATGCCTGTGGTAAGTTGGCTTTTACAGAGTGTTAGGAGACCACAACAGCTGATGATCTGCTATTAAAAATGTGTATGCTGTTGATAAAATTAATAATTTAAGAGCCTTTCCCCCAAAAAAGAGGGTTAAGCATTTAATGATTGCTTGCTGAGTAAGAATGAGAAAAATTAAAGCACACAAAAGCTCATGAAAAAGAAGTTTTGCACAAGCAACTGAAGAGGCCACAAAAAGCACAGAGACAATTTAAAAAAAATCTGTTGATCTGCTCCTTCAATAATTTATATTTTGGGAATTTTTTAATTGCTCACATGACACACAAGTGTCTTAATGCTTATCAATACCAATTTACTTCTCCTCCATCCTTGCTTTGGGAATTTTCTAATTGCTCACATGACATGCAAGTGCCTTAATGCTTATCAATATCAATTTACTTCTCCTCCATCGTTGCTTATTGCACTGAAGCAGGGAAAAATGCAGAATTCTGCCCTCCCCACCCCAAAGAGAGACATTTCCCCTGGTTCACCTGGCAGTCCTCGCAGCAGAGCCCATGTGCACACACTGCTCCTGGGTTCAAGGCACAGGTGGTTGCATTGCAGCACGGGTTTGTGCATTCCTGCATGGATTTGGAGGGTAAATTTAGAGCAGACAACGTGCAGTCACCATGAGCTGTAAATCAAGAGGCTGCCTATAGCTCTGCCAAGAAAAGCTGGGCATGAAATCATGAATTATGCATGAAATTCGACAACCTGATCCAAACAGCCTTGTCTGCCCTCAGATTCAACAAGCCCAACAAGTGTAGTAAAACCAGAGGAGCTGCTGAGGAGGGCTGGTTTCTTCCAGCTATGGATCTAATCCCAAATATCACAAACAACCCAAGCGTGCTGACACCAACCCTGATAGAGCACTGGGGTGTTTTATTTCCACAGGAATCAGTGGAATGAGTCCAGTGCCTCCAGAGAGGATCCAGGAGCTGCTGCAGTTGCTGAGCATCACGACCACAGCTCTACTTGGTGCTAGCTGCTGGCCAGGCTCCTGTTTGGATGGAAGCTGGGGCTGCCACAGAGGAAGACAACGACACGATTCCATGTAATCCCTTATCAGAGCACACCAGTAATAGAGCTGTGAGATATGGAATGGGCATGAACAGCAGCCTCACTCCCTGATACATCCCAATTTCACACTTGTGGATTAGATGGTGCCGTGTGTGGGCTCCTGCAAACTTTATTGTCAGTAGAACGAGCTCGTAAGGAGCCTCAGAAAAGAATGGATTTGTTTTTCCAAGATAATGCCCACAAGCTGCAAGTTACACCAGCTGAGCTGGAATCTCATCTCTCTCACAGAAATAGAAGCAGATAAAATTGCTCTTCAGCTGTGTTAAGTCTGTTTGACTTAGCAAGGGATCACTGACAATAGAGGGAACACAGGAGGAAGGAGTGGGTTAGAGTGATGCTCACAGCCTCTTGTTCCTTCCCTGGCTTCTGAAAGCTTCCCAACTGGAAGGCAGGGCTAGCACTGACTCACCAGCACAAACCAGGAAGATTCTCAGCATTTCACTGGTTTTTAGGTATTATCTTCCTGCATGTACAAAGCCAACTGTGCTCTGAAGCAGAGGAACAACTTCCTGCTCCTATTTCTGATCACTGGGCTACGGAAATGTTCCTGTGTCCTGTGCAGCTGCTGCATGTCAGGAGTAGCATTCAGGACTGTCAGGAGTAGCATTCCTCTGCACAGAAGCAAGGTTCATAAATTTACCTCAGAGATAATCTGAGATAAGCAGGGTGGAGTGTCAGTCCCATTAAGGTCCTTCTGAAACAGTCAGCTGCAATACCCCATCCTCTGGCCCCACAGCAGCATTCCACAGGCAGACTGGGATAAAGACACAGCTCTTGGAGTGGTGTTTCAGCAGCCTCTGAAATTTCCAATTGCTGCCTCACTTATTGCTCATCACAGGGAATGAGCTTGGTAAATAGTTTTTGTGCCTGGGCTATCAAATTGTCAGGAATGATTTTAAGATAAACAAGCAAAAAAACAAGCAAGGCTCACCAGGCTTTGGGAGGATGGAGGCTGACACCTGAAGTGCTGCTGTGCTGGAGTTTGTTGTTGTTGTTATTATTAAGGTATTATTGATAAAAACAGCAGTGATGGGAGGTGGTTTCTCAGTGTGGCTCTCCTGGCTCTTCAGAGGAACCAGAGCAGCCCAAGCCCAGAACAATTCCAGCAGCACCTATGTGATGCCAGGCTCTGTCCTGTGGACAGGACACCTGGTTTTCCCCCTCTCTTTTCTAAGAACACAGGACAGACCCCACTGGGTCAGCCCATAACTCCTCTGTCCTTGTGTCCCCCTGAGAGCAGCCAGCAGAAGATGTTTAAGGACACTGACACCTTCCCAGTCTCCTGCCTTTCCTTTGGTTTTCCCTTGGCTCCACGGGCATTTTTAGCACCTGTAAGAGTCCGAGACAAGGAACTCCCAGGTAACCAACACAGTCAGGAGAGCAGCTCCTTCTGCTTGTTTGGAACCTGCCATTTTCAAACTTCATCTGCTCATTTCTCATGGGGGACGATCTCTCCTCTCTCACCCTTTCCATTCCCCTCACGGTTTTATCAGCTTGTGCTGCATTTCCCTTCATTTTCTTCTTTTCCAGCCAGAGCCCTTTGGAAACTTTGAACCACCTTATTGCTTTTCTCTCAATCTTTTTTCACTCTGCTTTATCCTCCCTGGGATCAGGGAGGGGAAGGGAAAACCTGCACGAGCAGTTTCAGGCGCAGCAGATTTATAGAGGTCTGCTGGTGCTTTGTTTTGTTTTCCTATTTCTCTCCTGGTACTTTCTAACAGCCTATTTACCTTTTAGACCACTCCTGAGCACTGGGCTGACATTTTCATGAGACTATTTATTGCAATATGAAGTCTTGTTCCTCCATGGTCAGAGTCAGCTCAGAGTCCATCATCTTCTTTGTGTTTTTGGAATGTGCATCACTCCTCAGCGAGTCCCATTTCTCATCTTAATGCCTGTTCCAGCACCCTCAGAAGGTTTCTCTGCAGTCCTTCACAGCCAGTTTTCATCTCTAGCAGCCTAACTAATATCATCAGCAAATTAAAGACTATTCCTCTTCCCAGGTTCTTTATGAAAATGCTGAGCTGTGTAGTCCCAGGACACATCTCATGGATACAGCACAGCAGATCTCCTGCCACTGCATGAAATGGGTGATTTACACCTGCTTGTATTTCTCATCTTTTAACCCAATTTTTGCCCATGCAGTTTCCTCTCCTTTACAGCTGCTCAATCTCCCAGCAAAGCTTTGGTGAAAGGTTTGGTCCAAAGCCTCTCTGAAGCCCTCACAGGCTGCAGTGACAGCCCTGTCCCTTTCCATCCACTTGCTGAGCCCTTCAGAGCACTGTGATGGATTTGGAAGACAAGATTTTGTAAGACAAGAGTTCCTGGCACAAAAGCCACGTTGACTCATCCCTGGCATGTCACAGCTGTTTGGGAACTCACTCCTAATTACATTTGGAAGTAATTTGTCTGACTTCTGAGTTAGCAATTTGTAGTTTTCTGTTCCTCCTTGCAGCTGGGTATAAAAGACACATTTTCATCTTTCAAGGACTGAGGATTTTTACTTCTCTTCATTCTTTTATCTTTCTGTCTATAATTTGCATTAACCCTCCTTCCACAGACACTGCAGCACATCAGGCATTTTTGGTCATATAGGTTAAAATTGTTAAGATCATAAAATCATAGAATGGTTTGGGTTTGAAGAGACCAGAAATCATCAATCCACCCCTGCCATGGGCAGGGACACCTCCCACTGTCCCAGGTGCTCCCAGCCCCAGTGTCCAACCTGACCTTGGGCACTGCCAGGGATCCAGGGGCAGCCCCAGCTGCTCTGGGCACCCTGTGCCACTTCTCACCCTCAGAGAAGAATTTAATCCTAATATCACTCATTCTTGGGATGCTGCAGCACCATGGGCAGAACTCAGCTGTACAAATGACTGGGCAGTGAATTAGTAACTGATCACACAGGTTTTCTGGAGCCACTCAGGTCAGAGCAGTAAATCCCAAATAAATTTAATTGCACCCAAGCTGCATTTTTCCCAATATAACTAAAAAGGCAAAAAGACAGAGAGAAGAGGCAAATCAAGGCAGTGCTTGCTGACATTAAGTGGCTTTGACTTGAAAAGGTATCACGGATGTTCAGAAATGAAAACAAGAAAGATAACAGGGTTAGAGAGACATTTGCAAGCTGCTTGCACTCTACTGCCTTTAAACAAGGAGATAAGGCTGCTTCCTCCAACCCTGTTACCCTCCAGAGTGAGTGAACTGTCAGGAAATCCTCAGGGCTTGGACCAGCCCAATCCACTCCATGGCAGTGATATCTTGCTGCTTTAACTGCCCCCATCTCTTTTGTCTCTAGGTCCCTGTTTATCACAGGAAACAAATCCCTGATCTGCTGCTGCCTTTAATTCACATAATCAGAGAGGAGTTCAATAAAGCCAATGAGGATGGGATGTGAGAGGGATAAGGATGGCAGCTCGGATATTATTTGACCCCAGGTTTTGCCTATCTCCTGCTGGTCTGACACATTCACTGAACTAAATGGAACAATCTTGGAAGCAGCAGCCATCTGTTTGGGAGGCAGTGAGGGCTATTTCTGCTGGGAGGTAATTGGCTAGGGGGAAAGAAAAGTCCTACAGTGAAGGAGGAAAGGTCTTGTACCTAAAAAACTGAAGCTGCAATGAAAAATACCTGGCCAATATGAATATTTCTATTTATGTAATTCTATATAAATGGATAGTGAGGCCCTGGCACAGGCTGCCCAGAGATGCTGTGGCTGCCCCTGGAGCTCTGGAAGTGTCCAAGGCCAGGCTGGACAGAGCTTGGAGCAACCTGGGGCAGTGAATAAGTGAAATGGCAGGGGGAAAAATGAGATTATTTTTATGGTTCCCAACCCAAAGCGTTCTATGATTACACAGTTTCTATGGTTATATTGACATAAATATAAATAAACACAAAGAAATTTTATAAATATAAATATGAACATAAGTAAATATAAATATAAATACAAGTAAAGTAAAATATAAATATAAATAAAATATAAATATAAATAAAATATAAATAAAATATAAATAAAATATAAATATAAATAAATATAAATATAAATATAAATATAAATATAAATATAAATATAAATATAAATATAAATATAAATATAAATATAAATATAAATATAAATATAATATAAATATAAATGTGGCTTATCACTGATGGGAACAAACCTTCAACTAACTCATGTTGGCTTGAAAAATTCCAGCCAAGTTCTCAAACTTCTTTTGAGTTTGGCTGATTAGCTAATGCTGAAAGGACCTTCTAGGAACACAAGGTCATGGCCAGTGTGCAGGACAAGCCAGAGTTTGCTCTCTAAGGATGAGCTGAGCACATTCTTAACCCAAGCCCTGCTAAACTTCCCCATCTCGAATACACTCGAGGCCCTTCTGAGACTCTGAGGTTTCAGCTGATGGGGCAGAAGCAGAGAATGGGGAGTTCTGTTTTACACCCAACCCACCAAACCAACCCTCCCCTGCCAAAGCCCTGCAGGCAGGACAGGAGCAGTAACTCCCAGGTGGTTTCTTGTCACTGACAGATTTTCTGAAAAATACCTGTGCCTGGATTTTTCTCCTGAGAAGCTGAGAAGCCTCAGAAAAGAAATGTAAACAATTATTATCTGATGGCTGTGGAATGTGCTCTGGAGATGTTTTACCAACAGATGCATCTTTGATTAGTCTCATGTGAATTGTTTTTACTTGATGACCAATCCCAGGTCCAGCTGTGTCAGACTCTCTGGTCAGTCACCAGATTTTATCACCATTCCTTTTCTTTGCTAGCCTTCTGATGTCTCCTCTCTCTTTAGTACAGTTCTAATATATCATTTTCTTTTAATAAATTATATATCCTAAAACAATAAATCAGCCTTCTGAAAGGTGGAGTCCAGGTTCTCATCTCTTCCCTCGTGCTGGGACCCTCAAACACCACCCCATTGTCTTACCTCAGGCTCCCCACAGTCACACTCCTCTCCATCCTCCACGTAGCCATTGCCACACTTCTGGCCACCAAAGGACTCCTTGACCTCAGGCAGGTTAAAGAGACACATCCCCACTCCCTTCTCCAGGCTGTTCTCCAGGTCCTTTCTGCTGCAGCTGCTGAACACCATGGGGAATGGGTAGCTGGAGAAAACCCACGTGGAGACAAAAGGAAGGTGGTTAGATGAGATGGAAAGCTCTCTCTGCTGTCACACCGGTGACATTTCAGCACCTTAACCAGGAGATTGTGTTCACTTTTTATCACACAAATTGAGATACAGCAATTCACTGTGAAATTGAGCTCAGCCCATTAATAATAATAGTAATGATAATTTCTGACTATGAGTAAGGGAATTTTCACTTTTCCACTTCATTTTGTAGCTGTTGTTAAGGACTGGAAGTGTTCACATTTGAAATTCCTTCTCCCTCTTTTGCATAAGGAGTTATAATGCAAATGATGATTATGAGCCTAAAGAAATGCTGGGTTTGCAAGTAGTATCCTGCATTTGCAGGACTGCAAAATATCCTAATCTTTCTTGGAAAATTCAGCCTCAAATGGAAAATTCATTCATCTTGCTCTGCAGAATGGCAAACTTCCTGCTTTTTTTCAGGGAAAAAAAAAAAAAAGAAAAAAAACCCACTGTTACTTGATAAGAGCCTGCTTCTGCAATTCATCAAAGCTGAGCTTGGGAACTGTATGATGAAAGCAAAGACAGTTCTTGTTTTAAATCAGCAGGACTGTAAATAATTTTAAATATAATAATATATTATTAATATATATTCTATTAGATATATTGATATATTTATATTACTATAATATATATTTAAATAATAATTTGAAATGATTTAATTTTGAATAATAAAAAAGATATTATATTTATGTTTATATAGATATTATTATAAACATATTATTTAAATAATTTTAAATCAGCAGGCTGAAAATATTCCTGTTTGGAATTCCCAGTGCTGAATGCAGGGTGGGCTCAGCTGTGCAGACAGGGAGCAGCTCCCACTCCTTTTGCAGAACAGCCAGACAGTGAGGACAAAACAGTCCCATGCAGCACAAACAGCAGCAGGGGATTGCAGTTTTTCTCTGGCAGAGCTCAGTTCCATTTCTGCTGAGGAATGTTTGCAGTTTGCCTCAGGGATGAGGGACCAAGTGACACCAGGCCTGGCTGATGGCACGGTGTCCCTGATGCCTTGAGGAGCTGGAGCAGAGGCTGGAGGGGGTTCAGAGGAATAAAGTGGGGATTTATTGAGGTGCCCCCAAAGGCCACGCCCTGGCAGTGCCCAGATGGCTCCAGGGAAGCAAAAGAGCTTGGGCACAAGATCTCACATTTTTATAAGTTTTAGTCCATTTGCATTCAGGATTAACTGTGCAATTAACAGCCTCAAATGATGAAGTTTCATCCTCCTTGCTTCTTGCCCTCCCTCCTCTTTTCATGTTGTTCATGCTTTGGGCCTGAAGTTTGAAGAGATTGTCCTGGAGTCTCCAGCTGGAACAGGATTGTTCTGTCTCCCCCTCCCTGTGCAAAGATCCCAGTAACACTTCACACAAAGCTAAAGCTGCACACCAGAACAGGGCAGAAAAACTCAAAAGCCCAGGTATCATCCTAAGGGCTGCTGTGACTGCTCTGTGCTGTCATGGAACCAGAGCCATGGAACAGTTTGGGCAGGAAAAGGACTTGGAGACCATTTCATCCCAACTCCAGAGGCACCTTTCATACCCCAGGGCACTTCAAGCCCCTTCAGCCTGGCCTGGGACACTTCCTGTGGCTGCTCCATCCACAGCTTCTCTGGGCAGCCTGTGCCAGGGCCTCCCCACCTCGACAGGGAACCATCTCCCCAAATATCTCACATCCACATTGAGTCACATTGAACCTGTCTCACAAACAGGTGTAAAACACCTCCTCCCCTCAGACTGATATCTTTGTCCAGCAGACACTCAACATCTCAGCAGCTCAGGAGCCAACCTGGCAATTCCACTTTTGTCACTGAGTGCTTTGTGTCACCCACGTGTCACTAGGATTGTTATCTTTGCAGACAAGCAAGGTAACACACAGAAACTCTGCACTGCTCAACTTCAGACTTCCATTAATCTCCTGGTGTTTCTGATATCCTCAGATGAAAAACTTGATTTGGGAATGATGATGCCTGCAGGTCTTAGAAAGGGATAATTTCTATTAAAAAGAAAGAAATGTTTGGCAACTAGAAATGCAAAAGAGCTTCCTATGCTGACATAAGGAAGTTAATTAGGATCTTCTAGGAGGTTATGGATACATTACAGAACAGAATATATTTTGTGCCTAGTTAAAATTACCTCTTTTACAGTTTCTTTTGCAATAAAACAGCCAGCTCATTGGAAAAGAACATAAACATGAGCCTGAAGAAGAAAATAATTTTCCAATATCACTATAGGGCTTGTCAAGTTAAACTAAACAGTTTTGAGTTTCACTGACATATGACTTCAGAAAGCTAATAGGCATCTCCATGTAATAAGCTGATTGCTGGAAAATATCAATGTTTCAGCAAAATGACAGAGTCTAAGATAAATAAAGAAATTTCAGAATAGCAGGAGGTAGGAGCCAGGCTGTTAGCTGGGCCCCAAGGGAGGACAGGGAAGATACTTGGAGTAATGGAACAGAAAATAAAGTCTCTTGGAAAACCACTGACCATTTTATACTGAGCAATTGGAGATGTTCTTAACAGGGCACCACAAACTTCTGTCCTGCCCTGAGTGTGACTGGGAAGAAACCTCACAAAATTCTGTGTACATGCAGATGGGTGCACATTCCTGCCAAACAGCAGGAAAAACCAAAGCAACCCTGATTTATCTGACTGAGAAATCCTGATGAGGCCTTGATCAGACAGGGCCCTCACATCAAAGTGTGAATAAATGAACACTGCATCATCCAGGCAAGATCCTGCTCCTCAGTGGCACAGGCTTGCTTGGATATCCACTGGGGTGAGCCAAGGAGACACACACCTCTCAGGGAATGAAATCCATCCAGGAGCACAATTAATGCACATTTCCATGTGACACCTCTCAGCCACACACAGAGCACCAGGGCAGCTCACCAGCCAAAACTGTCCCTGTTTTAGGGCAGCTCCTTGGCACCCCTGGATCCCCAGGATCACTGGCATGGATGTGAGGTGTGTCTGTCCATCAGCAGGAGGGCAGAGCCCTCTCTCTGTGCCAGAGGTGAAATGGTGTCATTGCTGATGAATGAGCTTTATGTTTCCCCCTCAAAGGAACTTCAAGCTGTTTCCTATTTTGAACTCTGAGATCCATTCATCTTCTGGCTTTTCCTGCTCCTGACACTGGTTTCCTCAGCTGACATCAGTGCAGCACATGGCACATGATGACATTTCCTGAAACTCTTCTTCTTTACCAATTAATCCCCAAATAAAGCAATAAAAACCCAGAAATAAACCCAGCTGGTGGAAACAGAGAAACTTCAGGGTAACCAACCATGCAGGAGAAGGTCCCACATCAATTGGTGCCAATTGGTATTTCACTGGAAACCTGACTGGTCTTTAATGTCATATTCTGATACACAACCAGTCTTCTTTTCTTGACCAATAAAGTTCCATGTAACAGCCACAGCACTTGATTGTTGTGATTTTAGGCTGTATTTTGTCTGTCTTTGCAATTTTAGAGCTGTTTCATCAGAAGAATGAAATGCCTGGCAGATGGGATGGGAAGGGAAGTTACAGATATCAGATGTCAGCAGTGCTCAAACCAATGCTTGAATGGATCTGGAGCTTGTAAAAAATGCTGAAGGAATGGTGAGGTGAAAGGAATTCATCCTCTGAACAAATGCAGGAGCTTCCTCCCACTATCCTGTGAAGAGGCTTCTGTTCTCACCTGGAAGGAGCTGCCTTAGGGGGGGAGAAGGAAATGGGGTCTCCACAGTGAAGTCAGCCCTTGACCCATCTCCAAGATTTCAGTGATTCCTAAACAGGGATGTTTGTGCTTCCTGTGGCAGCTCAGACACTCACTCTGTTGGAAAACCAGCTCATAAATGCCATGAGAGAACATTCCAGAGGTGAAAAATTCATCAGCAGTCTTTATACTCCATTCATCTCCACTCAAGACATTTTCTGTTACAGATTCTTATTTCTTTGTACAGTTGGAAAGAGAAAGGGCACTTCAGTCCAGCCTCACTCTTAGTCCAAAATGCTGTGTCCCATGCATTTTTTACACTGTCTGAATCTGTAGATTTCTTACACAATGGATCATTTTGTCAAACTGTTCTGGCCGTGGGTACAACTCCACAGAACTCAAATTGTTCCCAGCACTGCCATCAGTCTCCTCAGTGGCTTTACAGCAAGGAAAATCACTTCAGTCTTTCTGCCCCTCTCGAATCCACAGCATTCCTTGGTGTCTCCTTGGTGCTTAAAAGATGTGTTTGATCCCCAGCAACAAATATCCCAGTTTCCAACAAAAAAAGCTTTGCTGCTCCTGCAAATAAGACCTTCACAGTTGTCAGAGGATCCCTGGTAATCGATTCCTTGGGAAACAGAGCCTGGGCTTGTCCCATTCATTTATATTTCAAGCACCCCAGCCCTCCAAATGCCAGGTTCCTTTAGGCAGTTCTGCATTTAGCCTGTATTAGATGGCTCCTTCCATTAACTAAGTGAAGTGGCATCAGCACTCTGTCAAGTCCCATTTAAGAAGAGAGGATTCTCTCCACCAGCACCTCGTTGCCCAGTACAGGCTTCTTTTCTTTTCTCTTTTTTTTTTATTGCATGAAATATAAAAGCTCATCTCCGTCATCACCATTCCAGAGGAATTCCCCTTCCTCAGGGGCTGAATGACAGCACAGTACAAGCACAGAACTGAGCCACTGCCCCAGAAAATTACAGGCTGAGGAGAGGAGACAGGCAGGGCACTGAGGAGAGAGGCACTGGCTGCTGATCCATGCAGGTCACAGCAGATCTGTGATCACTGCTCAGGCTGCTGGGATGTTCCCATTGCTGTCCTTCCCCCTGCTCAGAATGCTGGGATGTTCCCATCCCTGTCCTTCCCATTGCTCAGGCTGCTGGGATGTTCCCATCCCTGTCCTTCCCATTGCTCAGGCTGCTGGGATGTTCCCATCCCTGTCCTTCCCCCTGCTCAGGCTGCTGGGATGTTCCCATCCCTGTCCTTCCCCCTGCTCAGGCTGCTGGGATGTTCCCATCCCTGTCCTTCCCACTGCTCCATCTGGAACATGCCCGGAGCTGCAGGAGACCCAAACCCCTCCAGCTGCATTGCAGCAGCACCTCAGGGAAGGTGGAACTCCTTTGGTTCCTCCAAATGCTGTCTGTCCACACCTCAGAACCTCAGGTCCACCTCTCCTGAGCTCCTGCACCATAGAACATCACAGATTTGTGTTTCCCAGCCTCTCAAAGGATAACACAAAGATTCTGGGAATTCTCTATCCATTGCACAGGAAGATAAACTACAGTCTCAGCATATCTTGAAATCATTTTGATTATTATGATTATCACTGGCCAATCTCACTTTCTATTTCTTATTCAAGAGCTGCAGGGTTTTTCTAAAGGAGCTGGGTTGTTCTGTCCCAAATGCTGGTGCACACACCCAGACAGACACTATAGGTATGTACACATCTATTTATAGGGTTCATCTCTTCCAGTTCACATCACAACCTGATTATTCAGCATTATGGCAATGTTTATATAGAGCCTTTTACCAAAAGAGCCTGAAGTGTTTTACAATTATTCACTCAATTAAAATGCACAAGAGCCCCAAAGAGCTCTGTTAAATACCACCAGACCTCCCTCCCTGAGGTAATATGATAATTGGAGATTATATTAATTTTAAAAGGGACTTCTTTTTTTTTTTTTTTTCTCTGAGCATGCTTATGGAAACAACAATTGGCTAGCTGATTTCCAAAGGTGCAGAAAACTGGGACTGAACTTTGCCCAGAATTCCTGAGAACCCAAACCTGAAGGGCCCTACCTGGAAATAGCTCTGGCATCAGCTGTGAAGGTGCTTGAAGGCAAGAGGAGTGCTAAGTCAGAAGATTCCCTGGTCCAGCACCTCAATTTCCAGCATTTTCCATGACAACACCTTGTCTGAGCTGACCACCACAGTGACTTTGTGTCTGTCTCAACCCAAGGACCCTTTGAGATTCAAAAAGATGAATATTTACTCTCCTTAATCCCCCAAATTCCTGAATTTTGGCTCACAAGGGGAAGGAATGAGCAATGCAGACCCTTTTACTGGATTATGGAGAGGTGAGTTTGAGCTCCCCCTTGTTCAGACTCTAGAAAATTCCTGACACAGGAATATGTGAGTTTTCTCTTGCATATCCCAGTTTTACATAAGAACATGAAAATGAGGGTGGGGGAAAATGAAATTAAAGAATAGAGACAGGGTGGTTTTTGGTAATACAGGTGTAACTGATTTTTCCATGGAAAAATGGCAGCACTAGAGGGAGAAACCCAAATAAACCTCTAGAAGGCAGAAACTCAAGCAGCATAAATGTTTCTAGACCCAGAGAGGTGTTGATTTCAAGGAACTGTGACAATTTTCCAGCCTCCTCTAACTCCTGATCTAATTGACACAATTCCTTTGCACTCAAAAGCATCCCCTTGGTTTTAACCTTCTAGACTTTATTGCTGCTCTCCAGCTTTTGAAAACAACTTTTTATGGGCTCCTAAGAGGATGAGCCTACCAGAATAAAAGTGAATTTGCTATGAGATGACATTTTTTGACACTCCAGCTCTTCTGTACTGCAAGTATGTTAATGAATTAGTAAGCATAAAGAACTTCACAGAATTAGGTGTCAAGCAGGAGATAAAATCCAGTTTTCTTTGATATTGAAATAGGTGCTCAAATACTACAGATCCCTTCATGTATCAAGTTCTGTCACTACACGTTATTTCCTACACCTCACGTTTTAGTGGCAATTGTTTCAAATTAGACAAGTGCCAAAATGTGGAAAGACTTTTTAATCTGTTAATTAGACAAGTGCCATAATATGGGAGGGCTTTTTAATCCATTATTTAAACAATGTCTTAATTTCTAAGTACTTTTGAGGGAGAAAGGCACAAATGCAGTTTTTGACCCCAGCAGCACAATAAAGGGGGAGTTAAAGGTATCTGCAGACTGTTTCACACCTAAAGCTTTTGCAAACAGCAAACTGGGAAAATTAGGAGGAAGGAGAAGCTGGAGGAGCCTTTGGGCTCTTGGAAGCAGCACAAGATATCAGTCTGATATCTCTGCCCAAGATATCAGTCCCAGAGCTGATGGGGCACATCTTTTTCAGGTGATTTGGAAGGATTTAGCTAAAAATGTAAAGTGGTTTTATCTACAGATAAAGTATTTAAACAGGAAGTTTGCTTCAAAAGGTAGAGGATGTCTGCCAACCCACACTTATTTTTCTAGCCTATTTTTCACTCCCTTGCTCCTCTTTTAGAGTTTTAATCCCTGGAGCATTGATAAAGTAGAGCACAGAACTGGGCCATGGAGTTAGAGATGACATCAAAGCTCTTCTGTCTGAGTTCATGGCCAGTGACTTCAAAACAAGCCCAGATTTCTCCTGCAGCTTTTGTCACCCTCACTAGGTGGTGGCTGCCAACCCTTCCAATAAACAACTGGGAATGTCTCCCACTGCTGCTTCATTTAATTGGTGTCTGCTTGGATGCCTTGGTGTGCTACAGTGGAATTTCCAGGCTTATTGGAAAGAAAGCCTTTCCAAGGAAGTGTTTAAACTTTGCACACAAATGCCTTAAGATTGTTTTCATTCTCCCCTGGGGACAGTGCAGATTCCCAGAATGAATTCCAGCAATCTCCCTTCAGGTGCCCAGACTGGACTGACACAGCCCCAGCTGAGGCTTGGCCTCTCCCATTACACAGAAGGTGAAATTTTAACTACCTGGAATATTCAAAAAGGCAGATTTACAACTCTGAATGTGGGACTTCAGGGCAGAACAAATGCCTGGATGGTTCCCAAAAATCCATTCTGCAAGGGAACAACACTTAATGGCTTTATACAGTATAGACTGTTGTGGCAGTCACAAAACTGCCAAATAAAACATTATTAGCAGTTACTTTCCCTCTGACAAATAGATGGTCAGAGAAGTTTTTTCTTGGAGGAGAGGCCTGTTGTGACTTTCCTTTGTGTTCTGGGGGTGAAGCAATGCTAAACCAATTTATCACCCCTGACAGGATCCTGACTCTGTGCTGGAGTTATCTGCATTGCAAAAGCTCCATGGGAATTGAACTCAGACAACTGTTCTTCCTGTTGGAAACCAGACAGCCAAGGCAAGGAGCTGTAATCAGTTTGAATTTGCCTCTGGCTCATCTTTTGCTCTGTTTCCTTTTAGACCACTACCTCATTAATAAAAATTTGCTGGATTGCTGAGAGTTCAGGTTTCACAATCCACTGCCTAGAATTTGAGGCTAATCCAATGCTGACTACAGGAAAAGTCAGAAAGCAAGGCAGAGCAGAGGGAGGGATGAAAAGGCCAGGTCAGGTCTGGTCCCAGGCTAAGGAAAAGCAGGATGCAGACACCCTGTGCCTGCCAGCAGCTCCCAGCAGTGAAGGAAAATCTGGATAAGGAGCACAAGCAGAGTGCCCTGAGTTTAAATTCTGTCACACAAAACACAACATCCTCAGCATGTGACGAGCAAATAAAGACAAATGGTCCAAACCAGTGCTGAAGATCAGCTTCCTGCTGAGTTCTGATTAGGGAAAAGGTGCTTTGGTTAGTTCCCAACATGATTTTACAATCTGCTTTTGTTCCAGGCAGTTACATTCTAATTTTCTCCCTTGAAAAACCTTGGAATTGATTTTTTTCAATGGGCCAGAAACAGACAAGGATGAAAAAAACATAAAAAAAAAAAATCTGGCTTTGGGAATCAGATTGATGGAAAGACCAGGAGATGGATTTGGGTGAGGATGAGCCTGGACATCAGGTGAGCAGATCAAAGGACACCAAGTTAAGGGAAATGGACCCCAAACAGGGCTAAACCCAACCAGGAGAAACCCAGGGCAGGGAGAAGGGATTTCACAGGAAATCCTGAGTTGGAAGGGACCCACAAGAACCCCCTGGCACAGACAAACCCCAAGGATCAGCCCTCTGGATGGAGAAGCTGGTCCCTGGGAAGAGCAGGAGCAGAGAATGAAGTGCATGGAAATGCCACTTGGTGAGATGGGGGTGCTGGAGAAAAGAGTCTGAGCCTGCAAAAAGCTGGGAATAATAAATACCTGGGGGACAGGCTCATATTGATTTCACTTAGCATCTGTACTACCCAGGCTCTTAATAAATCAGGACTCCAAGACAGCAGGATCATGGCTCAATTTTTTGTTCTTTGGGAAGATCCAAAGAAAAGACAAGTGAGGTAAAACAGTGCCAGAAATTAGTCTGAATCTCCCTAGAATTCCCACCTTCCCTTCTGCTGTTATGAGAAAAAAGCTCTTTATGCCATATCACCCAAAACACCTCAGATGAGGGGAAATGGAATTCTTAAAAAAATCCTAAATATATATATATATATATTAAAAAAATACTAAATATATATTCCTTGTTATATATATATATATAAATATATATATATATAAATATATATAAATATATATATATAAAAGAAGGAATCCTTTTTTGTACCTTCCCCTTTCTTTTTCACAGAGCTGGAACAAAGAAAAATTAGCAGCCACATTGATTTCATTATTTCAAGCCATGAGGACAGGATGGATCCAGCCATGACCCAAGACTTAGGGATCCTTAATGAGCAAATTAAAATTTCACTCACAGGAATGAAAGGCTTTTGATAAATCTAAAAAAACCCCATATGGACCCTGATGAAATCCTGAAGCCCATGAGAGTTTTCCTCCCACCTCTGGAGGTGGTTGGCTGCCAGGGGTGGAGATGAGCACCATGCTGGAAGAGGCCACAGAAAGGCTCTCCAGGACACCAAAGTTATTTCACCTGTTCATTTTTAGTGCCTTTACTCTAAAATAGTTGGTTTCTTATCTTAATCTGCATCATTCATTTGCAAAGGCTGAAATGGAGCCTCCCTGCAGTGCTGCCACCAGAACCCCCCAGGAAAACGTGCCCAGCACTCCCTGACAGGCTTTGACATTAGAAAAGATCAAGAATGACTTTGCAGGAAGGAATTGTCAGGGTAAAATTTTCAACATTTTGCACATCTGTGGCAGGCACAAAGGGCTCTGTGATTCCCATGACAACTGTGGCAATGCAGCTGTGGGCACCAGATCACTACAGGGATTCAGCCTTCCAAGCCCACACCAGTTCCTTCCAGTGCTCCTGGGCACACAACACATGCTCAAAAAGGAGTTTTCATGTGACCTGAAGGATTTGCCCTTGAAGGTATGTCCCCATTTTCAAGGCAGGAATTTGGAATTCATTAACACCAATTAAATCTGGACACTGAGTGCTTCATTCTCCATGCACTGCTCTGCAGATTTATCCCTGCAGGTTGAAAAGTTTGGGGTTTGTTTTTCCTTTCTTTCCCTTTTTTTTTTTTTTTTTTTTTTGATGAAACAGCCAAGATAAAGGGAAATGTCCTGATATGATTTGTTCTCGTGGGTCATGGCAATAGCAGCACTGCAGGAGAAAAATGTCCCTCTCAGAGCTCTATTTCCTATGGATATTACAGCAACAAGACAAAAGGCAGCTGAGCTCTCTCATCCCAGCAGCCAGGCCAGGAAAAGTGGATACATCTCATGGCAGAAACCCCTGCTTGTCCTTAAAGTATCTGCTATAAATAATCACACCAGGAGTAAAATGTGCTTTCATTTGAGAAGTCACCTCTCTCCTTGTCAGCTTCACTTACAGCAAAGTCATGCTGTCAATCTGGGAGTTCTCCTTGAGAGTACACCAGCAAAGCCAATTATTTTCCCTCCTAACAGCACATCTACTGAAATGGGAAAGACTAAACTAAATAAAAAGCAATTATCCTTTTTCTTGCCCCATAGTTCTGTGTGCTAATTGGTAACAGTGACCCACTCCTGCAAAGGACTGGGAAAAATTAAATGGATTTCAACCAACGCTACTAATTCTTCCACACAGATCTTATTTATCACAAAAATTAAATATATCTGCCAGGCATGGAAATTATTAACAAAAAAAGAAGGCCAAATGCACTGCAGACGTGGGGCTGTTTGGAGTGAAGGGAAAGACTGACATAAATCTATTCTGTAATCTCGTGGCTGTTTCCTACTAAAGGAAGGACCAGAATGCAATGTGCTAAATTACTGGGGCAGAGGGATATGTTGCTTAAGGTTTTTTTTTAAAAAAAACAAAAAAAAAAAGCAGTTGCACTGCTGGCACAACAGACCTAGCTCTGTCACAAGTAATTTATTACATCAGTATATCAACTTTATTAAAAAAAGAAAAAGACAACAAAGAAGTCTGTCTTTGTGCCGAGCTCAGCTCAGGCTGGTTTGGGAACATAAACAGCTTCAGAGTTTAATTAGAAACTGTTTACATCTGAAAGATAATTTCATTTTCCTCAAATTGTAACAGAGGTAATTCCAGATAGTTCTGCTGACTCTAGAGTTTAATGGCTCTAAGCTGCCAGACAGAAAAATGCAAAGTGAGGTCTGAACAGCTGAAAACCGACTGAGAGGGGTCAGGGAATTCTGTGCTAACTGCTAATGGTTTGATTATCTAACATTTAACAGCTCTGCAGCTCCAAGATGCTGCAAGACGTCTACAAGAAAAAAAGAGAACCACTCAGCAGGCTGAAGTGTCCTTTCCCACACTCTGTTTCTGATTTCTTTCCCATTTCACTCTGACCTTTTGTATTTTTTTAAGCTTTATTTATTTATTTGTTTTTTTTTTTTTTTAATCTGGAGAAGTGCTGGAAAAAGTGCTTTTCCCTTTAAGTTGATGCTATTTCCATGGCATACCTGGCTGTGTGCTGGAAATCTCTGGAGGGTGTGTATTTTCACATCTGGAGACTCCGGTTCAGCCTTTGACTGACCAAAATGAGGGTGACCTCATGTTCTGCTTCCTTGAGATCATTTTTCAAAAAGGAGGAAAGTGATTGAAACTAGTACTTAATAGAACAAATGGTACAAGTGATTAGTACTTTCCCAACTTGTCCTTTAGAGGTTGCCACTACATTTTATTTATTTAACTACATGTTTATAAAGTAGTTAAATAAATATTTTTTCCTGTGCCAGTTCAAAAATCAAACAAAAGCAGATGACAAAATAAAAGGCTCCTCAGAACACCCTTGAAGACCCAAACCCACTGAGCCCAGCAGCTCTCCAGGAGCCCTCCAAGATGCAAATATTCACTTGTGCAGTGTAAAATCAGCATTGCTGCCACTGGCCTGCTTTTGATGTGCAGCCCTAAAGCTCATTAATGGTAATGAGGGATCCACAGGGAAGCAGAGACCTCCAGCACCATCCAAGGACAGGACCCCAATTCTGGGGTGCTGCTCCCCCAGACACTGCCCGGGGGAGGAGTGAAGGAGCTGCTGACTCCCCTCAGCCTGAGCCATCCCTGCTGCTCCTCCAGCCCAGTCCAGCAGGAGAGCTGCACTCCTGGGCAGCCAGGCAGATCCCTGGGCAATCCTCATTCATGTACATCCTGCTGCCTCCACAAACCTTGCTTTTCATTTGGGTGGTTCCCATCACCTGGATTTTCACATCTCTCCCAGAAATGCTGCTCCAGCTCACCAGAGGTCAAAGCAAACTGCAGCACAGGAGCAGATCAGGTTGGGGTTTAGGTGCAGGGGCCAGTTTCTCTTCCCAAACCTATAATTCCACCAGAAATAACAGATGGCTTTGGACAGAGACCCTGGACACAGATACAATTCACACACCTGTGACCTAACACTTAATTAAGGAATAGTCACTAATCCAGTTTGTGACACCTCAGTGGCTCTGGGTGATGCCTCAGGTTTGGCTATTCCATGTTTCACATTCTGTGCTGCTTTAGTGTGTGGGTCTGGGTTCATATTATGGGATGGTGAGCTCTGCACAGAGCAGGAAGACAAAACAATTCCTGCTCCAGCTGGGCACCAAGGACAAATGAGCCCAATCCCAGCCCAGGAGCACAAACCCCGTGGGCTGGAGAGAGAAAAACAAGCAGGGTGGGAGTGCCTGGGCTAAAGCTGGGCTGGGACAATGAACTGCAAGGTGGGAATGGAGCAGAGCTGATCCCAGGGAGAGACCCCGTGCCCGGCCGGGCATTTTGGGGCCATTTTGGGTCATCTTGGGTGCAGCCCTGGCTGGGCTCTGCTGCTGCCCAAGGTGGATCCATGGAGGAGATCCTTGGAGTCAATCCTGGCTTTATTCTTTAGCTCTGTCCAGCCTCTGCTCTAGGGCAGCCTGCACAGGGCATCACAGGGAACATTCCAGATGCATCCTTGGAGCCCAGGAGATTGGGAAGAGGGAATTCTGCTGCTGGACTCCTGCAATTACAGCTGCACCTGAATGCCCAAACTGCTGCCAGCCCTGCCCTTGCACTGAGCAGAAGCTCCAGAAAAATCTTCAAAGTCTGAGCCCTTACACCAGGAAATCAGCAAGACCTTGCAGAGTATGGAACAAGCAGGAGGAGAAAACAAAGAAAAGCTATTTTAGATGTCCCTGATAATGTATTTGCTACCACAGCAGCTGTCAATAGAGGGGAGCCAATAAAACCAGCTTTTCCCTGCCAGCAGAAATGGGTGTTTACTTATTAAAAAAGCACAGATTAAAGTGTGATACACCCCTCCACTGAAGCTAACACACAAAAGCAAAGCATCACATGAACTCCTCCTCACTTGCAGCAGAGCTGCCTTCAAGGATAACTTCTCCCAGATCCCACAGCACAGGAATTGGCCTCTGAATAGCAGAATGTTTCCTGAGCTCATCCAGGGATGCCTGGACCACTTCTACAGCAGATCCATGGCCCAGCTCATCCCCAGGGAGGCAAACAGGAATGTTCACATTTGCTGCATCTCCTGTGCAACTCTTGGTGTCACTTTGAGCTCCTCACAGACAGCTGGTACTACTGCTCAGGAAAAAGTCACTCTGTTTCCACTTAAATATTTTATCTCACCTTAATTACTGCTGATGTACTCAGTGCTCAGTGCAGAATATCTAATTGCTCCTGGAGGGAATTAAAACCCAGTAAGTGCTCAGGCTCCTTTTCAGTGGTACCTGGAAGAAGCCCACCTGATGCTCCTTCCCATGGTTAAGTTCTCCCCATTTCTCCTCAGCAGTGCTTAATTGCAGTAATTAGTTTAATTTGGGACTGTCACTCAGCTGAGTCTTAACAGATCCCCTTTGCTCTCACTCTCATTGACAAATAAGCAGCTTCCCATCGTCTCCCTGCTTTAATTCTAACATAAAGGTTTGAATTTTACTTAAAACTTTACTGATAACAGCAGGGGGTTTTTTGGGACTGGTTAGAAAAATGTCTTCTCTGAATTAAAACAAACTATGGGTTCAGGAAATGAACCCATATTTTTCTGTGTATGATTTCTACTCTGTGTTCTTTCTGGGTTCCTCCCTCAGACCCTCCCTCCAAAAACTCAATAATTAAACTGGAATTGTGTACTGAAAGGCAATTACTCAAAATTAGCTGTTCTTGTTTTTTCCTGTGAGGCACCATTCCATAAAAATCCTCTAAAATAATCATCTATAGCTGAGAGGTTACACTCATCTCATTTCTCCTTTTTTTTTTTTTTTCAATCATGGTCATCACTACACAAACCAGGAATTTCCACCAGCAGAGTCACAGCCCAAACCCCACTTCCCTCTAACACTTACAGTCATATTTATCTGAGTAAATTCAATTTAAAATCTGAGAGAGAAACAGAGTGACTTTAAATCCTAGCTGTGAAAATTGGAAATGGGAACACGAGATTCAGGATAACAACAGGGGGGAAAAGGCAGGCAGAGGGGCTCAGTTAATTCTTGACTTTTCAAAAGAAACATCACCCAGAAGGAACAGGACAAAGAGGAGTTGTTGTGAGGGGAAGTGTCCTAAAGAAGCTGCTTCCTCTTTCCTGTGCCTGGCCCAGACCTTCCTGTGTGTCATCAAGGGGTGGAAATCAGAATATGCCTTGGAACTCTTGGAAAAGAGGAAAGCCAGGTCTGCTGGGGGTCTAGCTTAAAATAAAAGTTTCCCAAGAGATGTTCTTTCATTCAGAAGTTTGTTAAGCAGGTATCAATTGCCATGCTCTCTCACACATCAGATTGTCCACTTCTTGAATATTTACACTCCTTACAAGTCCTGAAACCATGGCCCATCCAGAATTTATATTTTCCTGAGTATTTTAAATTATTTTGCAGTTATTTAATCTTTTCTCCATCATGGGCTTTGAGGAGAACCTTGCAGATCAATGTGAGGTGCTCCATCTCATAATAAATGTACAGAGAAAGCAATGGGGTCTAGGGCAGTAGGACAGACCTGAGAAAATCTCCACCATTCCCATGCCCAGATGCAAAGGGGATTGGAGGGGAACACCCCAAAGCAGCCCCTTCCCCATTTTCCACCAGCCTGTGTCTGTGGGAAAGCAAAGAGAGATGGAACAAGTGGCTCTGTCCTTGGAATCATTTCCATCAGCCCTGGCTGGGATGATCCAACAACAAGAAATGAACCTGGAAACAGAAAATGCTTCCACCAGGGGCCAGTGAAAGTGGATTTGGCATCCCAAAAGGAAAAGGGTATTTGGTTATTACAGGTACTGGGCATCCCAGAGGGAAAAGGGTATTTGGTTATTGAAGGTATTTGGGCATCCCAGAGGGAAAAACCAACTGTAGGATCAGCATCTGGATGGGCTTGGTGAAACTGCCCCTCCTGGGAGGATTCCTGCTCTCATTAACCTCCCCCAGGAAGAGGAAAGGGAAAGGCATCAAGGAGCACTCCCTGTGAGAGGGAGAGAAGAGCAAATTTCCCTGCAGACAAATTCCCTGTGTGGATCACCAGTGTGGAGCTAAAAGAGCACAGCACTCAAGGACACAGGGAAGTGGGAGAGGGCAAGTTCAACCTTGAGTTTTCAGGAAGGGAGAACACCAACTATCAACATTTTGCTTTCCTTAAGGCTGGCAAAAATATCTCTAAACATCTCTGAAGTCAGTATTTCAACTTCTCAGTGGGAGCTCACCCAGCTTCAAACCCCATGGAAGGCCCTGTGCTCAATTTTGGTGAAGAAGGACATGTGAAAATTGCATTTCCAAAATTATTAAATAAACAAGCACTGCTGACTGGCAGCATTCTGCTCTGCAGTGCTAAATTCTGCTCACATTTGCCAGGGTATAAATCCAGCCCAATGCCTTGGGCTGCACCACAACAACTCCTGGGTATTTATCTGCCTGGCAGGAGGAATATTTTCACTCCTAAGAGGTGACACTTTAGGGAGATATTTGGAAAAAAGTGGAATACTGAAGTGGCCTCCCTGGCTCAGCCCTGTCCCTTAGTTTCCAGATAATAAGATCTCAGCAAAAAAATTCACAAATCTCTCTTAATATTCCTTCTTTGGCACTTGCAACTGTCCATGTACAAGTCAATTAAAAAACTGGAGGAATATCATTGCAACAGATGGATAAAAAAGAGGACAATGTGTATTAAATATTCCTTTGATATGATTAGTATCAATATTATCTATATTTAAATATTAACAGTCTGTTTTACTAAATACTGATTTTACTACTAAATATTCCTTATTGATAGTATTTTCATAGGAACCACCCCCATTTGTACAGAAGGATTTATGTGATTTTCATAGCAGATATTTGAATCTCTCAAAGTCCTTTACTGACACAAATTTGAGGGGTTTTGTGCTTGATTCCATGTTAGAAAAAATACACCTTGCTAAAGTAGTAGGTGTTTAGACATTTGTAGCTCACACACAACTGGGGCTCATCTTGCTGGTATCTTTTAAGAATAAAAACTATAGGAAGCTGATTAAAGGATAGATCCAACAGAGTTTAAATTCCACCCTGATCCCTGGAGGTTTTTTCCCACCAAGACAAAATTTCCAAGACCTCTTCAAAGACTGAAACAGAAGAACAGAAAGAAATTACAATAATTGATGAAATCCCTTTTAAGTCAACAGCCTTAAAACATTCCCTTTTGTGCATGACCACACCAATGACTCCAAAATGAAATTCACAGAGGCCTTTGTGCCATAACTTGGGTATTTCCTATTTTTTTTAGACATCAGATAAGGACTTCTCAGTGCTTTGTGCACTAACTTCAGCTAGATTTTTCTTTATTCCACTCATTAAATCTTCCTTAAACCAATTAGAAAAGCACAGAGGCAGTGCAGTGAGTGCACTGAGAGTAGGCTGTCTCTCTAAATGGACATGGGATTCTCTTAGTTTTGATTTTTTTGCTATTTCCAGAGTGCATTTGAGATAAGGAACCTTCATTTGGCCTTCCCTTAACAGACAAGCACTTCCAGAGAAGAAAACTTTTCAGTGTTCCTTCAATAATGGTGCCCAGGGGAATATTGCTATTGGTGAGAAACGTTGGGTAATTAAATATTCAAAGTGTTAATTTGAAATGGGTGAGATGCAGCTTGGCTCAAGGCATGAAGTGTTCTCCAGGAGTATTTGTCACAGATTGACAGCAAGGTGTGGAGATAAAGCCTAAGGCTATAAACCCAAAGCTGAAGTTTCCATTTCTGAATCAATAATCAGTGCAAACAATCAGCCTGCTCAGGGCTGTGAGGCCACAGCTCCTCCTCAGGCACCAGCTGAATGCAGAGTTTGTTTGGTGAAAACCCAAAGAGGGGAATGTGAAAATCCTCCAAACCTCTGAGGTGCTGGGGGTGGGCAGAGCCTTCAACCTGGAAGGTTCTGCAGGAACCCCGAGCTGAGCTGCTTGGGATGAGGAATGGGATTTCCAACTGCTCATGTCCTGAGCAGCCCTGAGTGGGCACAGCCTTGCTCTGACCCTGCTCTGAGCCAGCCCAAGCCCAGTGTCTGGACTGGCACATCCAGCACCCAGGACAGGGTCAGACACACCCCAAGGACTCCAGTGGGAAGGAGGAATGAACAAGGAGCTATTTAATGTCCCTCTCACCAGATGAGCTCAGAAAGTGCCCAGAAATCTCTGTCCTGAGAGATGTTTATTGCAATAAACAGCTGGGTGCAGGACCAGTAACTCAGCTGAGCTGGCAGAAGAGGGAATGTTGGCTTGAGGAGCTCAGAGCCCAGCCCTGCTCAGCTCAGCTCAGCTCAGCTCAGCTCAGAGCCCAGCCCTGCCCAGCTCAGCTCAGCTCAGAGCCCAGCCCTGCCCTCTGCTCACCACAGCTCAGCTCAGAGCCCTCTCCCACTTCACTCTGTCCCCACAGTGTGACAGAGCCCTGACCTGTGCAGGATGAATTCCAGGGGGATGATTACCACCCATTGTCTCAGAAGAGCTGAGTTATTTTTCTTTCCCAGACTGCAGAAATCCCTCTCATTCTCCTCCACTCTCACAACTCTTTTGTTTGTCTCTCAGCTTGCTGTGCTTGGCCCTTGGCCACAGCCCTGATTTCTGATGGAGGGTGACAGCTTTGCCTTTGAAGGAATTCCAAGGCTGCTGTTGGGCTGACCAGCAGGGAACAGCCCTGCCCAACCCTCCCTGGCCTCTCCCACATTGCTCCCCTTCTTTCCCAGAAACCTGCAGTCTTGGAAAAGGCAGAGGCAGAGCTGATCACAGTTCCCAGAAGAGGTTTTTAAGCAACAGATGAACTTTGGGCACACAGAGAGAACACTGGACAGCTGGAAGGGACATCAGAGAGCATCCAGAGCATCCTCTTGTCCTAAGGCACATCCAGCTGTACCTACACTGCTGGCAGATATTTGCCTCACTGGTTCTTACTGGATTCCAGTCACAGGCAGTTTAATTGGCAAATCCTTCAATTTAATCCTTTCAGTCCTAGTCTGAATATGGACATGGAGAACTCATTCCTGATATCCTTCAGTTTCAACAGGAATTTAAAATACATCCCTGATAGCAGTGACAGCTCACTCTGCCCAAAAATTTGTGTCTACAAAACCCTCTTGTGCTTGGCACAGTGCCTTTGCCAGCAGCAGAGCCCCCCCTCATTCTGACAGGGAATCAGGGAATTTCCTGAGCTGGGAGGGACCCACCAGGATCACTGAGTGCAGCTCCTGGCCCTGCACCCCCAGAAGTGACTGCAGGTTCACTGGGTTTTTATTTCCCACATTTCTAATCTCTCTTCTTGGAAGATCTCCCTCTGGACACAGAACAGCCTTCATCCCACCTTGCAGATTTCATTTTCCTCACCAGCTAAAAGTGCTCCCCACTTGCAACAAAACTTTGTGCAAAACTAAAAACCTGCTCTGCACGAGACAAAGAGTTTGCAGAGAGTCTAAGAGTGCATTTCCTGCATTACTGAATTTCCTACCCACTCATCTCAGTCTTGCCTCATTTCCTATTGTGACTGATGCTCAGCTGGCAAGATGAGAGGTGAAATTCTGATTTAACACTTGCAATGCAGTTTGTTTGGCTGAGGATTTTTTTTAAATTACCCAGTTTCTTACAGCATTTTTGTCTCTCCCATTGTTCACCTGGAAATAGAAAGGTGCAGTAGTACATGTGCTCTGATAACGTTTAATTTTTTCAGCTCGAGGAGGAGAACTGCAACAAGATTTAACAGGTGTTGAAAAACCTTTCATACCTTTTGTATCTTTTTTTTTGTACCTTTCAGCATTCCTGAGGCACAAAATGAAGCTGTCCTGCTTGTGCAGCTTGCCAGTGTGAGCCTGGCACTTACCCAGTGGAGGGGTTCATGATGCAGCCCCCTTTTTCAGTGGATGCCCTGCAGTTGCAGCCCCTCTCCAGTGTGTCGTGGTTCATCCCAAAATTGTGCCCCAGCTCGTGAGCCAGTGTCACTGCTGCACCCAGAGGGTTTTCTGAGTGATCCTTCAAAACAAAAACCCACAGGAGAACCAGTCAGTTCAGCACACAAACCCAACCCAAGCACACATTCCCCCTCTAAGGTCCCACTGCCTGTCCTTTGAAATGTTTTATAAGTCTGGCAGCTGAGGTTACTCTGCTGTTAAATAAACTCAATTTTAAATTCATCCTTGCACAGGGCAGAGTGGGAATTTCAGGACAGCCTTTCTGGCCACCCAGTCTCCCCATCAGACATTTGAAACCATTGAGCAGCTGTGAACATCTCTTTCCTGGGGCTTAAAATTCTGCTGTTCAAGAAATCCCCCAAACCCCCAAGTGCCAGCAGTGGCAGAGAGAGGTCACCAGACACGGAGTGTTGGAAAGGGCAATAATTTATGGGAGAGGATGAGTGTGGGGAGGGACAAGTGAGAAATCCTTCATGTCAGGAGGCAAATTAAAAATGCAGCAAGAGATTTCACTCAGTGCATTTAATTTGCTTCAGACTGTTTCTTTAATATCAGAATGTCTTTTAAGAAAAACCAAGAACCTTTAAAAATTCCCTTTTTAAAATGAAAGGCCAAAGCAAGCCCAAATCCTCCATGGCCCCTTATTAACCTATAAATACTCTAAATGTTGAAAGTGTCAGTTTGAAATTTTAACACTAATCCATGTTTAAATGCTGATTTTTAGACAATCATTTCTGAGAAATTCACTGCATGATTTGATTAGAGGCTGCTGATCAGAATGATGTTTTGACTTAACCACAAGGAAGAGACCTTTCCACACTGATCATTTTCCTTGAGGGAAAAAAAATCCACTACACTTGTAAGAAAGCTTTCCCTGGAGGCATAAACATGTAATATAAATGCATGATCCACTATTTATCAGTCAGTAAATGGAATTACTGTGTACAGCTGCCTGCTCTAGAAGCTTGCATGAATATATTCACTTTAAATAACTCTTTCAGCATCATCTAAGCCAAACTCCAGACTAAAAAGAAATGAAGGTAAAACTGTCTAAAACATTATCTATGTACTAATGGAGGCCTTAATACATGACTTGGGGTAGATTTAAGAGTTGCTTCTTTCATCTGTCTGGGCTAATATTTTTAGTAAATCATTTCTCAAGCAGCAAACAAAATTAAGAAGAGTCATTCTGAACAAGTCAAAATGCTCCTTCTGTAACTGGAATCAACTCAAAAGAATTTTATCTGTTCCCAAAATATCTCCTTAAAAAAAAAAGAAAATTCCTGAATTTTAAAATCTTGATATAAAAATCTTGTGACAGGCAGTTTGTCCTGCACAACACCTACATAATGAGATATCTTATCTAGATCCTGGTCTGATACAGATGGGTTTATCTTTGTGCACACAGTAATTGATGGAATACTTAGAGAATTCAGTGTAATTGAACCTGATGCCATAAAAAGGGCACAACCTCTCGCTCAAATGGAAAATGATGTAGGGCTGAAGAGTAAGAAACCAGCAAAATAATTCCATATAATTTACCACTGACTCACTGGATGATGCCTTGAAATCCAGGCTATCTGGTCAAGCAGAAACTCCTCACTGAGCTACAGACACACAGCAAACTGAGCTCAGACTTCCTTTATTTTTCCAGTATCTCCTCCACTTACTGAGCAGTGATTATATTTCTCTGAATACTCTGAAGCTGTCAACTAAAGCTAAAACCAAGGATTCACACAGTCCACTCCAGAAGTGGAGCAATAAATGATGTGAAATGTAATTTGGGACTTGAAAAGGCAAACAATTATTGCAGCCCATGCGGTTCTCATTACTTGCTCAGATCCACTTGGAATGCAATTTTATCAGCTTCTAGAGAGGGTTTTTAGAAGGAGGAATGTGATGCCTCAGCAAAAGAGGTCATTTGAAGACAGCATAGATGAAGATTATCAAAACAAACAGTGACATGTTCCATTTGATACTGAGACCGTTTAAGAATCACAAGGACTAAAGAAATGAATAGCAATGTGACTTTGATTTATTCCACCAGGGTCCTTCAAAGTTAACTTGAGCAGTAAAAGTCATTACCAAACACATTTCACAACCACTGAATAAGCAACCATCTACTGTTAAGGCCTTATAAGCTGTTGCACAAAACATGCAGCTGCTTTCAGCTGAATTCTGCTTCACTCCACTGGGATTTCAATCAAATCCTAATCATTAAATGATTAAATAGCTGTCACCCACAGCTCCACCAGGCAAATGCCCTGCTCCTGGTATTTTCAGTGTGTTCACTCGGTTCATGGAGTCACAGAATGGATTGAATTGGATTGGACCTCAAAAATCATCCAGTCCCAGCCCACCTTCCACTGCCCCAGGGTGCTCCAAGCCCTCTCCAGCCTGGCCTGGGGCACTCCAGGGATCCAGGGGCAGCCCCAGCTGCTCTGGGCACCTGTGCCAGGGCCTGCCACACTCACAGGGAACAATTTTCTCCTAATATCCCATCTAAATCTCTCCTCTGTAAGTTTTAAACCCTTCTTCCTCTCCCTATCACAATCTGCCCAGATAAAAAGTCACTTTCCTCTTCTCTCAGAAAAATTTTACTTTTAAATCCATGAATTCAGTGGGCAACCTTTGGAAACGGAAGAATGAAGACTGAATCACGTCAAAGACTTGCTTTAATGTCAACTTCTCTTTGGTTTTTCTGTGACACTACAGAAACTTCACAGGAAAATGAAATGATAAAGGTCTTGTTAAAGCTTCTCACACTCACATGGCTGCTCTCCCTGCTTTGAGTTCCTCTGAAAATTAATGGGACACAGGGTGTCACCCACTGAGAGAGCTCAGCCCTATAGAAAAGAGACAGGCAGGCTCCCAGGGAGGCATGACAGAGGAATTTAGATCATAAAGTAGAGCTGACTAACTGCAAAAAGAACCAGGAAAATCACATCAGACAAGAGTCACTCCAGATTCTGTATTCAAATGTCATTTCTGACGCAGTCTCTCATTGTCTTTTCTTCCAGAACAGGTTTGAAAGTGTGGGAGCTTTTGGTGTTGAGTGCTGGGGGTGGGATGGGTGAGAAATTGGCTGAATTATGAGGTTGGCCAAATGTTCATTTGTGCAGTGTTGAGACACCTGAGCCCCCAACCTTCCCAGGCTGAGAGTGATCCATTCTTTCAGAGAATCACTGAATCTTTTAGGTTGGAAAAGACCTTTAAGATCATGGAGTCCAACCACTTCCCAGCACTGCCAAGGCCACCAGTGCCCCATGTCCCCAAGTGCCACCTCCACAGGGCTTTTAAATCCCTCCAGGGATGGGGACTCCACTTCTTCCCTGGGCAGCTGTGCCAGGGTACAGGTTCCAGTAAATATAAATATATTTTGTCTGTGCCTGAATCTGCTTTTGCTAACTCAGGGCATGGTTGGGCAGCTGCACTTTTGGGTTTTGGGATGAGTGTTTGCTTCATTTGGATTTGGCTCCTTTTTGAGGATTTGTTTAAAGAGATGGAGAACGTTTCTGGTTATTCTATGCAAATTTCAAGTTAATTTGCACCTCAAAAGCTTAAATTCACTGAGTCTCTGGGTAACATCCTGCTCCCCTTCACCACAGAAGCTTCAGCCTGGCCCAGGACTCTTCCACAGAGCCTGGGTTTCTCCTGGACAGATAAATCAGTCCCCTCTCTATGAGACTGCTCTAAAGAAATGCTGATTTTTGTTTTCTTGTTACTGGAATGAACTATTAGTAATTATTTCTCTTTAAAATGACAGCTTCCAGAGCAAAGAGAACTGACTTGGCTGTAAATTACACTGTGGAGTGTTTTAAATCTCATGCTAAAAATTAAAAGGACAAAAAGTCATCATTAAGGGCATCTCTGACTGCAGATAAAGCCAAAGCAGTGACTGCAGGGCTGAGTCAAATGGCTCAAGTGGGGCTCTCTGCCCCATCTGTGCCTTCACCAAGACCTGGGGGTGCACTGGGACACTCCTACAGCTCTTTCTTCCTTTTTTTCCTCCTTTTCCTTTCGTACCTCTCCCCCAGGTACCCAGTGAATAATTGTTACAGACAGCAATTACAGACTCAGCTTCTCAAGCTATCAAAATCCTGAAACCTTTGTCTTTTCCACAACTTTGACACAACTTTTCCCCAAATGATGTGATTTGATTGTTCCAGTTTAAAGCTTCTTCCCTCCGTCTTAGCACAAAGCACTGCAAAATTGAAATTTAAAAAATGAAAAAATCAGAAAGAAAGTACATCAGAACTCCTTGAGAGATTGAACAAGATGTTTGCTCGTGTGTTCACCATGTCTTGCATCTAACAACAACAATAATGCCCTGGGAGAGACTCAGCTGGAATAAATGCTGCCATTGTTTGTTCTCTCTGTCTGGCAATGCAATAAAACCACTGCTGCAAAGATGGAAAATAAGGCCTAACGCAGGAAACTCTATAAATACAGAATAAAATCAATATAATAAAAGATTCAGGATAGACTGCTGCTGCCTGTAACACAAGTATACCCAAGTGTATAACAAATACATCTTCTGGTTCTCTTCCTTCACAGCACCTCAGCACCTGGTTCAATAACAATTAGAAGAATAAACTCCTTGCAAAGAGGCCCTGCTATATTTTAATGCAATATTTTGTTTTTTTTCACTATGGAAACTATCATTTACAAGCAATCTGAACAACAGAGGGATGGAAAATGGGACAAATGGGGCTGGTTCAGGAGGCAGGACTGCAGGAGCTGGCGTGGTGTCACCCCAGCTGGGCCAGTGTGAGTGGCTGAGTGCTTGCCCCACTTACCATGACGACCCCTCCAGACTGCTCTGCTGTGCACATGCTCATGATGGGAGCCATGCCAATGGTGGTCCCCTGGAAGTACACCCCGCTGCAGGAGGGGGAGAGGAGACACAGAGCCACCAGTCAGTGCCAGGATACCTCCCTGTCCTTCCCAGCTCTGGATTTCTGCCAGTCTCAAACAAAGGGCCCCTTTCTGCCCCTCACATTTGCAGGTCTAAAGCAATGGAAAGCCCAGATGGGCTGTGCTGCCTCAGCTGAACTGAACCACAGTGCCCCAGCTCTTGGAACATCCATTGGAGCAGCCCCACTGGGTCACCCCACTGGATCACCCCCAAATGGATCACCCCCATTGAGTCATCCCCAATGGGTCACCCCCCATAGATCAACCCCAATGGAGCACCCTCAGTGGATCATCCCCATTGGATCACCCCCAGTGGATCATCCCAAATGAATCATCCCCAATGGGTCACCCTCACTGGATCACCTTCACTGGATCATCCCCATTGGATCACCCCCAGTGGATCACCCCCACTGGTCACCCTCATTGGATCACCCCCACTGATCACCCTCATTGGATCACCCCCAATGGATCTTCCCACTGGAGCACCTCCAATGGATCACCCTCACTGGATCACCCCCAATGAATCATCCTCACTGGATCACCCTCATTGGATCATCCCCAATGGATCACCCCCAAATGGATCACCCCCACTGGATCTTGCCCTTGGATCACCCCCATTGGATCACCCTCCTCAGTTTTCACTGCTGCCACAGGACCCTTCTTCCCCTCCTGTGTTTCTGAGGCTGGCAACAGGAACACAAGCACAGAGATGATGGCTCTGACTCAAAGCAGGGTTATTGTGATGCAGGGGGAAGTTTATGTGCTACTTGTGATGATGCACAGCCTTGAGTGTGATAATTTCAAACAAAGTATTATTATACATGGAGAGCAATCAAATATCTCAGGGGGGACAGTTTGGAAAGGCTCAATTTATTCTTATTCAGGTAAAGTAAGAAGTAAATAACTCCTTTTAATTACTGAGACATCAGTTGTGTGTATCTGCTCAGTATAAAGAATAGTCCATTGATCAAAATAATACCTTTTCAACAAAGAAATGTTCCACTTCCCTTTTTTTTAAGAGTGCTTTTACTTTTACAGAACCAAAGACTGGTTTGGGTTGACAGGGACCTTTACTCAATTCCTTTATTCCAAGAAAAAGCAGCAGGGTAAAATTTGTTTATAGTTTAATTTTTAAATCATGAATGCAAATGAACTGTATCAATTAGACAGCATTTTAAAACATACTGAAGTCTTTTCATTAAGAAATAGGCTTCACTTTAGGGTCAGAGCAGGACTGCCTTTTCCAATGACAATTCAGACTGGGGCCAGTTTAAACTGGCTGTAAATTCACACCCTGAGCATGCAGCAGCTGATTACAACCTCCTGCTCTACATGAGTTACAGACAGGCTCAGGACAGGCTTTGGGCACCAGGGCTGGGAAAGGAAACTCACCTGGAGCTCCTGCAGAGTGATTTTGGGTTTGATGCTTGCAGAGGGCAAAGGCAAACCCTCAGGAGCACAGATGTTCCTTCCAACAGCTTAGCAGTTAGGGAAGGACTCAGCACAGCTATCCTGAAATCCCCCAAATCCCCCAAATCCTGGTGGGTATCAGATCCAGAGCCAAGCCTACCTGATCAGCTGGGCATTGTCGTGGGCTTTGCGAGGTAGGAGTTTGAGCTTCCTCCAGTCCAGGAACTCATGCAGGCTGGTGAAAGGGTCCTGGGAGATGGAGCACTTGTCCATGTCATTCCACACCTCCACTCCCACCAGGGCCACTCGGATGTTCAGTGGTCTGTAGAACTAAGGAGAAGAGAAAAGTAGGAAATGTGTGTCTAAAAACAATTTCAGACTAGAATATTTCAACAAAAACCTAATAATGAAAACCTTTCTTGTAGAGGTTAAAACAGTTTCTTCTTCAGGGCAAAGCACCTGACAGGACTCAGACAAATTATTTCCAAGACTCCCAGAAAACAGTTCTGGCCCAACTCAGCACCCATCAGGCATTCAAAGAGATCCAGGGATTTCCTCTTCTCCCTGAATTCCCTGCCCATGTCCTTCAGCTCTGAAGAACTCCAGGCCATGGCAGATGAGTCTCCCAGGGCTGCCCCACCCTGGACTGCACAGATCCCATTCCAGAGGCAGAGGAACTGTGCCGTGCTATGGCTGTGGATCACAGTAAGAGCTGAAAACCAGCCAGGCTCATCAGGCCTTGCAGAGAGCAGACAAACCCAGTGATTTTATCGACTCCCCCACCAGCAAATGCCACTTTGCCTCAAGGGGGGAGCCAGAGCAACATCAGCAGAGCCACAACATCAGTTCCAATGTGAGAGTAATGTGAGGAAGGAGTCAGGGATTGATCAAGTCCAGATTTGCCTGACAGGCTGACAAAACACCCAGTAGATCTTTGTCTTGTTCCTATGCATTCCAGTCATTTGCAGAACACCAGAGTTTGCTGAGCATAAATTAAGCATGAAACAAAAAATACATTACAATATGCAAAATCAATTTTGAGCAGGTAACATATAAACACCTGTCCTCTGGCAATAAGTCAGCAAGACAATTATGGATGAGGTGGAGGTGTCTTCAGCAGCTTGTTTTTAATCAGGAATGCTTCTCCTTGAGCTACTGCCCTTGAAGTATCACTTGATAAGTTCTCAGATAAATTAAGACACTCTCAGTTATAATTTCAATACTAGAGTCCTAATATTTTCTGGCCATTCAGCCTAACAAGATAAACTCTGATTTGCCCAGAAACCACTCTAGAGGATTCTTAGCCTTCATTGTTTACTGTCAAGGAATTATTTCAAGAGCAAAAAAAAACCCCATACATCTCTCTCTTCTTGCTCTCAGCCATCAACTCTGCTTCCTAATTTTTAATTCTCCCATCTTCCTTGGATTACACATCTTACTGTGTTTTCATAGGGTTTGTTGGCCTTACTACTGGGCCTTCTCTTGTTGCTACAAATTACTTTGTTCTCCAAATTTCCCTTAAAAATAATCCTCTTTTTTCCTATAGGCTGCTCTATGGGTGATTATCCCCACCCTCTTCCCTGGTGAATAAAATCCTAGGGCTAAATTGGTCTTTTTCTTAGAAATAGATCTTTACATCCCATATGCAGCAGAGCAGAGCTCATGGGTTTGTGTAGCAAATGTGAAATATTTGAGAGTTTAGTTAGCTCCATCAGCATCCTACAGAAAGTGTGGGAAGGTTGGGAAAAGGGAAACAATCCTCATGTTCTTACCTTATCAACGTAGTTTGCAATTTCTATCAGCCTCTGCTTGATTTTTTCCACATCTTTGCCTTGTCTCTGAAACTTGGAATGTAAAGGATCAATGGTCCAGCAGCACAAATGTCACAGAGCTTCCCCCCAAGAGCCAGCACATCAGGGATCTTTGGGAATTAGGGTGCAGCCAAAATCCACCAGCAGACTCCTGCTGGATCCACCGTCTGCCCCAGAAGAAAGCCAGACTGTGGGACAGGATTTTGGTTCTGGTGAAAAGATTTTAAAATCTCCAAGTGTTCCATAGGGGTCTTTTCAGGACTGATGTTTTGGGAAATAGTTCTTTTCTTAGCAGGTCTTGCAAAGAGTGACTGCAATTCTCTCAGTAGCAGTGTTCAAAGAGACCAAAAAAAAATTTAAAAAGGCAGCAAAATAATTCAAGCCAGGATTCAGCTCTTTGCCATTCAGCTCACTGGAACATTTTTACAGCCAGTGCTGGTACTTTGAAGCTCCCTTTGCAACCCCTCAGGAAGGCAGTCGTGCTCCACGGAATGTGATGGCCAAGCACTGCTCCAGCAGCCCTGACAGCCCCACTGGGGGCACTGGGAATGACAGTGAGGACTTCACTTGCTCAAGGAATGAATATTTATGTGCCTCTTCTTCCATACTGACACAGTTATTTCAGAGTCAAACTGAGGTACTGCAAGAAATTTCACAACTGAGTATCACTGCTGTCCTATCTTAATAATTCCTTCCTTGCTCAGCCCTAATTAGGGAGGATGATTTACCTCAGAAAACATCACATTATTGTCTGAAGCACCTTATTTTTGCAGCACCATTGTAACTGAGCTGAGCTGCCCCTTTGCTGCTCACACAACTTTTTATTTTTATTTTTACTTTTTATTTTGCAGTTCTTACCTCACGATTATCTGCCACAATAACAAGCTCCACGTACTTGGTTGTCCTCAGAGTCTCCCTCTTGTACTGTCAAAAAACCATGAAAGTCTTATTTTGTTTTCAGCCCTGATACAACAAAGTGCTTGCAAGAGGGAACACACAGTGTCTCAGGTTTCCTACATTTTCCTAACATTTTACTACACACAGATTTGTAGTGTATTCCTCCTCCTCATGGAAGTTTTCCTTACAAAACCTCTCAGGGCTTGATCACAGAAAGCAGGAGATTGGTGCAAAGTCTCTCTCAACCTTTCAGCTTTCTGCAGTTGAAACATTTGAGTTATCTTTCCTCACAGGAGAATATCCCCTCCAGCAGAAAGACCTCTGCTATTTCCAAGGCAGTTTTAAAGGAGAAATGAGGTAACTTCTAACAAACATCTCACACAATAGACAAACTGGTTACTAAGAAAAATGAGAGATAAAGGGATATTGAGTGAAGCAGAGAAGAGGTCAAGCAGTCAACTGATAAATTATGTAGGAAGAAAAACCCAGAAATAAAAAAAGCAGAACCCACTGCTGGTGTCTGGGGAAGCAAACTAATACTTGAAAAATGAAAGGTACACATTTAATTCTGTATCTGCAAATTCATATAAAATGCAGGTCTAAAAGAATCCTAATGCTTAACTGAAAAAAAAAATCAGTGAAGAAATGATTTTGTAAGAGTACAAAATATGTCACAGCTCCTTTGCTACCCTAAATTCAAGTGACCTATTAGTGCCTGTAAAGGCTCAGTGATTTACAGCAGCAGCAGCATCTATCCCATCATTCCTTCCTGGTGTCTGGACTAGGACATTTAGGGAAAAGAGGTCTCAGCAGAGTATCTGATCTTCCTGCCAGAACTCAGAAGGCTTAAACAGATGTCTGACCTACAACTGACCATGATGTCTTGAGCTGCAGCAGAGCTCTTTAACCTAAAACATGACTAAAGCTTTCCAAGGAAAACTGCTCCAAGGCAAACAGAGGGATCCCCTAAGCACAGCCAGAGCTGGACATCTCCTTCCAGCCACATTTCACCAAGTTTTCTTCACATTATCAAACTCTTCTTCTTCATTATCTGCAGATTAATGATTTTGATGTTTTGCAAGAATCAGAGGAAAAGTGAGCAATGCAATCTTTAGTATCTGACTTTCAACCTAATATTTAATAGTGCTGCTAACTCCAAGAACTTGAAAAAAGTTTCTTTTGGACCATATTTATGGATGGAGAGAGGAGTAAAAGCTGCTGTTAATGAACTAAACATCAAGGATGCAAACACTTGACAGGATTACACTTATTAGGGGCTCTGGCAAAGGAGCTGAGTTTGATTCTTTTAAAACTTCTGGCACTGGGGTGTGATGTCACTCAGACAGGAGTGAGGTGCCACAAAAGGCAAATAAATGGCCACATGGCTGCTGTTTGTGGTGGAATTGATCTCTCAGACACTAAAACTCTCCCATCCCAAAATTTATTATGAAGTCCTAAAGAGATGCATCTCCAAGGGGCCTCTCATCCTCCTCCCAGTGAAGAAGAAAAGATGATATAGGAAAATCTGAGTTCAAAGGAGCAAGGAGAGCTCTGTACATCTGTCAGTTTAAAACATTTCACTCTCACCAAGAGTAAAACTGTTTGGACTGGAGTGAGCTGGAGAGAAATTGGCTAGCAGGTATAAAAATCACAGAAGCCTCTGGTGACTGACTTGCATAACAAATCTGTTCCTGAGATTTGCCCAAAGGCTATGTGAACTCCTAGGATACAATATTTATTTATGAAATCTACCTAATTATGGCTTCTTTCTGCTTGCTCTCTGCAGCCAGCTGCATCAAGGCACAATCCCTTTGCTGAGTTAATCCTTCAGAACTGAAATGAGGAGCCAATGACACAGCCATGAGAGCTGGGGGACAATGGGCTTTGTTCCACTGACCATGGTCTCTCTCCTCTGCTTCTTCCCCACCTGCTCCTGTCCCAAACCTGCTGTCCCAGAAGCTGTCCCCCTTCCTCAGCCTTCCCTGCCTGGCTATTGGCATGGCTTGGATGCACACTGCAGTGGTGCAGCCTCTCTTTCCTCATGCTCTAAAAAATCCCCTGCCTGGTCCTGGTAACCAGCACCACCAAAATGCCTTTTTTAGCTTGTGGCTACAGAGAAAATTCCCTATTGCAGGGAGTGTCCTACACACCAGACATTGTGCAGGGTCCTGTCTCAATGGAGCTCAGCTGGAAAATTCTCCTTGGTGCAATTTGAGGGTCCAGTGAGTCAGGAAATGAGGCAGCACTCACAGAGACCCCTCTCCAGCAGGGCACAGCCTGTCTGTGACACCCTCTGCACCTCCTGCCCTGCTCCACTGCAGCTCCTGCTTGGCTCTGGGAAGCTGAGTTTGCTGCTTGTGCCATCCTTCACCTGTGCCTGCATCTAACCAAAGCCCTTGGTGATACACTGAGAATTTTGTGTAGGTGGTTGAGTGGAGAGTCAGCAGATAAAACCAAACAAAAATCTTCCCCCAGACCTGTCAAGAAGCCAAATATTTTAATCATGCCCATGAACCTTAGACCAGATTTCTGCTTAATTCTGTTACCCAGTGTGACTTGGAGCAGCTTTATGTTTCCCCACTTTGCAGGTCATCTTATTTGATGTGCCCACTGACAGACTGCTTAGTGACACCACTGAAATATGAAAACTCACTGCACACATGACATTTGACAGCTTTCAAAATTCCTACATTAGAAGCTTAACCAATTTACTCATTAAATATATTGTACCTATCCATATGATGTGACTGCTGACAGGTTTTATAATTATGTCCACTGAACCACAGCAAAAATATTTTTCAGATATTTAAAGTGAAACTTGAGATGCAGCTGAAGCCAGCAGCAAAATGGAAGAACCATAAGGGTAATAATAAAATGGCTTTGGTTGTGTCAGTTTGTTACATGCACACATTTTATTTCTGCATTGCACTGACTACTTCAGTGGAATTGAAAGTCCCAAAGAATTTGGGGAAAACTTACTAAAGTTGTATTTCCAATGTTTTTCCACCCACGCATGCTTTTAGAAATACACTTAATTCTTATAATGTTACATGCAAAGGCTAATGCTCTGGATGTAATATTCCTAAAAATGTAAAATAAATTAATTCCATGGCATAATTAGATCTAGAGATGTCACTTAGGTTGCTTTCCTTTACAATGGACCTGAGGCAAAGCCTGAGTCATACGTGCATGTACAAATCCCCATATGTGACATTCAATAAATGCTGATGGCAGATTTGTACCATTCTATAATTCCTGAACACCTAACCCAGCCTTTTCTCCAACCCTTATCCAATATGCAGATGAATTTGTTACAGCATTTCCTCTTTGTGGTTTTTGGCTCATTTAATTTTCTAATTTCCATGAGGTAAATGCATCTCTCATGAAGCACATTTCTGCCAACACCACAGCAACTCCTGTAATACAGCTGTAAAATAATGTGCTGAGAATTTGTTTTGTCTGCATAAGAGACTTTGCTACTAAAATATAGAGGTTCCAAAGCTGGTATTAGCAAAGTATCCCAGCTATCATGTTCTCTTTCATCTTGGGAGGGCAAGGACTTTTCCAGACATTGGTCAGTATTCTCAAGGAGCCTCAAATTCTGGTTCTAACCATACAAGAACCAGAATATATGCCCATAATATGAACCCATAAACTTCTCTGTGTTGAAAAGGAAGTGAAAAGCAAGTTATGCATAGAGAGTCCAGGAAAAGTAATAAAGCTTTAACAAATAATTTCATCTGCACTTCAGCAGCTGGCACCGAGGGAAGGCGATGGTGTGGGTTAAGGTTTTGCTCAGCGGAGACTCTTGTGGTGGGCAGCAATATGGAAATGCTGCCAAGCAGACACAGAAAAGCACATCAGCCACCTACCCTGGCAGCTGGAGGACGCTGTGATGTGGCAGTGGTGGCAGCCCCTGTGGCAGGGATGTCCAGCTGGTGGCCACAAGACCCCGGGGCTGCTCTCAGGTTCTCTGCTCGGTAGATCTTGTGCTCGCTTGTAGCACCTTCCAACGGCTCCAGAATGTAGCTGTTGTTTCCAAACACAATAATTCCCCTGGGACACAGGAGAGCAGAGTGAGACACGTGGTTTTCAGGAGCTTGTCTACACCAGAGTTACACTAAGTTTAATAATGATGGAGTATGAGAAAGCAAAACACTGATTTACAATGTCACGGGCGAGCGGAGCAGGAAACATCAAAGCTGTACATTTGTCATGGCAGCACACACTATAGTTTAAAAGAACCAATGGCTCACAGAAATCTGTCTCTTCTGAAGTGCTGCACTGCAGAGCAAAGTGATATTTGTGCTTTATTTGTTTTCCATCCTCCCAGTGATGCATTGCCGACGCCGACGGAGCCGCGGCGAAGGAAAGAAAAAGAGAAAGGCTTTGGGAAGGAAGGAACGGTGGGAAAACACTCATTGCATTCTGCAGCTCCATTACAGCTGCTAAACCAAACCCTGCCAGATCCAAGAGGCCTCGTGGTGTCAGGATGGATTATTAAACATTGCACAGCAATGCAGCAGAGGGAAGCTCAGACACAGGAAGAGTTGGTTTCTGTTTCGCTCATTTTTCAGCCCAAAAGAATAATGGTGACAGCAGTGCCACCTGCTCCCTGAGGAACTCACAGACTTGGCAGGGAAAGCTCTCTTGCTGAACTCTAAGCTACTGCCTGTAAGAGGAAAGAAAGAGGGTCCTTGTGCTGGGTCCTGCTCAGATGCCACAGCAAAACAAGGGTGACAAAAGGCTGAATGGGTGACAGGCTGGGAGAGCTGGGGGTGTCCAGCCTGGAGAGAAGGCTCCAGGGAGAGCTCAGGGCTCCAGGAGAGCTGCAGAGGGACTGGGGACAAGGAATGGAGCGACTTTATTATCTTAGTGTGTCTTTTTGGAGTTTTAGAAGTGTCTGCCCTTTTTATTTCTGTCTGTGCTGTGATAAAGATAAAATGCAACAACCACTGTGAGACCAGTGTCGCTGTACAATTTTCCAGGAAGTTGAAAAAGAAGGATAAAATAGAAGAAAAAGAACCCAAAAGCAGGTTAATGATTCTATGAAGGCTGATTTAAAAGTAAAATTATACTGATTAGAAAGAAGCTACCTTAGTTATCCTGTTATTAGGAAGATATGATGAAGAAACTCAAAGTCTGGTATGCTAACAAATTAACTGAAGTATTAATTGCAAGCTGGCTCCACAGTTTTGCTTCAGAGCACCACTAACACCAGTTCAGCCAAGCCAACAGACATTCTCCTGGTGACTGGAAGAGCCAAAAGTCCAAGAGAAAAAAGCAGCCTGGAAAGCCACGATACCAAAATCTGTCCAGGAGCCTGTTTTACTGCCCTGAACAAGGCTCAGGGTCTGATAATTCATTTGCAGCTCCCTCAGTCCCCTTGGCAGAGCAGGTGAGACACGTTCAGCCATCAGCCAGCAGCTGGGAGTGATGGATCAGGGCTGGAAGAGCTGGGCTGATTTATCCCAGCACCTCCTGCCAGGATCCCACCAGCCCTCCTGACATATGAGACACCTTGGGCAGGTCACCCTGTGATTTGAGTAACCTCACACCTCACAGCTCTCAATTATTGTCAGAGCTGCCTCACTCCTCAGAGGATTGAGGAAATTAGGACAAAATATTCACTTTACTCCAAAAACCAGCAGCCCTGTAATCAGCACAATCAAATAAGGATTGTTGTCTTGGCCTTGTGCAATTAATCATTTAATTTTGGAGGCAGGAGTCCATTAGTCACTGTTTGAAATGGGCCAGCCTGACCAGCCCCCTGTGTTGACAGCTCAGAAACAACAGAAAAGCATGCAGGGGTTTATTCTTAATGTTAAATTTGCCCTTCTTAGAACATTCACTTTCAAAATTAGAAGCTTGAACAATTTTCTTTAATTACTTACACTAGAAAGGGACAGACTTAGTTGTATCTTGAGTAGAGTTCTCTCAATTTAAATGTTTTAAAAAATATTTTAAAGTGAGCATCTTGATTTCAGGAGTTCATACCCAAAATGTGCCACATCAATGCCACATTTCCAATGTATCCCTCATATTCCCAACCTCTGACTAAAAGAACTAAATAACTATTTTTTTTAAAATAACCATTTCTTTACCCTTCTTTTCCTTTAGCTGCTGAAGGTATGGACAAATGACCAGATCCCAGAAAGATTAATTTGGGTTTTTCCTGAGCACACCAGTCTGATTCCCATCCCAAGGGACAGCATGAGCCTTTAAGGACAGTTTCACTTTGCCTATGGAGCAATCCCAGGAGAAGGAAAATCTGCAGATTTGGCAGAAAGAAAACCAGACTTTTCATTTAAAGCACACTTATCCCTTGAGTGCTGCCTACAGGATATCAGCACTTGGCTTGTGACCATCTGTAATAAGATAATGAATATCAAATATGAATTTTCTTGGCCAGCTCTCTGGTTTTGACTAATTTTCTTTTCCTACAATTGCATTTTTCCCCCACTGTGCAGTGCCAAGCACAGCACCTTAAAAATGTAACGAGTCAAGAGTTATGGTTCCTTTCTTTTTTATTTTTTGTGTGTGTGAACAATACCCACCAGTCATTCAGGACTGAGAATTTGAGGCAAATAAAATAAATCCATAGCTACTGGTTCCTTCCACTCTCCTCAGGTATTTCCAAGAAGCTTCTGTCACTCCTCCAGCATTTCTGTGTCTCCCTCTTCAGCAGGGTTCTCCCACCCTCCTGAGTCAGCCCATGTTCCCAGAAACTTTTCTATTTTTCAGGAGCCATTAATGCTAAACAGTGCTGTGTTTTCCAGTGTGGCAAATAAAATATTAATGTGGCAAATGGCACATTAAACTACAGATCCCCAATCAGAAATTCCACCAAGAACCCCAAGGAGATTTCAGCAAGTCCTTCAGACCAATCTGTGGGATTTCTATCAGACAAAGGACTACCAGAATTCCCAGGATGATAAATGTTTGAGGGGGGGGGGAAAGCAATATGAGCTATTCAAATTTTAGTGTCAGGTGTCCAATTCTGTGTTTTCCTACAGATGCTGGGATGTCAGAAAGATTTACAAACGAGGCAGGCAGGAAAGCCAAGAGACAACCCCAACCTACCTGAAATTCTCCCTCTGTCTCCTCCATCCCTGGTAGCAGAGAGGAAGGGAAAATATCCATCCCAAGAGCACGTCCAGACATCAGCTCCCAGGCTCCAGGCCAACTGGAAGCAGCTCCAGTGTGGTCCTGAGCCTGGGTTAAATTTGACTCCAGCTCTGCACAGGGTTTGGTCCCTGCTCATGTCTGGGGTCAGCACCAGCCCAAGCACCTCCACATCCCTGCTGACCCCCCTGGAGATGGGAAACCAAGGGAGCTCTGCCTCCTGTCCTCCCTTCTGAGCCACGTGGACACCTGGGAATGTCTGTGTGAGATGGGAGAGCTCTCCCTGCCTCAAACAGAAATTAAAACTCACACAATTCCACATTGCCAGGAATCTCTCAATCAGGGAAAGGCAATTTAATGGAATAATTCCACCTTTTAAACTGTCGATAAAATCAAATAGAATTTTTTTCTCCCCCTCTTTAAAAGGAAAACCAAAACAAAACCTAAAGCGAGGCCAGTCGTATTTCATAAATCAAAAGGCTTTAGGAAATCTCAAAATATAAATGGGATTTTTCTTTTCCAACTTGTCAGCAGAAGCACAGGTCCTGCCAACATAAACCATCAACACATACTTGTCTGAGAAATTGTGATGCTGAAGCAAAACTTGGCTGGGACAGCACTATATGAAACTATTATCCATTATTCTGCTGCACTATACAGGGGAAATTAAGTAAATTGATAAACCTGAGATCTGTGAGTGCAATTAAACATTTGGTTTTAATGAAGCTCAAAGCTACATTCATTTCTAAACAATAAAAATAAAAAGCTCTATTTCCACTGGCAGAGGAATGTAGATGACCTGAGTTGGTGAGAAATTAATTAGAGGGCAATCCTGCTCACAGACTGAATATTCACTTACAGCCCACAGACACTGCAGAGCTCCTGTGCCACCTGGAAACCTGCAGGTCCCTCATTCCACAATCAGTGTCACAGCTTCACAAGGACAGGGGCTGATCCCACAGCTCTTCCATGGATTTCAAGGAGTTTTGGGTGAAAAGGTTCCAGAATTGGAGCCCTGTGACCCTGGAGTGCAGGGCTGCTCGACAGGCACGGTCTTGGGGGTGATCTGTGCACTCAGAGGGCAATTTTATTTATTTTTATTGTACATTCTACATTCCCAGGGCTCTGCATAACAAATTCCCAGGCATGTAAGCAGGCAAGCAAACAAACAAAAGGGGAAGAAAAATGAGGTGGTGAATGAGGGCTTCACTTTTAGGCTGTTTTAATAAGCTGCAGATGGATACTATGGGATAAATGAGCAGGATAATCTATTGACTGTTTTTCTAATAGAGCTGATATTTAGATATTTTTCAAATGGTTTGGTCATTCTTTAGCTTTAAGGGACTGGGAAATACAGAGAACAGGGTCTGGAGGCAGATGTGCTCCTGTCTCTGCCTCTGCCCTTGGTCACCTCTTTTTGCAACAACTCCTCACCTCTAAAACAGAGGAAATTTTAGTATCCACAGGAAAAAAATTATCTATTGATGAAGAGCACAAGAGGAAAGACAAACAATCCCATTATCCTACTACACTGCACAGCAGGATTCTATTAAAATAACAAATCTGACCCAAATCAGCCAAGGGCAGCCTCTCCAAGGGGGTGGAAGCAGTAGCACCACCGGTTTTACATCTCTCAGGAGTGGTGGAGGTGTTCTCACACAGACACATCATCACTCACAGAGCTTCCACTCCAGCCAGTGCCTTTCATGGACCTGAAAATGTATTCTCTGAAATGGAATTATGGCCAGAGCCTCCTGCAGCACACACTTCATCCTTTCTCAGTGCAGGACAGATCTGTCCAGAGTGGATGCAGGTCGAGCTGCAGCTCTGATTCCTGGAATTCCAGCAAGGAGTTACTTGGATGGGGGGAGAAAATGTGATTTAATCTCCAGCATTTGGGCTGCAAGGGACAGTCACTGTGTTGTCAGAGAAAGTGTCACAAGGGAGGGTGGGGAAGGAGGAAGGGAAGTGGGAAGGGGGAAGTGGGAAGTGGGAAGGGGGAGGGGGAAGAGGGGAAGGGGGAAGGGGGAAGGGGGAAGGGTGGAAGGGGGAGGGGAGAAGGGGGAAGGGGGCGGAAGAGGGAAGCGGGCAAGGGACGAGGGGAGCCGGGCAGGGAAGGGAAGGGAAGGGAAGGGAAGGGCAAGGAAGGGGAAGGACGGGAAGGGAAGGGAAGGGAAGCGAAGGGAAGGGCAGGGAAAGGGAAGCGGGAAGGGACGGGAAAGGGGAAGGGAAGGGAGAAGGGAAGGGAAGGGAAGGGCAGGGAAGGAAAAAGGACGGGACGGGCGGGAAGGGAAGGGCCAGGGCCGGGAAGGGCAGGAAGGGTACGGGCAGGGACGGGAAGGGCAGGAAGGGAAGGGCCGGCAAGGCACCGGAACGGAAAGGAAAGGAAAGGAATAAAAAGGACACATGGATCATTGACACAAACATTTTAAGTGGTACACGGATATGCCTTGAGTATCTTATCTATAGGATTTGAACAATTCAGGACGATGAGAAAGGGAAAAGGAAAGCGTGGAACACTATAGGATGAAAACGCGCAACTTTAAGCGAAAGGATCATAGCGACAAGGAAAACGGAAAGGCCTTGAAAATTTAAAATCAGGAACATACAATAACAATCAACATTTTATCAGGAATAGGTTCATATCAAATCCCATAAGCCTTGCTTGTCAAAAGTCACAATTTGGATTCGTGAATACCATTTCCACAAGTTCTCTGAGCAAAGGAGAAATAGCTATATAAATAATCCTTTTTACAAAGATAGGAAAAGCGCCCAATTTCTTTTATAGCTATCACTACAATCCACACCCAACTAAGGTCTCTCCTTCGAATTTAGTTCATTAGGAGGAACAAACGGGCACCCCATATCAAAGGGATAGATCCCATAAATATTAATTCCCTAACTCAAGGTTTTTAAGTAGACTGGACGGCAGTGGAACGCTTCTTTTTATCTCTTAATTATTACCTCCTAATTAAACAAACGGAAAATAAGAATCTAATAAAAAGGTTAATAACAACGGAGCGAGAAGAAAGGGAATAAAAAATAAAGGAAAAAGGCAAAAAAGGAAACAAGGAAAGGAAAGGAAAGGAAAGGAAAGGACGGAAAGGAAAGGAAAGGAAAGGAAAGGAAAGAAAGGAAAGGGCATTAGCATGGGTGAGCACATTTTATAGCACCCTGCAGCAAACAGAGAGACAGGACAAGAAGATTCCAACTTGCACATCCCACCAATGCCAGAAGCAGAGTGGATGGAGAAGGAGCTCAAACACCTGGGAAGGGATCCTCCCTCATCCCTGTGCAGCTGGGGACACTGTGCTCAAAGCCTTGGCATGATGCTCTCCTCAGAGCACAGAGGTGACCCTGAGCCAGGAGCTGCTCCCCTGAAACAGGCAGCCATGAAACAGAAGCCATGAAACCCCAGAAAGTGAATGGTTTTTAATGCTGAGCTCAAAATCCTCCAGGAGTTTCCTGGTCAGATAAATTCCAACCCATGCAGGATGTTTATATGAACTAAAAGCTCTGCAGAAAGTAGGGAGGAAAAGCTCACATCCAAACCAGTGCTTTTCTCAACAGGGATTTTCTCCTAACTTAACTTTTGGATGAAATCTCTTCTTCTGCGGGGAAATGCTGCTTGAGGAGTTGTGAGGAATTTACATTTCTTTTTTCTCACTGGTTTCCTACTTCCATTCCTTTTTTCAGTAGTTGATGTCTGGAGTGTCACATTTAAACCCCCTCTTCAGCTGTGTCTGGGCTGCAGTGAGTTCAGCCAGACCATCTGAAAAATGGTATTGGCAGCCTCGGGTACCACCCCTCTGTAATCCCTGTAAAATGAGCATCAGTTCCATCCTGGGGCCTTCTCCCCATCCCTGTCCCTGTGGACACTGCATCTTTCAGCTGCTGATGAGGCTGGACAAAGACTGAACACTTTGTGTGACTGGGTTAATCACCTAACAATTGGGTAAAATATCTCAGGATATTCCAGGGCATTTTGGGGTTTCAGAAGGAAAAGGCTTCCTGGGAGATTTCTATCCTGAGGCTCCTGAGGAATTTTTGGGAGCACCTCTCAAGCTCTCCCCATCTAGGAGGTCACTGCTTTTGTAGCTGCACATTTCCATGCCAGAGTCCTCTGCCAGCCCCTGGCCCAGGGAGGTTTGTGCCCTTCTCCAGGCTGCAGTTCTGGGTGGATTCAGCACTCACAGGGAAGGTAATCAGGAAAAAATCATTCAAGTCTAAACAAATTTATCACAGAAGATGTGAGCGGTGGCCACAGGCCAAAATTATTTGCTAAAAACTTGAAGAGCCTCCAAGCTGGATAAACAGGAGGGTATTTCCTGAGGACAGGAAGGAAATGGCTCAACTCTGTCATACCTTCACCTTCCCACAAGCTCTGGCAGTCTAATTGGCTTTCTGATCCAGATGGACACCCAGAAATCCTGATTAGCCATTGTTCCCTTTCTGTGCACTCAGCGTTTCCTGAGCTCTCTCTGCCATTCAGCTCCTCCTTCTCAGAGGAGCCAGCAGGATACAGATTAAGGCATGATTATATTCTTCTCTAACCTGTATTTTAGGCAGCTCTCAGTGCCAATCCCACTATTTCTGCCATTGTGCTCCTACGTGAGGTGAGGAGTTATGTGAGTGAGGATGGAACAGAGCTGAAAAATGTGAGTGTGCTTGAGAGAGCTGAGCCTCTTCTCTCCTCTTCATCTCTCACCCCTCTGCCTGCCTGAGAAACTTAAACCAGACCAACCTCAGTATTCAGATTCCACACAATTCTTCCTCATCACAGAACAATCACGAGATGTTCAGGAGCTAAAACCACCTTTCAACTGCTCAGCCTTGATGGCTGGGGGAGGTCAGAGCAAGGTTCCTCCAGCTCAGCAGCTCCTCTCTGGCCTTGGCCAACAGCAGGAGCTCAGGGGTCAGAGATAAGAACAGAACAAGCTCTGAGAGCAGCAGTGTCAGGGACATCTCAGGGTTTGACAGCCCTGCAGAGGCTCCCTGAGCTCCCCTTCCCAAATTGTCACATCCTTTTGGGATCCATTGATACTGTCAGTGATCCACTGACACCCACCTGTGACAGCTCCAGCTTCCTTATGTGAATAAAAAAGCACTTTCCTTTGCTCTCAAGTTTCAGCTGATGTCTCCTAATTTGGAGGTTATGAAGAATATTCAGTGATTGTCCCCTCTCCATTGTGACATTCAGCCTTGTTTCATCATGCTCCTTTTCTCCGTCATCGCCTTTCAAAAGTGACAAATCCTGGTCTATTTTCTCTCCTTGGATAAAAGCTGCTCCACACCTTTGATCAGAATTTTTGCCCTTCTCTGTACCTCTTCTGGATATATTGCTTCTTCCTCTTCTGAGATGGAGCAGGGGAGGGGAAAACAAGAACTGCATGCAGAACTCAAGATGTGAGCGCTCTGTGGATTTATAAAGTGGTAATGAGGGTTCTTGTTTTATCCTCTATTTCTGTCTCAGTAATTCCTATGATCCCTTTTGCTTCTCTGACTGCTGCTGAGCACTCAGGCTTCAGAGCACACTGAAATGTGGGACCTATTCTTTATGAGTAGTTTCATGTCTTTTAATGAACTCTGCTGGTCTGGGGGAAAATGCACAGCCCCGACCTATCCACACCTGGAGCAATGCCCAGGGTGACTGGCTGGTGGGAGGGGGAAGATGCTGGTTCTCCAGGATTTCAGAGGGCTGACAGCATGCACTTCCTCTCATCAGATGTTTTTCAGGCATTTGAACCCCAGCTCCACACAGCAGCTGTGTGAGGTAGGTAAGAATCATTAAATGGATTTCACAGATGGAGAAACTGAGACAGAGAGATTTGTCTGATTCACTCAGAAACTGTCACAAAGCCAGGAACAGACCCTGAAAATGAGACCTGGCCTCCCTTCCAACAGCTGCTGCAAATGAAGGGGCTGCTCCAGGGACTGTCCCCACCTGGGCCTCCATGGCCACACAGTGCCTCAAGTCTCTGCTCCTGCAGCCTGGACTCTTTATCATGCTGTGGAAAACAGGAGTCCCTGCTCCAGTAAGTTGGTGGCAAGTACATGATCCTGTCCTATCCTCTCCTATCCTATCTTATCCCATCCCATCCTCTCCAGTCCTAGCCAGATCTATTCTTTCAGGCCAGCAAAGGAAGCCAAGAAGTTCTTCTGGACTGTGCTTTTTTGCAGCAACCTGGGACAGTGGAAGGTGTCCCTGCTCATGGCAGGGGTGGAACTGGATGAGCTTTCAGGTCCCTTCAACCCAAATCATTCTGTGTTTCTGTGATCAAGCACAGGCAGTACCTGGGAGTTATTCTGGGAATAATCCTGGGAATTGTTGCTGTTGTTGTTTGTTGGAATCCTGGATGCTGAGAATGTTAAACTTTGTGTGCTGAAAGGCACAGGCCCACAAAAGAACATTACAATGGACCTGAGGCTGGGGAGAAGGCTTCAAAAAATTGATTGATAACACTAAGATTACAAGTGTGTAGTTGGTTAGAAGTATATAATATCACAAGGTAGAGAACTTAGAGTTTGGGGTTTTAGAATATACAAATAAATATGAAACAAGATAGAGGTTTCAGGGAAGAAGCAGGTTCTTCTTCTTCACCTTCTTCTTCCTTCTTCATAAGTTTGGGTAGTGTTTTGTAATTGCACAGCAAACTCTACATTACAGGCTTCAAGAGATCAGTTCTTGAGTTAAAAAATGAAATAATCTAAGTATAATTTCTTAATTGAATAGTCTAGTCTTAAAAGACCTTATAAGAAAAGATAGTTAGCCATTTTGTGCCTTATTAATGAAAGGCTACCAAAGTCACAGTTGTGAGGCTGTTTCACAAATAAGAAATAGCAAACACCTGAGTCCAAACGTGAATTACTGTCTCAAGTGCCTTCAATCCAGACCCAGAGAAGCTGATAGTTGTTGGGCTGTGAAACAGGTTTGGTGGAGTGAATCAACAGGCACAGAACTCTTATCACAAACTGTTCCCACCCATGGACACTCTGTTTACCAATCTCAGCAGTGAAACGGGCACAGAATCTGACATTTCTCCTCATCTGATCTCCTACTAGAACAGAACATGCACTGCAAAGGAAATTTCTGCAGTTTTGTACTGGGAAAGCTGCTGCAGAGAAGGAGCCTGATCCTGTCAGCTTGCACTTGGGGACTTGTCTGCAGCAGAGCCAGGACAATGTCCCTGCCAGCATCTGCTGTCTTGACATGTCTGAACCACCTAAAGCTGGGAAAGGACTCTGGGAGCTCCACAACTGCAAAAAGAGACCTCTGGAGAATACAGAAAAGACTTCTGATGTGGAGAAGGGCATTTTTCTCTTCATTTCCAGGTAGCTCTGGGACAAGGACATCAACACAGACCCTGTCCTATGAGGTACAAATTTTCCCTGTGGACCTTGCAGCATTGTGATCCTTTAACTAAAATACTGAGAGCTCTGCACTGGATTTTACAGGTTTAAATTCTGGATATGTTTCACAGTGAGAATGACAGATAAATGCTGACTGTTCATGCAAGGGGATTATTAAACTTTTGGAAGATGCTGGGTCCATAGTGAAGCACCCAGAAAGCCTCTCTGTGTGGGAATAAGCCAAAGGAACCCTTTCCACTAGAGCAAATGGGTCATTCCCAGAGGGAGAGGGGTGCTGGGATCAAACTCTGCTCTCTCTGCTGCTGTCTGTCCCAGAGCTCCCTTACAAAAGCCTTGACAATGCCACTATTGCTCAAAATGCAAAATCAAGGGGAAAAGATTCCAGCTACTCTTGCTGTTTGTAGATAAATTAAACCCAGAAAAGGCTGAGACAGCTGGAAATCTGACAGGAAAACTGGGTTTTCTAGGGAGAACCTAGAGCCAATTTACAGTTAATTACTGTGATTTGGAACAGCTCTGTGAGTAAATACCAGTCTCTGATTGTCCAAGTAAGGAAGATAATTGTTTCCTGAGCTGTGTCTGTTGTGAACGTGAAATTTTGTCAGCCCATTCCTTTGTCAAACTGGAAGAGGTTTGATTTTCAGCAACAGGAATCTGCTACTCTGCTGTTAACAAGCAGCTAAAATCCAAAAGCTGAGCATCCTACCTGCCATAAACACAATCACTGAGCTCCACAGCCATGCATGCTCTCTGTATCACAGAATCTTTGAGCCCCTGGTTTCTAAAGCCACCTCTCCCAGTGCTGAGGCTGCTGGACAATGAGTGATTCCACAGCTGGCAAAGCAGTGCTGACACCACTGCTGAAACAGTTTGGAGGACAAAGAAGCCTGGAAAGGCACTGGGCACTGCCAGTATGAAAATGTGCCAAGGAATGGGCACAGAGAGAGTGGGCAGCAGGAGAGAAGGGATGGCCCTTGGAAAACCCCCCAGAATTGTGTCATCTATTCTTTGGGTTTTTTCTCTTCAGAGCAACTAGAGGGAAAATGATTTGTAGGGATTCATCCAACATTTGAAAAAGAGATGGAATATGGGGATTATATCTGTTGGAGAAGCTCTCTAAGATGACTGAGTCCAACCACTCCCAGCACTGCCAAGGCCACCTCTGCCCCATGTCCCCAAGTGCCACCTCCACTTGGATTTTAAATCCCTCCAGAGATGGGGACTCCACCACCCTGGGCAGCTGTGCCAGACCTGGACAAACCTTTCCATGAGGAAATTGTTCCCAAAATCCACCCTGGCCCAGCCTGAGGCCGTTCCCTCTCCTCCTGTCCTTGTTCCCTGGGAGCAGAGCCCGAGGGTCCAGAGCAGAGCCACAGGGTCCCCCCTGATCCCCCTTTTCTCCAGGCTGGGCCCCTTCCCCAGCTCCCTCAGCCCCTCCTGGGGCTCCAGCCCCTTCCCCAATATTGGTTCATGCATTAGAAGCCAAGCCAAGCACTCAGGAGCTGCCACACTGCTGAAACCTGGGCTCACCTGAGTCCTGAGCAGGCGCTGAGGCTGACGGAGGAGCCGGGGAAGCCCTGGACCTGGCCATGGTAAAAGCAGTGACCCTGTGCAGGAGGAGAAAACATTCCACTGGTCACAGATGCCCTTGGCTCCTGGCTTTCCAGCCCTTGTATTTCAAGGTGATTATCACTCTCAGGCCACAGCATTCAGAACCTCACTGACAGCACCTTTCCTGTCCCACCAAATATTCCTTGTGCTTAACAGACCAAAGAGTCCTAAATGAAAACCTTGGGTGCTCCTAAATCCCAAAAAGTTATAGGAGGTTTTTTGTTTGGTTTTGTGCTCTTATTTTCTGAAGGATCAATAATGTTAGATTTGTATGGCTGACCCCTTTTTCCTGTGACATCTATTTAAAGCTACAATAATTGAACATTTGATAATATATTATTCTAATATTTTTATTTGATTTATATTATTTTAAAATAATCAGATTAAAAAATCAGCTGCTGCATTTTACTGCTCTCTGTATAGACTCCTATTTTTATTTAAGGGCATTTAAATCTGTGTATCCCAATAGGAGGTAGGTATGTGAAAAGAGAAATATAACAAAGCCAATCCCAACCCTAGAACTTGAAATAAAAATCACAAAGTAAGTGAAAGGGAAGGGAAGCAGGTTGAAAAGGAAAATTTTTATTGAAATACCAAACCAAGAAGCTGAATGTTATTAAAAACAACCAAGAATAAAGAGGGGGCTTCTATTTTGAGAGACAACATTCCAATTTCATTTTGTGCCTAGGTTATTATATTCCTTTAATAATCCACTGCTTGCAAAAGGCACCCACAACAGAGGCTTTCTAAGCTCATCCACATATCTGCCTGGAATCAAGGCTAATTTTATTGCTGACTAAAGGTTATATTGCGTTCTCAATAGCACCTGGAAAGTGAAAACTCTGCTGTGCAAGGCTCCCATCTGATTAGTGCAGAGGGAAGTTATCAGTGCTGCAGCACTCCAGCCATCTCCCTGTGCCTCTCATGGCTTGGCTCATTATTGCATTAATTAACCTCTCCAGGCTGGGGCACAGTTTCCACTCACTGCAGATTTCTTAAAAGCACCTTGGTTTTGGTGAAGAAAGCCACAGTCTGGGCAAGATGCAATGATTCAGACAGGAATTTTCTGCTAATAAGTTTATGCCAGGAATAATGTTTGTTTGATTTCCAGCACGAGCAAGTGAACCCAGAGCAGCCAGCTCTGACTTCCTAAACACAAATCTCAGTGGCTTTTGGCAGTGGAAGAAACGACAGGAACAGGGTGAGAGTGTTTTACTCTTGGGTATTTTTACCAACCCTCATAAAGAGTCAGCAACACATTAGCAGAGATAAAGCCACAACAGAAGGGAGGGAGGCACAGATTGAATTTTTTGGGGTGATGACTTCAGTCACAGTTGCTATGGATGTCAAACTTTCAGTCTGGGTGCACTATTTCACTTTATTTCAGTGTTATCAGTTCCATGCATCCAGTTGAGAGAAGAAAAATCAATGCCCCTCCCACTCAAGCACTGAATCTTTTATATGCTAAAAGCAAAAAATAAAACAGGTTTATTCTCATTGCCTAAAGCAAGCATGAGGTGAAGTTCAGAGCTCCTGAGAAAGAAATCTTTGGGTTTGAACATCACCAGAGCTGAGCAGAGGCTCAGTGAAATGGGGAGGGGAGCCAATATCTCACCCCACAGCTGCTGCTGTGGTCCAGCTGTCTTTAGCTAAGAGTGAATTATGGCAAAGGGCCTGATTTCTTTCCCTCTCCACATACAACTTGTCATTTTATTAACTCTGAGCTCCTGGTTGTGGCCCATTTCACAATTTCTCTGAGATCCAGCAATGCGATGCCAAAGTTCAATATCGAAAATGTAAACTTATCAGAGCATGGCTGCAACAGGACTGGGAGAAAATTGATTTCTAGCCCAGTAATTCCACTGAATTGCAGGATTTTTTTCTGCTATCAAATCTTTTTATTCCTGCAAACTAGTATATAAAATGGGTGACCCCTTAAAAACAAATAATTACCGAGGCTGATCCATCATACTTAGAGCAGTACTCTACCCTTGCTTGAGATCATTTAATAAAGAGCAGCTTTTGACAATTTTCCAGGTGCTATAAATTGAAAAATAACCTAGACACTGACTCGAGTGCTAGAGAACTGCCCAAGAGACAGCTCCACAAACCTGCCTTGACCTCCAGGCAGAATTTGACTAAGCAACTTTTCAATGGAAAATCGGATTTGGTTTCAACTCCAGACTGTATTGATGTCCTCAGTGAAGAAGAGATATAAAAACAAAATCAGAGACTTGTCTTTTCTCAGCTGTATTGCAGCATTTAATGAAAAATGAATGCACTGAGCTCTCTTTTTTAGGCAGCAAAATGCACTGTCATTACTAATCATGACTTACTTTGCCATTTTGCTAACAGATATTGTATTTTAGCAAGGAAAACCTGTCATTAGCTGTACACAGACTCCTTTTAACTCAGGTAAATCTCTGAAACACTCATGTGTTTCATTTATTTCTTTTTACTTCCTTCAGGAGCCTCTGCAGCCTTCCTGCTCCCAAAACAAATGACTATTTTCTCCTGAGCTGATTTGGAAGGAGATATGAGCACCCAGCAAAATGAAAGCCCTGAAAGCTTTCGAGATGATTGCTTTACTTGGGGTGTCTGCAGCTATAATAAAGATGCTTCTTCAGAAGTAAGATGTTATGCAGAGAAATAATTCCTTCCTCTGATCCCAGCAAAGCCTGTTATGGATGGGAACACAAAGCATGGTGTCTCTGCTGGCAGTGTCAGTGAGTAAATACCATAACAGAGCAAATACTTTATGGGACTTAGGCAGATAAAAGATAAGCTTTGTAATTAAAATGGCTTGCTGCATTATTTCTAATTAAGGCATTCATGCTGTCAGAGGACAAAAAGCATTCCTGCCTTAAGGGGATTTTATTTGTAAAAAGCAGTTTTAACTGCTTCTTTTAACAAGCCATATTTTGTAAAGATCCATATTTATACATGCACATAAATACACAAATACAAGTATAAAGTACATCCACAACACATTTATGGCCTGGATTAAAAAAAACAAAAACAACCAACACCTTCCCCATGATTTCCCCAGTGAGGAAAGGCACTCAAGCCTTCCAACCTCTGACATGAACTTTTGCACTCTGCAAATGAGATATTTAGGGGCTTTTTTCCCCCATACAGAATGAGGATTTTTCTCCATAACTGATCAGCCATGACTGCCACAATTATCACATTTTAATGGGTCTATTTCCAAGAAGCTGAAAAAAAAACCCCTCACAAATGTTAAAAGCCCAGAGCTCGCCTTTAAAGGCTGCCTCTAAAAATTCATGTGTAGGATCAGAGCAGTCACAAAGACACTGAAGGCAACAGTAAAAAAAGAAAACCCACATGTGGAGCTGTTTCATCCCAGGTCTCAGATCCTGGCAGAGGCTATTTTGGATTTTAAGGATGAAGCATCACCTGTAGCCAGGACAGGCCAGCCTTACCGTGAGGTTGCGTGTGAGAACCACGTCAGTGCCATCCTGCAGATAATGGGTCTCTGTGAAGCCTCTGGCCAGCAGGCCCCTGGAAAAAACAGAGCACAGGGAACATTGAGGCCACCTCACCTTGAATTTACCCTTCAGTGGTGCTGTTTGAGATAAGGATCAAAGCCAGGCATTAAGGATTCAATGGCTACGGGGAATCTGGGAAAATGGAACTCCAAATATTGAAGCTGCAGGACACGAACACTTCCTGTGGTAATTGTGAACAGACTACAACTTTCCAGACTGCTTTCTCTTCCAAATGAGGACTCTGTGCCAGCACATTTCAGTGCTGGATCTTCCATGTAATTTTCAACTCATTCTAGGTTAAATCTGGGGAGATCTGGGGTTTAGAGTATTGTTAAGTAATGGTGGTTTGTTGAAAAGGAAAATGTTTTCCCTGTGCTCCTTATTTTTCCATCTAATCTGTTGTATTCATCAGCAAGTGACCACCCAAAGACTAATTTAGCACTTGGTGAGTGAAACAAACTCCTCCTTTTGACACTCCAGGGAAAACACTGCATGAACATCACAGAATTTACAGCACTGGATTTACCCTGCTCATCTGAAAGGATGGAAATGGAAATTTAATGATTTCACAGGAGACTGTGCAAGATCATGTCTGGGACGAGGCAGTTTGTTCCCATTCCCTCCACACTTCCCCTCCTGCCTTTGGCAACAAGATAAAAAAATGGGACTTGCAAGTGTCGTTTTCCAGGAATCTCCAGGGAGGGGCTTGTGTGTGACAACCACGGAAACTTCTCTTTTTGTAGGAACTCATCTCAGGCATCTGCCTCTTTTTTAAAAAATTAAGTGTTGCTATTGATCTGTTTTCAACTCCTTATCTAAAGAGCATTTCTGACAGAGTCTGGAGGAGGAACACTCCTTCCCATTTACTCCAAACAGGTTTTGGGTTGTGCTCCTCATCACACCCTTGAGTTTGGACAACATTTCTGGTGAGCTGCAAAAGCACAGTATAGAAGGAGCAAAGAGATAAATGCCACCATCACCTTCAGAAAAGTGGAGAGTGTGGAATACCAAAAATCCCTGTTTTCCACAATGTCCATTCTGTCCACATCTAAGAGGTGTTTCTCCCTTGGGTTGTTCATTGGAACAAACCAGGCCCTTTCTTTTATTTACAGCTGGTAAATGCTGCACCCTTGCAAATATTGGGGTGGGAACCATGACACAGTCAGGGTACACATTTCTTGTGTTTGTATAAGCATTATAACTGCAGCATAAACACACATTTAATTTTCATTACTGATTAATTTGCAGCACATTAATATCCAGTGGCTCCATCAGGATCTGGTTGTGCTAGGAACTCTACAAACACTTATTGTGGAGAAAGCCCAGCTTTAAAAACCTCTGGAAAAAAGTAATAACGAACAAGACTAAAACCAATAAATAAGAGGAAAAAAAAAAGAAAATAAGGAAGTGGCAAGACAAAAAAAAAAAAAAAAGAAAAAAAAAGAATGAAGCACCAACACATTATAGTGAGCATTCAAGCAGAGATTCTCACATTTAACTTTTAATTTTTCAGCTTGTGGGAAATATTACCATATTAATAGATAGAGGATGTTGAAACACTGCAGCATTTGGTGGGTTTGTAGGAACTGGATCTCAGGCAAGCACCACACCCACAGCAGGATTTGGGTGCCCAATCAAACATCTCATGTTGATTTAGATACACAATAATAAATCCCAGCAAGCAGCTCCACAGGGACACCCGTGGGGCCTCAGAGGACACTTGGCTGCAGTGATGAACTCACCTCTTGTGCCTGCAGCCCCCACCAACCCTGCCAGGAGCAAAGAGGGCTCAACCCAACAGTCATGGAATGGTTTGGGTTGGAAGAGACCTTTGAGGTCTTCCAGGCCCACACCTTCCCCTGCGCCAGGGTGCTCAGAGCTCCATCCAACATCCCTTGGGCACTGCCAGGGATCCAGGGGCAGCCCCAGCTGCTCTGGGCACCCTGTGCCAGGGCCTGCCCACCCTGCCAGGGAACAATTCCTTCCCAAAATCCCATCTAAACCCACCCAGTGTCAGTTTGGAGCCACTCCCCTTGTCCTGTCACTACCCTCTCTTGCAAGAAGTCCCCCTCTGTTTCCTACTGTCTCATTATGACCAAGAGCAGGTGCTTTCATAATTATCATTATTTATCTAACACTGCTAACTCCTGCACTTGGCAGGCATTACCTGCCTTTGTCAAGGCAAGATCTTATTGCTGAAACCAACAGAGTTTCACCGTGCAGCTTTTGGAAATGGGATTCCATCCAGGACAGGGGAGTGAGTTTCATTTAATGGCACAAAAGTACAGGCACAGGTAACAGATGTAGGAGAAGGGCAAAGTGATTGAGCAACTTGCTTTGTTCTCTGCTGTTTCCAAGGTGTTTGACAGCAATGATGATAAAGGTGACCTTTCTAACGCTGTTCTTTCTGCTCTAAGGCACAGATTTAGAAAATACTTCACAGATCTGTAGGTTTGAACACCAGAAGGGATTTGTGATCACCTGCCTGCCCTGCCCCATTACAGGGGTCATCTGACCCAAATTTATCTACTGCTACAGTGACAGGGAAGGAACCAGATCCATCTTCCCACTGTAAAGAGCCCTTGCCTCGATCTCCCATGAAGATGGAGCTATCACAAACCTGGCAGGATTTTAACTAAGCCCAACCTAAACCCACTGCACTTTGTACCTGTTTTAACTGTGCCAACATTCAGTTTCCAGCCACTGGATTGGATCTCACTCCCTCACATCAGAGCTTTATTTTTGTTTGAGTCTTCCATGGAAAGCTGTTCCCACTAAAGTGAGGAAACGTAGCAAGTAAACAAATTCCTGGTGTCAGCAATGTCCCTGTCAGGATGAAAGTTTGGTAGAGATCCTGAAAATGCTGGCTGAAAGGAAGAATTCCCAGTGTGAGCTCTAAAAGACTGGTGAGAGCCCCAAGATGATGGAATCCCACTGTTGGACTGACCTAAGGAAAGCAAAAGAATCTCCCAATGTGGTACACAGAGCTGTGGATCCCAAGGCCAGGTTGGACATTGGGGCTTGGAGCACTTGGGACAGTGGGAGGTGTCCCTGCCATGGCACTGGATGGGATTTAAGGTCCCTCCCAACACAAACCATTCTGTGATTCCATGATATCAAACCATGGCAGTTTCACGTGGCACTGGGAAGAGAAGAGAGCTTTGCAGGGCTCTGCACCAACCCTCCTTCAGCTGGTAACTCAGACATCAGAGCTGAGCCATCTGCTCTGCTGCCACAGCCCTGCTGCTGCCAGCCTGACACTGAGCCAGGCAAAGGCTTTCCCCACACCCACAGGGTGAGCACCTCTGAGATGCTGCCAGGGAGTCCAACAGCTCCTGGCAGAGGAAGGGGCTTTTATCCCCACTTCATGTCCACTATCCTAAAAGCTGTGTAGCTGGCTCTGTAGGGTTGTCATGGACATGTTTTATGAAAAATCCTTTTGCTAGGATTTTTTCTCCTGAGAAGCTGAAGGGCCTCAGAGGAAAAGAAAAACAATAATAATCTGCTGCTGTGGAATGCAACAGGTGCATCTTTGATTGGTGTCATGAGGTTGTTTTTAATTAATGGCCAATCCCAGTCCAGCTGTCTCAGACTCTCTGGTCAGTCACAAGATTTTATTATCATTCCTTTCCTTTCTATTCCTTTCAAGCCTTCTGATGAAATCCTTTCTTCTTTTCTTTTAGTATACTTTAATACAATATATATCATAAAATAATAAATCAGCCTTCTGAAACATGGAGTCAAGATTCTCATCTCTTCCCTCGTCCTGGGGACTCTCAAACACCACCACGTTGGGTTGGTGCCCAGGGACAGCAAGGAATTTCTTGACAGGTTATGAAAATTAAGTGGAACAAGCACTCAAATTCCACTTCTAAGCGTGCACCACTTCACTTTCCAATTATGGCAATGATGTTTAACATAGCAAACAATCAATCCAGCATATGTATCTATCAGGTAATTTAATTACCCTCCCACCCCCCAAAGACATGCAATACAATGGATTGATTTACATTTCTGGTTTTGACCCAGAGTAAAGGAGATTAATAGAAGAAAGTAAATTAATTTAGATGGCAAGCTACTTAACCTAATTGTATCAATGTAATTCTGAAAGAGCAGGGATCAAAATAACATTAATATATCATAGAGCAATCCATCACCATGTCTGGAGTTTCAAATGTTGCCAGCTACAATGCTCAGCAGTACCAGATGATTATCAATACACTGCCCTGCATGAAAGACAGAAACAAATGCTCTGAAGAACTGCATCAGCTGCTTGATGTGAGTTTAAAAAATCAGCTGGAACAACATCACAACTTTTTCACTGATGCTCCAGAGATGCAGAAGTGCAATTCCTGAGCACAATCACTTACACACTTGGTCACTGTGTTTATCAGCACAGTGATTTTTTCACACTTCACAGAATCACAGGATACTTTGGGAAGGAAGGGACTGTAAAGCCCATCCAGTTCCACCCCCTGCCATGGGCACAGACACCTTCCACCAGAGCAGGTTGTTCAGGATCAAATTTCCTAGAGCCAAATGAACAAGTAGAAGCTTCCATGGCCCAGAAAGATAAATTTTATGCCTCCTGATCTCTGACAGACACAGAACAGGCTCCCTCATCCTCTGTAAGTCAGCAGAAAGCTTCCATGTCAGACTTGCTGAAACATTTTCAGTTGTCAAGCAAGTAACCTAAGCCTCAGAGAATATGATGAATTTTATTTCAACTTCTAATCCTCACCTTCCTGGCCCCCCACAAGGTGAAATCTGAGGTGGTTTGTTTGGGGAGGGGAAAAGTGTCCTGGTTCAAGCACATCAGATTTTTTTCCCTCAATCCATTTAATGACAGGAGTGGTAATTTAACACACTGCCTCTCACTTGCAAATGAGAAAATCAGTCTCTGCTCTCCAGGCACCGATAGATTATTTCAAAAGGTTATAATGATATTTCATCACCCAGGGAGAGTCAGACAGACAGTCACAGGAGCCAGAGATGGAAAAAATCTAGTGGATCATAGCAAGGGCCTCCTGGAAGCCAAGTGTGCCATGGATCAAAGCAGGCTCTGCCCCATGGAGCTGCAAATGTCAGGAGCAATGCTGATGCCACCACCTTCCAGGGGAGGTCACTTTGCATTCCAACAGATGTTACTGTCATGATGCATGTCCCAAAATCCAGCCTTTTCCAGTTTTTCCTAGCCCACTTCTCTCACCAGCTGAGACAACTGCTTTCCTTCTTGGTACATCTGACATTTACACAGTGATGTAAATGCAGATTATTATTATTAATGCAGAAAAAGTGCAGATTATTATCCAATTGTCCTTCAGCCATCCAGGCACCAAGTACAGAATATCAGGCTGTAAAAGAGGACCAGAACTGTGCACTCTTCATGTCAGTGCTACTCAGGAAAAATCTCAGCATCAATCATCTCAGCAGGAGCAGAGCCTGGGGTGCAGCATCACAGGGATGCCCCCCTTTGGTTACCTGGCTCCTCAGTAGTGGAGAGAAGGTGCTGGCCCCACTGACCCCTGGAGAGGAACAGAACTCTCTGTGTGCTCTGAAGGCTGATCTTCTGCTCCCCCTTGCCTTTGATTCACAGCTCTGTGCAGTCACTCTGCTGTGGGAACTGCTGTTTTAGGAAGCACATGAAATGTTCCTGTGGCTCTGTAAAGGATGGCAGTCAGTGCCCACAGAGGTGGTGCAGGGCTGGCTCAGGTGTGCCTGTGCTCCTCCCCTCCCCTCAGGGTGCTGCCTGCAGTCACACACCCCTGACCTTTACTCAGAGATTTTTCCCCATGATCAAGTGCCTGTTTTCTCCCCCACTCAAGCACTGCCTCACTCTGTTACACAAACTCTTATTAAAACCCCTCTGGCAAAGCATTTGAAACCTTTCCTACATCTGGGGGAGGTGAGGAGACTGAAGCAGGATGGTGAACAGGCAGTTATAAAAAATGTCATTTATTCTGCCTGCTGACACCAGCCTACTCCATTAATTCTTAAGTATCTCAATTCAGGTCATTTTGACCTTTACACTGAAATTAGTTGTTATTTCTTCAATTGCTGCCTTTTTTCCCAGGTACATCCAGAGGAATAAACAAACCTGTTGAACCTGCTGCCTCTGCAGTGGTGGTCTCAGGGCAAGCACTCACAAAGGGGATGTTCACAGAGGTGTTTTTCAATTCTTCTTTCTCATTACAATGTAAAAAATGAGTTCAGCATGGGTAATGAGTTTCCCATGCACGGGTACCTAACACCATTCTATTCACAAAACCATCTCATATTCTCTAAACACACCACACTCTTTCCCTTGTTTAATTATCTTAAGTGATTTGAACTGCTTTTGGACATTTTCCCATTGAATGTCTCCACTTCATAATATCCTATCTGCCACACTCCAGTGTGCTGCCACAGAGGGGCTGCAATGTCATAATTGAAGAACCTGAGAGATTGAAATTCGTGAGCTTAATTAGCACAACAATTCAGAGGCAAAGAAGGGAGTAAAATAAAACTATAATAGCTGGGAAATCAACCAAGCATCCCAGGTTTCAACAGTAACTCCATGGTAGTAGCCTGCAGCCTATTTCACATGGTCTGGAGACAGACAATTTGAGTAGATCATACACTAGATTTGGAAAATATGTCTTTGTGCTGGCACCCAGTCCTTTTGATGCAGAAATTCATATAATCCTGTGCCTACAGGAGTCCATGTTCAAATATATCCCCTGCAATGGGTGGAACAGTGCCTGGCACACTGAGAACCAGTTCTGCCAAACACTTGCTGCAGGTGAGATCCATGCTCTGGGTGATCCCTGGACAGTGTGTGGGAACAGGCACTCCCATCCTCAGCAGCTCTCTGGCCTGCTGGGAACAGGGAGAGAAGAGGGATAAATCCTTCTTTTAAAGCCCCCAAGCACCCAGTGCTCATAACTCGTCACTGCATGTGGTGGCAGCGTGCAGAAAACCCAACAAACCTGAGGAGCTGAGGGAGGAACACAGCTCCCTGGCTGGCCATCACCCAGTGATGGAGAGCTTTCTTCTTTCCTGACTGCTGGGCAAACAATCCCTGAGCTTCACCTCCCCACATTTCAATGGGCAAAGACTGAAATGAAAGCCAGCACGTTGGGGGCCTCCCTCACTGTTCTGGGCCCTCAGTGCACTCCCCACTTCCATCACTCACTGTCACATTTATGTCACCATTCACCTGCCAAAACTCCAGCATTTATTTATCACTCTAATTCCAAAATGTTGATGAAGAGACTACTGCTAATCTGTGTGTGGGGAAAGCATATAGAAGATAAATAACACTTTTCCTACAAAGTAGATGGGTAAGAACAAATAATTTCTCTAAATGGCTTAACTTGGTCAAGATGTCGAAGATGTCCCTAATGGGATGGGTTTAGGTGACCCTACACCTCAGATGGGCATTGAGGGAAGGAATAGCACCCAGGGCAGGTGTGGGGGAATCAAAGGAAGACCAGCAAGGCTCACTGTGTCTCCACACAGCAGAACTTCTCCAGCAGAGCAGGAGAGGGAATGGCAGCACTTCCATGGACTTTGAGTGGAGCTGATCAACCTCACACATCCCAAAAGCCAAACTCAAACTGGACTCCCAGCATTCCCAGGTTACCCTCAAAGACTCAGCCTGACTGCTTTTCAGAGTCCATTCTGATATCCCAGAGCTTACAGCACCTCTCCTGGAGTGCTGCTTGTGAGGAATATTTGGGATCAGCTCCCTGAGCTTCCCTGTGTGCTGGATGAACAGAAATCCTGTCACTGGGTCAGCTGGGCTGGGTGCCATGAAAAGCAAACATTTCAGGAAAGGCTCCAGAATAACACAAGCCACAAATCGTTGCCAGTGACAGAGAGGTGCTGGTGCTTATTGGCTAATGGATTTTGGATGGGAAAACACAATTCTGCAGATTTAGGCAAAGCCTGTGGGCTGCCTGCTTTGGGGAGACTTTACTGCTCGAGCTGCTCTGAGGGGTTTCAGTTTCAGGTAATGGAAGTGGCTGCAGTGAAACCCTGCAGCAACATGCCAAAAGTGAAATAATCACTGCACTCCTGCTCCTCTGCAGGGCCTGGGGCAGGGATCAGAGGAATTGCTCTGCCACCCTGCAGGCTGAGCCCAGACCCATCTGTGTGAGCATTCTGGACTGAAGACTGACACTGCTCTGGAGCTTCCTGGAAGCTTCTGGAAGGCTGCCCTTCCACAGATCTGCTCCTCACAAGGCAGTGCTGTGGCTCTGATGGAAAGCACACTTCCCAGTGCTGTGCTTCCACTAAAACTTGTACAAGATAATCAAAGAGCTTTTTGTGACATTCTGACCTTGCCTGCCCAGTACAGAGCTGGAGCTGCAGGTGCAGGGAGCCCTGAACCAAACCAAGGCTTGAAGGGCTCCCCAGGATCCCTGAGATGCTTCAGGAGCTCAGAGGCACAAACATCACAGGTTGTTGGAACTCTGGGTACTGAGAATTTTACACTTTCTGTACTGACAAACACTGATCCCCCAAAAACCAAAACACTTCACCTGAAGCCATAGAGAAAGCTCCCAAAATTTAATAATAAAACTAAGATTCTGAGTGTGTAGCTTGAATAGAAATGTGTAATATCACACAGTAGAAAACTTAAAGTCTTATAATATAATAATATATATAAAACAAGATAGAACTTTTAAAGCAGACTAGTCCTTCTTTACCTTCTTCACCTTCTTCTTCATGAGTTTAAGCAGTATAATTAAATTTAAAAATCCACATTGCAGAACACAAGTAGGTAGTTATTAAGTTAAAAGTAAAAATAATTTAAGTGTCGTTTCTTAATGAGACAGTTTATCCTTAAAAAGCCTTATAAAAAAAGATACAACTCAATACTACAGAGCTCACAGTTTGTGAAACTATAATATAAATAAAAACTAATAAACATCTGAATCCAAACAAAAAATACCATCTCACACATTTAATCCCAATTTTAAGAATAAAACCAAAAAACCCAACCAAAAATCCACAAAAAGTGGCAGACATGATGTTTTTAATGCATTATTTTCCAACATGCCAGCACTGCCTTTCATAAAACTAAACCATTCTTCCTAGGCCCAGTAGCACTCCTAGGATGGCATATTTTCAGTCAGTAGTGAGTCTGGAGATACTGGGCTGGAGAGCTGTCAGATTCTATTTGAAATGTCTCAGTTAATTAAATATGTCACTCGTAGCTGAGTCAAATTATGCTGCTGAACAGATGTCACTGGGCAAACTGTCTGACTGTACTTGCATCTGAACATTTTCAGACTGCTACGGAATTCTGCTGAAAAGATCCAAGAAAACTGCTCTTAACATGGAACATTTATAAACTTCGAAATTTGAGTAAGTCCAATGAAAAATCAGAACTTATTAATAGAACTAACGACATGCCAACAGAGCTGTGGGATTACAAAAGGTTATTGCAAGCATCTGCAATACTTTTAGGAAGCCAAGCTCCTACAGTAATGAAAAGTCACTGAGCCTAAGTTTATCCTGAGACTCCAACAACAATTACATCCTTTTTGTACCTTATTCTTGCTTTGGAGTGTGTGCCTGCAGGCTTGCATTTGCATTTTTAATTTTAAAGAAGTTTTATTGCCATTTCTGCCAATTTGTCGAAACATGAAATTGTATTTTTGTTTTAAACTAAACCCACAATTTCCTCCTTGCTCTAGGCAGGCTGTGCTCATATTTCCCTTGCAGAATCATGGACTTTCAGAGATATATCTTCATTTTGCCCTGTGCCTCAGTGCCCCTCTCACTAACCTTATAAAATGCTGGGTGAAGAGGGCAGAGATCCTAAGGAGATCTCTGTGTTTAAATCTGTGTTTCAATCCCAAGCCTGTGAATCTGCCTTAAAACTCAGTAGGTGCAAAAGCCCTAAAATAAATGGCAGCTTGTCAATCCAAATGTCCACCAGTCCTATTTTCTGTCTCCCCCAGTGGCCAGTATTGAGGATATAACTCATGAAGAGGAGAAACATTCTACATCTCCCCAAAATACTGCTCCTGCTCTGCCTCTGAATCCTCTATGAGCCAGGGATCAATGCAGGCTGGAAGCTGAGATTAAACACAAGCTCACAAGGGTTTTCTCAGTGTCTCCTGCCACTCTTCCTCCCCAATTAAAGCAGTGACTTCCATGAAGATCAATTAATTTGGCAGCACAACCAGGCTGCAGCTCTGTGCTCAGGCTCTGGGGGCTGCTCCTGTGGAGAGGGCTTTGATTTCAGTGCCCAGCACAAAACCCAAGTTCAGTGGGACAGAAAACCAGCCAGGAACATCCCCACCGGGTCAGGAACCTGGCTGGATTTGTTTGGAGCTGCCTGGGAATGCTCATGGGGTTTTCTAGGGTGTGAGGGTTGTTCTTACCTGTGTGGGACCCCTGTTAGCACCACTCCCATCCAAAACCCCACAGCTGCTCTCTGGCTCTGCCAGCAGCACATTTCTTGCACACAGGTGTCACTGGATGACACCTGAACCACTTTTTAAACAAGCACATCCTCAAAGACAGGGCTTGCCCCCACTCTCAGCCCCTGGCCTGAGAACACATCCCAAACTCTGAGCAGCTGCTGGGATTTGGCACTGTGGTGTCCTGGGAAAGCCTGCAGGGATATTTCAAATAACATCAGGCTATTCTCTCTGGAGATGATGGCTCATTTCCAACTAACTCTGTTTCAAAATATGACTTAAAATTAGGATGAGGTGATTCAAAACAAAACCATGGGCCTGAGCTACCAAGCAGTGAGTGAGTTTGTAGGGTGAAGGCAGCTGAAAGGATGTGGGTGAAATATTCCTCCTTCCTTTCTCTTTCTTAGCCATTAATTATGTTTCTACATTCCCTGCATTTTGCTTTAATCTTTCTCCATCATCTCTCCTTTTCCCTGCATCATTCCCACCCAGCCTCTTTCATCAGCTCTCGCATGCTGAGGTTTATTACTCAACAGGAGAAACATTTTCCTTGGTACATAAAAACACAAAAAAACAACACAACCACACTGGGGCTTTTCTTTAACAAGCCTGAAACCTGTGGGTACCACAGCAGGCTGTGAGCCTGGCACCTGTCAGTGCCCAGCTCCACAAGATGTGGCATCAGTGGCACCTCTAAAGGAGGTGACACTGCTCACCATCCCTGCTGGCAGGTCAGGCTCCATGCTGGTGTTTTTCAGGCAGCAGAGGAGAAATAACCACTGAAATCAGGAAGGGTAAATTAGTTTTTAACGTCTTTCTTTGCTTTTTCACCTCTCTCTCTGCTCTGCACTTCCCCTGAATCTAATTCCTTGACTCTGCCATGTGTCAGACCCCTTGATGAGCAAATTAAAGCCATCAATCCAACACAAATGCCTGCAGGGCAGCACCAGAGCAAGGCCCGTGGCTTTGGGGAGCTGAGCCACGACTGAGCAGATGGATGTGGGAAGGAAGGACAGCAGAGGGCTGAGCCACAGCATCCCTCCTCCTCCTCCTCCTCCTGCTGCTGCTGCACTCACAAGACAGAGAGAAACCCCACAGCCCCAGCTCCTTCTTCCTGGGCTCATTTAGGAGCTGATGCACGTCACAAGCAGATTCTGACTCCTCTCTGCAGAGAGGTTTTTGGTCCAAACTCGCTCCTCACCCACTCTGAGGCTGCACTGAAGTCACTGGTTTAGTGAGAGAAGGATCAGACACCATCTTTTAGTGGTTAAGACACAAAATTATAATTTTCTTTTCAATTCCAGGAAGTAATTAGTTTATAATAACATTTAACATTTAGTTGCTGACAGAGATATGACACTTATCTTACATAAGTCATTTTAATTATTCCTACTAACCAAGACCTCAAAAATATTGTGCAGTCTGAGCTAACAATGCCTTCCCAGATATTTCTGGTTCTACTGTCATTTGAAAAATTGATGCCTAGAGCATCAGCATTTATCAAGCTCATTATAGATTTCATCCAAATGACTACAGATAATTAAAAGTATGCTTCATTTTTATTGTAATGTTTTCCCCCCTAACACTGCAAAGTAATTCTGTTGTTGCTCAGGGTTTCAGGAATTAATATAGACTCATCTGCCAGAAAATGAAGTTCCACAGGATTATAGGCAAACTATTCACATACCCAGATGTGAGTCAAACGTGCAGAAATTATATGTGCTCAAATATATTCATATATATAATTTGGAGTCCTATATGCATTTTCACATACATTTAACAATATTAAAAATGAATTGACAATTCAGAGAGAGCTACAGACTCTTGGGTAACCACTCCTTGAAAATCAGTCTTCTCTAAAGCACTTGGGCAAGTTGGACACACAAAAAATCCCTTCAGAATTTTATTTAATACTTACATTTATCTGTTTCTATATGAAATATATGCACCTGGTGCACCATCCTCTTACATCACACAGATTTATTCACACTTAAATGAAGCAAGTTTATGCTACTACTGCTGACCTGAGAAATGCTGGCAGCCTTTGCTTTATTTTGTGTAACTGTGTGAAGAAACAAGTATTTTTGAGAAACTGTTCAGGAGGATTCTGGAGAGCCCCCCTGCCCCAGCTAAGGTTTAAGTGATGTATTGGAAGTTTTAGTGATGTAAAACCCTTCAGGAGATTTCTGAGCTGGCTGGGCTTGCTCTGCAGTGGGAACTGTGTCATGCACAAGTGAAAATTAGGATTGCTGGATAAATGTACAGTTCTATTTCCACACAGAACTGAATGAAGTTTTAAAAATTCTATTATTCATGGATCAGGCTTTGTCTGTCATACCTGGAACTGCTATGACTCTTGTTAATAATGCCCATACAGAACTATAAAATTGATGGGGTTTTATGGTTCTGAATTTGCAGCATTTAGTACAGCCCTGAGTTTGACTGGCACAGCCACCACACACTGCACACAGAAATCTGCTTCATCCCAGCATCCCTAACACTACTTGAATTAATTAACTTCATGTGTGATCAATTTTCCTTGGCACCCCCTTATCACCAGGAGCTTTATGTTTTTACATGACTTTCCATGTTACTTTGAAACTCAGATCACCTATAAATAGCAGTGGCATTAAAAAGCAATTACAGATACATGTCTATTTAATGTCCCTGTTGTAACCCACCCTGGCAAATCAGAGAGATAATATTTAATGAGACAGACACAGAAGAAACTCTCCTGATTTAGTGTTAACATCCACACGAAGCAGTGCAAGCAAGGGGTTGCTGAGGCAGTTTCAGACTGAAATACAAAAGAAGAAAAAGAAAAAACCCATAATGAGAAGCATCTGATATAAATATTAGGAAATGGATCTATATTTTATAAAAGCCATTCTATCCAAGACAGTTTAGGTTTCCTCCCACTCAGGGAATGGATTCACAGTGAATAAACCCTTGACTCATGAGGGTATTTCACACGCAGATTTGGATTTTATGTAAATTATTTAAGTATGTTTTAGGAAGTTTGGGCAGTGATGTAGAAATGTTCCCCTGCCTGTGCACATCACTCAAAGAAATAACACTCATCACCAAGGAATTCAGCAGGGTGAAAGTTTTGCCAACAGGCTTAAGCCTAGACTGCAGCATGGAAAAGTTGAAGCTGTGTGATCCTATCCCTTAAATTTGTCTCCTGCTGATGACAGGAGGGGAAGGCAGAGCTGGGCCCAGGCTGCTCCCAGAGCAGCACACTGCAAACTGCAGAAACCCAAACCCACAGAGCCTGCAGACACTGGGGGTGCCTGCACAGCCAACAGGTACAGTGGCAAATGGTACAGGTGGGATCTCAGAAGAAAGGTTAATTCCATGACAGGGTCAGACTTTTTGCTTTATCTCCTGGTCATTACCAAACCCCTCAGAATGATCTTTCTTTCATTTGAGGTGCACTGAGGCCAGGACATGTTCATCCATGGACAGCATCAGGTGAGGTGAGAGATTGCTTTTAACAAGAGTGAACCAGAGAGACAAAAGCCCTGCAGGAAATCCCTCCAAAAGAAACCTTTGAGACACCACAAGAGAATCACATCATGGTTTGGGTTGGAAGGGACCTGAAAGCTCATCCAGTGCCATGGCAGGGACACCTCCCACTGTCCCAGGAGCTCCCAGCCCCAGTGTCCAGCCTGGCCTTGGGCACTGCCAGGGATCCAGGGGCAGCCCCAGCTGCTCTGGGCATCCTGTGCCAGGGCCTGCCCACCCTGCCAGGGAACAATTTCCATCCCAATAACTCATCTAAATCTTTTCCCTTTTGGTTTAAAACCATTTCTTCTTGTCTTAGGCTCGAGGTAATCAACATATAATTATTCAGTGCATGACAAGCAGAAAAAAATTCCCTTTGCTTCCTGGCACACTGCTGAATTTTCACTCAGTAAATGTCCAAAAAGAGACATAAAATATGTCACACCTAAAACAAAAGGTGGTTTTTTTTTTTCACTCCAGGCAGGTCAATATTCCCAGAGGCTGTTTAATTTGGTGAGAGATGTTCCCCTACCAACTGTTCCATGGCAGAGAAGCAGGAGATTTTATCAGGTTTTATCAGAGCTCAGCTGGTGGCTCAGCCAGAGGCAGGAGGATTTCTACCCCTCCTGTGTCTGCCTGCTCCCTCTGCCTGGTGCACAAAGCTTACAGGGGAAGCACAAGAGAAGGGAGGTGCCAGGTTGTCAGGGAGATCTCAATAATATTGAACAAAAAAGTTCCATCAGGTGAGGGGGCAGATGATACAATCAGAGCCACCAACAAAATAGAAGGGAATGCAACAATTTGGGAAATGTGAAATAGGATCCTGAACTGTTCCCCTCCAGACTTTTGGTTTTAATTAGAGCCTTGTCCAAAATAATGGAGTTTTGATTTTTTTTTTTTTTTTTGTTTGGTAGTTTGGGTTTTGTTTTGTTTTTTGTTTTTACTGATGGCTGATGTGTAGCTTGCAGAAAATGAGCTGCTCTGAGCTTAGACACTGATACCATGGTGCAATCGACCCAGTCCAGCCACATTCCCCTTTCCCCCTCAGTTCTGCCAATTCCCTGTTTTGTTGTCAGGCTGAGCAGGAAGGAGATGCTGCAGAAATTCCCAATATTCCCTCCTTAGGAGGAGGCAGAGCATAAAGAGGTGCAGTAAAACTGCCTGGCACCTCCTGTATGCAAAGCTCATCCATCCCAGGGATGGCAGCCCAGCAGCTCAGCCAGCTAAATCATAAAAGGCACAAAAGGAAAACAGAAATAGGGGAAACCAAAGGAAAAAGCACCAGAGAAATAGGTAGATTTTTTTGTTGTTGTTAATATTTGTAGGTATTTTCCAGGTGTCAGCAATGCTTTGTGAAGCAACCTTCCACTGCTTTAAGTGCTTTGAATACTGAGAAACAATTAACTCTATCCCAGCCATAACCTGGACAATGCTTTTCTCCAGTTCCTGACCAGATTTTATGGGATGTTGTTAAAAAATCCATATTCACTGGGCTCACATTTTGAGCTGCAAGTAGAAATTTCATTTTAGCAATAAACCACACGTCCCCTGCCATGGCTTTTTGGGAAGGCAGAAGCTTTTATGATGATCTTTGGCAAAGCCTTGGTTTTAGATGCCAATAATGAAATATCTCTTGATTCTGCCCTTGGACCTCTTGGTCCTGGATTTCCCTTGGTCTGCTCCAATTTGTCACACTCCAGACAGGAAGAATATTCCAGCTGCACTTTGGGAAGTGCCATGTCATGCAATTTTCATGAGCTCCTGAGACATGTTCTCCTTATCATAACACACCAAAAGAGAAGAGCTTTGCTCTGCAGCTCAAAATATTGGCTTTTTTCACCATCAAGAGCTATGGGGAGGTTTTTCTTGGATTATGGTCATCAGTGCAGCTGTTAATTCCTGTACCTTGATCTGATAAAAACTTTACTCTTTAGGAGTTCAAGTGATGGAGGCCCATATTTGGTTTCATGGGCATATTTTGGACACAATTAGATAATGCACAGGAAGAAATATTTCATAAATATTAGGGCAGATCAGCAGAATCTCATCATTTCCTACTGAGCTATGGTGATTCATATCAGCTGAAAGAGATACAACAACAAAAAACAGAATGCAAAAGAGACTCTGAATTAACAGCAGGCAGCAACCAAATGAAGCTGAGTTTTGAACTCAATGCAAAACAGTTACTGTGGCTGGTGAGGGAAGGGAAAAAAACCATCACAGCACTGGAATTCCAGAAATCTCCTCTGCTAAGAGAAAATACTTCCTGGCCTTTCTGATGGATGAGAGGCTCACAGTACAGTGTCACTGAAACAGGAGAGTGGCTGCAGCTCCAGAGCCCCAGGTCTGCCAAACACAGAGAGCTCTGCCAAAAAGGCATTTTAGACTTCAGCAAGACCCAAGCAGAGACTCTTTGGCTTGTCTCAGCTTCCTGATGGTTAAAAGTTGGAAAGGTGGCAGAACCTCAGCAAAAGTACCTGGAAAGCCTGGGTGGGAAGAAAACAGCCAGGAGTGTGTCTGGAGAGGGGAGGGCACAGGGAAATCAGCTCTCAGTGAGATCTCCCTCAGTGAAAGTTTGCTGAAATCTAGTTTTAAAGATGCTCAAAGTTTCTACAACATGGGCTTGTGACTCTACACCTCAACAAACAGAATTCCCCAAATTCCCTCTGCATCTCACTGAGCTTAATTGTGCTGATACATCTTCCCAGTTTTTCCCCTTTGAAACAAGAAATCTCATCACTTTTTGAGCTGCAGATGGTTCCAGTAGGGAAGCAGTGACCAGGGAGGGTCCTGTGAGCAGTGACCTGGCAGAGGAGCACCACGAGAACTCTGAGGTTTTATTTCTCTGTTGGCATCTGAAGGATCCCCATTGCCAATTACAACTGGCTGCTGTCAGGGAGCATTACCCCCAACAAGATCTCCAGAAACACACACCCAGCATGATCTTGAAGTTTCTAGCACTGCAGATCTGTGCAAAGCTGGAGGACAGAGATTTCATGCTGCCAACAGCTGTCACAAGTAGTAGGGTTTCATCTTAGCACTGGCCTAACAACAATCTTTTCCTTTTCTATTTTGTGCTCCAGCACATCTTCAGCTGTCACAGCAGATCTGTCAGGCAATATTACCCTCCCAACAATATCAGCTCAAATTGCTTCCCAGAATATTCCTCTCCTGGCCTCTCAAAGGCATGAGCCTATTTTCTCAACTGCAGCAGCAGAACAAATTCACTCCCCAGCAGCGTGGCTTTCCCCTAAAACACCCAGTCTGAGATGTCAAAGATTAATCCAAGAGGCAAATCCATGTAAAATTGTTAAATCACAGCACTTATGTGCTGAGCTGCAGTGGAAAAGCTGAAGGGAGAAAGCTTTTTGCTTGTGGCATCAGTGCCATGGAAACTCAAGTTCTGCAGCCCAGTCTGACCAGCTGCCCTCAGCCTTTCAGGCACCAGGGAGATGGGGAATGTGCACTGCTCTTTTTCAGCTTTGCCACTTCTTATCTGCTCCTGGGATTGCAGATGTGCAGAACATAACAGGAATCCTCAAGGAAACAATACCTTTCCATTGGTATAGATGTAAACATGGCTGTTAAAACAAAAGGCAGCCAAGATGGGGAGAAAGGGAAGATGGCATTCCAGGGGTTAAAAATGATGAAAAAGCTGATCTAGTGGAAGGTGTCCCTGCCCACAACAGAGGGTTGTAAACAGCTTATCTTTAAAGCCCCTTCCAACCCAAACCATTTTGTGATTCTCTGAAAGAGCTGCCACAGGTACCAAACCCATCCCAGGTCAGCACTCCCTGCTGCAGCACTCAGAGAGCTGCTCAGCCCTTTCATCCCTCTGCAAACATCTGTATTCTGAAATCCTGTCCTCTCCTGGAGACACAGCTCTCCTGTAACAGAGCCTTGAACCTCCTGTGGGTTTATTGTAAAGTGTCAGCTGTGAGTAGCAGTGAAGGAGAAAGGCTGACAAATCCCCTTTCCCACTGGATGTCTCAATGTTCCAAGAGCAGGTGTGCCACAGCATGAATATTTTTATTTCCACAGAGGAATTATTCCCTCATTAGAGCGTAGGAGCTGCCTGGCACAGCTGATTTCACACTTGGCTGCTGCAGATGATGCTACAGGTCACACAGTCATTTTCTGCCACACAAGATAAAACCTCTCTGCTGCAGTCAAACCCCGAGCTGGCTTCATCAGAGTGGGTGTTTCACTGAAATCATCCCAGCAAATATGGTTTATCTGCAGTAGGAGAAGAGAGGAGTACTCCAGCAGGCAGGATTCAATCTAAGACACAGACAATGCACAGGAGAGCTGAATCAGGTCTGTCCAGACGGGGACAGGCATCAACTCTCCCAAAAGTGAACTGCACACAAGGAAATGAAGCCCAGTCCACTGAAATTGTAATGAAAATTATTTTCAAGTTTTCTCTCTTCCCTCTATTTCCTGCCAATGGATTGGGGGGGGGGGAACGACAATTTCATTTTCCTGTTTAGCCAAACTTCTCCTCTTTTTCCCAATGGGCAAAGCCTACCAGGCCTGAAAAGGAACTGCAGAGTCATGGCAAGGATCCAGCTGGGATTTCAGCCCTCATTTCACTAAACCCACGTGCTTAGTTCCAGCTCTCTTCAGAAAAGTCTTTAAGCACACAGCTGAAGCTTTTGAAGCATTCTGTTGTGTGGGGTTTTTTTTCTTTTAAAATTGTTTGATACAAGTAAATGTTGGGTAAACAAGTGCTTGAGGAGAGAAGCAGCTCTCAAGTGTGCAGGTCTGAATTGGGGCTTGTGCATTCTGCAAGCCCAGGTTTGCTCAGGGCACTCTCTGCCAAGGTGTTTCTACATCTTGAAAGCCAAAAGGCAGCAAACAGGAAGAAAAACCAGAATTGTCCTTCATCTCCTCTGTGCACAGGAAGTGCTGAGAACACTCAGAGTGTGACTCTCCACTGTGGCCCACTTTAACAAAGAAAGAAATCACCTGTAAGACACAAAACCCAGGAACAGAGCATCACTGTACCCACAGAAGTGCAATTTGGACTGCAGTGGCTCTGATATCCAGGGATAGAGAGGAAAATCCTGACTCCTCTGGGCAAGAAGGCAAACCAAACACCAAGAGAACAGAGTATGGCAAGTGCCATTCTCTGCTGTCATGAAGACAGAGGACTGAGCAAAATCATTCAGCAGGTATGAGCAAGGAAACAAGTGCTTTCATTAAAAAAAAGAACATTAAAGAAAGGATCTCACAAGCAGGGCCAGCTCTTGCTTCCCTCAGGTGCTCCTGGTCATCCACAACTATCAGTATTTTTCTGCCTCACATCTGATTATCTCCCATATGAGTTTGGAAATGGCTACAAAAATCTTCATTAAAATAAAAGAAGGGTAACTACAGGAAAGAGTCCCTTTGCAGCCCTCATGGTATTTACAGTTCCAATATCAGCCACTTCTGCACTGTAGGCAGAATGAAACATAATAAAATTAATTGGGGAAATTTTCATATATGGAGAGAAACTGGAAGAGGCAAGGGTTATGGCTCTGGAAAATCCAAAGACTGCAGAAGCTTTAGACATAAAGCACAACTTAATCTTCTCAGTTTAGTTACAGGAATTTAAAATCTGGAGGTTGTACCAGGAAACTGGTGGGGTTTTCCACAGCTCCTCACTGGTCTGTGTCCTTCAGGCCAACACCAGGTGCTTCCATCCCAGCAAGAGATCCCAAAAATGTTCAGGCTCTCCAGCATCCTGAGCCAAGCAGTGCAGAAGAGCAATAGAAATTGTGCTACAGTACAAGGGAGGATCATTATCCTATAGAAGTGGTCCAAATTGTCCTCTGAGGTGTCAGTGGCTACACAATTTCCAGGGTAAAAGCATCTTTTCCATGTGGTTTCCCAAATGTTCATAGCCAGTTCAAGCCAACCATTATGACTTAAACACAGAGGATTAAAGGTTCACCCTCTCCTGCCCTGGGTGTCTCAGTGAGGCTGGGCCCCGTGCAGGAGCTTGTGAAGTGCTGAGTCACTGCAAATGGGTTGAACCCAGTAGCTGATGGCACACTGGGATTGCCAGAGCAAACAGGAGGAAGGACAGGGAGAGCCAGAAAGTGCCCCAAAGTCCCCCCATTAGTGTGAGAGGGGGAGGGAGTTCAGCCTGGGGCCAGCCTCTGTGAAGGGATCCATCCGTGGTGTGAGAGGAAATCAGGCAGAGGACAAAGAGGCACTGCAGGCTGGCAGTTATCCACAGAATTCCCAGAGTGACCAGGGTGGAAGAGACCTTCAAGATTATCGAGTCCAGCCCAGTCCCAACACCCCAACTGAGCCCTGGCACCCAGTGCCATATCCAGGCTTTGGTAAACACACCCAGGGATGGGGACTCCACCACCTCCCCGGGCAGCCATGCCAGAACTTTTATCACCCTTCCTGTAAAAAACTTTTCCCTGCTATCCAGCCTGTATTTCCCTTGAGGCTGTGTGCTCTGGTTGTGTCAGTCCCTGGAGAAAGAGCCCAGCCCCAGCTGAGCACAGGCACCTTTCAGGAGCTGTAATACTTGAGAGTAGGCAGCAGTAAGGGAGACAAAAGAGAAAAATGAGCAGCAAGTACCCCTTGGGTCTAATTCTATCTCTCCTGTACCGAAGCACCTTCTGGAATTCTCTTCATTTGTCCAACTCCTTGGTTTTCTCATCTGTGAGCTGCAGTCATGGTCTGACCCCCAGCACTGCAGGGGAGGCCTGGAGGTCTCCCCTGTTTATCTCACCCAGGGCTGTGCAGCAGGACAGACACAGTTCCAGGAATTCACAGTGGGAAGTGTCTCACATCTGGTTTCATCAGGCTTCTAATGCAAGGTCTTAGAGATAAACCCAACTCTTAATTAAAACTGAAACATAATTCAGACATGACTTCCAGAGGGGGAATGTGGCTACATCCACAGGCAAATTAGAGCTGACCACACAAGACCCCATCATATTCTCATGGTGGAAAATTCTAGCCTGATTACAATTAATTAGCAACATAAAATACATTACCACATCCCAGTAGAGAAAGACTGCAGGACTATTACATGTTCTACTCTTTAGAGTTGGGAAAGGGGACAAAACTGTAGGTGAGGTGAGAGAACAGATCCAGGAGGGAGGAAATGGGACAACAAAATCTACTCCTAAATAGCAATCAGAATCCATCTTAATGTATAGAATTCCAAATTATTTAAGTAATTAACTAAACCTACATTTTCTGCTGTCTGTATAAAAACACACAACATTCTATTGTCAATTAATTCTAGAATTGAATCAGTGCCTCTAGTTTACCTTTTCAATAAGTCTCCAATGTAATCCTGTTAGACATGTGGGTTTGTCTGTAACCTAAGTTGTGTTTTGCTGCCAGGTGTTCATGTTTTAGCAGTTTTAGACTGCTATGATACTATATTGAAATAGTAATGATTACTAGTAGTATTAATTAACTAATACTAATAAACTGAAGTAATACTGTTAGTATTAATTAACTTTTAGAAAGTTATTTAGCCAGAAATAACAACTGAAGAACAGTGTAAGCACAGATAAGAGCTGGCAGCAAATGGCCACTGGTTTGTCCTCAGCCACAATAAGAGTCCAAGCCCCCAACTGAAAAGGTCATTTTTTACATCCCCACTCTTTATCCATCATATTTGTTCCATTTAATCAAAGGGCAAAGCTCAGAGTCACACTGAGTTATGGACAGATAACAATCGTGACTCCTTTCAAGTGTAAAAACTATTCTTACTCAAAATACTTTTAAAATAATTGCAAAATCACTTATTTTTCAACAAAATAATCTGCAAACTGCTGGTTTCAACACCAGTTAGCTGTCTGAAGGAGAACCTGGAGAGGAATTCAGTATTACCAGCTAAAATACATGAAAAATAGAAGTCACATTTCCTATCTAGTGCACTTCCAGTGCACATTTCAAATCATCCCCCATTCTTCAGGAGGACGAGGCTCTCAGGGGCTCTGTAAGGTGCAGACATGAGCAGCACAAAGGAGACACAAAGCAGCCAGACCTGGATCCTGACATTATTAAGGGCTATTTCTCCAGCTCTGAATTCTGCCATGATTTTACAGAAAGTGGCTTTGTCTGTCCCTGCACTTCCCAGCTCTGATCTGATGCTGGCTGCATTTTACTGAAGGGATCTCCTCAGCTGCCCATTGTGCTCTCTGCCTCCAAATTCAGCATTTTGCTGTATCCCAGCCTTTCTGTCACTCACACATTCACTTCTAGGCCTGAATGGCCCCCATTTGCTTCACCTATTAGGAAACAGAGATTTTTAAAGGGAATAAGTGATGGGAGTTCTGTCACTGATACCCAAAGGCTCAGAGTTGGAGCAGCTGCTGGTGCAGCTGAGCTGGTGAGGCACTGCCCAGCAGGCTAAAAGCTACAAGGAAACCAGAATGATAATAATAAAATTGTATTTCAAATCAAACAAAAAAAAAATCATGTTAATGGGTCTAATCCAAACAGCAAGAGAAACTGAGATGGGTTTTTATTAAATCCATTATTGTTTAATATCCCAAACCTCACTGATACGTTTCTTAAAGCAGCATCACAAAGGCTTCCATGTGCTTTATTTTCATATCAGGGCACATTTTATATCTCTAATCCCCCTTGTTCCCTTCCCCCATTATCAGATGGCTGCAGAAGGCACCAAACCAAGACACCAAACCTCCTTGAAGAGCTCACCCACCCCACTTTATGGAGCAATACTTGTCCTGCAGGATTCTCACTGTGAGCTGCTCTCCCTATAAGGAATGTCAGAACTTAACCTGGATTCAGGACAAAAACCCCTAAATGTGCATTTTAAATAGGCTGAGGCCTATAAAACAATTACAAGCCAAAGGAACTTTTGGAACCTAATCTTTATCAGCATTGCTGGAGGAAAATAGGTCATGCCAAGCAAACCTGATTTCATTCCTTGATATAATTACATGTTTGTTTTTACAAGATGATTACATGGCTCAAACTGTTGTAAGGACCCAGTATGTGCTGAGCAGAGATCCATGGGCAGGAGATCCTAAATGAACCAGGGATCAGTGAAGCAGGAAAATGTAAAAAATGAGCATCAGCAAGGAATGCTCTGATTCAGCTCCTGGTGGGATCCCACTGGATTTTTTTTGGCAGGTGCTGTGTTATTCTGCACTGCCACCAGCAACTTTGAAGTAAACAAATAATCTACACCTTACTTGAACTTGGAAGGGATTTCATGGGGTGAGGGAAAGGACTTTGCTGTCTTAATTTAAGGCTCCTTTAAAGCACACCTACTCTGCCCACATGAACTCATTGAAATCATCATTTATTACCTTGTTTTTCCTCTCATCAGCCAGGAATCAAAGCCTTAATGTGATAATATTAATGTCAAATAGATTTTCACAGAGAGAAATATGGGAACATTTTCCACATGCTCCATTCTTCCTGTGTCTTTACTCTCACTGGCTGACAGGGCACAGGAAAAACCCCAGAAATCTGAAGGCAATGTCTGATGCTCTTCTGGAATGGGCCACTTGTGGAACCATCCCACAGGGAAGGGGTTTCCCAAGGGAAAACCAACAGATCAGTGGTGGGTTTGAGTAAGGATGCAGCAAAGGACAGACAGACAGAGGGACTGAGCAGCTCTGAGGGCTTTTTTGAGTTAGGAATTGTGGCTGTGGGATGCTCTGCTGGTTTTGCAGCAGGATTTCAGTGGTCTGGAGAACACCAAGGTGATTGTGATGCTGCTGAACACCAACATTTTAAAACAAAGCCTTTCACAGTGAGATCTGAACTCCTGTGTCCTCCCAGCCCCTCTGGAAGCTCCACAATTCTTCTGCAGAGAGCACAGAGCTCAGGAGCACTGCTGGCAATAAATCTGGTGGGTGCTCCCACTCAGAGTCCTCCTGCCTCTGTGGGTTTAATGAAATCCTGCTCAAGCACTGCTGTACATGTTGCCTGTAATTACTACACATCCATCAGGTGATTGTGGTGCAACTTTAAAAACACATCACAAAAGCTGATTTTTTTAAAAAATACATCTGTATTTCTTTAAATTACACTGCTGTGAAAACACCATGAGTCAGCCAGTCCATGTATTAACTTCCAGTGAGGACTTTAGCTCTAAATTAATGTGAATTCTCCACGAACACCATTATTTCCTTTGCATAAGCAATTTGGGCATTGCTTTTCAAATGGACAAGTAGCAGATAATAGTGTTTAGAGTGCCTGGGAATGCAGAGTATCCCTGTATAATGAGAAATCACAGAGCAGGAGACTTGGTGCCACTTTAACAAAACGGCATTTCTTTGACACAAGGCTTTCAAGGTTAACTATGTACAGCAGCTACCATTTATGCAAACAAAATCTCCCCTGGTTCTTTGAAAGGATCACATCTATTTTCTACCTCAAGGGTAATCTAAAACATCTGATTTCCCTCTTCTCACCCTTGTGTGAAAATAGTAGTGGTGCTTTCAGAAGAAGGCCCAGGGAAGCTCTGCCACTGCTCAGTCATCATTTTCAAATTTCCCATTTTAACACTATACTTTTCATCTGCTTTCTGAAGTATTTTAAACCCATGTTAAAGCCATGATGCAGTAAAGAGCTCTCCACTGCAATATTCACCAAGGAGGAAGGTAAATGATAAAGAAAATATCTATATCTGCAATACAAACTAAGTGAGGTGCAACCACTGGTTCTTGCTAAACACAGTCCAACTCAATATTTAATTGGTTTTCCTTTCTCAAAAAACTCCTTTTTACCACCAACCAGGACCAGAAATTCTTGTGCTATTGTGAGTTTTGTCATAATTTAATGTGTCCTTTAAAGCACACCTACTCTGCCCACATGAACTCATTGAAATCATCATTTATTACCTTGTTTTTCCTCTCATCAGCCAGGGATCAAAGCCTTAATGCGATAATATTAATGCCAAGTAGATTTTTACAGGGAGAAATATGGGAACATTTTCCACATGCTCCATTCTTCCTGTGTCTTGACTCTCACTGGCTGACAGGGCACAGGAAAAACCCCAGAAATCTGAAGGCAATGTCTGATGCTCTTCTGGAAAGTTCTCAGTAGTGAAGCAAGCAGCAAAGAACCTGAGAAATAATTTCATTTGTCTTCTGGCTACCCTAAGTATGGAAGTTTAAATGTTGTAGAATTGGTAAATCAAACTAGAATCTGTTCAATACAAAACAAGTGAGGTGCAACCACCAGCTCTTACTAAACACAATCCAAAATTTAATTTGCTTTCTTGGTATGTTACCCTTGCTGTTCCAATATCCTTCCTTTCTAAAAATTCCCCTTCACCACCAAGGCTTCTAGAGGTGTGTGTATCTATATAAATGTAAATATCTATTTACGTGATAATCCTGCTTTCAAATCACAGACAATTACCTTGGAAACGAGAAGATTTCTGTACACATATAAGTGAAAAACTATCAAACACTAGTCAGAGGAAAATATGAAATACCAGTCAAAGGCACACTTGCTCATTGTTGGAAGATGCCACATGAAATAGGATGGCAATAAATACATTTCATTTCCTGCTATACATCAAAATGAGTAGAAGCTGTCAATAGCTTGGCTCAATGACGTGTCGGAATGCAAAATGGGAAAAAAATGGAATTGTAGCTGCAAGTGTTTGATACAAGACCCAAAATTTAATATTGTTTCCCCTTTGCTGGCAGGGCAAACAGGAGGATGGGCAGATGCAGACTCTGTTTGCACTGGCTCTTTCAGTGAGACATTTGCCATCTGGTTTGTGGAGGTAAAGTGAGTGGGGAGAAAAAGCCAAAATCTCTCTTTGAATGTTAAACGAGTTGTTTCTGTTGGAGAGAAGATATTAAACCTTAAACTGCCTGGGTAGAGGGCTCCTTCTCTCCCCTTAAACAACCATTCACTTGTTAATACACAATCCAATTATAAGTAATGCAGAATAGATGAGAAAATCCAATGGCACTGTTCCATTTATCAGCTGAAATCAGAGGCCTCATGTGCTGACAGTGAATTGCAGTTTTTATCTCAAGGTATGTGTGCTTACCCTGGCCAGTGCTCACTTCCAGCTCCACAAACTCTTTTTTTTTCACATTTCATGTATATTTATGAATAGACTATTACTGCCAAATTCCAAGCTTAGCTCTCCTTGCAGAGCTTAATACATATTCAAAAGTCACAGCTGTGACTGGGAGGAGATGAGTATTTTTGTGGAAACCGTTTCTTCCTCACATATCCAAATGTATTTCCTTAATTTATTGTCACATGCTTGTTAAACCATGTTTTAAATTCTTTTCCTGACACATGCTCCTGCAGAACTTGGATTGCAGTTTAGGAGGCTCCTACAACTGCAGTCCACACTGATTTAAAGAAGGATTTCCTGCAATCATGGAATACTGTGGGCAAAACACTGGCAATGGTACTTGGTGCTTAACAAGAACACTTGGAAAAATAACAAAACTCTGCAATTATATCAACATGCAGAGTGCTGATGACTCTCCCACACTATCTGTGACAGTTATGGCTGCTCTCAGAAATTACTAATTAAGTAACTCAGTAATAAGGATAAAGGATGACAACTGAAATTGATTTAACTCAGGATAAAAATCTCTCTCTATACTACAGAATGCACTCATGCTTTCGAAATTTTGGGGAAAACCATGTTCTAGAAAAGGAAGAAAAAAAGGAAAATTTACTGTTTATCAGCCAGTTTTAACTGAACAAATGACTTTTACAACAAAAATGTGGGGTTTGGGTACCTGTAAATATCTGAGGGTGCTCACAGGTAGGGGCCAAGGTCCTGCTGCCCCTGGCAATGACCCCATGTGAAGGGAAGGATCTGTGGAAGCCTATGAAGGGCAGTTTTGGAACACATAAATACCAACATTCTCTAAAAATCCAACAAAATATCTGTTTTAAAATCTTATACATCTCACTTCAGCAAAATCTAGGGTTGGATCTATAAAATAATGGACATTTTCAAAGACAGGTTTTTCCTATCAGTCACCAACAAACTTTCACTGAGACAAAGGCAAGGAGGCTTTGGGAGTGTGGTCAGTGAGGGCAGAGCAGGGCTCAACCATCTCTCTCCTGCCATTCCATGCCCCAAAATCCCAATTATTCCAGCTGGCTCAGATATCCTCTGAGAGAACAAGAGCTCTGCTTTTGCAGTGTTACCACTGCCATGTGTGAAACCTGGGCTGAGAACCAAAGGAGTTAAACCTGAACGAGCCCTGTTGAGTCAGGGAAGAGGAATAACCAGGAGGGAGCTGGGAGAAACATGGACAGCCTGGAGCCTCCTGTCTGCCCCAGTGATGCCTCAGGTTTGGCTTTTCTATTTTTCAGATTCTGTGCTGCTTTAGTGGGTCTGGGTTCATATTATGGGATGGTGAGCTCTGTGCACAGAGCAGGGAGACAAAACAATTCCTGCTCCAGCTGGGCACCAAGGACAAATGATCCCAATCTCAGCCCAGGAGCACAAACCCCGTGGGCTGGAGAGAGAAAAACAAGCAGGGTGGGAGTGCCTGGGCTAAAGCTGGGCTGGGACAATGAACTGCAAGGTGGGAATGGAGCAGAGCTGATCCCAGGGAGAGACCCCGTGCCCGGCCGGGCATTTTGGGGCCATTTTGGGTCATCTTGGGTGCAGCCCTGGCTGGGCTCTGGTGCTGCCCAGGGTGGAGCCATGGAGGAGATCCTTGGAATCAATCCCTGCTTCATTCTTTAGCTCTGTCCAGTCTCTGCTCCAGGGCAGCCTGCACAGGGCATCACCAGACCAGCACTGGTCAGCACATCTAAAACTCCCATTTCCTCTCCAGGCTGGACAACCCCAGAGAGCAGCAACTGTGAAGTTCCAAGGAGATATGCAAAGAATAAAACATCTGGCACTGAGATCCAGGCCGTTCTGGAAAACAATCTGGCTGTAATGTTTTTGCATGCTTTGCACATTTCTAATGGAATGGCACTATCTCTGCAGCATGGATTTTCCCAATATCATTTTCATCTGGAGGCTGAGCCAGAGTTTGTTAACCATCTGCATATGTGCAGCGTGGATTTTAAAAGTAATTATTTTTGTAGCAGTCCAAATTGCTGTTGCATAAAATAGCACATATTTTTCATATATATTTTTTTTTCTGTGAAACTGCAGGAGGCTCCATAAGTTCTAAAACACCATTTTGCATTCAATTTAATTTAGCAATCGTGCAATTAGAAGGTTGGGTATGTTTGTTTTGCCTCAAAGAAATTCAAACATTTGGCTTGAAGTTTGGAGGTCCCTTGCTGGTGACAATATTTGAAGGGAGAGGTTTTGATGGTCTCTTTTGATGTTTTTAGGGATATATTCGGGATGATGTCTATCCTGACCAAAGCCTCCAGAGACTGAATTCACATGGAAATTATCCAGGTGGGGTTTTGCAGGGGGAGGAGCTTCAGATACATGACTCTCTTGTCTCTACTTTTCCTACTGAATAAACACCACAGAAACTCTGATTTACAAAGAAAAACCAATGCCTACAACATGCAGTTAAGGCTGACCGTGGGTTCTGCTGTTGACTTTATTGTTCTTTATAGTATTGCTTTTATTATTTGTTGTCTTTATTGTTTTCTAGGCTTATTTTTTTGGAGGGAGATGAGCATTCAGTCTAAAGCCTTCTGCTGGGTAATTTGTGATTTAAGCAATTAGAAATACCCTTGGTTTCTGAAATATTTACAAATATAAATAAAACAACTGAGTAAAATGACTTGGCTTCAAAGGACAAATTTCTGTAGGCAGATTCATGGAGACAATAAAATTAAAGCTGCAGTTAAACCTTCACAACAGAAACCTCTGCAGAAAACTAAGTCAAGTCTAATATGCATTTAAATTTTTCATGGATCCAAAACTGAGTAATTTCTCTTCAGGACAGACCTCAGCCCCCAAAAAACTGCTCAGCACAGCCCCAGACTGCCTGAGCTGCACCTTCCCTAGGACAAGCTAAACTGAACAGGTCAGGAAGGTCAGAATGAGGCCAAATACCTCAAAACCACTGATAAAAAATGGCTGAAGGTTCCTATTTTACTTTTAGTTTGTTTTATTTCAGGCAAGAGGATGGCTGGCAGTCAAATCCATGTAATAATTCCTATAAAGTTAGGAGGCTTCTGATAAGTGAGTCCTGTGAAATGCTACACCTTCTTGGCCTCAGGCAAACAAATTTTTTCTGGTGGATAAACAACAATATCATCCTACTAACACGTGTAAATTCTATTCCTTCATGCACAAATTCCATAGTTATTTTTTCAGGCTTTGATAAACAGCATGAATTCTATATAATGCACCGTCCTCCTCTGTAATGAGTAAATTTGCCTTTTAAAGTCTGCTGCCCTCATAACTAAACAGGAAGGAAACACAAAGAGCAGAAATAGGAACTGTTTCAACAAGCTAGGTGTAAATAAGGTTAAAAAATTATTTAAAAAATAAAAGCAAAACCCCCAAAAGTGTGTTCCAAGTTTGATAATGATTTACAAACGAGACTATTCTAAATGTAACACCTTCAGACAGCTGCAAATTTGATCTACAGCACTAACCACCACAGCAGTGATTTCCAATCAGGAATTACCAGCCCTATCATGTCTGGGACATTTTTTATTCATAGCTTTCTGTTTTTCTTTCAGCATCCATTTAAACAGAGATGCCTATTTTTTTGGAATAAATCAAGAAAACTGTACTGTGGCTCAATTTAAAGCAAATATAGAAATTAATAATTTTTTTTTTTTTGTGCTGGCATTGCAATAGAATTCCTTGTTCTCATCACAGCCAAGAAAGTTTGGTCTGGGGGCAGAAAGAGAGAAAATACTGATTTTTCCTGCCCTGCAGAAATTTGATTGTGTTAATCTATTATTACTAACTATTACTTTTAGAATTAGAAGTCCAAGAATATGGGACACATTTAAAATTATTTTCTCCTTAGTACTAAACAGAGCAAACCAGAGAATCCTAAAGAGCTTTCAGTCAATATCTCCAAGTTTATTCTTTTATCATGTAAGACTCCTGTTAGAAAGGAGACCAATTACGACTGCAAAGAGAACTCACACACTTTAAAACCCAAATGATTTAATTCTTAATGAAGTTATGAATTCTATTATTCCCACCATGGAAAACACCCAGGGCACACGAAGTGGTTTTGTGAACCTGCTCCTTCTCTTCCATGACAGATATTGCAAACCAACAAATATTTCTGCTCTGCAAACCAACTTATTCCCTTCAAACCTCCATGAGGGTATAGAAAAAATGTGCAGTCTGACAATACTACTCAGAAAGTTGATGTAGTACAGTGATCTGACCAAAAAAACCCTATTTTATCAAACTATCTCTTTTTTTTTTTTTTTTTTTTGTGCAAAGGATAACTTGCTCACGTCTGTGTAAGCTGAGATCTCTTTGTACTTTTCCCCTTCAGGAAAAGAAGTGGAGAAAAAAGCCAGGAAATGAGAGTTTAAAAGCTGGTGATTCCCACCTGGCAGCTGCTTTGAGTGCTGCTCCAAAGGGCTGCCACACCAGAGCAAGGCGGTGTCACTTCTGATAGCATTTCATTAAATCAGCCTCTAATTCAATTACAGCTGCTCTCCATATGAGCAGGCCACTGGAGAGGAAGGATTTCCCTCTTGCCTCGTTTCAGCCACACCTCGTGGGCCACAGGACTCTTCAGCAGTGCCAGCCAAGGCAGCTCCTGCTCATCAGCCCTGAACCTCTGCTCACATCACCCACAGCAGCAGAACACAGCTCCTCAAAGATGCTGCCTCTCCTTCAGCTTCGTTGGCCTCATTCTCCTCTCTTGGTTTCCTCTTTGTTTTGGGATCACTGAATGGTTGGAGAGGGAAAAGACCTCCAAGATCATCAAGGATCTGTGATCAGTGCCCACCAATCCCCAGCACTGAGTGTCACCTCCAGCCCTTCCTTGGACACCTGCAGGGATGGGGATCCCAAACCTCCCTGCCAATGTCCAATCACCCTTTCCATGCAGAAATTCCTCCTGATGCCCAAGCTGACCCTGCCTGCCCAGGGGACTTCTCTTTTTCTCTCTGCATACAGTTCATTGCCCCCAAGAGGGAAGGGGAGCCTTGCATCAGTCTCACACCTCAAACTATAAAGGAGAGTTTGCCTCTGACCTGTCAGGGGTTTTATCCTCTCCAAGCAGAAGAACAAGGCTCAGTTTTCAATCCTGACATTTTTACAGAAATACACTTCTGACCTTTGGATTGCCCACATTTGGGGGATGCCCTTAGGGCACACCAGTGCTGGGAAATGAAAGGGAGATACAATTAGAGAATACAAACAGAATTGTGGGGGTTGAAAGGTTCCTTTAAATGTTATCCAATCCCACCCCCTGCCATGGCAGGAACACCTTCCACTATCCCAGGGGGCTCCAAGCCCTGTCCAGCCTGGCCTTGGGCACTTGCAGGTTCTGTCTCCTCTCTCACAACATTTCCCTCCAGGACCAGCCCTTGGAGTGATTCCAGCTCAGTGAGGGGCAGGATGCTGAGCACCCTCGTGTAGCTGCATTTCTCCTCACAGAGAAAAGCCAAGGCACAGCTTCCCAAGAATATTTCTGAGATTCACATTCTCTGAACATCAGAAAAAAAACCCCAATTCTTATCTTATTTACTACTCCTGTATTATTCACAAGTGAAATGCATTGTAAAAAAATATTTGCCTAAAAAAAAAATAAATTAGTAATTAAATTCTAATATAAATATTTCAATTCACTAACCAATTAAATCATTAAATCCATATATATATATCAAAACTATCAACCAGCAATCACAAAAATTCTAAACAATTAAGTAAAGTTGAGTACTTATACAAATTCAATTTAAATATAATGTAATATGGTATAATATAATATAAAATAATATAATAAAGTAATTAATTAGCCTTCTGATATTAATGGACTCCTCCTCATTATTTCTCCCTTTGAATCCCATACCCTCATTCCAGCCCCTGCCCCAAACCAGTGCCTTTCCTTCTGGAACCCAGTAACAAAATCAAGGTCTGGTGCACCACAAAGCTCCTTGTTCCTGCAGGACTGCCCATCAAAGAGCATGAAATGGTTACAACTGGCAGCTCCTTACAGATGTGGAGACTGCATTCTTTTCTGCTGGGTTTTGGTCTAAAAGCCAAAACCAGTTCTGGGAATGTGCAGGGCTAGGGAGATTACAGCAAATTAGAAGCAAATTAAGCAGGCAGGCATCTGCTGCAGGGAAAGTGGGGAGAGTGGAATGTAGAATATTTTCACTTAGGCCGGATTAACTTCATTTTTTTGCTGAATTCATATGAACTTTCTGAGCATCCCTGCATGGAGGAGTCCCCCGGGAGCCTGCAGGAATGTCACTCCTGCTGCTGTAGCAGCTCCAGTCACTGGAGGGCACAATGCTGCTGCTGTAGCAGCCTCGCACAGCCTCAGCTCAACGATTTTTGGAGAGATAACGGAGTTTTTCCTTTGGGGAAAAAAAAAAAAAATTGATCCCCTCAAATTATCTGAATGCTGAGATCTTCCTTTTGTAGATCTCTGACTGCTAAATTGTGCAAGGAATAAAGAAGGAAAATCCCCTGAAATAACGAGTTGAAAAAAGCCCAGAGTTTTTATTTCCTGCACGGTGCTCCAGACAGTGTAACTATTCATTAACTTTAAAGCACACAGTTTAAAAATCCTGTTTTTCTTTTGGTCTCGGCTTTACATCCTGCAGTTCCTTTAGCCCCAAACCAAATCCCTGGCTCTGATCCTACTGTTAATATGAGGAAAATCAGGCTTCCATCCATTTAGGCTGTTATGCTTATTCAGCATTTCCTTTAGGAAAAACCTGACCCAGGTAAAGCTCCTTTTCATGGGAATGCCTTAAACCCAAGGGAAATCCTTTTCCTTTGTGTCTGGGCTCCTCTGGCAGAGCTCTCTGGGCTCTTGAGTGTCCAGATGGTGTGAGACACTGAACTGTGGAGCAAATTACAAAAGAATTAAAAGGGAAAAAAAAATCCTAAATGTTAAAAGCTCACAGGATAGAAATAATAAAGCAGTGAAAGCCCTGACACTACCTGTCTTATGCAACCCCTGAGTTGCATACTGGGGTAATTCAGCCCTCTGTGTGTTCCTCCACAAGATGGGGGAGACCTGAAGGAGAAGACCACAAAGGCAAATGCACAAAGAGATTCTTCCAGAAAGGGCCTTCTGTGTGGTTTCTCCTTCCTGCCACAGTCTGTGAGATGCAAATTTGAGCCACCCAGGGCCAGGAAATACGTTTCACAATGCTGATGGTCTCCTCAGTGCTTTTGAAATCCTATTGTGACCCATGGCTTGGAACAGTTGGACACAACTGCTGGAGAAGCTTTTTGGAAAGCAATTTCATTAGCACACAATATTGGCCTGCCTCTGCCTGAAAAGTCAATGGTAAGTCTCACAGTGATTTTAATGAGAGAAGAAGTAGGTCAGTACTGGAAAATCTCATGCACAGCCTTTATATTCTGTCACTGATTCCTTGTGATCCCCAGAGAAAGAGGAATAATTCTGAATCTCCACGAGCAAAGCAGGGAAGTTTTGCTGCCTGGGCTGGGGTTTTGCTCCCTCTGTAGAAAAGCCCTTTTATGCATAAATCCCAGCTGTGACACTTGCTAATACATCCTGTATTATTCACAAGTGAAATGCATTGTAAAAAAATATTTGCCTAAAAAAAAAATAAATTAGTAATTAAATTCTAATATAAATATTTCAATTCACTAACCAATTAAATCATTAAATCCATATATATATATCAAAACTATCAACCAGCAATCACAAAAATTCTAAACAATTAAGTAAAGTTGAGTACTTATACAAATTCAATTTAAATATAATGTAATATGGTATAATATAATATAAAATAATATAATAAAGTAATTAATTAGCCTTCTGATATTAATGGACTCCTCCTCATTATTTCTCCCTTTGAATCCCATACCCTCATTCCAGCCCCTGCCCCAAACCAGTGCCTTTCCTTCTGGAACCCAGTAACAAAATCAAGGTCTGGTGCACCACAAAGCTCCTTGTTCCTGCAGGACTGCCCATCAAAGAGCATGAAATGGTTACAACTGGCAGCTCCTTACAGATGTGGAGACTGCATTCTTTTCTGCTGGGTTTTGGTCTAAAAGCCAAAACCAGTTCTGGGAATGTGCAGGGCTAGGGAGATTACAGCAAATTAGAAGCAAATTAAGCAGGCAGGCATCTGCTGCAGGGAAAGTGGGGAGAGTGGAATGTAGAATATTTTCACTTAGGCCGGATTAACTTCATTTTTTTGCTGAATTCATATGAACTTTCTGAGCATCCCTGCATGGAGGAGTCCCCCGGGAGCCTGCAGGAATGTCACTCCTGCTGCTGTAGCAGCTCCAGTCACTGGAGGGCACAATGCTGCTGCTGTAGCAGCCTCGCACAGCCTCAGCTCAACGATTTTTGGAGAGATAACGGAGTTTTTCCTTTGGGGAAAAAAAAAAAAATTGATCCCCTCAAATTATCTGAATGCTGAGATCTTCCTTTTGTAGATCTCTGACTGCTAAATTGTGCAAGGAATAAAGAAGGAAAATCCCCTGAAATAACGAGTTGAAAAAAGCCCAGAGTTTTTATTTCCTGCACGGTGCTCCAGACAGTGTAACTATTCATTAACTTTAAAGCACACAGTTTAAAAATCCTGTTTTTCTTTTGGTCTCGGCTTTACATCCTGCAGTTCCTTTAGCCCCAAACCAAATCCCTGGCTCTGATCCTACTGTTAATATGAGGAAAATCAGGCTTCCATCCATTTAGGCTGTTATGCTTATTCAGCATTTCCTTTAGGAAAAACCTGACCCAGGTAAAGCTCCTTTTCATGGGAATGCCTTAAACCCAAGGGAAATCCTTTTCCTTTGTGTCTGGGCTCCTCTGGCAGAGCTCTCTGGGCTCTTGAGTGTCCAGATGGTGTGAGACACTGAACTGTGGAGCAAATTACAAAAGAATTAAAAGGGAAAAAAAAATCCTAAATGTTAAAAGCTCACAGGATAGAAATAATAAAGCAGTGAAAGCCCTGACACTACCTGTCTTATGCAACCCCTGAGTTGCATACTGGGGTAATTCAGCCCTCTGTGTGTTCCTCCACAAGATGGGGGAGACCTGAAGGAGAAGACCACAAAGGCAAATGCACAAAGAGATTCTTCCAGAAAGGGCCTTCTGTGTGGTTTCTCCTTCCTGCCACAGTCTGTGAGATGCAAATTTGAGCCACCCAGGGCCAGGAAATACGTTTCACAATGCTGATGGTCTCCTCAGTGCTTTTGAAATCCTATTGTGACCCATGGCTTGGAACAGTTGGACACAACTGCTGGAGAAGCTTTTTGGAAAGCAATTTCATTAGCACACAATATTGGCCTGCCTCTGCCTGAAAAGTCAATGGTAAGTCTCACAGTGATTTTAATGAGAGAAGAAGTAGGTCAGTACTGGAAAATCTCATGCACAGCCTTTATATTCTGTCACTGATTCCTTGTGATCCCCAGAGAAAGAGGAATAATTCTGAATCTCCACGAGCAAAGCAGGGAAGTTTTGCTGCCTGGGCTGGGGTTTTGCTCCCTCTGTAGAAAAGCCCTTTACGCATAAATCCCAGCTGTGACACTTGCTAATACATGGCAAATACTTTGTTGTTGTCCCAGTGTTTCAGACCAACTCACTGAAACAAGTTCCCTTTAAAAAAACCAAACCCAGAAGAGCCCAGTGTTGATGGAGTTCAGATTAAGATATCTCAGTCACTGCGACAAGTCACACGCAGATGTAAGAGCTGCTGGAGGACACACAAGTGCCAAGAATTCCCTGTCTGTCCCTAAAAGGATCAACCCTTAATTCCCTGCCCAAATCAGGTTTTGACACAGCCTCTCCTGCCCAGACTCAGAGGTTTCTCAGCTCCATTTCCAGATGGAGTTTGTTTTTGCCTAGAAAGTGTGACTGGATCTCACACCCCTCCCAGCCCAGCCCCTGAGGCTCCTTTTATTCATCTCCTATCATTTCCTCTGCAGGCAGAGGAAGGATTCACAGCTGATGATCCAGGCTGCTTGTTCCCCAGCTGGGTTTCCTTCCAAGCCTGTTCCCATGCCTGGGAGCCCAGCAGTGTCACCCAAACAAACTCAAAACACTGCAACCCAAACCCCTTCAGACTGGCAACCTCCTGCAGCTGCTGCATCTCCCTAAGCCATAACAAAACTGTCACTGAGATCAGGGCCCTGCTTTCCAAAGCTTTCATGGAAGTTCCCCCCTCTGGCTGTGATATCCCCATGTCCCTCAGCAGTACTGAGCCCTCCAAGCTCTGATCCCACCCCAGATTCCCTGGAATAAAGAAGGAGCAGCTCTCCCTGCAAGGCTCTGATTTCTTGTCTGTCCATGGCTCCATTCCCCACTCTGTCCCCAGGAGCTGTCCTGCACTGAGGGCAGCTCACCAGCCCTGGCAGAGACCTCTGGAGAAGGGCAGGGAGAGAGAAACCAGGGAAAAACAGGGAAATGTAACTGGAGAAAGAACTGGTAAATCTAAACTGGGGAAAAGCAGTTTAGATAGGGAAAAACAGGGAAATGTAACTGGAGAAAGAACTGGTAAATCTAAACTGGGGAAAAGCAGGTAAATATCACCTGGAGAAAGAACTGGTAAATCTAAACTGGGGAAAAGCAGGTAAATATCACCTGGAGAAAGAACTGGTAAATCTAAACTGGGGAAAAGCAGGTAAATATCACCTGGAGAAAGAACTGGTAAATCCAAACTGGAGAAAGAACAGGGAGATATAAACTGGAGAAAGGAACAGGTAAATATACATTGGGGAAAGAGCAGGTAAATATAAACTGGGGAAAGAACTTGTCAATATAAACTGGAGAAAGGAACAGGTAAATATAAACTGGGGAAAGAACTGGGAGATACAAATTGAAGACAGAGCAGGGAGATATAAACAAGACAGAGCAGGGAGATATAAACTGGGAGAAAAGCAGGTAGATATAAATGGGAGGAAGAACTGATAAATATAAACTGGAGGAAGAACTGGTAAATATAAACTGGGAAAAGGAACAGGTAAATATAAACTGGAGGAATAGCAGGTAAATACAAACTGGGGGAAGAAACAAGTAAATATAAACTGGGGAAATAACTGGTAGATAAAAACTGAAGGAAGAGCAGGTAAATGTAAACTGGGGAAAGGAACAGGTAAATATAAAATAGATGAAAAGCAGGTAGAAATAAACTGGGGAAAGGAACAGGTAAATAGAAACTGGACAAAAAGCAGGTAAATATGAACTGGAGAAAGAAACAGGTAGATATAAAATGGGAAAAGAGCAAGTAGATATAAACTGCACGTCTGTCCTTCAAGGTCACATAATTCCCCTCCAGAACTGCATTTCCAAAGCATCAGCTTCCCAGCAGTGAGGAATAGCACAACAGAACATGTGAAATTGGATAAACATGGCTAATTCCCAAGGGAATCATAATTGTGACAGTGAAATATGATGGTTTACTAGGTCAAATACTTTCTTCAAAGAAACATGCTTGAAAATTATATTGAAAGCTTGACTTGGACAGATTGCAGGGACCTGGTCCAACACTATGGTCAAAGATATTTTTTCCCTGAAGAAATCAGTCACTGCACTGCACAGGGCTTGCATGGACACAAAAATAAATTCATGTTTTTTCTGTTTTATCTTCCTGTGTTGACATCATTAACTAAACCATAGTGGAATGTCAGTCAGGTCTTGTGTATGTGTTTGCTTGTTATACATCAGGTTTTAAAATATAATCTGAAAAGTTAAGCTCAAGCCAAGTTAAAACCCCAAAATGTTATTACTGAAAGTATTTTTAAAGTACCATCTATAGATAATTTGCATCTGATAAAGGAATATTTTCTATCCAGCAGGTAAGACTCTTATTAAAAATGGATTGTAACTTTGTTTTAATGGAGCTTAATCTTTTTATGTTTAGACATCATTTAAATAGGTCACAAAAACTCACCCAATATTCTAGGTCTCTGATCTTTGCACTTCCATCCTCAAATGACTTAATTATGGTGCTGCTTGATAAAATTTCCTGACATTAGTAGTTTGCAAAGGAATCACAAGAATGTAGGAGGAGAAGGAATCACCTGGTAGTAAATGTTCACTCCTCTGTCCATCTGAGGTTATGGAATTCCCAGAACCTCATAATAATCCCAAAACATTCAGAATAGAGGCCTGGAAGGCACAGAACTCTGCTGGGCCACAGGAGGACAAGCAGGAGAGTCAAAGGAAGTGCCACTGTCTCAGAACCCTCCATCAGCAGCTGATTTCACAGCTGGGAACAGCTGGATGGCCAAATTATCTGGAGATATTTGTACTCACTCACCCTCCTCTGTTTTACAGAGGAAATCCTCTGCTTCTATCAGGATAAACAGGTATTTTGTAAATAAATAAAAAGGATTTTATTGAAACAACATTTCTACACATGAGCAACCTGGTCTGCTCTGGGCCCTTGGCAGAGGGGTGGGATGAGATGAGCTTTAAGGTCTTCTCTAACTCAAACCATTCTGTGATTCCATGACCATATAGATAAAATATTAATCATAAATTAAGCACCAGATAAATTCCAGTTGGATATCATTATCCACAGCCATCCAGATGTTCTGGAAATGATTCATTAGAGATACATTCTGTAACTATAGAGATAGGGAGTGAAACTGGAGCTCTGGAACACATTTTGCTGACCAGGTCAGGATGTAAAATCTTCAGATATGACAAGGTCAGTGGCCACAGACACTTGGAGAAGATCATCTGATATCCTGGCAAGCTGATGCAAACATTAAAACACAGAAGAGGAAAGAGGATGGAATTTAATTTTTAAAAAATGGTGCTGGCAGCTGCATGATGTCAGCTGTATTTGTGATAATAAAGCACTTTCTGGTAAGCACAAACCCCCCCAATTTGTAGCAATTAATCCAAACCCCAAGCTCAGTCAGTATTGGTAGCCAAGGGTGATAACATGAGCATATTTCTTCAGCAGAACATCATCCAGTCCTATTTTTCTGGCCTACAGCTTTCCCCCTCACATTCTTCCATGGCATCTGAATTTGTATCTGACCTCCATCCCACTCCACCCTCAAAGCACAAGAGCTTCTCTGGACACCATGAAATGTCAGGGTTTGGCCACACTGAGCTTTCACATTGGATAAAGGAGTTTTTTCATTGCCTGCACTGAATTCTCACCTCAAAAGTGACCTTTTGGAGAAAACATTTAAAGACATCCAGCAGCAAAGTGTGTGCAAAGAGGGTTCTACCCTTCCCTGGGCCTGTTAAAATCCTGCTGAACCACAGATTACTGGAGACTCCTCCAGGGCAAAAAAAAAAGTTCCGTATAAAAGATAAAGAAAACTAAAATTTCATATTAATATCAACAGACTTTGATCTAGTAATATATCTACCAAATGTTATTCCAGTATCACCCTCTAAATCTCTGTCTCCAAAATGCTGTGGATTGTCAGAACTTCATACATAAATTTATAAGGGACCATCTTTAATTTCATGCAAATGACAGTCCTAAATGGCCCTAGTAAAATCCTCATTGTCTTCTGCTCTCATAAATTTCAAACTTCTTTCAGTTTATCATGAACTTGGGAGATGGATCACATTCCAACTGTGCTCATCACACACTGCAGTGGCTTTGGCCTTGCACCACGTTCCTGGGCTGAAATGTGAAGTTCCAACCAAAAAAAATTTTGATATTCAGCAAAAGTTTTAGTTATAAAATTCTCTACAGAGTTGGGAAATTAAATGTTTTAGCTTGATCTAAATGGATCTCTTATTTGTGTGCTTGGGGACATGGGTTAGTGGTGGCCTTAATGGTTGGCCTTGATGATCTTGGAGGACTTTCCAACCTTAATAATTCCATACTCAGTTTAAACTGATGATTATTTTGGAGTACCATACCCTGCACTTTGAATAATTTAGCTTGAGGGTTTTGTCCAGCAATCCCATTTTTGTTATGCCAGTCTCTACAATCCTTCACAAAAAGAATTACAATGTTTTCCTGCAAAGTATTTTCTAAAATAAAATAAAATAAAAAAAAAATTAAAAAATTAAAAATAAAATAAAATAAAATAAAATAAAATAAAATAAAATAAATAAAATAAAATAAATAAAATAAAATAAAATAAAATAAAATAAAATAAAATAAAATAAAATAAATAAAATAAAATGTGCCTCTATCCAGAAATGTCTCTACAGAACAGAAGAGCAAGAAGCCAAAGGATTTCCCAGCTCCACTCCTGCCGTCCTACAGATTTTCTGACCATGCAGAGATAATAAGTGTGGCTGAGTGGATCCTGTGCTGTGGTGTGGACTCACTGGAACCCAAACATGGCCATAATTTGGCCATGGAAGATTCCTAACTAACAGCTGAGCCTTAATGAGTCCATTTCCATGCTAGTTATCTCTCAGGATTAAAAAAGGACCTTTCAGGTCACACAGGACAACATTTTGGGTGCTTCAGTGCACCCAGAGCTGGCCCACAGTTATCAATAGCTCAACCCAATTAGCACTTGGTTCATTTACTACATTTAGGGGAAGCAATTCTCCATCTCAGCCACCTGCAGAGCTTTGGTGGCTTTAGGGACATGAATCACACCTGCCAAGGACCCCACAGCTCTCATCATTACAGAAATCCTGCTGAGGACTTTTAGGGCTGGGAGGGTCAGAAATGGAGGTGCTGCTGCTGCTGCTGCTCAAGGCACTCAGTTGATTCACAAAACCCACAGCCTCAAATCTTTCCATAAAAACATCCCAGAGGCTGGCCTGGGAAGTCACCACTATGGAATTGGGAGCTGGAATTACTGCATGGATGGTTCACACAGAACACAAGGACTGGATTCCCCAAGGCCATGACAGTCAGAGGTGCCCTTGGAGGGGATGCACAGTAAAATGCTGTGTAAAACACAGCCCAGGAGTTCTGACTGTGCCCAAAAAGAAATGATTCATTTTCAACAAGCAGCAAACCAGTGGCAGAAATGGACAGGGACACCTCATGGAACAGAATAAAACCAAAACAGACCAAATTCACCACTGAGACCATGAAAAGGCTAAACAAACCATGACTAAGGAACCACAGGAAATGACCACAAGGGTGGACACGCTTCTCTTTCCCATTTATTCACAGACAGATTAAAAATGAGACATTTCTTAACCACTGCTCAATGACTTGATCTCAGAGTAAGGATGTTGTGGTCCTTCTGCTTTAGGATTGCACTGCTCAAACTGTACTTGTGAGTGCAAATCTAAGATTCAGCCTTTAAAATCATTCTTTTAGGTTGATGACAGTTGTATCACATGAAGTCTCTGTGTCCTAGCAACACCATAACTCTTGCTAAACTCAGGCAATTGGAAAATCAGTCAAATTCAGACACAATTAAGATTAAATGTCATAACTGGCAATGTATGAAAAATACTAGGCCTCCCCAATTGAACTTTTTTTTTATTCTCCTCTCCATATCTTTTGCAATGATTCATGCAATGACATGAGTAATACATGGGAATAGATGAGAATTGACTTTCACTAAAATATCTGAATATAGAACATTTGTTCTTCTCTAGGCACGTCTGGGTGCAGCTCCCATTCCCCTCTGAACCAAACACACACAGCTGATAAAAAGCACAAAAGTATCCAAGCTCCAAACTGGGCTAATTTTAAACTTAAACCACATCCTACACCTCTTCCTAAGACTCACATTTCCTACTTTTTCCCTTACCAAATTTCAACCCAACACCATTGCGCAGTCTTTGTCCATCTGCCACTGAAAGAGGGTAGATTTTAATTAGAGATGAGAAATAAGTTCCTCCCAAGAAGGTGGGGAGGCCCTGGCACAGGTTGCCCAGAGCAGCTGTGGCTGCCCCTGGATCCTTGGAAGTGTCTCTCCCTTTAGGGAATTCTGTCAGGAATGAAGCTCACCAGTGGCTTTGTTTCATTCTCTTTTATGATGGATTTTCCAGTGGTTTTCCCTTTACCATAAGTTTTATAAGCAAAGGATCTCTCCTGTGATCAGTTTGGTCTCTCCCATTTTCACCTGTTGTCTTCCTCCCTGCTTACTCTTCTTCTGAATCTTTTTATTTAGAGAACAGAAAAAAACTGATATAGAGAGGCCCCAGGAATTGCTCATCACTGACATGAACACAGCTTTGCCAATTAAAATGACCTTAAATGAGCAATATATCCCCATGATGGCCCACAGTTATCAATAGCTCAACCCAATTAGCACTTGGTTCATTTACTACATTTAGGGGAAGCAATTCTCCATCTCAGCCACCTGCAGAGCTTTGGTGGCTTTAGGGACATGAATCACACCTGCCAAGGACCCCACAGCTCTCATCATTACAGAAATCCTGCTGAGGACTTTTAGGGCTGGGAGGGTCAGAAATGGAGGTGCTGCTGCTGCTGCTGCTCAAGGCACTCAGTTGATTCACAAAACCCACAGCCTCAAATCTTTCCATAAAAACATCCCAGAGGCTGGCCTGGGAAGTCACCACTATGGAATTGGGAGCTGGAATTACTGCATGGATGGTTCACACAGAACACAAGGACTGGATTCCCCAAGGCCATGACAGTCAGAGGTGCCCTTGGAGGGGATGCACAGTAAAATGCTGTGTAAAACACAGCCCAGGAGTTCTGACTGTGCCCAAAAAGAAATGATTCATTTTCAACAAGCAGCAAACCAGTGGCAGAAATGGACAGGGACACCTCATGGAACAGAATAAAACCAAAACAGACCAAATTCACCACTGAGACCATGAAAAGGCCAAACAAACCATGACTAAGGAACCACAGGAAATGACCACAAGGGTGGACACGCTTCTCTTTCCCATTTATTCACAGACAGATTAAAAAATGAGACATTTCTTAACCACTGCTCAATGACTTGATCTCAGAGTAAGGATGTTGTGGTCCTTCTGCTTTAGGATTGCACTGCTCAAACTGTACTTGTGAGTGCAAATCTAAGATTCAGCCTTTAAAATCATTCTTTTAGGTTGATGACAGTTGTATCACATGAAGTCTCTGTGTCCTAGCAACACCATAACTCTTGCTAAACTCAGGCAATTGGAAAATCAGTCAAATTCAGACACAATTAAGATTAAATGTCATAACTGGCAATGTATGAAAAATACTAGGCCTCCCCAATTGAACTTTTTTTTTATTCTCCTCTCCATATCTTTTGCAATGATTCATGCAATGACATGAGTAATACATGGGAATAGATGAGAATTGACTTTCACTAAAATATCTGAATATAGAACATTTGTTCTTCTCTAGGCACGTCTGGGTGCAGCTCCCATTCCCCTCTGAACCAAACACACACAGCTGATAAAAAGCACAAAAGTATCCAAGCTCCAAACTGGGCTAATTTTAAACTTAAACCACATCCTACACCTCTTCCTAAGACTCACATTTCCTACTTTTTCCCTTACCAAATTTCAACCCAACACCATTGCGCAGTCTTTGTCCATCTGCCACTGAAAGAGGGTAGATTTTAATTAGAGATGAGAAATAAATTCCTCCCAAAGAAGGTGGGGAGGCCCTGGCACAGGTTGCCCAGAGCAGCTGTGGCTGCCCCTGGATCCTTGGAAGTGTCTCTCCCTTTAGGGAATTCTGTCAGGAATGAAGCTCACCAGTGGCTTTGTTTCATTCTCTTTTATGATGGATTTTCCAGTGGTTTTCCCTTTACCATAAGTTTTATAAGCAAAGGATCTCTCCTGTGATCAGTTTGGTCTCTCCCATTTTCACCTGTTGTCTTCCTCCCTGCTTACTCTTCTTCTGAATCTTTTTATTTAGAGAACAGAAAAAAAACTGATATAGAGAGGCCCCAGGAATTGCTCATCACTGACATGAACACAGCTTTGCCAATTAAAATGACCTTAAATGAGCAATATATCCCCATGATCCAACCCATGCCTCCTGTACCATTTTTAGCCAGGAATGATCTTATCCCATCAGTTTCCTTATGCTTCTTTCCTGGCTTCATTTCCTGAAGGGAAAGACAGTTTCCCAACCTCCTCTTCTAATCCCAGCTGGGCACTCAACCTCATACCTGGTCTGCCAGGGTTCAAGGAATGCTGGTTTAGCCCTATCAATACTGTCAGCCACATCCCTGACATTCATCTTTTGCTCACATTGAGATTTTATCTTTATTTTTCCTTATCTCTGCATTCCAGTAATCCCTCCCTGCTAAATTCTGATCTCATAATCCCTCCAGGAGTGAAAACCAGAGCAGGTTTCAGCATCCAGCTGGGTGCTTAAGTGATCTCCTGACTTCCAGGGCTCACCACAATCACTGCTCTCATTTGCAGCAGCTCCTGTGCAACCTTGCTGGCCAAGGAAGGTTCTCCATAGATGATTCCAATGTGTGTGTGTCTTATCTCAGCTTTTCTCTGCCATCACATCCAGGTGTCCCTTGGACACCTCTCTGGGCAGCCCCTTCCAATGTCAAATCACCCTTTCAGGAAGAAATTCCCCCTGATGTCCAACCTGAACCTGCCCTGGCCCAGCCTGAGGCCATCTCTTCTTGTCCTGTCCCTGTTCCCTGGGAGCAGAGCTCGACCACACCACGCCACAACCTCTTAGAAGAGGATTCTGTGGAAGCCAACAAAAGAGGGATTTTTTTTCCTTCCTAATTGTCTTAACAATGGTTCAGAATAAACATAGGAAGACCTAGAAAATTCACCTCAGCTCATATGCAAATTCCAGCACTGGAAAAGCCCTGGAGATGTGGTTTGCAGACACTACATGATCTTCCATGATCCCTCTGCTCTTGGATAAATTTTCACCCTGCTTGAACTGTGTAAAAAATATGCATAAAGAAGCAAAGGGGAACACTGGAGATGAGAAAAGCAGCCATGCCATGATTAAATATGAATGGTAATGCCAGAGCTTTGATGGAAGGAAAGCAGAAAAACCACTGCAATTAAGACCAGGAACACAAGACAAGGCATCCTCCTCTGAAGATTTCTGATATTGTGAGGAGAGTTTCCAAGGAGAAAGCTAATATCACTGTAATCCTGGCTTCTCCCAGTAAAATATATATGTTTTTGCAGAACAGGATTCACTTCTGAAGCTGTACCAACAAGTAAATTATTCATGAGAGAAGAGATAAAAGACAGAACATTTCACAGAGTAAAATATTTAGACTCCCCTATCTCTGGCAGTGTGATCATACTTGTACTAACTGGGCAGACTGGGAATCAAAATGAAGCCCAATTAAGTGGTACAAACTATGCATATAAAATACATCAAGATGATAAAAATGACAGCTCTCCTGTACCTAAGCTTCATCTTTCATGCTGAACCAGTTCAAGGAGAACTAAGCAAAGATGCCATTAATCAGTGCTCTAACGTTGTGCTACTTATCAATATGTGAGTGCAACACCTCAATAAAACAGGATGCTTAAAGGGCTGCTAAATGTATCAATATTCAATTACACAATGTTAATAAAGCCATTAAAAGAGAATTAACAAGGGTTTACTCAGGAAGTATCTCTGCCTGACATTAGGTGGCTCTTTAAACATTTTCTAAAGAAATACAGTAAAAAGCTATTAAAATATTTATGCAATGCTTGCATTAGTTCTGTTTAACTGGCACAGCAGCAATCATATCAGCAGTTTTAAATGCCCTGCTTCTCAGCACCACGATTATCCACTAGTTATGAGAGAGAAATAAATACCCAGTCTTAGAATTTTAATGCTTTTCATTACAAAGAAAAGATCTCCAAATCCTTCATTAAAGCTCAGAGCCTCACTAAAACTAGATGCTTCCAACTCTCTGTTGAGGAACCAATATGTGTTATGCACCAAAACCTCTGAATAATGGTGAGAGACAACACTTGTACCTTCTTTTTCTTCCAGAGCTGGTGCCACCAGCCCAGTGCCCCAGGGAGAGGATCAGTGTCCCCCCAGAGAGCCCCAAGGTGTTGGGGGCCAGCACTGAATCACCAGCAGCAAGTATGTATTTTTTAATAAGTAATGAATTACTAATTCATTAGGAGTGTGCTGCAGCAGGAGCTGGGCTGGAGATCTCCACCAAGGCTCCTGCCTGCCCAGGTAGCCCAGAGGAAAGTTGGGTTTTTAAACTCAGGCCTCCCAGGCAAAGGCTTCCTGGAGAAATCTGAAAGGAAAGGCAGATTATTTCATTCCAAGAGATTGTGCTGCTGCAGCACTTCTGGGCTCGTGGCTCCTCCTCGATCCCCCAGTAACAAAAAGCCTCCCAGGACTTGTTAAATTAGCCAAAGTAATGAAGTCCAATTCTGTGTTATTTGCACAGGGACTGGAAAAGATTTCGTGTTTCCATGTACATAAACAAAACCTGGCTCAGCACACCAGGGAATTAAGAGGTTTATAAAATATAAAAGACATTCACATTAATCTGTTAAACAATTCATTCTCTACCCTGCCTTTTCCTACTAAGTGAATTCATTACTTATAAAAAAATATATATTTGCTCCTGGCTCTTTTTTTGCTGCTGGTGACTCAGTGCTGGCCCCCAACACCCTGGGGCTCTCTGGGGGGACCCTGATGCTGTCCCTGGGGCACTGGGCTGGTGGCACCAGCTCTGGAAGAAAAGAAGGTGCAAGTGTTGTCTCTGCCCATTATTCAGAGGTTTTGGTGCATAACAATGCCAGCTGTGCTGCAGCAAGAAGGATTGCACCATTGATCTGAATTAAATTATTAGGGGGTGTGGGAATGAAACAGATGAATTAACGTCTAGGAAAATCCAAAATAAAACAGTTCCTCTGATGCTGCCCAGACAATGCTGAGTATTTTTCTTCCAGGAATTGCTAAGCTCAGGGAATTGGTTTCTTGCAGGACTGGTTGGGCAAATTCATCAACATAAACCCATCTTTACACTGAGGCACCCACAACTCTTCCCAAGGACCTGCTATAGTTTTGATGGACACTCCTCTAAATTAGTATAAAAATCCATATTCTTCTTTAAAAATAACAGAACTTGCTATTTAACAAGACCAAACAGGTGCTACCAAGTAAAAATATCTTACAAGAACTGGCTTTGTTTTCCTTTTGTAAAGGTCTCTATATCAAATCACCAGGCCTCTGAGCTCAAAGGAAGTCAAATGCATGCCCTGCATTTAGCCATTATCCACAGAACCCTTTGGAAAGATATTTATTTGCCACAATTTGCATCCACAAAACAAAGTGAGGAAGATTTTAATGATGATGCCAGCTCCTCTGTGAACAAAACCTGTATGAATCCAACCCAGAAGCAAGTGAAAACAGCAGCTAATTGCTCCTGACTGCTTTGTTTTCAGAAGACACAAATAAGTACCCAGTTCTCTAATAAAACAATTAAATCTTTCTAGCACATGCCCTCCTCTCCTCCCCAAATATTTCTGTTTTAGAAGAGTTTATGTTGCAATCACTTCTACCTCAACACTATCACCCAGCTAATAATGTGATATTATTTATTTCTATTAGGGTTTTTTTTTTGCTGTTTATGTAGGGGTAAGGGATGAAAAATTCAATTTTTCATTCCTTGTCTAGCAAGAATCTCTGCTTTTTCCTAGCTTAGATTTTTATTTCTCCAACTAAAAGCTATTAAAGGGTTCTGTGGAACTTGTTAACTGGTCTGTGGAACTTGTGGAACCATGGTAGCTTCCAACAATCCAGTCTTCAACTAGATGAGTTTTAAATTTAGTGAAATTATACTACACCTAACAGGCACTTTATGGGAGATTTGCCCATTTTTCAGCCAAATTCAAGGGGTCTGATCACTCTTATTTTCATATTGATGGCAGAGTCATCTTTCATGCACTGAGTGCAAGGGTGTCCCTTTCAAAGGCCAGACACATCCAGCACAGGAAACACTGCCCAGAGACAAATGTGGCCCCTGGATTTCTGAGTCACCCCAACACATTTATTAAGCACTGAGTTGTGCTTTTACAACTGGTCTCCATCAGGGATATTTCATCTGTTCCCAGAGCGTCATCCCTCCTAATGACTCATAATGCAGCCTCATTCCATTGAGCTTGATTTCACTGCCTCATCAGCCTCTTGTTCTCCAGGGGCAAAGCTGCTCTTTTCAGCAAGTTCAGCCCACAGAGAAGTGGCCATTAACTGCAGCTCCTCATTATGTAAGAATCAGCTAATCAAGAGTGACCAAGACATAGCTGATGTTGTGATTGAGGAGAGGGAGACATCTGCTTGGAATTATCCAGCCCGCTGTTTCAAAGCTGATAAGGCATTTACTGCCTTGGTGTTCAATTAGAGCAGGAATAAATGGGTTTGGGGAGTGGGATGTGGAGTTTGGTACACCAATGGCTTGGGAGGGGGAGAGGGGAGGGATGGAGGGCACAAAGTGCAAGCAAGGCCCAGTGCTGAGGAGAAAAGGCAGAAGCTGTCTGCAAACCACGTCAGCACCAGGCACAGCTGACAGGTTCTAAGCTGCATTTGAGGGGCTGTGTGTGATGTAAGGAAAACTGCCATTTCCATGGTTTTCAGGCTAAGTGGAAAAAATATTTCTGCTTCCATTTCCGAATTCCCATCCAGTTGTGTATTTTTTTCCCCTTATCCGGTCTCCTGAGAAAAACTAACATTCAAATGTATCAAATTCATTTCTGATGCGAATGGGAAGCCATTCCCCTGAAGTCAGAGTGGGCTGGATGTAAGTATTCCTGATTAATTTGGTGATGGAGCTTGCTTTTTTATTCCTAAATGCCACATGCAGCTTTTCTGAAGCCAAAAGTTTATGTGTTTTATTATCAGAGCACAGGAGATACATCTTCTTATTCTTTCTTTTTACAGGGGAAAAAACTGTAATAAAACATGACCTTTTAATGCATAATCTGTAACAGAATATGCTGGGCAGATAAAATATGTAACATGAGAAAGACTGCATTGAAACTGAGCCCTGACTGGGGCTGAAACTGAACATAACTCTTGTTTCCCTTAGGGAACGGAAGAGCTTCAGATGGGAAGGGGACACTGAGCTTTTCCTGGACTGAGCAACACCAAGAGACTGCAAATATGTGGGGCAGAGGACAGATGGCAGAAATTGCCAGGAGTAGTCCCATTCTGTGGGATCATTGCAGTGTTCTCAAATTCCCTTATTCCTGCAAAAGGCACCCTTCCATACACAGCCAGGCACTTTTCACAGCTACTTCAAATGAATGAGGAGCAGGTAGAAAGATAAAAGCAGAGGAATAAATTGGACCCATTTCTTGAAGGAATCTGTCTGGATTACTGAGGCCAGACATCAAAGAAGGGGGGAAAAAAGCACCCTCTTGCCAAGCTTATGTTTCCATATATGTATTTCCTCTCCACTCTTCATATAGACTCTGCTTTTTGCATCAGCCCTCTTGGCTGATATCGCAACACTTCGCTGCTTTTCATCTTCAAAATGTGAACAAATTCATCCTTGAGGCTCTCAGAATGTGAACAAATTCATCCCTGAGGCTCTGCTGGGAGGAAATGAGACAAATAAATGCGGGGATCCCTGTTCCCCTGCGGGCTGTGGGAGGTGGGTTGGCTGGGACAGGGCACGAGCACCTCCCGGACCCGCACGCTCTGCAGGCAGGGATGGGTTTGGATTCCTCCAGCAGCACCTTCTGCCATCCTTGGAGCCCTGAGAAACTGCTCTGTCACTTGGAAAGGAACTGACATTTTCTGGAAAGAGTCTCAAATTCAGCGTCCAGCAACGCGTCTGCTCCTCCTCTGAATTCAGCCCCATACACAGAAAAATCTTGTCCTCAAAAACCTTTCACCTGCCTTTTTCTCTCTTTCTTCCCTATTTTTTCTTTATTCTATCTTTTCCTTGCCCTTTTTATTGTCTGAAGAGGCAGAGGTAGGTGCAGAGAGGCAGCTGTAGCAGCAGCAGCAGCTCTGCAGACATGCCTGCAGCCTGAGTCACGCACACCGCGCTCGAGAAATGGAAAAGGAGCTCTTACATCAGGGATGTTGAATCAGATCCTGCCCAGAGAAACATCCAGGAATCACACTCTGCTGTGGACACACATTCACTCCCTTCCCCTGCTTTCCCTCCTCTTTCCATGGATTTTGTGGCAGAGGAGGACCCCGAGGTTCTTAGAGAGGGGTCTGTGCACTTTGGCCGCCTTCCCTGCAGCCCTGGCAGGAAAGAAATGCTTGAAATGCTGAAGGCTGCCCTACTGTGCCTATGGAAATTCATACACACCTGGAAATCCCTCCTAAGGGAGCTTGGAAGTAGGGATAGAGAAGAAAAAATGAAAGAAGGAAGAAAGAAAAAAAATATAAAAGAGAGGCAAGCTAGATGAACATTTAGGTGGGAGCTCCTGCACTCAGTTCCTGGCTGAGATCTTTAAAGGAAACTGAGGTATGAAATCCTATGAGAACAGCATGACCTGTGTCTCCTTAGCCCCTTGAAAAAATCCCTACACTCAGTTTGTGATACAAATTTGTTCTTCCAAGGGATGTAGCCTTAGAAGAACCATATCCCAGGACTTCAAAACACAAATCATGTGGGGGAGATGTGAGGGGAAGGCTTTTATCTAAACTCCATGACCACAGCATGGCAAAGCTTCCAAACCTTAGGATTTAAGCATGACTGTGACAATACTATCAGGGGTTTGCTTTTGGTTGGTTTGTTGGTCTTTTAAAAAACTTGTGGCAAAGCAGAAAAAAACTTGAGGACATGAATCTCAAGTATTAGAATGAAAGACATGATAAAAAGAATCTTAAATCTTGCATCTTGCTTTTTGAATTTTTTTTCTGTTGTGATATCTCTTCCCAGTTTGTTCTGACATGGACACACATTGCCAGGTCTTCCTCCTCCTGCTCCTATTATCTCCATTCTGCTACATCCAACCTCCAGCTAAAATCCCAGGGGGCAAACTCAGGGGAGGGAAAATTCCATGAATCATAAAATCATGCAATGGTTTGGGTTGGAAGGGATCTTAAAGATCACCTCATTCCTCCCCCAGCCATGGCAGGGACACCTTCCCCTGTCCCAGGCTGCTCCAAGCCCCAGTGTCCAGCCTGGCCTTGGGCACTGCCAGGGATCCAGGGCCTGCCCACCCTCAACTGTGCTTTTAAAACTTATTTAAGCCCTTCCTGTGGTTCTGAAGTGAGAAAACAATATCCACAAGTGTTTCTGAAAGTCAGAAGAACCCTCCTGGGTTTGGCCTGTTCTCTGTGCAGGTGTTGTGAGAAGGAGCTCAAACAGCCTGGACCTGCCGGGGCACTGGGGCTGCAGAGCAGAGCTCAGCATTTATCCCTCACTGCTCACTCTTGTCAGGAACAAATTTAAAAGAAAAACCAAAAAAACACCAACCCAACAAGCAGAAGGATTCTGAAAGCTGTCCAAGGAGCAGATAGAAAAGCCACGTGAGGAGCCCTCGGGAGGTTGGTGAGCCAAGGCTGGCTCCAGCTGGCTGCTCCCATCCTCTCCCTGCCAGCCTGCACAGGGAGCTGGGACACCAGCGCTCCTGGCCACGTGGGCTGCTCTATCAGCAGGAGATCATGAGCTTTCCAGAAGGTTTTTATCTCCTGTCTCCCCCCCTGTTATGAATTGTCTCTCCTGGAGGATTGCACGCTGCCCGTGCTCGCTGTCACGGCGCTGGGGCTGAGGCAAGGAACAGCATTCCTGCTCCTTCCCCACAGCCAGCTCTCCTCCCCACCTCTCTGCTGAGCCACAGCGAAGGGAAGTGCTGAAAACCTCCCATTCTGCACTCCAAAGGAGGTTAAAACACAGCTCAGAAAACACTGGAGTCTACTGCTGCAATGTATTCAGAGAGTGGAATCAGCAGGCTGATTCTATATTCAATTTATTAACAATTGCCTATTATTGTTCTATCTTTAATTGGAAGGGATAGCTCAGGACTGCTCTCACAGAGTGAAAAAGTAAAAACCCTTGGGTTCACTTGGCTCAAAGCTGCCAGCTGATGACACTCTAGAAACCCAGGAAAACACTTGTGCAGAGAAACCAGCACCTGTCCCACCCAGCAGACTGATCTTGTTTGCTGTGTGAACAAGGTCTGTAGCTCTGCAGAACACACACAACTGTGTGTGAAACTTCCCACATCCCATTTTTCCCAGAGAAAAGGGTTTGATCCCTCAGTCCTTCCCTTGTGCCCAGGCTGCAGGGTGGGGACAGGGCAGCACTGACTCCCCTGCCCCTAAGTGTGCCCCCAAAACCAGGGTTTGGGATGTGAGTAGGACACAGCCCTCTTCTCTCCAGGGAATTTGGCACAGCCCCATTATCCTGCTGTTTTGTAGGCACTGGGAGAGAAGATTGACCTGGACAGACTTTATGACAGCCACAAAAATGTCTCAGAATTTGTATTTCTGAGTCTTTTTATCCTCATGTTATATCAGCATATAAATATCTTCTTTCACTGTTCCTTTCTTTTGGGGTATTCATGCAAGGAGTGGAACTCCTCATGTTTGTAGGGGTTGGAAATAGGTGATCTCTAAGGTCCCTTTCAACCCAAGATTTCTAAGATTATAAGATATAAAACAGACCAAGAAAGCAGCAGTTTCTCTCCTGATGGGACTGGACACTTTCACTCCAAAATGACACAGCCAGAGGTAGCCCTGACCACACAACCTTGATTGCCATTGCTAAAAAACATAGAACAAACCTTTGTTTCTCATGCCCATGCTAAATATTGCATTTTTAAACAATACACCTGTGGGAAATACCTGTACCTTAGAGACACAGACTGATCCCAATTTACTGTAGCTCTGGTAGCTGAATTGCCATATTTTGGTGTGGTTTAGACCACCTGATTGCCACGGTGCCATTGCAGAAGGGGAAAAACTGCTCCTTCCAGGAAAGTGAAACTTTTTACTTCAGTTCTAGTGAAATCCCAACTGTCAGCTGAGGCTGAAATGCTGCAGTACAGCTGCCAGCTCCAGCACTTGCAGATAAACCAGGCTGAGGTCACAGTTTTTTGGCTAAGACACAGCACAGAATTATAACAGCAAGTACATTCTGACAGGTCCCAGCTCTCTGTTTGGGGTTGGTTCGTTTAGATGTGTTTCTCTCTCTGCATTTCCAGCCATTGATTCTATAGAAGCATGTCAGTTCATTACCAAATCCTGTCAGCTATTTCCTTTGGCACTGGGAATGGGTTGTTTCCCTGCTAAATTAACCCAGCTCCAATGTCACTTGCACACCAATCAGTGCTCTCATTCAGGGAGGTCGGGCACAAAAGTGGAGACAACAACTTCTTTTCTTTTAACCAAAAAGAGAAAACAAAACATTGCTGAACTCTGCAGCCTCACTGGAGCTGCTCATAGCAGCACTGTGCATGAAGATGGCTACTGCCTGATTTCCAGCCCAGGGAATTCTGCTGGAGCCTCCTGAGTCCTGGGGAAAAGCTTTCAGAGTGACCTCCACTACTGGGCCATTACATGCCAACCCATCCTGGGCACTGGGTCTCCATGAAGATGTGGAAAATGACCTAAACCTCTGGAGACCTCTGGGATCCTAAGGGATTTATAGGATAAGAGGGAGGCTTATACCGTGGCCTGAGTTGGATTTTGTCTCCTGATAAAATGGAAGAATTTTTACAGAGGGAATAAAAGGCAGCAATGTAACCTCATATATTGCCTTTTTTATATTGCTTTGTTAAGGCTGGGCTATAAACCTGACAAAAAGGAGCATAAAATGATGGGGAAATGAAGAGTGAACCCAGCTCCTCTGAAATATTCCAGCTTTTTCTTTCCATTGCCATGTTCCAATGGACACTGCCAGTGGCCCACCAGCCACAACCACACAGGTGTCACCCTCACTGCTCCCTCTGCAAAGCTGGACAATGAAATCCTGGCAGAAGGAAACTGTCCAGGACACACCTGGGATGTTCCTGATGCCCTCAGGGACAAAGCCATCCTCCCTCCATACTCCCCCTCATATGCCCTCAACCTATCTCAGCTTTTTATCCTTCTGTGACATCCCAACCCTCAGGTACACACAGGAGTCAGCACTGGGAGAGTTCCCCAGCATCTGTTCACAGTTACATTGCTCTGACATTCATAATTATGACCTTTGTCAGCAGATCATGTAAGCATGAAATTAACTTTGAAAATCAGTAATTCCGCTGACTTCACCTGGGTCACTCACATGTTTAAAGTTAAAAGAACACTGAAGAGCTTTGCTGTGTACAGACCTAGCCCTGGCAGAGTGCAAAACGTTTCCAGTCACAGACAAAGAGCCAGTAGCCACAGACTGTTCCACTCTCCAGCTCAGATTTAATCTTACAGGGGCTCTGTTTCACTGACACAGCCATGAACTGCTTCCCTCTAAGACCCACATGCTGCAATCAACTTCCAAGGGATTTCTGAGTGCATACATTACTGTCCCCTGCACACCAGCAGAGCATCAGTATTTCACTTGTAATGCACCCCAGCCCGGCCAGCTGCTCCAAAAAGTGGTTTATTTTGCAGCTGATGGATGCTTTGCTGATTCTGGAAATCTCTCCATATGACAAGTGTTTCTAAAACATTTAAGGTACTACAGAGCTGAAGGTTCTCAAGAGTGCAATCATCTTCTGCAGCTAAATCATGGTAAGGAATGTACTTGCAACGTCAGCTCGCTCGCAGGTTTGCTGCCTGTGACAAATTGAATCCAGCACAAATAATTTTGGGGTTGCAATTACAAATGGGCAATGGCTGGAAATTAATCACCAAAGTATTTAATGAATATCCACAGAAGTAATCTCAACAGCTGCAAGCCATCCGGATTTCAAACCCTAGGCTGCCAAGTCAGGTACCGGTGACTCTTCCAGAAGTCACTCAGAACATCTTGCCCAGTACATATGAACACATTTTGATGGGTCTAAATATCAGAAAACACCAAAGTGACATTCAGTATTTCCACAGATAACAGATGGTTTCACACGTTGCTCCCCACTTGGGGTTGTCTAATGTATCTGAATCGTGTTTTGAAACATAACTCAAGGTTTGGAAAATCTCTAAGGTTTTCAATAAATGGAGTTTAATGTCAAGACTACTCAAAGCAGCTGTTCCTCCTAATCATGGAAAATCACATCCAGGTTTTTTTTTGCATGACCCAATGCAGAAATTATGTAATTTAGGGGTACCATGCACCTCCACCCCCACCATTCTCTAATGTTTTACATGAAACCACAGAAAGATAACAGCACGCGTCTCAGAGCTTCCTGTGCTGCCATTTTTTACTCCAGACAAGGTGTTTGTGTTTCTCTCTCCACTCCTACCTGCAGCAGGTGAGTAGTGGCTCAGTGCTTGCATTTGAGCTCCATGTTCCACACCAATATCAGAAAGAGGGAGCAAGGGCTCATCTGCATCCTTGGAGATTCCCAAGACACAGGGATGGGAACGCTGCTCCCTTCCCCAGGTTTTTGATGAGCTTTTCCCACCCCTGGAGTCCAGAACCCACAGGTCCTGCCTGGCCTGCTGCCATCAGATGTTTGCTCTGCAGAAATGCAGGCTCTCATTTCTCTCCTGGGCATTATTTCCCACTCCATGCCCCTGCCAAGTCCCTTGAGGCAGCAGGACACTCCTGCCCCATCACCTCCTGTGCCAGGGACAGCAAACCCAACACCAGCACTAAAGGCAGAAGAAACACAACCACAACTTCCACAGACTAGCACAAAGAGCTTGTCACTGTTTTCCCTGGAAGCACAGCCCAGTCCTGCAGTCCTGGTGTGATTTACAGAAACAAAAATTGACCTACGCATGCACACGCTGAGAAAACTTCTGCGTGGACTTGCAACACCCAGACCATAATCTCAGGAAAATCAAAGTCAGAAATTGTGAAGAAAAAAGCAAAATGATTTTGCAAGACCCTGACCAATTTTTTCCTGCGGTTTGGAATCTGTGAACTGCCTCGTGTGTGACAAATGCCAAACCAGGCAAGGCTGATTGTTCCATTCCACAACACTGCCTCCAAGCTCCTGCTGGGGTGAAGAACCTCGTGTTGTCAACACCACACATGGCTCCTCCAGAATGCAAACCTTCAGCTGGACACCCCACCAAACTGAAAAACAATCCCAGTTTACCCCAGCTGAAAAATAATCATTGATAAATGTATTTTTTCAGGAGCAGATCTCTACATCTCCAAATCCATGCAGTCACACAGACGCCTGTGGAGGTAATTTATTGCATTTTCCTGTCCTGCTTCTAAAAGAGGTGGAGATTGCATCTTACAATCTCCTAAATCTGACTTTATTACAGGTACAAGAGAGTTTGGTATGTTCAGCAAAGCCTGTATTAGCAGTTTTATGGGTTTTTTATGTTTTTATGTTCTTTTAATCGCTGACATGGAATGTAAATAGTTTCCTCAATTGCTGCATACTTCCCATTCCTGCAGGAAGGCACACCCTTTGACAAAGATTAAGAGAATATAAAGTGAAATCCCTGTTTACTAAAGGAATTAAATTCTCCTGTAGTTACTGGAACACAGCAACCTGTGCATGGGGGATCTACACACCCTTCAAGGACAGGTTTCCAACAGCTAAGAGGCATTAAAAATAAAATAAAGGAACTCAAGATTTGGGCTTGATGTTGAATAATAAAGTGAACTGGAATTCATCACAGCTGGGTAACGTTGGGGTTCATCCAAATGACTGGGAATGAAAAGCATCTTGCACTGTTTTACTCCAGAGGACTAAAGAGGTGCCCCATGGTTTTCCATTGATGTTGTCCATCCCCAACCTCCCCTGGACATTTGCTTTCACAAGCACATTCCTTCCTTCTAACACATCCAACTGCATCACTCACGTCCTCGCTCTCTCTATTAAACTGAAAAAAATACCTTTGTGGCTTTGATTCCCCAGCAGGGGAACCTACAGAACTCACAGATCCTTGGGAACTGTTATAAAAGGTTTTCCCTGGGTTGAGAGTGATCTTTGGCTTGCCCTTGACAAACAGCACGCAGTTGTCCTGATCTGGATTCCCACCATATATCTTTGAGATTCTCTTAGGGGAAAACAGAACTTGTCTACTTGCAGGGTAGACAAAGACTTTGATGACTTTTTCCATTTGTCATGGACTTCCAGAGCAGTGATTTCATTCTTGTACGGTTTTGGTTTTTTAACAACTCTGCCTATGGGATCACATCTACAGCAGTCCCTGAACCCTCTCTGAAATCTCACAGACATGAGCAGGATTTGCCAAGAGCACGTGGAACAAGGTGCACACAAACACAGGCTCAAGCCCAGTGTTGGTCCTGGGTTGCAGGAACAGCACAACCATCCCACCATCAGCCTCTTGCCAGCAAACCCAGAGAGCTCCATTTACCATTCCAGCAGGGGTTAATCCCCAGGTCTTGACTCCTCACCCCTGATGGACACTGCATGGAGCAGATCATGGGTGCAGACAGCATTAGGAGGCATCAGTCCTCCTCAAAAAATTCCAGAGACTGTAGGATATTCCAGATTACTATAAATAAAAGGCCTTACCACAGGAAAGGAGGACAAATCCAAAAGAAATACACAGGAAACCTTGAGAGGCAACATGTCCATTTTCATCCCCACATAAATGCACACAACCATAGAGATTCTTGCTCTATCAGCAATACACAAATACCCATAATCCAAACTGGAACAAAACTCTCTTGTTAGGGGACTCTTTATAGGAGACCAGTAGCAAAAGTGGCCCCAGGTTAATTTTAAGCCATCAATTTTAAAATTATAACCCTCCTCCAAGAGTACAAAGTGACCATGCAGCAGAGTACTTACTCATTCCTCTCCAGATCGATGACCAGATGTTTATTTTCAGCTTGAATTACAAACTGCAGCAGTGCTGGGTGGTTCTGAAAAAGGAAAACAGAGTTGGCTGAGTCCAAACCCAGAGCCCATCATCCTGCACCCTGCTCTGCCAGGGAAATGGACACATCATGGAATCAAAGGAAGTTTTGGCTTGGAAGGGGTTTTAAGGACCATTTGGTTCTCATGGGCAGGGACACCTTCCACTGTCCCTCAGCACTCCCACAGAGAGCAATTCCTTCCCAATATCCAAAATGTATTTCAAAATTTTAAGATGTATTTCAAGCTTTTCATAAGGCATAATTAAGTTTTGTCTTAAAAGAAAGAAGTGGTGTTGCAGAATTAAGGGCATAGAACATCCTGCGTTGAAAGGGACACATATGGATTGTCAAGTGCAAAAAATGTGAAATATCAATAAAAATATGGTCAACAGTATTACCAAGTATCTCTGTGACAACAACAGACAAAGTATTTATATATAAATATAAATAAATAGTATTTATAGTATTTTAAAAGTATTTATATATAAATATTCATATACAAGTACTTAAAAGAACTTTCTAAACAAAACACCAGCAACAGAGCCCACAGAAATCCCAGTTGCACTCCAGCATGGATCAGGACATCTGGATTGCATTTTCAAGCACCATCAGGACTGCGTGCAATCTTCATACTGCCTTTCCCCTGGTTATAAAACCCCAGTTCTTTTTCATCCCAAGCATCCAGAGGTAAACTCAATCATTTTGGGTGAGCTGTGAGAGGGGAGCTGGAGCAGTGGAGCCTAAAGACTTGCAAGAAGGGGCAATGCACCTTCACAGGCTCTGCACTCCCAAGGAGAATGCACAGTTTCAATATGCTGGCTACTCTTGATCCAAAAGACTCAGCTCAAATATATTTTAAAACTGTTTACATTGAACTTAAATTTCATTAAACAAACTCACTGGATTGCACGACAGCATTTCCTTGTTTGAAATTCCAACAGTAGCTCCATAAATCAGCTGTTCCCCCATTCACTCAAGATGCTTTTCTGGAGATTTGTGTCAGCCAATTGCAGCTAGAATCATTTTAGGATTCTAGTGTTTAATTGATTTATTGAGAAATGTGTCTGAATTTGTGATTGCTGCAGCAGGGCCCCAGTGGAGCCTTTGTGACAGACAGAGCATCCTTGTCCTTGGCACGCAGCGATTTTCAAATTGTTTGAAAAATTAGAGATGTTTGTTAAAAAGCAAAATTATTGGGAGCTGTCATAGACTAAACAAAATTGTTCAAATGAGAAATAGCTGAGAACTCCCCAGTGCTCTGAGGCTTTATTGAGCCCAGGCTGGGAGTGAGACACCATTGCTCTATCCAAAGTGTCCTGCTCGTGAGAATCCAAACGTGCTTTCTCAGCAACAGCACTGAAATTCTGCATCTCTGTGAACTCTGCAGAAACCAGATCCCACTAGAATGCTAAATAAATGCTTCAGACTATCCTTGGCACTCAGCAAACACATGGGAGTCATTTATTGGCATGAATATTTAGAAGCAGTGTTGATTATGACTTCAATACTAGTACATTGCTTCCAAAACCTGTGAGATCTACAGAATATGGAGTTTTGAGAGAGCAAACCACAATTAATTACAATATAACACAGCAAATAATTAAGATATTGCAGTGGCACAAATGGATTCTTTTCAGCTGAAGGCCCTCTTAATATGGAAATGACAACTATGTTTATTCATGAGCTCACAGTGGTACTTATTTGACAGTCAATGGATGTTGGTAAAGTTGCAAAGTTAAAAAAGCAGCTGCAGAATAGAACAGGCTGTTACAAGACAAAATCATCTCTCAGAGAATTCCTAAAGCTTCCTAATTCCTGAAACTTCTCATGGAGCACAATCATGGCCCCAGTTATGGATGCTGCATTGCTGTGCACAAGACCCAGGTTCCGAATCTTGCTTCACCATCAATTTTTCTTTCAAACAAATGGCTCATTTCCTTCTTTTCCATCTGCAAGGAGATGAGACTGTATTTTTTCTTAGTCTGACTGGAATTCATAAGCACAAATACAGCGAAAATTACCCACTGCACAGGTGTTAGGGTGATTGCAAACAGAAACACTTGAAATTATAAATTTCTAATGGTAAAGAAAAAATGAGACTCTTTCAGAAAGGACATTTGAGGTTTGTGTTTTGGTTTTTCCTCCTGTTTTTTTAATCCATACTCCTGTGAAATCAGATTTTCTTTTGTTGGGGCTTTTTTTTTTGGGTTTTTCTTGCAGGGGCTGTGGAGTCTTTCCTGAAGTTTTTGCACATTTTTGCCCCAACCCCCTAGAAGTTCATTTAAAATCCCATGGAACACTGTCATACCCTCCCCTTACAATCAATATTTTCAAAAATGAATCACAGGGTGAAATGGAAGTGACTATAAATACAGGTATTAGAGCACAGCTTTATATTTTCCACAGAGAATAATCAAAAAAGCACCTTGTGGGGGTACAGAGCCTCCTGCTCAGAATGTTTGAGAGCCACTTCTTTTAAGTCTTCCTTAAGAATCACAAACATAATTTCTGTGCTGGTGCCACAATTTATTCCCACATTGATCCCTTTAAAATTATTGACTTGGAAGCCAAGACCTGATGAGAGTGGCATTATTTAAACCATAATGAAGAATTTTTTAGGGTTTTAGTTTCTTTTCTCCACAGACTCAAGTTTTCTGCTTCTCCTCTAAAACTGCAGTTTGCTCTTTTCCTTTTTGGTAGTTTCTTTTGTGGCATAAGAGAAGATTTCATCAGTGCACACAAGCTTTTCTCTGATATCCCAAGAGGCCAAACTTCAGGATGATTGAAGTAGGAATCTCCATAACTTTCCCCTCTTATTTAAAAGATTTGCATCCAAAATCTGCATCAAATTGTATATAAAAAAAAGAAAAACAGGAAAAACATTTCCCCCCTCATTTGCTTCTCCCTTGCTTGGAGCTGAGGGGGTTTGGTCTCAACTGATGTTAGAAAAACTCAGTATTCTGAAGGAAATTAGTGAAACATTAAGTCAAGGTCAAGCAAGAATTCTCACTGATAAAGCAGATTTAAAAAAAATAATAAATCAGCACTTGATTAACTAGAAGATGAAGGGACAGAAGGACTCTACTTCTGAGTCAGAAAATTCTGCAGTAAAACTACTTTAACTAGTACATGTTTCATAAGTTTTATTTTTTTCCCCCTCTTTAAATCACATTGATCCTCACTGAGAAAGAGAAAAGGAAGGACAGGTGAGGGATTAAGGGCTTCCCTGTGAACGTGGGGGTGGTGTTTGGAATACTGTCTAATAATAATGATATCTAGCCACAAAAGAACCTATTTGTATTCCTGAAATGCTTGTGGAGAAGATACATTTGGAGAAGATTTGTTCACCTTGGTGGGATGCCCATTGTGAAATGTGAATGCAAAGGATTTGTCACTGAGCAAAATCTTAATTATTGCTGGATCCTCCTTTCCTTTGGGCTGTGATCCCACTGCAGGGCTGGGAGCTTTTCCCTCCTGGGACTGGGAGAGAGGACTCCAAGTAATTTCTTATTACATTTGAAAAGCAGAAAACTGATGGAATGGAGAGTCCTAACACATCTGTCTTTGCATCTCCCTCTTTATAAAAATAAAGGATTTTATTGGATTGAGATGCATGAGTTAGATCAGCACACACTTTAAATAAATTCTAGCAATTATATAATAGAAATAAAGGGAAATATCTACAGATAAGGAAAAGAGTGAAAATGAACTCAAAGCAGCAGCATTCATTCATTTGGAAACAGAAATGCATTTTCAGCTGTATCCAGTGTCTAAATCCACTGTTTGAGGACAGAGATCAGCACAAGAAATAGAACCAAAAGGGGTCATTTTGCTTCTCTGGTTTCCAAGTTTTAAATTATCTCCTGACAGGGCCAGACTGAAATAGGCAGGTTTGTTTAATCCAGCCAAGTGGTTTCCAGGCCCTCCAGAGCTGGTGTTAACTCTGCTAAAGCCATGACAGGCACCCAGGTGACAATGGCCTCAGGGCACCAAGGCCTGGTGGGCATGGCCGCCCTTTCTCCCAGAGACCTGGTGGGTTCCATGCTGATGCCCCTGGGCACAAAGGCCTTTTTAGTGCCTTTGCCCTTCAACTCTGCCTACTCTTGTTGCTCTCTCAATGTTCTGCAGCTCTCTCTTGTCCCACCTTGTGTTCCTCCCCTAAACATCCCCAAGGAACCCTGGGCCTGCAACAGGCCCAGCTTTGCCTGGGCCCAAGGTGACCTTGGCCCATGCAGTGCTGAAATGGGTAAAAACTGGCAAGGCAGAAAGGAAAAAATGATAATTAAGAGAAGAATTATGGCTCATAATTAGCTGTATGCAACATGGCTCCAGACATTCCACAGGGAGCTAAATAAAATCCCTCCCCTCACGGGGGGTCACATTTCATAATTACCAGCCTGCATAATCACTTGGGGACAGAGAAACTCCATCGAGTCAAACCAGAGCCAATGGACAAAGGATTCTGCCAAGGGGGCATCTGGGAGCACTTTTTCATCCAGAGTTTTAAACCGTGCTAAAGCCACAGATGTTTGCTGTCTGAGCAAGGCCCACTTTGGAGAGAGCCCACCTGGAGCAGGGAGTCCAGCTCTGGGGCAGGACATGGAGACGGAGCTGCTGGAGAAGGTGCTCATCACCAGCACAAAGGTGATGGGGGAGATGGAGCCCCTCTGGAGCCAGGCTGGGAGAGATGGGGGTGCTCAGCTGGAGAAGGCTCCAGGGAGAGCTCAGAGCCCTTTCCAGAGCCTAAAGGGGCTCCAGGAGAGCTGAGAGGGACTGGGGACAAGGGATGGAGGGACACTGTGGGAATCAGAAAAACAGAAACTCCCACAGACACTGAAGGGTTTGATCTGCAGCCTTGGGAGAAGCTTGGATTGATGCAGAAATCCAATACACAGATATTAAGCAGAAAAACCATAAACTCATATTTCTGTAGCTGTAAGTAAGAATATGCCTGAAGTGAGTGAGAAACTGCACTGATGGATGGTGAAGGGTTTCTGATGTAGGGTGGGGCTGTAGGGAATAAACTGAGAGTTTGGAATTAGAACAGAAGCAGATCTGTGCCTGTGAGACAGAAACCCATTGGACAAAAGTATCCAGAGTGCAGCAGAAAAGCAAAATAAACCCTGTGGCAACTGTCCATTGGGTTAGAAAGTTCTAGATTGCCTTGTAACAAAGAACTTGTGACTGCTCCTGAGCTATGGCTGAATGCCTGCTCCTCTGAAATCTCACAGCCCCTGAGACTGATGTTTGTCTGAGCAATGAATCCTTCCTAGCCTGAAAACAGTCCCTCCCTTCATTTCTAGCAGTGACAATGACAGGACAGGACCCAGGGAATGGCTCCCACTGCCAGAGGGCAGGGATGGATGGGATTTTGGGGAGAAAAGTCTTCCCTGTGAAGGTGCTGAGGCCCTGGCACAGGGTGCCCAGAGCAGCTGTGGCTGCCCCTGGATCCCTGGCAGTGCCCAAGGCCAGGTTGGACAGGGCTGGGAGCACCTGGGACAGGGGAAGGTGTCCCTGCCATGGCAGGGGGTGGCACTGGATGACCTTTAAGGTCCCCATTTATCCTTTAATGTCCCTTTCAACCCAAACCTTCCTGTGACTCCATGATTCCATGTACTTTCTCCTCTATCCTCTTAAAACCAGAAATTCCAGCCCAAAAAAATAAAGGTGGTGAGCTTGTTATCTCCTAAACATGGCTCTGGAAATTAAGGACCTTTGAGATTTATCAGGTAGTCACACTCCACACACACACACACACACACACACTGGTTTTTTCTTGGATCAGAAGAGTTAACACCAGGAATTAGAAACTGCATAATTGGGGAAAGAGTCCATTATTTCCAGCAGGGAAAAATTCCATGCCATTTTTTGCTATCTGTGTGAAAATAACTTTTATTTCCTTCATTTATCACACACTGACATTCTGCATTAGTGCTAAAAGGTGTATTTACAGTATCAGATCTTTGGGCTGATATTATTCCTCTACTATCTATAAGACACAAAAAGGGAGAAGCTGGGAAATCTCTCAGCAATAAAGCCACTCAGGGAATCTTACCATGGAAACTGGAACTCAATCCAACAAATGCAAGCTGTCTACAAAATCTATACATTTAAGATAATTACAACCTGCAACAAATGCTGTGAATTGTATGCAATGCTTTTAAATCCATAAATATTTCCTGGCTTTCTTTTGGCTTCAGTTTAGAAGTGAACACAAAGTACAAGGTTTTCTGCAAACACCTCCAAGACTAAGCAATATTTCATGTGCAGGACATGAAAAGCATAAACATTTAATTCTTATGGTTTTGCAGGTTCCTGGGGGCAGCAAATTCAGCTGTGCTTTGCCTGCTCTCAGATGAGAATGATGCATCCCTGTGGCTGCTTCTAATGAGCACCAACTCAGAGAACAGAGCCTTTTGCAGTTGTTTTTTTTTTTATTTTCTTTAATGGCTTAGCAAAGACTCCCAAGCCCTTAACAAATTGGCTGAGCCAGTCCAATAATGTAGGAAACCAAAGAACTTGCAAGTTTGTCCCCAAGTTTATTTTAAAAAGATTATTTGAAAGCAGAATGATCAGATTTTTGCTTTCTTGCTGGGTGTACAGAGAGATGCAAAATTCCTCTATCTGGAGGACACAATAGCTAAATTTGGGTTTTTTAATTTATTTTTTTGTTCTCTTTTTCTTAACTCCTATAGCAAATTGCAACTGCAGCTTGGAGATAGTCAGGCTTTTCCAGCCTCTCCTTTTCCTGTTCCCCACACTGCCATATTAGAAATTGATGGAAGATTTATATATATATAAAAATAAAATGTATATATATATTTAAAACCTTCTGCCCCACACAATGTGGTAGAACCCATGGCAGATGAGGTCCTAAATCAACTTTTCTGCTCCATCCCTGGCTTCCTTACAGGAATCATGGAATGGTTTCAGTTGGAAGGAACCTCTAAAGATGATCCAGTCCAATCCCCCTTCAATGAGCAGGAAAACCTTCCACCAGCTGGCAGAAAACCCCACCATGGAGCTCATGGGATGCAGATAAAATAGGAGCACTTGGGAATGACCCTAATTTGGGAAACTTCTCTTCATAATCAAAATCACTTTCAATTAAACAGAAAAATCTCAATATTTCTGTGTGCCAGCCTCTGCCCATCAGCTTGGTTGGCAGCAGCTGCTGAAGGCCCTGTGAATCTCCATACCTGTGCTTAAATTCCCAGCTCCTTGCTCACTGTTGGTGCCCCAGGATCCCTATCCAGAGTTAAAAATCCAAGAAAACAAAGCTCAAGAAAGAGGAAACCCAGAAGTTCGTTGTGCCAGACCAAAATCAATAAAATTACACAGCTCCAGCTCCCCATTTCCTGCTTTCCAAAGCTAATGACTGCTCCTGGATAGGGAAAACATGCTTACAACTTAGCTACATCCTTTCTGTGAGCTAGTCCTGATTTACATTTTTCTGAAAATCAAAGGATAACCAGGCTAAAACATGTTCAAAATGTCATAACACCAAGCAGCAAATATTTTAGGAGCAGATCCAAAATAACTGGTTTGATGTTTGAAAGAAATCTGCACCTTGTCAGGCTGAGTTATGTTGTGAATTTATTCAGTATCAATAAAGAGTCAGGCATAAAACCTGAATTCAGCCTTTACACCATATTTTCATTATCAACCACTGAGGTTACACTAAAATACATTAAGGTGCATTTAACCAGCTAAAAAGGGATTAGCAGAAAACTTTCAGCTTTATACTTTAAAAAACAAAGTAAATAAATTCTTTTTTTTTTTAATTGAATCTAAGCAGTGCAAATAGGGCAGCCTTGGTTTTTACAGCAGCTCTCCAATTATCCTCTGAACTATGTCAGTTAAAACCAGGTCAAAATCAGTATTCCCTTTTCAGTGCAAACCTTACAACAACAACAAAAAATCTTTGAAAGATTTTCAAAAACAAGCTCTGGGAGAACAAACATGGGAGAATTATGAAAAGGGGAACTGGGGCTGCCAACACTTTGAAAGAACTGATGGGGAGTGAGCTCTGGGATCCTCCAGCTCAGGATGTGGGCTGGGAGAGGGATGGCAGCTGGAACACAAGGCAGCCAGGGGAGGCAGGGGAGCCTTTCCTGAACCTCTGCAGCAGGCTCGGTGCAAAGCAGCCCAGGGCAGCCTTTGGTGGGGATTCACTGCCCTCCCTGAGTGCCTGCTGACCTGAGAGGAGCCTGCTCTGCATCTGGGAGAGGGCATTCCTTGGATTCACAGGCCACAAAAAAAGGGAAGAAAGGAAAATGCAACAGCATATGGTTTTGACTGAATGGAAATGACTGCCCTGAAGTGTGAACTTGATTTTGTAGTAAGAACAAGCAATATAAATAATAATAAAATATGTGTGCTTTAAGCCAGCCCTCATTTACTGCAGCATATCCCAAACACAACATCTCTGTCAAGGGTCACTTCCACAAAGCTGTCCAAGATCCCCAGATTTGCTCATCCAGGTACTGAAGAGACTCCATGGAGTGCAGGACCTCCCATCCAGCCCAGCAGGACCAGCAGCAGGATCTCAGCTTGGAAGCAGGTCAGGAGCAGCAGAGCTGTTGAATCCCAGCCTGAAGGAAGGGTGTGTTTGCTATCCCATCCCATTCCTAAACTGGCCAGAGCCCTGCCTGTCCTCTGACACCCTGAGGGGGTGCCCAGGAGCTTGATTTATTGCACCAATAGACATTTGAGTTTTTGAAAGATATGGAGATAAAAAATAGGGGGGGGGGGGGAAATAGCGAAACAACTCATTGAAGAGTCTAGTTAAAAAATGGGCTAAACAATGAATCATCCCCTGTATTTCTTCTACTTATTGTATTCACAGAATCACAGCTTGGGTTGGGTGGAAAAGGAACTTAAAGCTCATCCAGTGCCACCCCTGCCATGGGGGGGGGAACACCTTCATTGTCCCAGGCTGCTCCAAGCCCCAATGTCCAACCTGGCCTTGGACATTCCAGGGATGTTGCCCCAAAAGCTTCAAGTGGAAATACCCTGTAAGTTTCTGGGGGAGTGTCTGGATGGCCTTATATTCAGAAAAGGCAACTGGACACCACAAAGCCTTAGAGATCTGAGAAGCTCATGGCAGCCTCTGCTTGTGGTAGCTTTTACTGTCACCTCTGCACCACAATGGATGGGTCACTCTGTTAGAGATATTTAACACCTGAAAATTTCAAGCCTGGGTTCAGACATTTTTTCCCTGCCTCAAAAGCAGCCCAGAAGCTGGCCCAGGAATAAAAGAACCTGGAATTGGCTGAAAGGAAAGGTACAGTCATTCCCCAGTATTTACACTGCACGTATGAATCACAACTGCTCCTGTGCTATCGAACAGATGGGAGCAGAAAGCACCTCTTGGTTGGAATCCATTATGTGCTGCTTAAACAATGCTCCGTGCAAGGCTGTGCAAAGAAAACAAACATGCCTGGGCTGGAGAAAATTGTCACAAAACACCAGTTAATAGTGCTGGCAGGCAGGAAGCAATTCACTGGGGCTGGGCTGCCTTAGCTATGGAGCAGAGCTCGCTGCAGACGCCCTTTGCAATTTGGGTAATTGGAATGGGAGTGAGCAGCTGTTGATATTTGCCAGTTTGAAACGGACATGGAATCCTTTGAGGACAGTGCAGTGCAAATGTAGTGGATCCCTTCTGGTTGCTCCTGTCTGGAAAAGTAAAATTCCTCCTCTTTGTCAGGACACTGGGGGCTGTGACCTCCTTTTACCAGAAGTTTGATTACAACATCAGATTTTCCCCATGTGCTCAAAAAGCCAAGGTCAAGCATGGACCATGGCAAAGGCTTCATCAGCTCGTTACCCAGTGTAATTATATTTTCTGCACCTTCCTCCCTTAGTCCCACCATGCTTCCTGAGGGTATTCCCAGCTAAAAGCTCTGCACTTTCCCACCCACACATCCACTGCTCCAGAACAGAGCTGGAGCTGAGCAGCCAGGCTGACCCTCCTCGGAAACACCTCTCCTTCCACACACGGAATTATTGCAGCCATCACTTGTGGGGAGCCCAGGATGTGCTGTGCACTGGGGGGAGGAGAATTATGGTGATAATTACGACTAAATTTACAAAGATAAGAAATGGCCTGGCCTCCAGGTGCCATCTGCTCTGTTGCTCTGCCTGGAGAGGGCACAGGCAGGTGATCCCCAGGTGTCACACAGGGGTCGTGACACAAGGTGTGTGTGTCTGCTGGGGGAACAACAAAATGGAATGGGATTTCAGGGATAATACAAGATAAAATACATTCTGAACTCTCAGGGTCTTCACCTGAGCCACTCCTTTCACCCGTCAGTGTCACCTGCAGCAGTGCCAGGACAGAGGTTCCCCCCCATCTTTGGAAGGGTTACAAAGCAGTGGAAAATCAACCCCAAAATCCCATTCCAAAGGTTCAGCAAACTGCCACTGGGAGAAATAATGAGGAATTCAGTAGGAATTGTGTCCACTGAGACACAAACAGAGGTGGCCACCCATTTCCCTGAACTGGAAGTCAACTTGGAGAGCTTCAAGAAATCCCATAAATTTTCCTGTCACTGAAAGAGGATTTCAGATGCTTTTTGTTTCCCGTCAATACAAATCTGGCTGGGCTCAGTGAGTTCTATTGAATGCACATGTATCTCCTTCAAGCCACATTTCATGCTCTCCAAACATCTCTCTCTAAATTAAATCCTTTCATATTCCTTGAAAAGCTCAGTTCTTAATTAGGAAAGAGTTCTGATTTTCCATTTTCATTAATTCATTCGATTTCGAGATTTTGAAGCCAAAGTAATTGCAACTAAGTGAAACTTACTGAAAGGCAAAAAGATACAATCAGTTTCAGACAATGAGAAAATTAAGGAGTTTTTTTGAATGCAAGGGTTGGTCTAAATGTCCTGGCTAAACTGAATTCTCAACAATGCTACAATCTCCAGAGAAGCAATGATAGATGTTTTGCCTCTCTGAATGAACTCGGAGGGTTGGCTAGATTAATGCTTGAATTACTTAATTTATTTGGCTTAATTTATATGCTGTTCTTCACTTTCAGAGCCTCCCTCTCCCCCCCACCACAGAGTTCCACTGCACCAGGCCTGTGCCAAGATCTCTGAGCTCAGGCTTTGCTCTCCCTAAACATCTTTCCCCATGATGTGGCTCCGATTAAATCTCCTGCGCTAATTTGTTATTGCGCTCGCCGATCTGCTTCTGGATTCCAGTTCCCTCCTGCATCCCCAACACTGGAATGCAGAGCAGGACTGAGGGGTTGGGGTCTCACTTCCACTCTTTCAAACCACAATTTGTCTCTGATGGTCTTTGGAAGATGATGAACGCCTTATACAAAGGTAGATAAAATATTTGTATTTGTTAAACTAATGAAAAGGGCGATTTCACCCCACTCTTGGGCTACTCAAGATAACTTGACAAACTTCCCAAAGCTGTACTTCCAAGACACATGAATCATTTTTATATCCTGGAATGTGCCCTAAGAGAAAGAAGGAGCTGAAGATTTCCTAGTAAAGTAAATTATCCTGAAACCTGGGGGCAGCATCTCACATTTTTCTGCTTAATTAGAAAGAGACTTTGCCCAGAGATACCCCACCTATACAGTGACATTCTTGGAGAAAACAAATGGCACAAAGGAGTGTGGAAAGCACAGTACATTTATCTCAGAAAGCTCATCCTGGAACAAAAACACATGTGGTGTTCTGACTGACACCCCCAGGTTTAAATATTAATGACCAGTATATTTCTTGCCACAAAGGCAAAGACAAAACACAGATAAAAATGTTGATACCACTAATATCCACACAAGAAAAAAACCCTGTATACAAAAGTATCCATTCAGGATAATATGTATTTTAAGATACCTAAATTTGTTATAAACTTCATTAGGCATCTAGCTGCTCTTGGAGGTAATTTAAGTATTTTCAATTGCAATCCCAGCTTATAGAAAATATGTTTCTTTTCACATTACCCATCTGTTCCATAAGAATAAGCTTAAAAAAATATTTCTAGAACAACTTCTTCCATGACATATTAGATAAACCCGTGGCTCTCAAAAAATAACCCCTGGATCAAGGTTATATAAATTGATATTAAAGCTCAGCAAAGATCTGCTTTACTGTAAATCATCGAGAAATAGGACAGCCTTTCTCCATCGAAGGGCACGAGGTAAATAACTGAAGAGGAGGTAAAAACAGATAATCAATTATTTCAGTTGGTTTCAGGGTTACTGCTGAAATTTTCAGCCCCTCAGAGAAAACCCAAAAATCAATAGAGCACAGAATTTTGAGATAACAAAGAAAGAAACATCTCAAAGGCATTTGCAACACGTGATAAAAGCATAAAGCAAAGTCTGCTCTCACCTTCAGAGTGCAAATTAACAGGAATATTCCTGAGTCTGCTCTGGGGTGACTGCACAGGGGTGGGAAAGATGGAAAAATCCTGCAGAAGGCTCAGGGAACATCTCCATTTCCCACCCCCAGCCCCATGGAGCAGAGCATCCCAGAAAGAACGAGCAGGAACAGAACTCTGGAGTCCAGTGTCCACAGGGACTGAGGGAAAATGGACTTTCAGGAGCCTGGGAATATTGGGAGAAAGCAGCAGGGGCCCTGCAGCTGAGATGAGGAGCAGGTAGAGTTATAAGTTAAAAACTCCTTTCAATTGTTCTTTATGGAATCAGGTCTGCCCCCAAGACCCTTCTGTGCAAACCCTGGGCTGCCAGAGCATCCCATCCTGAGAGAGGACACTTTACCCACCCTCCTGGCCAGCTCTAGGTTGCTAGCAGACCCTTCAGTCCTGTATTTTTGGTGTTTCTCCCTCTTTTCACTCCATTATTTGTATAATCCTACTCTACTTCTTCCATCCCCAAAACCAGAAGACAATGACTTGGCACAGGTAGGAGCACAACAAAAAACTTAACAAGACCTTCCAAAGCCACAGCTTCCACCCTAAACCAACTGGGATGGAATATTAAATATCCCAATCTCCACAGCATCCTGATCCACCTCTCTGATTTCAGCATCTGTCCTTGAATTAAAAACAAAATTTAACAGAACAAAAGGCTGAGCTTCTGCTAAAGAATTCTCTTCCTCTTCATGCAGCTGATAAAGGAGTTCATGTTTTAGTTGTCTAGGTGTCATTTAGTCTGGTTCCAAGTTGTACAAAGCCAATAATTACAAGAGAAAGAAAAGCTGTTGGGCACCCATTTTCCACCCTCAGCAGAAAAGTGTTCCCTATGAAGTTTCAGGTATTTAAAAATCCAGAAAAATCCAAATCTTATCCCTTGTAATGCAGAGATGGCAAAGCTCCCAAAGGAGGTTTCCATGAAGCAGAAGGAACAGTCTCCACTTGCACTCTATCATGGAAAATGTGGCTTTTGGGACCTCAGGGGTTCCTGCCCAGGAACCTCAGAGGAAAGGTGTTCCCTATTTAGTTTCAGGTATTTAAAAATCCAGAAAAATCCAAATCTTATCCCTTGTAATGCAGAGATGGCAGAGTTCCCAAAGGAGGTTTCCATGAAGCAGAAGGAACAGTCTCCACTTGCACCCTATCATGGAAAATGTGGCTTTTGGGACCTCAGAGGCTCCTGCCCCATGTCAGGATCAACTCCACCACTCATTAGCAGCTTTTCTCTGGCTTTTCTGAAACTCCAGTGCACTCAGAGACCTTTATCCTCCCTCCCTCATGATATGCATGTAAATACATCCTTTTCTCATTATCTTTATTACTGAGCTCTTCCTCGCTGCCTTGTAAGGCCATTCCTCTTGTCCCTGCTAGACAGGAGCACATCTAGCAGTGTCACACAGACTAATTACTGCCTCTTCTCTCCCTGCAGGATCCATCAGGGCCCTGCTCAGCCTCCTCCTCTCCACGCTGACAGCCCCAGCTCCTCACTTCTCACCACAGCCATGGTTTCTCCAGCCATTCCTGGCTCTCCTTCCCTTGTCCTCCCAGGTGAGTTATCTCCCTCATTTATTTTAAGGACTGCTTTCCTTCCCAGGAGTTATTCAAGGAGGAGCTATTACCAAACATCTCCTGTCCCTGGGGCTGAGTCTCCTGTGACATCCTCAGCCTCCCACCTGCACTCCTGAGTCCTCCAGCCCCCATGTTATCAACCACTGAAGTGTGGGATGGTTCAGGTTGGAAATTACCTCTCTGATCATGGAATCCTTTAGGGTGGAAAAGACTTCTCAGATCATGGAGTCCAGCCCTTAATCCAGCACTTCCAAGGCCACCACTGACCCACGTCCCCAAGTGCCACATCCACTTAAATTTAAATCCCTCCTGGGATGGTGACTCCACCACTTCCCACAGAATGAACAAGTCTCACCCCACTGCTGCTCCTGAGCCATTTGCCACTGCTTTCTGTTTTTCCAGACAGCAACAAGTCCAACTTTTCACTGATATATGCACCTGAACTACTGAATTACCACTCCTTTACAAAAAAAACCCCAAACCTTAATGCTGCACTTCTTACATATTTAAATAACATTCAACTACACAAGTGCATAAAACTTTGCTGTTATAAATAAGAGATTGTTGACATATTGGTGGGTTTTATCCAGCCAAGCCATATATTTTAGCAGAATGAGAAGAGAAAGGCTCCTGGAAAGGTTCAGGAGTGTCCCTGTAAGGAGGAAGTGGTTCCCACTCAGGGGTGCCATGGCTGTATCCCAAATATCAGCGAGCATGGTGTGCTCAGAGCAGGGCTCTGAAGCACAGGAGCCAGGCAGAGCCTTCTGGAAGGTTCTAAAAGTATATCCAGCACTTCTGGAAATTTTCCTCCAGGCTCATCAACATATCAATGGAGCAGGGCTCTGCAGGGGTCCCCCCACTGCTGATTTCCTGAGGTGATGAGGGAAGGAGCCTGTTAGGGCCACCTGCCAGCCTAAATGACAAACCTTGATCACCAGAAGACTGAAGAATTTCAGAGAGGAACTAAGACAACCCCTCAAGGGGCACAAGAAAATAACATTTGAGGGTTGGCTAAATTGGTTACAGTTAGGGGAAGAATCAGGAAGAGCAGAGATGCCCCGTGTGCACTCATCCCAAGGGATTCCTGAGCTGAGAGATGCTGCATTATTCCCCTCAGACAACAAACACTTGTTTTTACATCCAGCATGTTTTTAAGTAAACATCCTTTTCATTATGCATTTGATGAAGCTGTTACAGCAGCTGCACCCCCCCAAACAACTCCATCAAATTGCAGTTTGCAAATCAAAATTCACAGATAAGAACACCTTGAACACACAAACTTTGCCTGAGGCTAAATACAAGTTATTTCCTCTCCCTGCAGCAAGGCTGTGACGGTGACATTGCATCAATAAAGCAGCTCCCTAAAATTGAAGGAGAAAATTTGTGCATTCCAAGGGATGCAGAGGAGTGATTTTGTGGGATAGGCAACGACAGCAATAAATTGCTGCGACTTTATTTTATGCTGAATAAATTTCTCACTAGCTCAGGTGCCAGCCAGCACACTAAAGGGACAGAGCATGAAAACAACTTCACTGTGGTTCATGAGGAACTTTTTAAACTCTCATTGCTCTGGAAAGGAAGTCTTTGTATAGAATATAAAAATACAGAATATTTTATTTTTATGTATTTTATTTATTTATTATTTTATATTTATTTATTTTTATTTTATGCTGAATAAATTTCTCACTAGCTCAGGTGCCAGCCAGCACACTAAAGGGACAGAGCAGGAATACAACTTCACTGTGGTTCATGAGGAACTTTGGAAACTCTCACTGCTCTGGCAAGGAAGTATTTGTATATAATATAAAAATATAGAATATTTTTATTTATTATGTTTAATAATTTTTATTTTATGATGAATAAATTTCTCAGTAGCTCAGATGCCAGCCAGCACACTAAAGGGACAGAGCAGGAAAACAACTTCACTGTGGTTGATGAGGAACTTTTGAAACTCTCATTTCTCTTGCAAGGAAATCTTTGTATAGAATATAAAAATATAGAATATTTTATTTTTATGTATTTTTATTTATTATTTTTTCATTAAATTTATTTATTTATTTTTAGGCTGAATAAATTTCTCACTAGCTCAGGTGCCAGCCAGCACAATAAAAGGACAGAGCATGAAAACAACTTCACTGTGGTTCATGAAGAACTTTTGAAACTCTCACTGCTCTGGCAAGAAAATCTTTTTCTATAATATAAAAATATAGAATGCAAAACCGTTAAAACTACACCATGGCTGCTGGAAAAAACCAAGCACATCTTGGTATTACCAGATAATTTGGCTTGAGTGGGATGGCCAGTGTCAGAATTCAAACTGAGCTTAAGGAACACACCTTGGTAAGCCACAGCTTTGTGTTGCCAGGGTTGTATTGATTTTTCTAGCACTGAAAAAGATAAAGATTTTGCTGGAAAAACAAGCCAACATTGCCTCTGAAGCCTTCAAACAGAGACTGGACTCTTTGTCTAAATTGTTTAGTAAACAGGGCTGTGAAGAATTTTCAAATGCTATTTTTTATTTTTTGCACAGAAATATCAAAGTCTCCCTTTGCTACCTGCCCCAAAGTAATTGAATTAGGAATGTACACAATATTGGGCAGCTCCAGAAAACACTGATTTCATCCTCATCAGCCAAAAAGCTGCAGCAGCTGATCCTCCTGCAGTGTGAAGCTGTGCAGTGATGGCACAGATAATATCCACACTTGGAACAGCCTTTATTTCTTTTACATTATGCTTTTTTTCCCCCTCTATGCCTTATCCTAAAACTAGAAGAACTCCATCTCCATATATGAAGTTTATGGCATTGCTGAGTCCCTCACAAGGGCACACTGATAAACCCTCAGCTCCTAAATGAAATTCCTCCCTAATAACCTGTCCTAGAAAAGCAGAGCACTGATAAGAGCTGCACTCCATGCTGTGCATCCTCCCTCTCCACTGCTTGATTTCCTGATTGGATTTCAATGCCACATCTTGCTGTAGCCTTATTGAGCTGCTTTTCTTCACAGAGTTTTGCAAAAACAAATTCAAAACCTGGTTTGAGAGCAGAACGCTGAGATAAGGTTGGAAACAGAGCAGCTGTGTAGGTATAGATAGAGATCTATATATATATAGATATATATGCACATATATTGATAGTTATCTATCTCTATGCATAGATCTATATAGATATATCCACCCCATTAATACAAATACAGGAAAGTTCAGCACTGTGGTTCTCCCCACAAAAGAATTTACTCAAATCCAGCTGTTGTTGTCTCCATCTCACACAGATTTAGGGAAACTGCTAAATACTAATTCCATGAAGGCTCTGAAATTGGAGCTGGTTTCCATTCTACACACTGAGGTTTCTTTTTAAATTAGTTAATAGATGTGTGGAAGTGGGATAATATTGATAAATGCAATTTTAAAAACAAATTGGTGCTTGGTGATTAAATTGCATGGTTGAAAGAAGTAAAAATGTACATATAACACAGAGATAGACAATAAACCAAAATATTAATAATCAAAATACTTCTAAATTCAAGTGTTTTCATGTCCCTGTTGATCTCCATCAAAGAAAGGTGATTGTCTAAACTTGGACTGAGTTATAGGCTCATCATATGCCATAAAAATCTCACTCAATGTTCTTCACAATATTTACAAGATGTTTTCAAATTGCCTCCAAGTTTGCAACAGTGACAATCCTCATGCTCAGCACTGCAACCACTCCTCCTCTTTCATTGCTTGAGACCTAAAATCTTGGAAATATCTCTTCCCTTGTTCAAAGAGCACATTTGGGGGTTTTTTCCACACCTGCAAGACATCCCTCTTTCCCCCACACCAGCAAATTCCTGGCTCCTAAAGGCTGCACAGCCAAAGCAGGAACACAAATAACATTTTTAATCTGAAAAATTACAAAAATCAAATTGATGCCCCATTGCCTGAGTAAAGTTTTATTCCCATTTTACAGATGGGAAGGGGCAGGACAATCAAGGGAAGATGTTTGACTGCACTGAGCACTGAGAATTTTAATTCAGGTTCCCATCTTTAAATTCCCAAGAGTTTCCATCCACTTCCTAACTCTGCCCCTGTGATGAGCAGCGTTCCCAGGCTCCTGACCCTGGGTCTCCCTGGAGCTGAATTTTCCTTTCTTTTCTCTCTCCTCTGGGGTTCCTGGGAAAGATCCTGCTCTGGAGGGTTCCCACAGATCACATTTTAAACCAATCCAGCCCTTTTTTCCCTTTATAATCAAAACCCCACAGCAGCTGGCAATCCCACACTGAGCTCATAAGGCAAAAGGGAGTCAAATATTTTGAAATTTCTTTTTGCTTCAATTGTAGCCTTTTTCACAAGCAGAAATTAAGTAATAAATAGCAACTCAATAAAGCATGAAATGTAGTACTTTATGTTTAACTGTGGGCATTGAAATTGATTTTAGTTTCTCTCTGCAGGCTGTGCTTTGGGGCTTTGGTTGGGGTTTGTGCAGATGCCACTCACTCATTCACAGGGATTTACACACCTCAGTAGCTCCTCCACGAAAAACATGACATCTCTTGGCAATAAAAGGTTAAATTCACTTTGCCCTCTGACTATAACAGAAATACTTTTGCAAGCTAATGATTGTAACAGGCTGCTCCGTTCCTGAATAAACATTCTAGGGATTTCCTGAGGTGTTGTTTTGTTTTGTCATTTCTTTCTATTTCTTTTTCCCCCATCTTTTTAATTGAGAGAAAAGAATTTGGAGGGCACAGCCAGTTTAGATGGTATTTCAGTCAGAAATGTGCATATGTTGTCTTTCTATACACTTTTCAAACTGAAAAAATTACATTTACACAGCTTCTGGATATTCATTTTATAGGAAAAAAAAAAATCTTTAAAGCTTCTCCAACTCATCTCCTTCTGCCAGCTTTCCTGGCCAACTCTTTCTTAGTAATGCCAGTAAATGCCAAAAAAAGTCTGGTTTCAACGACGTTTCTGTCTGTTGAAACCAAGAGAGAGGCAGTTTCTGTTGGATACACTGAATTTAGGGATCCCACTCTTTCTCCTGGAGGGAGTGGGCAATGCTAACACAGCAATAGGCTTGGAGTTGCTTTGAGGACAAAATTCCTCTTGTTGACTTTTCCTGCAGCAGATCCATGTCCAGAACCTCCTCTGCCAGGGCAAGGGCCCTTTTTTGGGGCAGGGAGGCTCTTGGCTGTCCCAATTCTCACATCTCAGAGCTTTTGTCTCCCTGGCCAGCAGCGTTTCTGTCCCAGGACAGGCTGTACCTCACAGAGAAACAGCAGAGAGGAGGCACTGGGTGAAGCTGAAGTGAATAATGAGACACCAGGGTGGGATTGCACCCCCAGGATTGATCCTGCCATGCCCAGCACTCCCAGGGATGAACTGTGCCAGAAAATCACATCCACCCAAAAAATCAACACACTTTGGGCAGCTCAGAGAAGATCTGACCCTGCTGTCCCCAGGCAGCAGCTCTGGCTAAAATCTTTGCTCCTGTGCTTGCTGAGGTGGTCACAGGTAATAAAATTCTTCTAAATATTAAAATTATTTATAGGTTTCATTTAAACTCAGAAGGCAAAATGCTGCCACCTCAGAAGGAGGCAGAGGTGTGGCTGCCCTGTTTCTAGAAGAGTTCAAGGCCAGGTTGGAGCACCCTGGGACAGTGGAAGGTGTCCCTGCCCAAGGCAGGGGATGGAATGAGATGAGCTTAAAGATCCCTTCCAAGCCAAACCATTCTGTGATTCCAGGAATCCCTCCAGACAATGATGACTGGCTGGGAAGGGCTTGGCAGGTTCACCCCAAAAAAGACCATTTTCATGCAGGGAATGCTCCTCAAAGGATGTGGTCATTGGAGAGAGGAGGAACAAAAGAGGAGGTGAACCCTGCCAAGGAACCACCCTGGTGGAGGAGAGGGCCAGAAGAGGAAGGGGGAACAAGGTCACGCAGCAGAAGCCAAATAAAGTTGATCCTAAAGCAGGAGGAATGAGGGCAGGACTGAGGAGCTCCTCCTTTCCTGAGCCTGGCTGCAGCTCCAGGGGAACAACACAGCCACATCTCAGAGCTGGGCAGGGACAGAGCTGGGGACCCACACTGAGCTGGACACATCCTGGTGAGACACGGGAGGGACAGCAGCCCTCCCTGGCTCCGGGGACAGAGCCACCACCAGTGTGTCCCTCTGCTGGGGCAGTGAGAGCACACACACCTCAGAGCAGGCAGGGCCACCAGCACAGCTGTGGGGACAGAAACAACCCCAGACAGTGTCACTAACACAGCTGTGGGGACAGGAACAGCCCCAGACAGTGTCACCAGCACAGCTATGGGAACACAGGAACAGCCCCACACAGTGTCACCAGCACAGCTGTGGGGACAAGAACAGCCCCAGACAGTGTCACTAACACAGCTGTGGGGACAGAGAAACAGCCCCAGACAGTGTCACCAGCACAGCTGTGGGGACACAGAAACAGCCCCAGACAGTGTCACCAGCACAGCTGTGGGGACAGAGAAACAGCCCCAGACAGTGTCACCAGCACAGCTATGGGGACACAGGAACAGCCCCACACAGTGTCACCAGCACAGCTGTGGGGACAAGAACAGCCCCAGACAGTGTCACTAACACAGCTGTGGGGACACAGAAACAGCCCCAGACAGTGTCACCAGCACAGCTACGGGGAGAGAAACAGCCCCAGACAGTGTCACCAGCACAGCTATGGGGACAGAAACAGCCCCAGACAGTGTCACCAGCACAGCTATGGGGACACAGAAACAGCCCCAGCACAGTGTCACCAGCACAGCTATGGGGACACAGAAACAGCCCCAGACAGTGTCACCAGCACAGCTATGGGGACACAGAAACAGCCCCAGACAGTGTCACCAGCACAGCTATGGGGACACAGAAACAGCCCCAGCACAGTGTCACCAGCGCATCTATGGTGACTCTGGGCAGAAACAGCCCCAGACAGTGTCACCAGCACAGCTATGGGGACACAGAAACAGCCCCAGCCAGTGTCACTAACACAGCTATGGGGACACTGGTCAGACACAGCCCCAGCACCTCCCTGCCCAAGGCCAGGAACACCCTGCAGGCTGTGGCAGCAGCCCCAGCACACCCAGGATATTCAGTGGAAATGCAGCTCACAGGGATTTCAGCCCCAGCCTCTCCATCAGCCCAGCACCTCTGCCAGGCTGGAAATTGCAATGTTCAGCTCCTAAAGCTCCACTGTGTTTTTGGGACACACCAATTCCACGAGATGAAAACTGAACACAAACTTTCTGCTGCAATACCAAAATGATACAGATAATTTTTAACTCATCTACACAAGCTTTTTGAAAGCAGCTGGCAGAGTTTTTTGGCAGTCATTTTATTTCTAGAAAAATACCAACACCTTGAAAGCCTTCTATTGTCAAGATATTCCTGCTGCATTTTAAAAAGCCTTATTATCAATCCTAATTATTTTTTTATCAGGTTTTAAACTGCATATAACCTCTATGACTCCTCATTACAATTCTGAAAAATGAGAAATATTTCTATAGAAGAGGCAAATCAACTGGGGCTTGAGTAAATCACATTGAAATAGAATTATAATTCAACAACAAAGGCACTGGGCTTGTTAGCTGTAGGACTCAGTGGATTGACCAGCTCAATTTACTTCTTCACCCTTCAAATGCACACTGAGAACAACTCAATTTACTGGGGCTTTCTGAAATAAGGGTCCTCATCACAAAATATGGCAGCAGCTCATGGTTTCCCCTGCTCAGAGGATTTCAGTCTTTGGAAAAGCCCCAAGTTTTGCTGCTGCTCCAAGTCCACAAAGGGCTCCTTGCAGGAGCTGCACATTCCTGGTACCAGGGGTGCTTGGTGGGAGAGAGCCTGCTCTAGTCCAGGCTTCAGTCTGACCCAAGGCACTCACAACAGGAATTGAGAACAAGGGAGATTCTCCTCCTGCCTGTAAAAAAAAAACCCCAAACTGATCACATGCTCAGAGCTGGAAAGCAAAGCATTCTTTTAATCCAACACTGAAATTCATACCTTACACTCGCAAGATCTGTTGCAAGAGACGTGAAATAGCCAAGTATAAGCTAAATTAATTCAATATGAAAATGCCTCAGTACAAGCACTTTACAAACCCAGCATAAGGCAGGAACTTAGGTTTAGATTTTAATCCCACATTAAAGGGTCGCTAACGTGAACTGCATCATTAAAATCAAAATATTTCCCCCCTCTGTTTTATTGCAGAAAGCACAATCTGTTTGGTTGTGGGGTTGTTTTTTTTCCCTTTGAAATGCCAGCCTGAAAACTCAAGTTCAAGTGGATTGCTCCAGCCCCATCAGCTTTTGAAGGATTGCTGGAGTTGGGATCTGAGACACTACCTCATAGCTGGTGGGTCCCCAGCAACCCCTCTGCAGAGCCCCTGGCCACGAGGGCTGGTACTGGGAGGCAGAGCTCCCCACCATGATATCACTGGGGATCTCCCCTGGCCAAGTATGACAGAATTCCTCCAGCAGCTCAGCCTGACAGGAGCTGATGAAGGGGAATTTCACCCTATGGAAGGCTGCAAGCCCCCAGGGAGAGCAGGAGGTGTCTGTCTGGTGCTTGTTCCTACAGAGCTCTCCATTTTCTGTTCTTTGAAACACCCAGCACTTCCAGTAATACCTGAGCATGAGCACTCACACAGAGCTCTGCAAACTCAACACGCTGTATCACTTAGGCTAAAAATGCAATGGACTTTTCTGGGATGAATCCCAGTTGCTTCACACTTCCCAGTATGCCCAAGTGGCTCAGGCAGGAAATGAATCCTCGTGTATCTAGCTGGAACCAGGGCACTGATTCAGTGCAGACACAGAAAAGAATTTTCCCCACTCAATCACCAACACCAAGTTTTCATTGGTGGTCCCAGCTCCAGGAATTTCTCAGCCCTGGAGCTGCTGTGTGAGCTCCAGCAAGTCCCTGGAACCAGAACACACCTACAGCATTTCTAAAAAATGACATAAATTAAATTATCAGATGGATCAATTGGTCAAAGGAGGTGGGATGGGAGGAAGGGAACATGTTTTCCTCCTCCTGGATGAGGTAAGGTGAGAGGGGTGGCTTTGAGCTGCTTTGGCTCACTGGGACACAGAAATTCCCTGACTGCCAGAGGAGGTGCCACGCTCCCTTCCCTGATTGTGTCCATGCAAAACTTCTGCTGCTTCCAAATTAAACAAACACACAAGAGTTATTAACTAATAGAGCACACTGGCACTAATTACTGCTCAGAGTGGCCCTACAAGGCAGGAGTATGAGTACAAGGAAAAGCAAAAGAAATATCAGATTGTTTACCAGGCTATTAAATTAATGACTTCCAGGTTATTAATTAAAGGCTCAAGGAGAGGATCTCCCCGGGAAGGTTGTGGAGGATTAGTGCTGTTCCTCTGCCTGTGCCAAGCTGCATTCCCAGCTGATGACACAGCTCGTGGAGAGAGCACAGCTCTGCCTCTTAGAGTCGATGCTCATGACTCATAAAAAATATGGAGAGCACTATAAATTCTGGTTATGCCTCTCTCTCTCAAGATATGTAAAACAACCATGTGAAAGAGCTATGAAAGCTGTCCTCTCAGCCTTCAAAGCCTTGTTTAAGCAGCACTGTATGACTCCCCTTAATACAATTGTCTGGAAGTCTAAACTTTGGTAATTATTTCAAATGAAAAGGAACAGCAGGAGGCTGGGTTGAAGGGAATATAAACAATTATCACTTGCACGAAGGCTGTGCCAGTTATGAAATAAACTTGAATGGGTTTGCTCTTGAAAACACTGAGCTCTAAATTAATTATCTGACAGAGTGAGCCCCTCAGCTGTGTATCAAAGCCTGGGAGAGCCACACAAGGGGTGCAGCAAAAAGGGAAATGGGAACCAGCACAGAGACCTGCCCTGGGAGCTGTGGCTGCCCCTGGATCCCTGGAAGTGCCCAAAGCCAGGATGGAGAGGTCTTGGAGCAGCCAGGGATAGTGGAAGGCATCCCTACCCATGGCAGGGGAAGGAAAAATGCAAACTTTAGGGTCCTTTCTAACCCAAACCACTCCAGGATTCTGTGAGGCTGTGTGATGCCCCAGTAAGTTCCTAATAAATCTGAAACTGGTGTGGAGACCAAAATTCTGGATAAGACCTTGGCTATCACTGCCTTTGCCCCTTCTGCCAGTTTGCAGCTCCCAATGTGTTCTTGAATCTCCAACATTATTACAGTGGCTTTTTAACAAATTTAAAATTATTTTCTCTTCTTGCCAATGGTATTTTGTATCAATGGCAAAAAAAAAAAAAAAAAAATCCCAATTTTAGTAATTGTTGAACTAGGGTCTTAGAGTGAAGGCATAAAAAAATGCAAAAAGGTGAAAAGCATCAGTGTAGCAGCCAATGGACGTGATAAATCTGGAGAACCATAAAGATAACCAACAACTGTCAGAGCTGATGATACTTTTATAGGTAGCAGAGAATTTCACACTGAGATTCATGTAATCAGTGCCCAAAATTCCACACAAATAACCAAGATCCTGATGTTTGCTCCTGAATACAATCCATGGCACAATGCTTAGGAAGGGGGCAGGCAGGGATGCAAAAGCTGCTTCTTCAGGAGCAAAGGGAGATGCAGTGCATGCTAAGCAGCAGGAAATGGTAATCCTCTGCCACTTCACATGCACAATCTTAGAGCTGTGACAAGTGCACACTTAAAAACCAGAAGAAATATGGTCTAAATATATATTTTATAGCTGGCTTTCATCTTTATCTTCGCATTTCATTGCTAGAGTTTATATTCAAAGCATAACATAACACCAAGAAAGAAAAAAAGAGTGTTGCTACAAGAAAAGGAACTCTGCCTTCTCATCTTTCTTTCTCCCTTTTTTTAAAAGCCCATCTTTAAGATTTCAATTTGCAGCCCTGATTTATTCCAGCCCGGGCAAGGGAAGGAAACAGATTCACAGGAGCTCAGAATCTGGCCTTGAACACTCCAGCTTGGCAAAGCAGTGTTACTGATCCCTGAATCCACTGCCCCCTCCCCAGAGGGGAGAAGAATTTCTGATTTATTTGCATTCAGAAGTCACTGGTGTTGGAGTGAGAGCTGGAGATGTCCTGCAGGTCTTGCCATCCTCTCTGCCCACCGTGAGCACCTTTCTTTCTTTTCCTCTCCTTGTCTCTGACTCCAACACAACCCCAATCTCTTGGGGTGTGGGAAGCCACAGAAGAAGAGCTCTCACTCTCTGCAGGCTGGGGGAGAGGAGGATTTTCCAATCTCTGTTTATATATTGAGGCCAGTGACAGTATTTTAAAAGAGTCCTGTGATGCTCACAGTGGCCCAGGTGGATTAAGGCTCTAACCCAGTGACAGGCAGATTGTGCACAGCTACTTTCCCACAGCTAATTATTTTAAAGAAGCCACACAGCAAAATTTGCTCGTTGATTCACATTTAACCAAATTTACCCAAATTTAACACCAAAAATCAAAATCCCTGTTTGAAATTCCATCACTTGAAAGCAACCTGGGCTGGCAACTTGCAGACTCAAACCAAGTTCAACCATCTCAGGGCTCTCCAGCTTCTCATAGGGTTTTTTAGGAAGCACACTGAGCTCCAGGCTGCAGGTCCTCAAATACCTGCCCATTTATTTTTATGAATGGCAGCTGTATCCTGACAGGAGCACCCACAGGCTAATACTGCACTTGGACAGGTACAGAGATCAGGATTACAAAAGATCCATTCTCACCAAAATATCCAAAATATCCCCCAGTAAGGAAAGCTGCACCTAACTTGCCCATGTGCTTTTAGAAAATTGAGATTCAATCTTTCAAAGTCCTTGGTCCTGATTCTCTCTGAGTCCTTGCAGGTGCCAGCAATGGGATGGCAGGTCCTACACAGACAGGGCAGAGGAAACCCCACACCTGAGTGCTGCTGCCACACCCTGAGCCCTCTGGGTTTACCTGCACAGCTGATCACACCAAACCCTCCCAAAATACTTTCCATTTCTCAGGTACTTCATGCATTTTACAGGCTGGACCAAACCCTGGGTCCAAAGCCAGCTCCACTAATCTGTGCCAGCCCAGGGCAATGCCACACTGGGCACTGCAGCTTTTCCATGCCTGCCCTGCCAGGCAGCATTTCCCCACATCATTTCCACTGGCTCCTAAATTCCTTTCAAGCACAGAAATGGAGCCAAAAGCCCCTTAATGCCCATGTGAAACATCTCCTGCCTGGCTCCTGCCTCCCCAGGAGGAGGGATGAGTGCAGGCTCCAGAATAACACCACTGATATTACCTGACCCAGAGCTCCTGTGCTGCAGGGATCTGGCACACACCAAGCCCTCTGTGTCCCTGACAGGGTGTGAGGATAAAAGCTGAAGCCAAACAGATGGTCTTCAAAAAATCTTCCCTAAAGTGTTCTGTGTACTAAAACATCACTTACCCAAACTCTCATCAAACTTGGCTTGATTTGAGAATCGTGAGCCAAGTTTGGAAGAAAAATATTCAGCTGGAAATATGTGGGGGGGTAAAAGAGGGTTTTTTTTTTTGCTGCACTTAAATGATATAAAATGAAACCACTTTGTTCAAACCTTAGAAATATTTAAGGCAAACAGAACCCAACCCTTGTGAGTTTAAAGCAAGCGCTGAGGTGGGGGGTGGTAATCAACACAGGAGGCAAAGTGCTGAGCAAATGAAAAAAGAGAAGGGGAAGGACAACTGGAGCTCTAATGTATAATGACCTATCAACACATGCTGCAATGCACACAGAATTTCAGGGAGGGAGGAAATCACATCTGCAGGGAATATGGGCAGCTATTGTTTGAAGCCCAGGGTGATGTTGCACAACCCTTGAGGATCCCGCTGCAGCATTTTCTCCTCAGCAGCAACAACTGGACACTCCAAATAGCAGCCACTCATTTTAGCAGCCTGCTCAGGCTTGGCAAGTGAGTATTATATCCAGTTAAGAGAAGAATTAGGTACCAGTAAAATAGTCCCACTGAAAATGATACATTTTCTGAATTGAAAAAAAAAATAAAAGATGCCAGGAGAAATGTGAGCAACCCCAACTAAACAAACAGCCCCACACAGTTGTACAAATTGAGGTATTTCCACAGTAGCTTCTCTTAAGTACCTATATTTTATTTTTTAATTGTTCTTCCCTATCCAGGATGCTGATAGGCCAAGGGGAAAAGGCTCCAAGCTGTGCTCAGGTTGAATATTAGGAAAAAGTTTTTCACTGAAAGAGTGGATAAGAATTGGATGAGGCTTCCCTAGGGCAGTGCTGGAGTCTCCATCCCTGAAGCCTTAAGGAAATGACTGGATGTGGCACCCAGGGCTGTGGTTTGTTGGATAAGGGGGTGCCCAAAGGTTGGACTCGAAGACCTTGGGGGTATTTCCAGCCTAAAGGATTCCATGATTCTACAAAAAGTGTTGGCACCAGCATGGGCATCTTTGAAACAGGAAAAAAGCAACAACATTTCTGAAATGGTGCCACCAAGAAATCCTGGCCTTGGCTTCACAGAGCTTTGACTTGGGTTGGGGAAGGTGGAGAGAAAAATTGATGTGCCCAGTAAATGATCAGCTCTCTCCTGACACAAAACACTTAATCTACACTTAGGAAACCCAAGATTCTTTAAATATAATTTCATTATATGTCTGAATTTAAAATTGGGTTTTGCCTGTCACAAATTTAAACTTTCATAAATTTACACCTAAAAACCTAAATGAGTTTACACCAAAACACCTAAATCACGAGATGTCCTTGAAAAAGCACATCCCAGCTGTGTTAAAGTAAAATCTGGTTAGAGATAAGCAATTTTTTCTTTTTTTTCCCTCAGTAAATGGAATTTCCTCACTGCTGCTGAGCAGTCCTGCGTGTTTGTGCCATTAGACTGTGTGAATTATCTCACATTTTTTGCACAGTGTTTGGGCCCTCATCGAGAAAGTCATTAGCTTAATAATCACTGCTGACAGACTCCAAGTGAGAGATTCCAACAGACACTGCAGCGACTCCTGGGGTAAATAAAAGGACAGCTTTATCTCCAAGATGGGAGAGAAGGCTGCACTAAATGATGAGTGTGCTTTCCCAGGGACTAATTGTTAAGCAGGAGTATTTACAGTTAAAGGATTGGGGAATGGGGCCATCATTGCCAGGCAATTATCTGTACACAAATAACTTGAATCCCCTGGCATTTTTATAGCCACTCCATTATTTATTTTACCATATATCCTATTGCAATACCATTCCCCTCTAACAAGTACATACTTTTTTTGACTTCATATACGATTAAAATAAAACAGAGGAACACTTTGAAACGAGTTGAAGAACAATAGATCCCATTTAGCCATCAAATACAGCAGTATTTAACTTTTGTGCTTTTGATCAATATTTATGTGACAAGCTATTCATTACTCTTCTCCTCTACCACTGAAGCTGTTGTTCTTCCCACAGCCTGATGTGCACTTTTGTGTATTTAATTTATAAGTTTCCATGGAAAAGAAGTATTCAAAAGGGAAAAAAAAGTGCTGATACAGCACGTGGACCTTTCTACCAAGCCACAAATCTTTCCTAGTGTTCATCTTAAACTGAAAGTAATTCTGGGAAACAAATTAACGATATAAATCACATTATCATTACCCACAGAGTGATAGTGGGTTGTAACTCTCTCAGAGAGCTCCAGTGAGCAGCTAAAAGGCCTCTCTCTATATGGAGAATGCCTGTTTCTAATTAAATAATCTAAAAATAGAGTTACACATACATCTAGGACCAAGCCATCTGTGTTATCTCTCCAAGATAAGCTGTTCTACACCACTCTGATATCCCTTTCATCACTGCACAGATTCAGAACTGGGCCTGGCCCTTCTCTCCTATTTAGGAAGGGACAGAGAGGAGGAAGGAACAATTTTAATCTAGACAAGCTTTTTTTGAAAGTCAGAGCCCTTGTTTGGAAATATCTTTTCACACCTACTTGTGTCAATCAGCAACGTGATCCAAAGCCACGTCCTGCAAGCAGTGGCAGTAGTCAAGCAGGATTTCTCCATGGAATACTTTCCCAATCCAGCAAGGAAAGCTGTTTCTAATTGGCTCCCTGGGCTTTTTGAATTGTTTTTGCTTGGTTTTTTTCCTCCCTCTTTTTATTTTTTTTTAACTATTTAAAAACTTTACTGTTTCTCTTCCTCATTAAGATAATTTAAAGAACGACAGAAAAAGTGAGCTGGAATCAAACTGGACCTGAGATAAAAGGTTGGGTAAGAGATTCCCAGGATACATTTGGTGACAATAAACAACAAACTGTATTCACACTTCAAGAAGGAGACAAAACCCAGCCTTTTTTCCCTAAGTGCAGCTTCCAATATTGTGCACAAATGTCTGGGGGGAAAAAGGAGCAAAGCTTATCAGGGCCTGTCAAGAGGGGGAAACAATCTCAGAGCCAGGGGCAGACCCTGCCCTTGTTAGGAAGGGGGAAGCAGAGTGTGAAGGGAGAGTCACCCCTCACTCCCAGTCCAGCACAGGGATGGAATTTGGGGGTCTCCCATGGGATATTTAAGCTCAGATAATGCCTCAGGCTGCAGCCAGCACAGCATTATTTCCACTGGCCCCCAAATTCCTTGCTGTCAGACTATTTACCAAACAAACCTGTTTGCTGTGCTTGCCCCTCCCTCAGTTTTCATTTTGCTGTTGCATGACAGAATCTCAAACAATAAAATTGCTATTATTTAACTCCAAAGTTTCATTTTTGCCATCAGAAAGAAGAGTGCATCTCTGCAGGAAAAAGGTATCCATTTCAATCAAAAACCTTATCCATTTCCTAAATTAAAAAGCAGCAATTTCAGACATGTGGCAACAACCAAATAAAAACACTCTTATAACCTACAGGGTGAAAGTTCATCCAATCCCCCCCAGAGCCTTTAAATTGTTACACACCTCAGAAGAAACAAACAGGCAAAATGAAGACTGACCTTGGAATAAATGCCATCCACTGGTCTCCACTGCTCTCCATTCAAAAGGAAGGGAATTGTTATCTCATAATCTTTGGGCTGGTCCTTCGACAGCTGCAGCCTCGGGGACTCCACTCTGCTGCCCACATCCTCACCTAAGGACAGGGAGAGGCACTGCAGGTTAGCTGGGAACAGCTCTGGCAAGGGGAACCTTGGGACTTGGGGGACTTGGCAGCACATTCAAAAGGGAATAATTCAGGAAAAGGGTTAAACATGAAACTTGTAATGTCAGAGTCAAAACCGACAGGAATTTCAGAGGGAACCTGTGGAAGCAGAGGGGGCCAGGGGGAGAGTTGGAGGGGATTAGATGGTGGCAGCAGGAGACAAAGACTGCACATTAAAAATAGAGATTTCAGGATGCAAGGATATCATCATAGAGGATGAACAGTCTCATTAGTGGGGAAAAAAAAAAGGTCAGGAAGAGAAAGAGAAGATAAACTCATTGAAATAACACTCTACTCCCACACAGGCAGATGAGTTCCATTCATAGCACCAGGTCAAAAAGCTGTTTGCATGCAGCATTTATCAAGTGGTTTTCCTCTCCCTAAACACATTAATGGCATTGTGCCTGTCCAGGCAGAGCCCTAAAACCAATATCACAGGAGAAGAGCTGGAAAAATAACTGAGAATAAATCAAAGAGAAGACAGGGATGGCTTCCAGGTGCCACAGGAGAGTCAGAACCCTGCTGGGGTTTGCCACACTCTCTGTGCTCACCTAATGCCCTCATGAAGGATGAAGAGTCATATTCTGAGCAGAATTAGCCCCATTTAATCACTGTTAGGATTAGCTTAAAAACATCTGTGCTGTCATTATGGCTAAGGCAATGTGAGCAGAAATAAAATCTGGTATTTTTCAACGTGCTTTTAAAAATACAACACTTGACCTAAAACACACCAAAAAACAAACAACAACAACAAAAACCCTCAAATCAAAACAAACCCCCCCCCCCAAAAAAAAAAAAAACCAAACAAAAAAACTACCTCACAAGATAAAAAGATAAAATTTATTGGAGAGAGGGAAGCTGTTTGTTATCCAGAGTTCTTACACCCCTTTAATGCAGCCCAAGTGAGTGAGGGCTGGCAGGACACAGTGTCAGCCCTTAGAAGAGATGATCCAAAGCTGGCCCAAGATTTGGTTGTCCCCTGGGGAGACACATGAGGCACCATCTCATCAGCCTGGGAGGGTCCAGACAGAACTCCAAGCCTTTATTCTCATTATCAGGCAGGAAGCTCCCTGCTCAGAGCAGGAATTTATGAAGCATATCTCAGCAAAATGAGAAAAGTTTGGCTCCAGCCCTGCTCTCCTTTCTCCTTGGCCCACTTGAGCAACCTCAACCACACAAATTAAATGGCTCAGGCCCTTGTATTATTTTGTGGGATTGGCATTCTGGAAGTGCCATGAGATCCAGGTTTCCAGAGCCCCTTGGGGGATCCTTGTCCATGGATGTGTTGTCTGCACAGCTCCCACCATGCCTGACACCACAGAGCTGCCATGGTGATTTCAGGAAACATCAAAGCCTCTCTGATCCTCCTCCATGGGCCTCCCTGACCATTCTGCTGAGCATGAACATCCCAGCATTGCCCAAACAGCAGAAAAAAGAGAGGGGATCAGCATTTGTGCACAGATGGGTCATTCCCTAAACAGCCAGCCTGGCCTGGAAGTGCAGCAGCTACAAAAACAGAATGGGAGAAGGGAGGAAAATCCACACAAAGTGAGGTTTGGTTTTGCCACTCCTCCTTCTCTTCCATCCCAATGAAGTGATGGTGCATAACCCAGCAAGGTTACAATGAGCAAATGTAATCTGCCACACGTGCTTATTTATCTGCTGCAAAGGCTCATTGTGCAGAGGTGTTGATAGTCTGGAGACAGACATCAAGACAGGTTTATAGGCAGCAGTTATATCTTTATTGGAAAAGATAATTTATTTGGGGGGAAACAAAGCAGACAAGCTTCAGGGTTTGCAAATCTTCTGAAGCCACAGCATTTATAAAACACGAGATCAATTTCTGTCTAGCTGCTTTCCCTGAGCCAGATACTTGGCTGCTTATCTGAATGTTTTTATTTAAATTATTGGGTGTGATAAAAATCACAGCTTCCTGTGGAAGGCAGAGGAAGCAATGCAGCCCAATTTTGGGCCTCATTCTGGAGATAATTTGGGCACATGCATTGTGCACTTGCTTAACTCCCAGCTGCCCTCCGTGTGATAGAAGCACAGCACGGTGCCTTTTGTATATCAAATAATGTTTTTCTCATGAAATTTCATTATATTTATGGACTGGGTATGTTTCTGAAAGACTGCAAAATAAAGAAACCTGCAGAGCTGGTAAATAAACTCTAACCCAGACTTTAAATTAAAAAAAAAAAAAAAAAAAAAGGATGGGGAAGATAAATAGGTAAATCCTTTAAATGGGTTTCTGCAGCCTGATTCAAAGAACAGAGGGCAGAAAATAAGAGATCATAGTCTTATCTATGAAAATAAGGGAAGCCTGGAAGAGCAATCCACACTTATCCTGAGTAGGAGAGATCTGAAAGGCCACTGAGCAATGGCAGATGGACATGGGGAGAGGAATATTCTACATCCAGAGGGAAAAAACTCACAAAAAATGTAAGGAGAGAGCCAGGCAAAAAAAAAAAAATCCAACAGAAATAGTGCAGGAAACTTTGGGAATAATGGGATAAAACCAGGTGGGTACAAAGGTGGGACAGTTCCTGGTACCCTGGAGAGCCTTTAGCCCTCACCTGAGCTGGAGTCACCAAGGAATCCATCCCAGTCAGGGACACTTCACCCATTCCTAGCACAATATCTGACCAAAACCCATTCCCAGCTCCTTCTGCTGGTTCTGGGACCCATCCCTGAGCACAACCCCAGCCCTCCCAGAGAGCATCCCGGGGGCTCCAGGAGAGGAGCTGTGGGATGGGCCCTCCCTGCACCAAGGGAGGGTTTCCATCACCCAAAATCCTGCCCCAGCTCCCAGGGCTGCAGCTCCTCATGCACACAGCCCTGCTGGTATTTCCTCTCTGCCACTCTGCATCTCCCCTCCCCACTTTCAGGAGGGTTTCTTTGAAGCTGAACCATTAGAGTTGTTTGTGTTCCATTAATAATGAGGCCTCTTCTCTGCAGGGACTCCTGGTACTACAGCAGTATAAATAGTGTAATAATTGAAATCAGAGAATTGAAATTTCGGTGATGTGTCACGAGAGGAGAAGAAAATCAGGCCATCTGCAACAGCAGAAGGTCAGATTAGACCCAGGTTTCCTATCTTTTGTGTCACATGCACCTACTTACTCACCTACTTATTTTCCATTTCAGTGAAATTCTGTCCAGCTCTTCCTGGTGCAAGCTCGTCTCCCACTTTTTCACATGAAAACCTCACAGTTGTGTCTGTTTTCTATTTCCAGCCTGCACTGAAGGTAATGCTTTTGATCCACAAGCAGCCCACAAGCTGATGCAGCACCCTTTATTCTCTTTTTTCCCCCCCAGTAATATAAAAGCTACTTTGTACAAACAGTGAGATGAGGAGATGTTACCTGTCAGTGACTTTTGTGTGGCTAAAGTATTTTTCATCTGCCATGTACTTCTACAACTTTTCTGCTTTGCACAGTATCATACAAGGGCCTGCTGGCAAAGAAGTTAAGAATGGTTTTCATCTTTTTGCTTTTTATTTCAGTTCCTCCAAGCTGTGTGCAAAATAAACTCCGAGCATGTGATGTGACATCTTTGCTTAGCAGCCACTGCCTCCTGAAACAAGCCAGATTTGCATTTACTCAAAATTAATAAGCTTTTAGTGAGGCAGGGCAATTTATTTGTCCTCATGACAAACAAAGAGGTGAATGCACCCAGTGCTGAGTAGTTCTGGATAAAATGGGATTAAGTGCAAGGAAAACAGAGCATGTCCCACTCAATGAACCCCCAGCCCTGCTGCCAGTGCCCCCCCAGCTCAGAGCAGGACAGGAGGCAGAGCTGGCTGGGGTATAAACAACATCCATCTCTTACACACACCTCTCTTCTGGACATTTACAGAATATTCAGAAGAGCCAAATGTGCTGCTGAGCTTCCTTCCATTGGGGATGGGCCCCTTCTGGTCCCACACAGCAGCAGGGGTACCCTGGGTCAGAAAATCCCACAGTTTGGGGGTTGGGTTGGAAGGGACTGTCAAGTCATCCAGTGCCACCCCTGCCATGGCAGGGACACCTCCCACTGTCCCAGGTGCTCCCAGCCCCAGTGTCCAACCTGGCCTTGGGCACTGCCAGGGATCCAGGGGCAGCCCCAGCTGCTCTGGGAATTCCATCCCAGCCCCTCCCCACCCTGCCAAGGAACAATTCCCAATTCCCAATCTCCCAGCCAGCCCTGCCCTCTGGCAGTTTAAATCCATTCCCTGGGTCCTGTCCCTCCATTCTTGTCCCCAGTCCCTCTTCCTGGAGCCCCTTCAGGCCCTGGCAGGGCTCTGAGCTCTCCCTGGAGCTTCTCCTCTCCAGGTGAGCCCCCCCAGGTGTCCCAGCCTGTCCTCACAGGAGAGGCTCCAGCATTCCATCAGTCACGAGGTGCTCAAGGACTGACACAGCCCCAGAGCCCCACAAAAGCCCAGCCAAGGTCCCAGTGGTGCTGTGGGGTGTCCATTTCCATCCCAGACTGGAGCTCTGTCTCCTCACACTGTCCCCAAGCACCCTCATGCCCATTCCCACCCTGCACTTACTGCTGAGCTATGAAAATTACAGAAGTGGGGGGGGAAAAAAAAAGATTAAATTCAATTATCCTTGTGTTACCTTTCCTCCTAAAAACCGACCCAAAATCCTAAGTCACAGCCTGTCCCTGTTTTTCTCTGCAGCAAAACACCCAAAGCAGTGGAATAATCTTTGGATGGAAAAGAACAATGGAACAGAGCAATCTTTCTGCAAACTGAAATCAGCTCATGGCAGTGCTCCTTGCCACAGGCAATGCCCTGGAAGTCAGGAAGGACAGGAAGGACATCCTTTATCCATTTCCCTCCTCATTCTCTTCAGCTTCCTCAGTTTAGCTCTCAGTTTGTGGCATCCATGACCTGGGGGGTCATTCCTGGCTGTGGAGGAAGGGATTTACACCTGGCTGCACCCAGGGGTTGTGGCCAGTTCCTGAGGTGCCCCCAGAGCCTCCACTGCTGCCTGGGGGCCCAGCAGGTGGGAAAGAGCTTTATCCCCCCAATCAGGGGCTCTTCTCTCCTTTGGGATGATTCTTCTGCCACCTCCAGAAAAATTCCAACCAGAATTTTTTAATCCAAAATTCCCAAGCTTACACATTGTCTTAGCAGGGCCCCTGACATGTGGGAGCAATGACAAGGAGGACTCCATGATATCAGAAGGCTAATTCATTAATTATACTACATTATTCTATACTAATTCCTTAATTATACTACATTATTCTACACTAATTAATTAATTATACTACATTATTCTATACTCTATTACAGTACACCTGAACTGAAACTGCACAAGCACCCAACTGAACAATATCTTGTGACTGTGTGCTGGCCAACAGCTTTCAGAGCCTGCTGAAGCAAACAAAACACTCACACCAGAATCCCATCAAGCAAACTCCTTCAGGTGAAGGATCTTCCACAAGGCATTCCACTTGGGCACAAACACGGGCACAGCACATGAGATCAGGATTGGTTTGATCATTCTCTTTGCTTCTCTCAGGCTCAGAGAATGTGAATCCCACACTTACACACTGAGAGGGGAGGATCAAGTCTTGTCCTTCCAGATGGAAGTGAACTTAGGAACTTTGGGAAGTTATGGAAGTGAAAAAGGGTAAGTTTATGAATTTTATGGAAGTGAAAGAGGGTAAGAACTGGAAGCTCCCCCCAAACCCAGCACCCACAAGCAGGCAAGGGAAGGGTTTAACCAAGTTCAGTAAGAAAAGATATTGCATCAGTCTGTATTTTTACCAGCAACCTTTACTCAAGAGTTCTCCTGCAATCCAGTGCTCCGAGGTGAGGTATGACTGCAGACAGGAATATTACACAGAACACAAGGACTTGCAGGCTGGAGCAAGGGGTTAAACCCAGGGGGGTTGTACCCTCAGGGATCATTAGGATTTCTGCTCCTACCACTGCTCTTCAAGGCAGGTGACACCAGAATGACCCACACGTGGTACTGGGATAACACTGATAATGCTGCATCAAGAGAGGTGTTTCCAGGGAGCACCAGAGATCCAAGTTAATCCTGAGAGCTGCACAGAGAAGCACCTCTGGAATGCTGGGGGCATTTCTCCTCACCTGCACTCACCAAAGATGAATTGAGCCTGGAGCTGGTGGCTTGGAAAGGCTGCCAGGGAGAGCAGGGAAGTGGAAACTCTGAATTACAAGAAGGGAACTAGAAGAATTATTTTACATAATGTAAAAAACCAAAGGTGACAGGACCCATGATTGTCCCTTAGCTCTCCATGCCTTTTGGTATTTATCTTGCCAGTGCTGACACATTTGGGATGGCAGGAGTATAAAGTGCCTACCCATAAAGTGAGATAGGATTCCAATCTAGAATTACACAGAGGATCACATCCAGCTCTTGCCCATCAAGAAAAGCAAAAAGAAAAGAAAACCCAACTTGCTTTAAATGGAAATTGTCAACATTAGGGGTCAGATTATATCATGCCAAAAGAAGTGTCAGTTATCCAACTGTGCTTCCAAGGTCTGGGGATGTGTGGTTCCAGTCCTCTATGTCACTCCACCTTCCAGCAAAAGCCTAAACATTACCCAAGTGAAACATTATCCAGGCACAGGCCTGGCTGAAACCACCTAAAATGGTGCCTGTTGTGCCTGAGACAGGAAAAAACAAGTTGGTACTTAATAAAATCCCAGAATTGCAGAGTGGTTTGGGCTGGAAGGGGCCTTAAATCTCATCCCATTCCATCCCTGCCACGGACAGGGAATCTTCCACTGCCCCAGGTTGCTCCAACCTGGCCTTGAATACTTCCAGGGATGGGAATCCACAATCTCCCTGGGCACTAAATATTATTAAAAAAAAAAAAAAAAAAAAAAAAGCAAACTGTAATTATATCTCACAATCAATGTGCAAATGCTAGAAAATAAACCAGTACCAGATCTCCAGTGCATAATGGTTAAACAAAGCCAGCCCTGAGACTTGCACGGGGTCAAAGAAGCAACAGCTTAAATTTTACATCAAAATTTTGATGTAATTTTACATCCACCAGCTGAGGACACAGACACCCTCTCAAAAGAAAGGACAAAAATCATCACACTGATAAGGTGCTTCCCATTATCCCCCTCCCAGCACCTCCACAGCCTCATAAAAGGCAGCACAGCACCAGACTCTGCCCTCCTTTATTTATAAGCACAAAAGCCTGGCAAGATTTGACTGTGCATAAGTAAAACTCTTATCTCTTGCAGCAAAGTTTTTATTAATTCAAAATCATGAATTATTTTCCCAGCTAACCTTTGCTCCTCTAAGGGGTACACTGATTATTTCTACAAAACCCAGGAAAATTAGTCCTTTCATGGCCTGCTTGGAAAATAAGCCCTTTAAAAAAAAAAAGGAAAAAACTGCACACAAAGTTTTGCTTGTTTTCTCCCCTCTCCCAAATTCCCAAAGCCAAGACCTCAGGCATTTAAGCACAAGCAACCCTTGGAAAGCAACTAATTCCATGGATCTTCTGGAGCTGGAATTTTGCCTTTTTTTCACACTGCAAAAATTACTACTAGTGTACAAAAATTCTTCAAACATGAGAAGTCAGCAAAGGTCTTGGATGAGGCTGAGGAGAGGCAGCAGCAAGATGACTCCATGCATTTCTGAATTTAATTTTCTGTTCTTTTGGCTTCGAATGGAAAAAGGTCCTGTCTGCAGCTTGATGGCTCTGAATGGATGAAGCTCTGCAGCATCACCAGGCAGCTCCAGGATGAGAAATGGAGGGTTGAGATTCCCTGATCCCCATTAACTGAACAGCATTACAAACATGGCTTTCAATATTTGGGGTCTATAATTCTCAGATCTCCCTCCTGTCATCACTTGCTCATGCACTGTTACTCCTTTCCTGACTCTGATCCTGCTGATGAAATAATCAGTGACAGGGAACAGCCCTCTGCCCCCTCCCCCATGAAATCCCATAAACTGCCTGGAATATGTCATGTGTTCAACATTTCCATGTGGACACGGCAGGGAAAGCTGAAATCTGGAGGTGACTTTGCTGCTCTCCTCCACCAAACCCTCCGTGGCCAATGTCACTGCCCCAGCAGCTGAACAAACTGATGACACAGAGAAAGACAAAAAATAGAGATGGAGGGGGGACAAGAAAAGAAAAACTCAAATGTTCCTTGTGGGACATACCCCCTAAGCAGTTGGATCATCTTAATCTTCAAGCTTCTGTACTACAACTGTTGGAAGGCTCCAAGCCTGAGCACAATAAAGTGCTTTATTCAGGGAACCATATGACTCCATCAGTCATTCAAGCACATGTTTGGCACAGATTGAAAGTGAAAAGCATAGCTAAGGCAAATATTTCAAAACTGAACTTGTCTTCCTAACACACATGGTTTATATATTGGTGTAATATCTATATAACTTTTCAGTTCTCATCTAGAGTAATGTCATGGCTGAAGTACAAAATGATGGCTCTGCACCGGGCGTTTCTCTGCAGATAACACATGCCAAAAAGCCATTTAGTAGAAAATTAAAAGGGAGCTATCACACTTGACAGGTCCAAAAAAAACCTAAAAAAAACCCAAAAACAAAATAAAAAAACCAACCAAACAAAAAACCAAACAAACAAAAAAACCCAACCAAACAAACAAAAAAAATCAAACAAAAAACCAACTAACCAAAACCAAAAAAAAAAAAAAAAAAAAAAACACAAGAAGAAAATAAAAAACACACAAAAAAACCCCCCACAAAAAACCCAAAACAAAACCCCAGCAACCTATAAAAATAGCTTTGTTCCTTCTAATTCCTGAAAATCTATTTCTCCAATCAGGATGCTGCACCATCCCTCACTGGAGAGCTGTGCTGCAACAAACCCTGGCCAGGCAGCTCCTTCCTCCTCGAGTGCCTGAGATGTGTCTGCTGTGTTTGCAGATGAAATATTGCTCATCACAGAGCAACTCCTGCTGATGCAAATGCGATTAAAGCAATCTGGGCAGAGCACAGTGTGATTAAAGCATAAGTAATGGCAGAAGGATTTGGGCCCTCATTATACAAAATACATATTGAAATGCAGTCAAGGAGAGAAGCCAGTATATCTCAATATCCTCCCTGTTCTCCAGAACAAAATGTGACAAGTGGAGTCGGGAGAACAACATTTGCCATTGACTGCAGGAGGGGGCAGGGAGCCTGCAGAACGTTTCAAATAACCCCAACCCAGCTTTATGATGTGTATAGAATATGTACAGGGATATATTTGGGAAACAGCTGTCCAGCCTCATTTGGGATGCTGTTATGTTTGACTGAGGAATTACTATTCAGGACCAGTCCCAAGACAGAGTTGTCTTTTTTTTTTTTTTTTCTTTTTTTTTTTTTTTTTCCCTAGAAGGGAACATTTCAAAATACAGAGAAATAAAGCAGTGAAGCCCTGAAGGAAAGGGAATTCCAGCACAGTGGGTCATGGATTGAGAGGTTCCCCCTATGGAAGAGCTCAGGGCTTGGAGTTCACAGGAGAGGGCAAGTCAGAAATGCAAGATTCCAACCCAAAGGAGCTTTGGAAAGTCCATGACACAGCAGCTGAGCAGAACTTCTGTCCTCCAGCTGCAAATCCTGTTTTCAGCTGCTTCTTTTCCAACCTATCAATGGGCCCAGCCCTTCCTCTGGTAAAAACAGGCAGGACAGGGCTAATAATGGATGAAATCCTCAAGTGCCTTTCCCACAGGTACCTCCAGGCTGCCAGAGTGAAGGATGGCCCATCTCAACCCTGGGACACATCTGCTTGGTCCTAAATTGCTGCTTCTTCCCCAAAGATCTTTGGCTGTGATTATGAACTCAGCCTTGCACCCTTCTGTACCAGCCAAAAACACTGACTGAGGCAGAGAAATAATAACCTGTGCTTTACAGGCACAAGGAATCCACCCAGCTCCAAGGGCAGAGAAAAAGGTACTAAATATATCTTCACTTCTCAGCAGTGAGTCCACATAATTATGTGAAAATCCAGGTCCAGTGCTCCTCTCCAACTCCTCCCCTCCAAAGCCTCATGAAAGGCTACTTTCACTGAGTGAAGTTCAAATTGCTCTCCAAAATACAATTTCCTCTTGGTCTTTCAAAAGGTACAGTGCAACCCCTCTCTGCAGAGATTCACTAACCTGCCTCAGCGAGGGCAAGGAATCCTCAGCACAGTGAAAAGAGGGATGCTCCTTCCTGGGTACAGAACAGCACCAAGGAGTGGGAGCTGGAGCTGTGCTCCTCACAGGCACAGATCACTGGGGCTTTCATTTTTTCTGGAAAAATCCCCTCACCCAGGATTTGGCTCCTGGGAAGCTGAGAAGCCTCAGAGAAAAAGGGGAAACAATAATTATCTGATTTGCTTCTCCTGTGTTTTGCTGCTTTGCAGTGTGTTTGGAGATTGTTTCATTGGTTTCATGTGAATTGTTTTAAATTATTGGCCAATCAGGGCCAAGCTGTGTTGGGACTCCAGAAGGAGTCACAAATTTTCATTATTATCTTTTTAGCCTTCTGTAAGTATCCTTTCTGTATTCTTTAGTATAGTTTAGTTTAGTATTCTTAATATAAGATAGTCTCATAAAATAATAAAATAATAAATAAATAAATAATAAATAAAATAAAATAATAAATTTTCTGAGAAGTTAAGTTCTTCTGAGAACATGGAGTCAGATTCATCATTCCTTCCATCATCTGGGGAACCCCACAAATACAACAGATCATTCCTTCAGATTTCTCTGGGAAACACAGCACCCCCAGCTGGGGTGAGCTGCAGAGTTAATTTAGTTCTTGCCCAAACCTAGAAAAGGAGCTGCTGGGCTGAGGAGTTCATGTGCAGGGGTTTATATCCATCAGGATTTTACATCCATCAGGAATTTATGTCCATCAGGAGTTTATGTCCATCAGGAGTTCCTGTTTGGGTGGGGAACACCTGATCCTCACATCACACAACAGCAGGCAGAGGAAAATGAGCTGCACCTGCTCCAGCACAAGCTGTCCCTGAATCTCTTCTGGTTTTTAAAACATGAATGAAAAGATAACTTGGAGTTAGTCAATGTTCTTGAAGCCACCTCTGCTGCTCAGGTTTACGAGTGTGACCTTGCAGAAAGTGTCACCACGAGCTCTGGGTGGCTCTGTCACTCCTGACTTTCACACATTCCTCCAGCAGATGAGCTACAGGAGCAAAGAACATTTCTTTTTATGGTTTCTTCAGGGCAGGATATCTCCCCAACTCTGCTCATCTGCTCTGGTGCTGCAGAAAGGATTTTAAATGCCAGCACAGGACATGAGCACCAGGCTGTACAAAGGACTCAGGTCATGGAGGGGAGGGAATTTATCCCAGAAGAGTTTCAGGCATAGAAACAAGGAAAGCACAGCATGCAGAGGAAACAGCTCCTTCTTCCTAAAGTGTCAAGATTTAAACTAAAAGAGGAGAGATTTAGGTTGGATATCTGGAGGAATTTCCTCCCTGTGAGGGTGGAGAGGGGCTGGGATGGAATTCCCAGAGCAGCTGGGGCTGCCCCTGGATCCCTGGCAGTGCCCAAGGCCAGGTTGGACCCTGGGGCTGGGAGCACCTGGGACAGGGAAGGTGTCTCTGCCATGGCAGGGTGGGAATGGGATGGGATTTAAGGTCCTTTCCAACCCAAACCATTCTGGGATTTCTTCTGCAACGATCCCATACTTTCACCCTGCTGCTCACCCAAAGTGTGTCTGTGCCTTACTCAGGAGGCAGGAGATGGAGAAATAAATCCTCATTCTTTTGGGATGCTCACCTCATGCATCAATGCACACATCAAAATGCAAGAGCAGATTTTAACCTGGAGATCCTTGAGTGATGTCCAGCTCCAAAAGGAACACACTGAGGTGCTGTGTCCATCCCTGTGTGCTCCACAGGGATTAGTGAATTTATTCCCAACTCTATCATCACAGTGCTCTCAGTGGCAGAAAAGGAATGGAATATAAACTTTAAAAATATGGACTGAATTATCCTCCTCACATTTTCTAGCTGTTGAAGTAGCAGGGGATCTCCAGCACAGACCATCACTGCATTCAGTGCTGCTGGATAAAAACTGGCCATGCTCAGCTCCAGCTCTGAGCAGGCCCATATCATCCCCTTACTAAATGATAAAGTCCAGATTTTGTAATTTCTGATTTTTTTTTTGCATAACTATACCAACACCATGCCATAAATACTTGAATTTGTTGAAGTTTGTATCTTCACATATTCTTTCAGAGGTAAGCAGTCACACACGAGGTTTATCTTTCAGCTGCTTGCAGGATTAGAACACATTTAAAAGAAGCAAGAAAACAGCAAACTTCCACCATTGTCAGAAGAAGATTTTTCCCTTAATGCATATGATATATACTATTAAACTAAATTTCCAGGGGCTGACACAGTTCCTCTTTAAAAAAACCCTCAAAATAAATGAGTTAAAGATACTTCTGTGCCAAATTCTGCACGCAGCTTTTTCTGCCTTGAAGTGCATTATCCAGCATGGCTAACAGGCCATGACACATTTCACTTCTTGCCTTATTACATCATGGATTTGGGACAAGAAAGAATTTGTTCTTCTAATCACTGCTTTTAGCAAGTTGACCTTGTCAAAGGACAATTTCCTGCCTCCAAACTCTTGCTTATCCTAGCTGCAGGTCATGGAAAGCAGCAAATTCATTTGTATGGGGTGTAAAGTATTAGAGGAACAACCTGAAGGGATTAAACAGATTAATTTCTGATTAGATTATGCAGTTCAAGTCACTCGATACCAACTTAGTCTCAAAATCCTGCCTGAACCCTATAAAGAGAAGGGTCAACGTGCTGGAGCAGGGCTTTACTAAGAAACAATCCCTTCTCTTAGTTAGGCTAGCAAAAAGAGAAAAATTGAATACATTGGAAGCACTTTGCTCTGTGTTAACCAGAAACAAAAGGGACTGGACTGCACTCAGAAGTGCTGCCCTCAAACTGGGGGGGTTTAATTTACTGGGTCATAGATCTGCCCTGGAGACTCAGCAGGACCTGAGAAGCCTCTGCAGGTGTGATTCAGGGATGGAGCACTCCAGGACTGTGCAGATGATGTGCTTTTGTCCAGGGAGAAATTTGAGGAGCTGCTTGAAATCCAAGTGCAAAGTGCAGGCAGTGGGGAGAGCGAGATCCAGGGTGAGGTGCAGTAAAACATAAAAGGTTGTAGAGGAAGGAAAATCATGAGAACAAGGGATTAAATATAAAAATCTCTGTAATATGGACAGCCTGGCATCCTAAGCAGGATGGGATGGTGTGAGGCAGAGCTGGGGACAGCCTGCTGGCATGGCAGGGCCTGGCTGGACAACCTGACAGTATTCCAGATTTCCAAACACCTTAAAAATGTCCACTCCTGGATTATTGCAGCTCTCACAGCACAAGTGAAGAGAAACCCACCCCAAGAGCCCAGCAAGGCAGCTCAGGGCTCACCCCTCTCTCTGCCACAGCACAAAAGGAGCCTCAGGAACACAAAAAATCCAGAGCCCAGCTGGACTCCTTGGCCAGGTTGCCCTGGCAGTGTCAGATGTGCTGGGAGCAGCAGGGATAAATGTGCCAGGAGAGGAGATGTGAGGTATGGGGGAGGAACAAATAAAACTTTACATGATGTGCAAACCCAGGGCACCCCAGGGAATATTTCTGTGTCTGCTCTGGGGTGCCCTGACCCCCAGGGCAGCTCTGACTCTGACCCTCATCCATGGAGAAATTTCCCAGACTCCAAGGTAGACTGGAACCCACCAAAGTGTGCAATGGATTTCAGAGAGCAGTGTGGGTGTGTCACTCACTGGGTGAGAAATTGAGGGTTTGGGATTTTTAGTGTGTTGTGGGTGGGAGCAAGGTGGAGGGCACAGGGTGTGGTCTGGGCTTCTTCTTCACCTTCTTCCTTCTTTTTCTTGGGTTTGGGTGGCATTTTGTAATTGGGCAGACAAGTCTGCTCTGGGGGCTCTGTGGGATCAGTTACTGGGTTAAAAGGGAAAATAATCCAGGTGTCAGCTCTGAATTGGACAGTTCAGTCTTAAAAGCCCTTGGACCAAGAGATTGTTGGGCATCTTGTGCCTTCCAATGAAAAGTAAAAGTCTCCCAGCAGTGAGAGTGTTTTACTAGGAAGAAAGAAATAACAAACACTGAGTGTGAGCATGAACTGCCCTCTCCAGTGCCTTCAGTGCAGCCCCAGAGAAACCAACTGGGACCCCCACAACAGGAGCTGAGCCTTTTTAGAACAGAATTTCATGATCATGGGTGGTGAGTGAGGGCCTTGGTGGGGAATAACAGATAAATGGATTTCTCCAGTGGGATAAATAGAGAAACACAGCCCTGGGCTGCTGCAGTCACCCTCAGGCCATCAGAGAGACCCCCCCTGGGGCTCCCAGCAGGATGCAAAACCACCCAAAACACAGCCTGACAACCACGAGGTCAAGGATGCTCTTTGTATCTGGGTCAGGACCTTCCCAAAAGTCCCAAGCAGAGCCAGAGGTGAGGCCCCAAGGAAGCAGCAGTGAAGAACCCATCAGCTCCCCAGAGAGCTGGAGGTGAAGGCTGCAAACACTGCTGAAGAGTGGCAATAAAATTCCTGAGCTGGGGGATTTTGGCATGGATCCCTGGAGCCCCAAGGCCAGGGACAGCTCATGCCAGGCTGTCTGAAGGGGATGATCATCAGACAAGGAGGAGCTGATTATACACACACCAGAAATATCTGCCACAAGTGCTGGAGCAGTGTGAGAGAAAACAGGATTTATAAATGAGCTCTGAAACACAGATAGTGATGGAGAAATCAGGTTTAGAGCACAAGACAAAGCAACATCTCTTCTCCTGCAATTTATTTCCATTAGACCCAAGGAAGCTGCAATCAGTAGCAAATTAAAATCGAGACAAAAGTGATTTTAACTGAAGGTAAAGAATTTCAGGTTGCAGTTTTAGGATTTGCATTTTTTCATGCCCAGACAGGCTGTGGCTCTTCTGTCCCTGGCAGTGTCCAAGGCCAGGCTGGACAGGACTTGGAGCCACCTGGGGTGGTGGAAAGTGTCCTGCCCATGGCAGGGGGTGGAATAAAATGTTTTATAAGGTCCCTTCCAACCCAAACCATTCTGTCATTCTAAGAGTATTTTTTTTCCCTGCTGTTTTCCCAGCTAACACACAATATTTAAAATAAATTTAAAAGTTTGTGCACACACACACACACACACACACTAATTTGGACTTTACCTATCCACAGGATCACTTTGTCTGTCCTGCAGGAACAGGAGAGCCTTGAGCACAAAAACCTTGTACAGGTGCAGATTTTAAAGTGTTTGATTGAGACTGGAAGATCAGATCTAATCCAGCTTTATATCCCACTCCACAAGGACAACAAAGTTAATTTGGCCTGTTTGGGTTTTCCTTTTTCTCCATGAGCTCCTTTAAGCAGAAACCCAGCACAAGACTGAAAACTAAGAGGGCAACTGTAAAACCACAAAAAAATGGAAAGAAAACATACTAAAAGCAAGCAGCAAGGCTACTTTGAAGTTGTCTAGCCCACAATCTGATAATTTCTGTTTAATAACAGACCTGTCACTCAGGCAGACACACATCACTGCCACATTTCAAACCCAGCTCTCAAGGCATTTCATAACTCCAACTTGTCTCAATCACTAAGCAGGAGTTGATGTAGAAACCAGGATGTCCTGGCAGCACTGGGATGTCCTGCAGGGCTCCAGAATGCCCAGTGAGAGCCATGCCAGCCCAGCCAGGAGCACCTGGGGTCACTGGGAGTGTGGAAAGGAGTGCCTGGAACTTTCAGCACCTCCGTGCCCAAGAAAGCAGCACAAGCTCTGGCAGAGCTGAAGCTGTGCTCTGCTTCCACAGGAAAAAGTGGAATTAAGGCAGGGGATGCTCACTGAATATTCTGGGTGGAAAAGAGCAAATTACAGGCATGGTACAGAAAGAAGAGGAGCAGGAAAATACAAGCAAGCAACCACCACAGCTGCCCAAATGTAGACATCTAAAACCCATAAAGACACCAGAAGACACCACAGAGATGAGCAGCTGGCACAGACTTTACACAGAGCTGAAATCATTGGTGTGAGTGTAACCTTAGAGCTTCAGCTTGGCTCTGAGGGAATCCTGAGCCAAGGAACTGGATTTCCACCCCCTCTTCCCCTTCTGCTCACTCCTCCCTGTGCCAGGGCCATGTCTCCCACACTTTGCCCACTTGGTATTGTAGGGACAAACACTTTGAAGTATTTTACCTCAGATTTTCCCAACTGCAAGTGAACTTCCAAGCCATGGAGGGGCTGGCAAGCCACACTCAGAGAAGGGAGCCATCCTCCCACCCAAACCAACCCTTCCTTTCCCCACAGAAAGGGAACAGCCACAGGGCACCTATTTCCCTTCATCTGCCAGGAATTTCTGCAGCCTTCACCCCAAACCCACTGATTTGGTGCAAATACAAGTGCTGGCAAAGAGAAATCAAGACCCCTCCCAAGGGCAAAGCTTCAACTCCTGTTAATCCATTAAGATAAATTCCAGGTGCTTGATCAAAGGCAACACCTTGTCCTTTCCCCCTCTGGGATTTCCAAGTGCTAAAGTATCTCCCCATCTTTTCTCTTAGCAAGTTCAGAGCCGAAGCCCCAGTGAAAGTCGCTCTCAATACATTTGAAGATAAGCAAATATTTACCAAGCTTCAAGTTACAATGGGAAAAAAAAAATAAAAAGAAAGACAAAAAAAAGACCAAACACGCGAGTTTGTAGTAACACTCAGAGACACAGGCACCACTCGGTGCTGTTAAATGCATTCATAGAGGAGAATCTCTTTCTCTCCCACATAAATATTCAGTCAGTTGCTGCTTAACGAAGATGAGAGGACCTGGTCGCTCTGAGGATTCCAGAATAAACCCCAAATTTGCTGTAGGGAGAGACAATTCCGTGCTGGGCTGTTCCCATCCATAGAACACGGACAGCACAGCGCTCCGCAGCTGAATCCCCGCCTGGAGCTCACTTTGAATGAACACAGAGGCGGCGAGAAAACTTTTACCCAGCCAGGACGCTTTTACCATCACTATTTGGCTTTTCCGCGCAATTTTCCCCAGCTGGAAACAGAGCCCGAACTCTGACAAGACTCCCAGACCTTTGAATTCAGCCCCGGGGGCTGTTTGGAGGGGATGCGTGGGAGGAGAATTTCCAACACCCCCTTCTCTGCCCGGGACCCTGCAGGGCAGCCCCGAATGAACACTACGGGGGGATGGATCCCCGGGATGGGACCGGGGGATGGGGGTGCCGAGAAGGGAGCAGCAGGTTTGGGGGTGCAGAGAAGGGAGCAGCAGGTTTGGGGATGCAGAGAAGGGAGCAGCAGGTTTGGGGGTGCCATGGTGGGTCTGGGGGTGCCAGGGGGTCTCCCAGCGGAGTTTTGCGGGGGAATCTCCGCGCCGAGGAGCGGGAGCTCCGAGCTCCGCGTGTGCCCGGCCGGGACCTCCCGCTCCGTCCCGCAGCGGGGCGGGGGGAGCGGCGCTCTGAATCCATCTCCCTGCTCCTTGTCCGGCTAAAATGGAGCGGGATCCTTTCGGGAGAAGCCCCGGGGGCTGTGTGTGACTTACCGCGGGGCGATGGCGAGAGCAGGCAGCCCGGGCCGAGCAGCAGCAGCAGCAGCAGCAGCGCGGGGAGCCGGGCCGGGGGCAGCGCACGGGGGGAGCGCGGCTGCGCTGCCTGGAGGCGCTTTGACATCGCAGCCCAGACTGAGGGAGACAAACTTTCATCAGCTGGGGCTGGAGAGCAGCCCCATAATATACAGTTACCGAGAGGAGCGAGCTGGGACTCAGGATGTGAGAGATTTCCTGCATGCAGTTAACTCCAAAACCCCTCCTGCTCCTGCCTCAGCTGCTGATGAGCTGGGCTCGGCTGCTTGGGGAAAAAAAAAAAAACCCAAAAAACATAGAGGAGTTGGGGTTTTTTTCTTTCTTCTTTATATTTTTTCCTCCCTTATTCAAATAGGTTTGTGTCGGCTATTTTGTATTTTTTGTTGTTGTTGTTGTTTTGGCAAAGACCAAATCTAATCCTGCGCCCCTGGAACATCTGAGCCCCTCCGCAGGGTCCCAGCCCCGGGGGGCTCCGGAGTGCCCCCTCCCATCCCTGCTCCCGGAGTTTTCCCTGGTTTTTTTAACTCCACACACAAGCCTGCCTGCCGCCTCTGGAAAGTCATCTGTGTACGTTAGAGCTCAGGGGTTATTTATTGGTTTCATAATTATTTCAGAGTTGTTTCTGGTGTTGGTTCTTATTTTATATTGTGGGGGCTTTAAAAGAGGGAAAAAAAAAAAAAAGAAAACAAACAACAAAACACACCCACAGAGTTGCCAGATGCATTTTTTAAAATCTCCCTCATTCAAATTATTATTACTGACTGTCTGGGAGAATAACCAAATACAGATTATCTCCTCCATAATGTACCACCAAAACACATGTAATGCCCACATGTTGCTGTGGAGCAGCAGAAAAAAAACAGAATCCAATCCTGAAGATCCTCACAGACTTTTATTGTGCAGTTTTTAGCTTTAATTTACTAGAATTCTTTGTGACTCTCACAGTTTGGATGTTGATACTGAATTCTGCAGCTTGGCTCCATGTTCCTTGTGCACGACACAGTTGGCAGAAGTGTTCTGAGATGTGTCTGTAGGCCAGCAGGCACAAGAGCCATGCAATCCCACTGAAAAATGGTGTTTGGAAAGCACAGATTTGGGGCCGTTCTGGAGCAGAGGATGCTGATTATTCCCAGTGATCCAGACTATGCTTTTCAGCAGCTCTGGGGATAAATGAGCCAGAAATTCCAGGGGTACAACCTCTGTGGCTCCCAAACTGGAGCCTGGCACGGTGCCCTGGCAGCATCACTGAGCCATCCAGGGCTAACTGTGGTCGTGCCAGGTCAGCCCAGCACAAACAAACCTGGGAAAGGGCTGGGATCATGAACAATGTGCACAGAGGGCTCTCATCAACTGCTGTGCTTCACACTTAAAAAGCACCTTTCAACTCTTTCCCCTCTGCCCAAACCAGACCCAGGGACTCACCTCAAGTTGCTCTGAAATTGGAATTTTGTCTGCACTTATGCCTCACCTCACATTTTCCTCATTGTGTGCATCCCCTCTCCTTGGGAGCAGTCAGGGATTAGCCTGTGTGTAACTTTAAATAGCCAAATTTTCCCTACTCAGCCATTATCAATTACAGTTTAACAGCTACACTCAGCAACGTTTCATCCCTCAAATATAAACTAATGAACTGCATCAACTCTCTCATTAAGGACATATGTGCTCCACACAGAACATTGGTTAAAAACATTAAAATTCAAACAGAAGACTCCTTTGTGGAAGGCCACCATTAAAGCCATGTAGACATCTTTAGTCTTTGAAGGTACTTTTCCCATTAAAATGAAAAAAAAATCAGTTATAGGGAACTAAGGACTTCTAAATAGGGTTTTGGTAATCCCACAAGGCTTTTCTTTACAGTGGTGGTACTTTTATCTGAGTAACAATACTTGCTAACAGAGAATATGGAGCCAATTATATCTTGGTCATTCATTAGCATGAATCAAGTAGATATTATCAGAGTTTCTCCTCCTCCCCCTAAAAGGAATTGTTGCCTTTTACCATTCTGATTTTATGGGCTTGAAGTTGATAAATCAATAATTCATCACAAAAGAGCCCCAAATATTTTATTAACAACATCCATGTATGAACGCTACTGAATTGCAGCTACTGCTGACAATAACACAATTTCACCTCAGTTTCAAAATTGTCTTGGGAAAAAAAAAGACCCTCCATGCACAGGGCAGGTAATGGGAAGTGCCTCTGCTTCACTGGGATGTGCAGGGAGAGGCCAGGCCTGGCCTTTTAATTCCTCATGTCAAAACACCTCCCACAATCAGTTTTACAAGCCTTGCTTTATCCACCTCAGAGGAACGAGGCCGAGTTTCCCTGCAGGAAATGAAAATTGCATCCAGGTTGTGAGGCTGCTTCAAAGGGGGCCACAGCCCTGACTGTCCAGGTTATTCCCCTGGGCCATGGATCTCCATCCATCCATCCATCCATCCATCCATCCATCCATCCATCCATCCATCCATCCATCCATCCATCCATCCATCCATCCATCCATCCCTCCATCATCCATCCATCCCTCCATCATCCATCCCTCCATCCATCCATCCATCCATCCATCCATCCATCCATCCCTCCATCATCCATCCATCCATCCATCCGTCCATCCATCCATCCATCCATCCATCCATCCATCCATCCATCCATCCATCCATCCATCCATCCATCCCTCCATCCGTCCATCATCCATCCATCCATCCATCCATCCATCCATCCATCCATCCATCCATCCATCCATCCATCCATCCATCCATCCATCCATCCATCCATCCATCCATCCATCCATCCATCCATCCATCCATCCATCCATCCATCCATCCATCCATCCATCCATCCATCCATCCATCCATCCATCCATCCATCCATCCATCCATCCATCCATCCATCCATCCATCCATCCATCCATCATCCATCCCAAGCTTTGTTCTTCAGCACTCTCGGGGGTCTCCAGCACCTCTTGCTTGGATGTGTGTGCAGGAACAGCTCTGGGTCACCTGTGTCACCAGGTCACCTGGGGAATGTCCAAGGAGTGAAGTGACAAGGAACTCCCAGATCCTGCCAGGGGTGCCTCTGGACTGCCGTGGCTCACTTCTTCACAGGCATTTTTGAGGCGGAGAACGTGAGAACTGGAGATGTTTGCAGGAATGTGCTCTGCATTTATCACTACCTGTTGTCATTCCTGAGGCCAGAACCCTTCTGCCTCCCCCTGCCCCCGACTTGTCACCGTGTCACTGTCGCAGGTCTCAGCTCGCTCTTAGGTGTGGAGATAATCTGATGTAAAGGGCACTCGTGATTTGAAACCATGAATATTCCATGTGACAGCCCAGGTGGCTGGCTGGGACTGTGCTCACCAAATTAGCCATTCATGAGGAGCTTTAGTTCACTTGGCACTGGAAAGGTCAGTCCAGAGGGGAGCAGTGAGGAATGGAGCAGTGTGGAATAACTTACCTGGAAATGAGCTTAGCACACAGACACCAGCAAGGAGGAGGATGCACCGAGGGAAACATGAATTTCCATTTGTTTCCCCTCAGTTAAAGCAGTTTTGAGCAGGAATTAGTGACTGATGGAGACAACAAGGGAAGAAAAAAGGAGTGGAGGGATAACAGATTAAGTGTAAATAAATCCTTCAGACTATGATAATGTGATGCTTTGGTAACATGAGCTCCAAGGCAATGTAAATAATTAATATTAATTGTCAGGTGGGTTATGGTATGCTGTGGGGTGTGGAGTATGAGGAAAGGAAAAGGAGGAAAAAGGAAAAAAGGTGGAAAAGGAAAGCTGTCTGCTGCAGGATTTGCATTGCTCGTGTTACGGCCAGAGTTAAATGAAGAGAGGTTAAGCCACATCAGAGAGCTGAACAATTTCAAGATAAGAGGTTCAGCTGGGCAGAAAGCACCTCTGGAACACTGCTCTCACATCTTCCCAGATCAGCTCTGATCCCCTCTTGGATATCCAGGAAACCTCACTGTAATCACAGCATTGAGTAGTATTCAGATTTTTTTTTTTATTCCCCTATGTGCCAAAATGCATGAGGACTTGTCTGGGCTTAGCTACAGGGATCTACAGTTTTGGGGCCTCCAGGCTAAAGTTTTTCCTTCTCAGAATAAACAAAACAAAACAAAAAAGCTTTTCCCTTTGAAATCTGTGTGTCCCCCAGCCAGCTGCTGAGACTTTGTGTCTCCAGTCCTCCCTCACGTCATTAACTCTCTGCACAATCAAGATCCTGCTGAATTGTGACTGCAGTGGCAGATTACAGTCCTCTGTAATTAAAAGGCATAGATAGAGCACAATTCTGCCTGACCTTTAGCCACAGAGCTCTGCTCTGCTCTGCAGACCTCTGTCCCAGCCTCCAGACATGGAGCAGCATCCACCAGGGCTGAGCTCTGACATCCAGCCCTGGCTGTAAATCCTGTTTGCTGCACATACTTGAGGGATGGATCCTGTGGATCCCCCAGTCTCCAAGGGCAGGTTTCCACCCTCTGTGCATGCCTGAGGAGCTGCTGAGCTGTCCTGGGCAGCACAATGGGTCTGTAGCACGCTGTGACACCCAGGATATGCAGAGCAAGATCAGCAATCTCACTGTTCTCTCACCCATAAATTCATCCCTGCCTTTCCCTCCTTTGGGTGATTTTCCCTTCCTGTCCTAAAGGTCCCATAATATTGGATTCATCTGGAATTTCTGTCCCAAAACTGTGAGTTGGCCTCACAGCAAGAGGGGGCAGAGCAGCCAGAGCTGGTTCCTCACTGGCCATGAGGCCATGGTGCATCTGTTCAGCCAAAATAAAGGGTGATCCCAGTGCCCAGTGGGATCCAGCAGAGCTCAGGGATAGGGACAGGCTTCTCCTGGGGCTGCCCCATCCCTGGAAGTGCCCAAGGCCAGGTTGGACAGGGCTTGGAGCACCCTGGGATGGTGGAAGGTGTCCCTGCCCATGGCAGGGGTGGCACTGGATGATGTTCAAGGTCCCTTCCAACCCAAACTATTCTGGGATTTTCTGACTTTGAGAACCAAGGATTTACTCAAGTTTCTCCCTTGCTGCACAAACAAAAAGGACACGCTTAGGAGGCTGGGATTTTGTGGAGCTGTTTGGAGGAACAGGGTCTTTTGTAGAGAGCCTTGAACTGCCATGGCAAATCAACAGAACATAACATGGAGTTAAACACTGAAACTGAATTTTTCTTTTAACAAAGAAAATAACTAAACCAACTCCTACCTTGTCTGAATGGCAAAGCACTGTAACAATATATTCAAGCATAAACAAAACTGACAAAGCCATCCTGAATTTCTTGATGCATTTAATGAATGAGATGCAGGATTCTCAGCCTGTCTCAGGGATAAAACACAGTCAGACAGAGCAAACCCCTTCCATCCAGCTGTGCCAGGAGAGCACTCCTGGCAGCATCCTTGGTCCCTGGAAGGACAGCAGGGCTGTGAGTGCCACGGGCTCATCACACTCCCCTCCTCCTGTTTTCCCTGCCCAGTTTGTCCTGCTGCTCCACAGGCAATAGAATTTTGGAAAGCAGCTCCTTTTCCCCAGCAAGGCAGGGGAGTGAGCTCTGCTTTAGTGCTGATTAAGCTCCGTGCAGTTCCTTATGGGGAGGCTGTCACAGGGCCAGGGGTGAAAAAGCCAAGAGGAGCTCAGGGAAGAGCAAACAAAGAAATCCACCCCTGCAAGGATCCAGGACCTTAACAGCAACAACAGCAACCCTGAATTTCTGCAGCAGTTCAAACACAAACCCCAAAGCTCACACGTTCTTCTCCTGCAGCACAAACCCTGGGTCAGAGCACTGAGCACAGACAGCACCAGCACCCTCCCCACCCCTGCACCCCCAAACCCCACAGCCCCAACACCCCAGGGATGTAGGGCCGGGGGTGTGAATCCATCAGAGTGTCCAAAGGAGAGGCAGGAAGGTGGGGAAGGGTTTGGAGGGGCCAAAAGAGGAACATCTGGGTTTGCTCAGCTGGAGGAGACTGAGGGAGACCTCGTGGGGGTCTGCAGCTCCTCCTGAGAGCAGCTCCAGGCTGTGATGGGAACAGGAGCCAGGGAGGGGCTGGAGCTGGGCTGGGGGGTTCAGGCTGGGGCTCAGGGGAAGGTTCTGCTTCCCCCAGAGGTGCTGGCACTGCCCAGGCTCCCAGGGGATGGGCACAGCCCCGAGGCTGCCAGAGCTCCAGGAGGGTTTGGGCAGCACTGCCAGGGTGGGATTGTTGGGGTGTTTGTGCAGGGACAGGAACTGGATTCAATGACCCCTGTGGGTCCCTTCCAATTTGGGGTTTTCTGGGATTCCCTGGTTCCCAGCTTTACCCCACAGGAAGATCACCATCTTCCTCTTCCAGCCTTCCTCCAGGAAGAGGAAAAAACCCCACGAGCTGAACATTGTTTTGGTACCCCAGGAGCAAATACCTTCATAAAATAAACACACACACAATCCTTGGGATGTCTGCACAGCCCTAAACCTCCATGGGGGAACAAACATCATTTTAGGCTTTCCCACAAATTCCAGTACTGAGAAGTGAAGATTTTCCAGCAAGATCCTTCTATCAAACAGGACATTCCTGACAATATGTCAGGAAGGTGTCCTGTGCTAAAATCCCTTTCAATCCAACAAATAACCCATTAAAGATGTGGGGGTGGTTGGGGTTTTTTTACTCCAGACTAGACAATAAGTGCTTTGATCTGTTGCCTCAAATTTCACTGTCTCTCTGAAAACAAAAGAAAGAAAAAAAGCCACAAATTTTTACATGTCTCACAAGAGGACAGCATTCAACTCAGACTAAAAATTATGAAGTCGTATATTTTTAATATTCCTGTCTAGCCCTCTGCAAACCACAGAACAATGCAACATCCATCATCATAAAAGCTGGGGCAGTAAATTAGGAAGACAGCATATTTGGGGGCATTTTTTAAAGAAAAATAAATATTCCTAATGGGAAACTTGAGAGAAATCATTAAAAATTACTGTGGTATCCATCACAGGAGAATGAAATCAATTAGGTCTTAATCTCCTGTTATTTATGAAGGGAAGAATGAAACAGAGTTTCTTTATTACAGGCATTTTCTGTTAGGTTCTGTTGCACAACTTTGAGCCCCAAACACAGCAAAAGTGAAACAAATGGGAGTCAAATGTTGGTTTTGTAACAGCAGCTAATGGTGCTAGGTAGAGCAGGCAGCCCATAATTATCCATCTTTCACACAGTTTAACTTGGGCCAGTACATAATCCCATGTAGAGCCCTCAGAGTTGTATTTTTCACCTCCTGACAAACCCCAAAATTAGAGATGTGCTCCCAGCAGCGTTTCCAGCCCAGATCTGGCACCAGTCAGTGGGGATTTGTTATCAATTCCTGTGGAATTCTCTGGAACAGCATTACCCACGGGGAACTCGTGTGGATGGGACATCCCAGCTCTGGGTTATTCCCAAAAATTGGAAATCTACCACAAAATCTGCCCCTGTCATCGGGGGCTGTGGGGGGCAGGAGGTGGCACTTGGGGACGTGGCTCAGTGGTGGCTTCAGTGGCACTGCTGGGCTCAGAGCATGGATGGTCTCACAGGGCTTGTCCCCCTAAGGCCATCCAAACCCAGCTAATTCCAGGAACCCAGATTGTTTCCAACCCAAATAATTCCAGGAACAGGGGTTGGAGCCCCTCTGCTCTGGCTGGGAGAGCTGGGGGTGCTCACCTGGAGGAGGATCCAGGGAGAGCTCAGAGCCCTTCCAGGGCCTGGAGGGGCTCCAGGAGAGCTGGGGAGGGACTGGGGACAGGGATGGAGGGACAGGACACAGGGAATGGCTTTAAGCTGACAGTGGGCAGGGATGGATGGGATGTTGGGAGATTGGGAATTGTTCCCTGGGAGGGTGGGCAGGGGCTGGGATGGAATTCCCGGGGCTGCCCCTGGATCCCTGGCAGTGCCCAAGGTTGGACACTGGGGCTGGGAGCACCTGGGGCAGTGGGAGGTGTCCCTGCCATGGCAGGGGTGGCACTGGGTGGGATTGAAGGTCCCTCCCACCCCAGCCTGGGGTTTAACCAGAACATTGCTCTTTTCTCATCATTTCAATCAAGGCAAAATCTCTCTCCAGCACATTTCCCTGCCTTCTTCAGCAGTGACACAGTTTCAGAGGACAGCCCAGTCACAAAACCAGGCTCCTGTCCTCAGCATGGTTTTTGTTTGACTCCCTGGCCACAGTTTTCCATCACAATAAATTCCATGACTGCTGAGGGACCTTCCTTGCAGACACCACTCTCAGGCCACCAGAAAATGAGCCCGCATTCAGACTGGACACAATTCCCCTGAGCACCCTTTGGTCAGGGTTTTTATTAACCTTCCCCACATCATGGATACAAAGTGCCCACTTTAGGGCACAAAAAGTTCTGGAAAACCACAGAAACATGGAACAGGAATGGATGTCTCTCCATTCAAGCACAGCTGCAAGAGCCCATCAGATGGTGAAACAGCACATGGCCCAAGCAAAAAGCTGAAGATGAAGTGGTTTCCAAAAAGGTTTTTGCTATTTTATATCAATTCCTCAAGCCAGTTGCAGACTTGAAATAACTCCAGAACCATGGAGCAGCCTCTCTGTGATAGCTGTTTGCACCCTGTAATTATCTATTAACTGAATCTATTCTATATTAACTCAATCTATTCTATATTTACTGAATCTAGTCATGGTAAGGTACTGCAGAAAATAAAAGTATTTGAAACATGAACTCTAAAAATACATCCTGTGACAATATTTTTTTGAAATACCCACCAAATTTCTGCAATTAAAGCTCTTTTAACATTCCTATCTATGCAGCACCATCCTTAAGCAGTGCATTGCACTGCTCCTATTTTATATCATTTTCTGTAACTCTGTGTACCATGAGAAAATACAGTTTCTTCTCATTTTTATTTTTTATTTTTACTTTTTCATCACTCTGCAGCTGGTAGGGAGATGATACACCTCATTATGTTTTTCTGTGGGTCATCTAAGATGAGTATTAATCGTTCTACCTCCCACAGCTTTGGTGTGGAGCCAAGGAGAATTCAGAAATGTAAAATTCCTGACCTAAAAAAAAGGGAGGATGCTTTATATTCTCTACATAAAAACGAGGTTCCATACAGAACCGTGGAATGGTTTGGGTTGGGAGGGACCTAAAATCCCATCCAGTGCCACCCCTGCTGTGAGCAGGGACCCCTTTCACTGTCCCAGGGTGCCCCAGGCTGGCCTTGGACACTTCCAGGGATCCAGGAGCAGCCACAGCTTCTCTGGGAAACCTGTGCCAGGGAACAATTCCTTCCTAATACACATGACAAGCTTATTCCAACAGTTTTCTCACAGAAATTGCAAGAGGTAGAACCATACCCTCCCAAAACACCTCCAGCTGGGAGACAAGTGCCCTTCCAGGAGCCAGCCTCGCTCTCCATGGGCAGAGGGCACCACTCCGTGAGCAGCACAGGCTCCTCTCTCTGATCAGGGTTTTGGGCAAGAGTTTTTGTGATTTTGGCACCAGTAGGCACATATTTAAACCAAATCTTGATAAATATTTCCATGCATGCCCTGAGCTCCTCCACCAACAGCAAACTGGGTGGATTTTCTGTAGCTTCTTTCATTCTGATCTGGTTTTATGCTCAGGTACATTTGCATTTCAGTGGCAATAAATGCCCTTTTATTCAAGGGGCTGCAGATGGGGAATGGTCCCAGCTGGGGCTGGGACTTCTCCAAGCCCCATTTCCTGGTGCTGACCTCTGGCCAGGACAGGGAGATCCCACAGGATCCGGCCACATCCCAAAGCAGCAGCGAACTACACAGGCTGCAGTCAGAGTGCCTGGAGAAATGTGACCCTGGGGGACACCCCTGCACCCTGGGGGGCTCCAGCAGGGACAAGTGGCCACTCAGAGCTCCTGGGGGGACACCCACCCAGCCCTGAAAGCACACAGGCACTTCTGTCCCTGCAGGCAAAGGGGCAAACACCCCTGCAGATGAGGCAAGCTGGATTTTCACCCTGGAGCTCTCACTGCAAGGGCTGTGTCAGGGAATGGTTTCCTCTGCAGAGGGCTGCCAGGAACTTTATCCCTGCTTTTGTGTGTTGTTTTCCTTGTAAATCAGGATTTCTGTCCCAGAAAACATTACACTGACGTGACCAGTCCCAGATCTCCAACAATAAAAGCCCTCCAAAGTCTTACCCAGACATTCTCCTCATCCCTCAGAGCAGCTGAGTAAACTCCAAGATGTAACTAATGGCTTGCATACACATACACAGGAAAATATTTGGGTTCAAATGAATCCCCAGAACGCTGGAACCCTCATTCCTTTACATTGCAATGACTTTACATTCCAGCCCTCAAGGAGGTTTTTCTGTCAGATGAGATTAATGATGGCAGCAAACAAACAAACACCACGTCCTGCACACCTCCAACACCCACGTGGGCTCCATTCCCACTCCTGCAGGATTCCAGCCCTGTGGGGAGCCTGGGAAGGACAATGCCAAGGCAATGTGCTGACCAGTCCTGTGCCTGAATGCCCCCAAACCTTCCCAAATCTCCCCCAAACCAGCATTGTTAGAAATCCTCACGTGTCCCTCCCAAAGGCAAAGCACAGAACTTGAACTCAGTCTGCAAATTTCTCCAACAAGAAGGAAAATTCCAGCTTGACAAGGGTGGGTGACCTCCAATTTTCCTGTTCTCTGCTGGCAAATGGGCTCTTTGAAGAGCCAAAAGGAGATCTCACCACTTTCCCCTAACCCTGAACTTCCTAAAGCTGATGCCTCTTTGTCCAGGGCTATTCCTGGGTGGCTCCTGTTTCCCTGAAATGACATTTTCCTGCACAGTCCATTTTCTGTCACAATGATTGGATTGTAGAGCTGGAATGAATGCCAGAATTGTTTGCTGGGTACATTACCAGATAACTTTTTTTTCCTCAAGCCCAGAAAGAGAAATTAGGTTTACAGCAGAGATAATTTTGGTTTTCTGAAGCACAGGTTTTGTACCATGTTAAACATTCCCAGACAGTGATTTGCATCATGCATTTTCCTCACTAGCTTATTTGTACACAAGAAATTCCACCTCAGACTGCCACAGATTTGTCCTGCAGCTTTTAAAAATCACGTTGAGAGAGAATAAAAACATTTGGAAATAAACCTTTTACAAACCCAGAGGATTTTTTTTTCCTTTTGATTGATGCACTTGGCTTCATGCTGTGAGCCAGAGGAAGGGAGGATGCAGCAGGTGAATGTTGTACCCTGTCCTCAAGGAGGGAGAGGAAACCAGGTCAGTGGAGGTGCCATTCCTGCTCAGGGCATCTGTGATGGTGCCAAGGGGTAAAATCCCACCTGGAGCCTGGGCTGCTCTTCCCAGGAAATGCTCACATCATTCATTTCCTCACAAGGATCTCCTGGCTGCCGTGGTTCCCAAGGAGGATCAGCTCCTCTGCTGGATATTCCCAGCCAGAGAGAGGGAAGCATGTCAAATACACGTATTTATTTACATACATTTACATATGGGCATGGAGTAGGGGCATGCTATGGCTGGTAGATGAACGTTTCTCCCCCTTGAGTCCTCATTCTCTGATTTTTTTGACTTCAGGAAAAGGCAGCTTTGGTTCATGGCTGGTAGATGAAACCACCTCCCTTGAATTCCTGGGTGGATAAATGCCTGATTTCCATGGAACACACTCTCATTCCCAATGAGAATCAGATCCTGTCTCCTCTTCTCTGCCAGAGCAGAAATGGGAAAAGTTTTGGGGCTCCCTTCTGGTGTCACCCCTGAGCTGGCAGTGATTATTTTGCTCTGGTGTCACCCCTGAGCTGGCAGTGATTATTTTGCTGTGTCCTCCATGGATACCAAACCCCAAATGTTTTCTCTCCATGCCAAAATGTCTTGCTGTGGCTTTAGGGCGAGACTCCAGGCAGGCTAAGGGTATACACTAAAGCAGGGTGAAATGTAAATAACATCCTTCTACTTCCCAGATGTGCAGGAAATCATGCACCTGAGGGTGCAGCCCCCATCAACCAAAGCTGCATTTTCCTGAAGTCAAAAAATCAGAGAGTGAGCACTCAAGGGGGAGAAACGTTCAGTTTCTGCTGAAATAAAAGAGGATCTGGGCACTGATCCTGTAGGAAATGTCTCTGGCCATAGTGAGCTAGGACAGGATGAAAGCTTGAAAGAGGATCCTTCTTGGTGTCCCTTTCCTGAATTCTACTTGGTCTGTGGTCCAGCCTTGGATTTAGTTTCCAGTACAGAATGACTTCCTTGGTTGTAAAGGTGTTTTTCAGGGAAAAATGCTGGCAGGTCCTTCCTCACTGCCTTACCTTCCACATCCTCTCCCAATGGATTGAACTGCTGATGAGTTTTTGAGGAGATCTATCTGGAATATATTTGTTCAACAGATCTCTGTCTCCTCTGCAAGCAAAAATTCCCATTGTTATTCCTACGTTAACTGGGAGCTGAAACACAACAAGGCAAAACAATCCAACAGAAACAGAGCACAAAATACCCCAGGTCCTGTGTCCAGCACAGGTCACCCAGCTGGAGGTTATCCCAGTGGCTCACAAACATCCCTCTTCCAAAAAATCCTGACCTTACATCTCAGGCTGGATTGGGAAAACAAAGCAGAACCACCAAAGGCCAAATTCCAGCCTCATTCGAACCCCTGCTCAAACTTTGGGCAGAAAATTTAACACTTGCAGTGACTTTTAGGGGCAGGGGTTTTTTCCCCATGGGATTTGTGGGTACAAAGGCACGACTTCTCAGGCAGTTTCAATAATTTTGTTTTATTTAACAGCACCAAATAAAAACACAGCGCTTGGATCAATATTATCCTCATGCTTTATTCCATAAATAAACTCCATTGGTTTGTGAGCTGCTTGTTTTTACTTCCAACATGTACAAATAAAGATTTCAATGTTTTTTTGGAGGAAACATGACAGCTGGTTTGAGTTCTGCAAGTTTTGATGCAAACATCCTTCTTGGCACCACTCCTTCATCTGCCATTTCTAGAAACACTCTGGGCTCACAGAAGTGGAGTAAAACGTATGTTACAATGAAAAAGTGTTATAAACAAATGTTTAAATATTGGTTTTTAATGGGAGAGCTTGCTAGGTAGTTTCACTCCATGAACAGGAATGGAGCTCTTCAGAAAGCTGAAATATTGGTCCCTTTTGGAATGTTAAGTATTAATGTGAAACTGCTGTTGCTCTGATGATGTGGTAATGCTATTTCAACTGGTTCCTAAACATAACAAATAACAGTTTTCTTCAAGGATTTAACTCACAGGAAATCAATTAATAAAATACTTCAGAGAAATAAGTTTTCCACGTCTTAAAAACACTGGGCTATTGCTACAGAGAAGTGTGCTTTTTTAAAAAAAAGATTAAGATAAATAATACCCCTGTAATTCAGTATTTGCATTAAAAATTCTTAAAATTATTTCCTCTGGGTAAACTGACCAAAAGGTGATGCTCTGGAACAGCTGTGCTCCCTTTTAGGCTGTTTTTGATTACATGAAAGTTGCCTTAAAATTTCAATTGAAACATAAATGATCTTTCTTTATACAAAGAGGCAAAGATGAGAAAAATACCTCCAGGTAATTGAGACAGCAGTTAATTTTATGGCTTATCTAGAAGTCAAAGGCATTCAAGATCCAATTAGGATGATGAGCAAGAGACTCCTTTGTCACTCTGTGTTTCTGTGGAGGAGCTGGTCCAGTAATTGCTAGGGGAAAAAAAAAAAACCAAAAAAGCTTTAAAATACTGTTAAAATCCATGAGGTGACAGAAATGTTTAGGGATACAGGAGGTGAGGTGGAGTGGGCATGCCAGACTTGAAATTTACTGGCTGCATTTGCTCCAGAAATACCAGGAGATTCTCACCTTCTTAAACATCTCCACACGCAGCCTGTTACTCTGGATGATGATCCGCTTCTGCTTCTCTTCTTGTTTCTTTTTAACCTCAGGTAAATTGTCATAAATCCTGTCAGGAATTCACACAGCAGAGTTCATGTCATCCCTGGGGCTCACAAATAATTAATTTTTCCTGTAGGGAATATTTGCCTTCCGTGCAATGCTTGTAATGGGCATCTCTAAGTATTTAAATTTGATTTATGGCATGGGAGTGATAAATTATTAACAGTCATGGTTTGATAGGAAATCTGGCTGGTTTCAAATCTTGCTGAAAATTCTGATTTTGGAGTAAAATCATTAAGAAGGAGATGGGATCAGGTGATTTCAATGCAGTAGCTTCTAACAAGCTCAGTGAAGTTGGTTCCAATTTCTAGCAACAAAATTCAAACCAGGATCTGGGCTGAACATGTTTTTGGTATTTTTGTATTTATGTCACACAATTAGTATCAAGCAATAATTTCCAAGTAATTTTCTAAAATATAAGAAAACCATCATTATAAGTCTGCAAACTGTTATTTCACTGTCGTTAGGAACATGTCTCACCAAAGACAACACAATCTTTCTAAAAATAACAGGAGTTGCCATTAAAAAGGTGATTTTTGATCTTTTCCCATTAAAATCAGTGATAAAATTCCCAGGATTTGGAAGAGAAAGCTGCACAGTCCTGGTTTTGCATTGATGCCCTGTGCAGGCTGCCCTAGAACAGAGGCTGGGCAGAGTCCCAGAATAAAGCAAGGATTGATTCCAAGGATCTCCTCCATGGATCCACCTTGGGCAGCAGCAGAGCCCAGCCAGGGCTGCACCCAAGATGACCCAAAATGGCCCCAAAATGCCCGGCCGGGCACGGGGTCTCTCCCTGGGATCAGCTCTGCTCCATTCCCACCTTGCAGTTCATTGTCCCAGCCCAGCTTTAGCCCAGGCACTCCCACCCTGCTTGTTTTTCTCTCTCCAGCCCACGGGGTTTGTGCTCCTGGGCTGAGATTGGGATCATTTGTCCTTGGTGCCCAGCTGGAGCAGGAATTGTTTTGTCTCCCTGCTCTGTGCACAGAGCTCACCATCCCATAATATGAACCCAGACCCACTCACTAAACAGCACAGAATCTGAAAAATATCAAAGCTAAAATCTGAGGCATCAGCATGAGCACAAAGCCTGTTTAGTTCTGGGTTCTCCTCATAATATTTTGCAATTCCAAGTTCCTGAAGCAGCCTGTTTTGGCTGATTGGATTTTGGAGAGGAGGAATGGGACACATCTGAAAACAGAGATTAATTCCCCCTGGTGGCTTTTGCAGCTTCCCTTGCATGAAATGCAATGCAGTTAAAGATCAGATACCACAACCCTCATAATCTGCTGTCATTCCCATCCTCTGTGCCATGATCAGGGGGGAAAAACCTCCAAAGGGACCTCCCTGCCTCCAGTTTTGGGTGTTCAGCATGAGGGACCTGCTGAGGGTTTGGTTTCCATGCCGTGGTGTTGAAAGGGCAGGGCTGCCCAAATCTAAGCTGAGACAGCAGAAAAACTTCCATGGACAAACTCTAGAGCAGAGGGATTTGTACCTTTTAGATCTCATGTGCATCTCCTTCTCGGGAATGACTCTCTCCTTTGGTTTGAAGAGGTTATCTGGCAGAGAGAAAATAAAGTTACAACTGGAGGGGTCTGCTTTGACTGCAGTCTCACATGTCATATTCCATGGAGCCACAATTTCCCTTTTCTGGTTAAAGTTTTGAAGGCTTAAGGCCAGATCCAAATCTTCAAATCTCTCCAAAACTTCCTCACAGGTTCCTGCAGGCAGTTCCTCTGGCTGCTCCTCAGTGTGTCAGGAACCCACCCTGGTACAGCCATTTCTGATTCAATTTTCACCTGTTTGGCAAGGCTGTGGATAATTATGTGAGCTTCAGAAGGAGGAAAATCACATTACTCCTTCCTGATCGAGTATGAAGAGATCTATAATAATTCCAATCAGCATTTCCCTGGATACAGGAAAATAATTTTATGATCTGAGCAGTTGGTGGTTCTCAGGAAAAGGTGATTTTAACACCTTCCTTGTAAAAATGAGTCCTGAATGGGAAGGGAGGATATTTGTGCAAGGTGGGAAGCCAAGAAAAAAATGACATTACTGCTGTGTCTCTGTGTAAAATTCATGGAATCACAAAATTGTTTGGGTTGGGAGGGACCATAAATCCCATCCCATTCCCACCCCTGCCATGGCAGGGACACCTTCCCCTGTTCCAGGCTGCTCCAGCCCCAATGTCCAGCCTGGGCTTGGGCACTGCCAGGGATCCAGGGGCAGCCACAGCTGCTCTGGAAATTCCATCCCAGCCAGGAATTCCTAATTCCCAGTATCCCATCCAGCCCTGCCCTCTGGCAGTGGGAGCCATTCCCTGTGTCCTGTCCCTCCATCCTTGTCCCCAGTCCCTCTCCAGCTCTCCTGGAGCCCCTTCAGGCCCTGCCAGGGGCTCTGAGCTCTCCCTGGATCCTTTTCCAGGTAGAACAATCCCAGGTCTCTCAGCCATTCCTCGCAGCAGAGAAGTTCCATCCTTCCAATCCAAACCCAAAGGGAGCTTTGCCATGGTCTCAGTTCTGAACTGGTGCAGTTTCCAGAGCACCAGCTCAGAAAGGAGAGAGCCTCTGAAGCCTCCTCTGCCTCAGGACAGACCTTCCCCCCTCAGCAGTTGTCTACACTCAATCATCCTTGTTAAATCCTCAGGACACACAAGCCACATGCTCGACTTGCTAGGAAAACATGATTTGTCTTTTATTTATTAGTGCTCTGACGCTCATTTGCATGTTGATTCACTGAAAAGGAATAAACACTTGGATGCTACTGCTGTCCAATAACTCTGAAAGAGCAGGGAGCAGCTTGTCTGTGACACAGGGACACCTTGCACTGTCCCAGCTTGCTCCAAGCCCCTTCAGCCTGGCTTTGAACTCCTCCAGGGATGGGGCATGATGACACATGAACATTCCAGACCTTTGTGTAGCCACCAGAACAGGAAAAACCCATCCAGGGATTTGCACTTCCTATTCCATATAGAGCATGATAAACTGATAAAATGCATTTTTCCTGCAAGCCCCTAAGTCAGGGTGGCCTCTGTTTTCCATTTCTGGGAAGCACCAACGAGGTTGGGAGCTGTGCTGGTGCTGCTGCTCCAGAACAATCCTCTCCTGCTGGCACAGAAGGGCATCAGACCCATCCCTGCCCTGGACCAGGGCTCTGAAGGGATGGACTCAAAAGAAACTCCGGGGAAAATCCTCCAAGAAAGGAATAAATCCACTTCCTCATGGAGCCACGAGGTTAATTCTCATGGCCAAACATTCCTTGCTATTTACCAGAAGAAAAATCACATGCAGACATAGAGGCTAATCCTTGATGGATTGTAGGATTAGGATTCAAAAGTTAAATGAGAAATAAATTTTAAAAATTGCTAGAAACGAGAAAATAAAGTCATGAGTGGATTTAAATAGTTGTTAATCCTTGACACTGAGAATGAGCATTTAAAAGGGGAAGAGCAGCAAACACTCAGAGCTGAAATAACCTCAAGCTCATCCTGGAGACCTGACTTAAAAAGCTCTTTCCTACCAAGCAAAGATCAAATGCAGACAATTCCCCAAGCTGCTAGGCCTCCAAATTGTGTTTTAGCTGCTCCTTCTCAAAGCTCCTTATCAGATTTCATAGCCTTGGATGGCTTTTGGAGCAGGGATTTCAGAGCAGACCTTCAGCATTGCCAGGGATGCACCATGGTTAAATAAAGCTGCAGACAGAGAGGGCTGAGTCACCTCCTTGGTGTTTTACTCACACCCTGTGCAACCCCTGAGTTTCTGCCATTTACAACTGGTCTCACATCTGCACCAAAGCAAGCTGGAAATGAATGTGAATGGGTCGTCCCTGCAATATATTTTAATTAATGCTAAATTGCACCTCCAAGAGGATGAGTAACTCTCCTGCTTGGGAAGTCAGTAAATATTTAGACAGAGAGCAGATGAAATGATTGTGTTGGAACCAGCCCCTGACTTTCTATTTACCACTAAATCACTGGAGCCCTTCAGAGAGAAAAACAGAAGCAAAATTTATCAAAGTGTGCACAATGTAGATACGTTTCCTTCTAACATGAATGTGAGTTCTCAAAGTTTGGTAGGATGTGTGAAAAGCAAAGCACTGCTGCTGGTGGATCTCTAATTTAACTGCTCTTTTGCTGAACTGAAAAAAGAATTCACCAAAACCCCATTTGCCCAGAGAAATCCTAGGATTACAGAGCAGTTTTTGAAACACTGGGGTTTCTAAAATCAGCAGTCCCCTAAAAAATAAATCAGCCTTGAATCCAAGATAGATGTGGACGTGATGTTGATGTGCAAACTCTGCACATCCCCTGGCAGTGCCCTCCTGCCCTGAGCTGCTCCAGCTGCAGCCAGCACATCAGGCTCTGGTGGGATCTACACAAAAGGCAACAACCCCTGAGTTTAGGGGTTCAGGTGAGGCTGCCTGGGCTCCTGCTCACCCCACAGAGATCCCAAAGCTCACGAGTGCTCCTTGCCCCACGAGCAGCCCCAGGAAGGTGCTGTGGAATTTGCAGGCAACCTCAACAAGGGAAGAGATGAGAATCTTGACTCCATGTTTCAGAAGGCTGATATAATAATTATAAAAAAATAAATATAATATAATAATATAATATATAATATCATATAATATATATAATATCATAATATATAATATAATATAACATATAATATATACAATTAATCTACATATAATATAAATTTTATATGCTATATACTACTATATTATATATTTCATACTATAATTTATATTAAATCTATACTTATTTCTCTTCTATTTCTCTATTTATTCTTTCTTCTCTCCCTCCTCCCCTCCCTACCTCTTCTTTCTCTTTCTCCTCTTTCTCCTGCCTCCACTTCTTTGTTTATCTCTATTTCTTCTCGCTCCCTCCCCCATTTACCCTCTTTCTTTCATTATTTCGCTCATCTGACTTTTTATGTCTTATATCTTCTCTTCTCTCGTTCTATTTCACTGTGTATCATCCCTCTTCCCCTCTTCTCTCTTCTCTTATTCCATCGCTCTCTATTTATTCATTCCTCTTCTTTCTCTTCTCTTCCACTCTTCTCTTCTCTTTCTCTCTCTTCTCTTATCTTCTCCCTTCTCTTCGCTTCTCTTCTCCTTTCTATTCTATTCTATTACTCTTTCTCTCTACTCTTAACACTATACTAAGAAGAGAAGGCGCCCTCAGAAGGCTGAAACGACAGGACTGAATAATAAATATTTGCTCCACGCTTTGACACGCTGGACCTGTGATTGGTCATTATTAAAACAATTCCCCTGCTGGGTAAACAATTCTCCAGATCCCATTGCAAAGTAACAAAACACAGAGAAGCTGAAGCTTCCCAACTTCTCAGGAGAAGAGATCCTGGGGAAAGGATTCTTCAGAAAATATGTCTGTGACAAGGGGGTTCCCAGGTTTTCCAGCTGTTCAGGTCGCTCCTGGTACTACTGAGACTTCTGACCCTCCTCAATACTTCAGCTTTTCTGGAAAGCATTACTAATATCTCTAAAAAGATGTAAAGTTGAGAGGTTTATGCAGACATTTTCATATTAGAATAATTTTGGGGATGTTGCTGGAGATTTCAGTCCTCTCTGTCCAAATGAGACTTAAATAATCATGGATTTTATCCAGAAAAACAAAAATATTAGCATCTCACCTGGCCTTCCTAAATCTTTCCAATATCATTAAAGCCTATAATCCTAAAAAGCATTTTTGTTCCCAAAAAAAGCAGCTTTTAAAGAAGGTATGGCAGAATTAATATTAGTTTAATAATATCTTCCAAACAGATCATTCCTCTTCCTAAGGCCATTACCTGACTGCAGCTTAGACTTTACTCAGAGCTGCCAGCCAAAAGGGCCAGAAGAATGGGTGGCACTATTAGAAGTTTGAATGGGGAAAAGAGAGCTGGGAAATGACCCAAAATAAATGACCCAAACAAAGTCCCAGCTGAGCACCAGTGTGAGGGCCACAGGAATACACCTGAGTGGCTGCAGGATTATTGCAGAGTCTCTGACTGTCACCTTCTCCTCCCTCACTGCAAACAAAAATCTCCCTGGCACAGGGCTGCTGGGGAAAGCCATCCCTGGAAAACCCAAACTAGCAGCAATCCAAAAAAGCTTTTGGGGAAGGTTTAGAAGCAGGACTGAGGGGATATAAATTGGTTCCAAGATATTATTAATAATTGAGGGTTTGGGTGCAAACCCAGAGGAGCTCAGCAGGCTCCACAGTGGGGTAGAAGGGTAACCTCAACTCCTATGGCCAATCCCAAAGAACCACCAGCCCCTCACCTCAACTCCTATGGCCAATCCCAAAGAACCACCAGCCCCTCACTTCAACTCCTATGGCCAATCCCAAAGAACCACCAGCCCCTCACTTCAACTCCAATGGCCAATCCCAAAGAACCACCAGCCCCCCACCTCAACTCCTATGGCCAATCCCAAAGAACAACCAGCCCTTCCCCTCAACTCCTATGGCCAATCCCAAAGAACCACCAGCCCCTCAAAGGACAGGGAAAGGGGAGGTGAGGAGAAAACCCCAAAGGTGCCTGAGAAATTGCGTGAAACCTCCCAAAGTGGCTGTGCACACCAAGATCACAGGGCTGCTCATTCTGCAGATTTAAAGGCCCATAAACAGCTGGTAGTCCTGTCAGTGCAGTAATTACATTCCAGTTTTGGAGATTTAAATGCAGTTATTTGAACATTGTTTCTATTCAGCTCGTCACAGTGGGATCCCTAATTTGTTCGACACAGTCAACAGCAGAGTTGTCTATCTTGGACTAATTAGCACTCTCAAAATTTAGCAGTGCCCATTACCCACACAAAAGCTGCCTGGGAGTTCTGGGCAGGTTCTGTGCCTTCAAAGAGCTCTGGTGAGGGTAAAATCTCGTGCAGGATAAACATTTTCATTTTCCTCAGATTACTTTCAGCGTTTTGTAAAACCCTGCTCATGAAGGACAATTAAACACTGGTAAACAGCTCGGGGTTTTGAGGATGGGAAGGTAAATGGGAGCTGCACAGATGTTGGTATTTATATGGAAATTATGCTGAATGCCAATTATTTCTTTCTCCTACAAGAAACTGAAGTTGTAACAACACTGTCAAAACACAGGGAAACCCTGCTAGTCAATAATTTCATGTTATCAATAAAGATGTTTTAGGCTGATAGAATAATCTCTCTGGGAGAGAGAAAAATCTCTGCAGGTCTTTGCTCTGGGTGGAAATTATTTTATCGGAATCAAAGCTGCAAGAGCAGAGAGAAGCACATGTACCAAACTTATTTCAGAGAGAGGTAAGTGCAGCAAAGTGCTCAAAACCCCTCGGGCTGCACTTAAAGCTCTGTTTCCACCTGAACAAAAGCAGGCAGCCACCTCTCCCCACCCTGGGCCACCCTCTGTGTGGGTGCTGGAACCCTGACTACTGAGAATTTTAGAATTTTCTGTACTCAACCCCCAGGAGAACTCTGCACTTGACCTGAGGCCGTGGAGAAGGCTTCCAAAATTGAATAACAGATTATGAGATTATGGGTGTGTAGTTGGAATAGAATGTGTAATATCACACAGTGGAAAACACAGAGTTTAGAGTTTTAGAATATGGTAATATACATAAAACAAGATGGAAGTCCTGTAGAAATGACACTTAAATTATTTTTACTTTTAACCCAGTAAATAAATAATGGTGTGCTCTCTAATATGGACTTTTTTATTCAATTACACAATACTACCTACACTTATAAAGAAGGTAAAGAAGAAGGAGAAGAAGGAGGTGAAGGAGAAGGAGAAGGTGAAGGAGAAGGAGAAGGTGAAGAAGAAGGAGAAGGTGAAGAAGAAGGAGAAGGTGAAGAAGAATGAGAAGGTAAAGGAGAAGGAGGAGAAGAAGGAGAAGAAGGACCAGCCACTGCCGTAAAAGCTCCATCTTGCTTTATATATATTTCTATATTCTAAACCCTTAAACTCTAAGTTTCCCACCCTGTGATATCACACACTTCTATCCAAACTCCTCACCCACAATCCCAGTTCCATCATTCCATTCTGGAAGCTTCTCCAGGCCCTCAGGTCAATGCAGAGTTCTCTTGGGGTCAGTGCCTGGCCGCACAGAAATCTGAAATTCTCAGCAGCCAGGGCTCCAACAAGAGCCCTCTGTAGTGCAGCCCCCAGGGCTGTGCTTCACCCAGGGATTTGGGTTTCCAGTACTAACTCCAGCTCTTCTTCAATTACAGACATGTGTGTCATTATAAAAATATTAAGGTCTCACAAACAGAAACCCACACGTGGCTACACGAAGGCAGATGAGTTACAGAAACCAAAGATTCTCTCTAGATAAATTTACCTTTAATGACCAGCCACTAAAAGATGGAAATAGTCATTAAATTCAATAATTAATGAATATATTTCAATATTATGATTTTATAACTCATTAAACAAGCATAAAGATTAAAACTTCATTATAATTTGAGGAGAAATAGGCTTAGCCTTTCATATTTTGTTTCATAAGTTATTTGCAGAGTGGTTTGGGGGATTTTCAAAGATGTTCAGACAGAAGTGGGAGATTTTTGCCACTTCCTCTAAGACAGATGAGAAACTCCTGGTCAGCTGCTGGCAGAGCTCAGAGTCCTCCCACTGCACAGCCCTGAGAGATCTGATTCCAGGTAAATTAACTTGGATCATGGAAATGGTGAATTAATTCTGTGGAGCCTTTAAGACAGAATTCCTGCTTTGTGCCATGTTTCCTTATGTGTGTTTAGCTCTCACTATAAAACCCAGTAGGGCTCGGATGCAGGACAGACCACTGGAAGTTGGAATTCTCCAGGAAACTCCAAGAGCCCTGAAATGGGGCTGTACCCACCTCTCCTGCAGCCACCCTCATTCCCCAGGGAGCCAAAAACCTATTTGTGTTTCCCCGGGTTGAGGACATCAAATATTCCCATTCCTGCATCCTCCAGGTGTCTTTGTTAGTTTGTTTAATGTTTTCAATTAATTTGCTTTTCAGTAGCATAATGTATCTTCAAGCAGCCACAGATTTAAAACCAAGATGTAAGGAGGAATGCCAATCAATCAAATAAATCTTTGTTCTTTAGTCAACTGAGTTAATTAACATCCAGATGGCAATTAAAAAAAAAAAAAGGAAAAAGAAAAGAAAATCAATTTGTTTAACATCTTGAGCTTAGATAACATTTACAGAGGTGTTGTGTAGGCTGTGAGGGAGAGAAGGGTTTCCCTCACTGAGTGTTGAGGCTGTTTGCCACAACCCAATCAGCTGCAATTAGCAAATCACACCTTGATTTAGCAGGGCTGGGCAGGCCAGAGCTCTTCCCCAGCTCTGGCATTTCTGACAGAAGTGGCAAATCCACACCTGCAGCTGGGGCTCCTACCCCAAATCCCTCCTGCCACCCTACTGTCACCTCTGTCCCCAAACTGATCATTGTGTGAGCTGAGAGAGGATGAAATGTCATTTATTGCCATCACCCCACAACCAGCAGCAGCTGCACCGTGCTGAAGAACACAACTGCATGTGACAGGGACAAAAAGTCCCCAAGGAGCTGCCACAGAGCACAGGAAACTCCTCATCCCCACTAACCCTTCTCTGAGCTGCTGGGAATTCCTGCCAGGAGCATCTGCACAGATGCTGGAATGTCACTGTCATATTTTCTGGAAAATCCCTTTGCCAGGATTTCATCTCCTGGGAAGCTGAGAAGCCTCAGAGAAAAATGAAAACAATAATTGTCTGATGGCTTCTCCTGTGTTTTGGAATGTGGTTTGGAGATTGTTTACCAACATGTGAATTGTTTTGACTTCATGACCAATCACAGCCAGCTGTGCCAGGACTCTGGAAGAGGTCACGAGTTTTTCATTAGTGTCTTGTTAAACCTTCTGTCTGTGTCCTTGCTCTATTCTTTAGTATAGTTTAGTGTAGCATTCTTTAATACAATATAAGTACATAAAATAATAAATTAGCCTGCTGAGAACACGGAGTCAGATTCATCATTTCCTTCCTGCCTCAGGGGACCCTACCACACTGGAGGGTCACCCAGGAAGAGCAGCTCTCCCATTTCTCCCCAAATTCAATGTGGAAATTCCATCCAGGACTCCCAAAGGCAGGCACAGACCTGCTGCTGCTCCCCACTCACCACTGAGAGGGTCAGGGATGGTGAACTGCCTCTTCCTGCTGGGAGTGGAGGTGGAGAGCTTGCGAGGCAGAGCTCGGGGGGTGCCCGGGGCAGCCTCCCTGTGCTGGGCCCTCCTCAGCTGCACCATGAGCTCCAGCCTCTTCAGCCTCTGCTGGGAGCGGGAGATGAACTGGGGGTTGTGGAGCTCCAGGGCTTCCTGCAGGACACAGAGAAGCTGCTTTATGCTCTGGTGATCCAAAGGGAGGGAAAGGTGTGATGGCTGTAGGGCTGAGCTTGGTTAGAGGTTGTTAAATGGTGGAAACGAGTCTGGGTTTGGGCTGGGAGGGACTTTAAAGCTCATCCCACCCCCAGCCATGGCAGGGACACCTTCCCCTGTCCCAGGTGCTCCCAGCCCCAGTGTCCAGCCTGGCCTTGGGCACTGCCAGGGATCAGGAGCAGCCCCAGCTGCTCTGGGCACCTGTGCCAGGGCCTGCCCACCCTGCCAGCCAGGAATTCCTTCCCAATATCCCATCCATCCCTGCCCTCTGGCAGAGGGAAGCCATTCCCCCTTGTCCTGTCAAGCTTACACATTTCTATGTTTCCAATTACATATTTTTACATCCAAATTCAAGTTCTTGATGTTTTGCCTGTTTCCTTTTCTCACCCCATCACCGAAGCAACTCGTCACTGACAGTTCACAAACTTTCCTGTTTATTTAGATTGTCAGATCTCTCCATGGCTGATCCAGAAAGAAAACACTTCCCAGTCAAAGGCTGCTTCAACATTTAGGAATGTCTTAGGACAGAGGAAAGGAGCAGAGATGGGTCTGCAACATGTGCAGGAGGAAAAGGCAGGGAAGTCCATCAGGCAGGTACCAGCCTGGGCCATGACCACACCTACAGCTGGAGCTGGAAGTGCCAGACACTTGGGAAACTGGGAATTTGTAAATTCCCAAACTCTTAACAAGTTCCCCCACAGGAACAGCAGCTGCAGCTCAACACGGGGAGCCTGGACAACCAAGCAAGTTCTGGCAGTGGGTACAAACTACCAAAACTTCCCTGGAAAGGGAAAAACCAAGGAATGTGAACTTCTGCCCTTAACAAGTTCCCAGGAAGCAAACATCATCCATAGGGGAAAAGGGGAGAAAAGGGGAAAAGGGGGGAAAAAAGGAAAAATAAACAGGGAAAAAGGAAAAAAAAAAAAGATGCTTTACCCGCAGTGTCCACGGAGCTGCTGGAGTTTTCCCCAGCTGGGAGCGGGGCTCTGGCCAGGTGAGCAGGGTTTTCTCCCAGGCCACACCTGGAGAGAGGGCCCTGGGCAGGGGCACCCTGGACAGGGGCACCCTGGACAGGGGCACCCTCCAGCCTGGCTTGTCCTGTGCCTCCAGCTCCTCTGTTCTGTCCCTCGGAGCAGGGAATTCATAATTGCCTTGGAGAGATTTAAAAGTTCGTTAGGAGTGCATGGCTAATTTTTTATTGGGTTCTCCACCTCATTAGACAGAGAGGGCAATTCCTGAAATAAGAAAGCCAGGCTGTTATTAATAGGCCTCATTAGGCAGAAGAGATCAGATCTAATGGTGGCTGCCCTGTGACACCCAGAGTGCCTCTCACATTATCCAGACCTCACAGGGAAGGAAATCACAATCAAAACTCTGGGACACTCAGCTCTCTTTGCCGGTGCTTCCCAAAATTTTTGCCATGGAAAGCCAGGGATATCTTGCTGAGACCTGCAGTTGGAGTTCATTCCAATTTATTGCAGAAAATACCAGATTGTTAAGGGCTTTAACCACAAATCACTTCCCTTTCACCACACTGAGCCTTTCATCTGCACCATTGTTTTTTTTTTTTCCCTTTGTTTTTAATCCAGTTTGCTTTCTGTCATTCCTAGAGATCCATTAGCCAGTGGAAAAGCTCCATTAAAAAAATAATCAACAAAAGGTTATTTTGCATTATAGGGCATTATTATGAAAGCTGTCAATTCACATTGAGAAAAAGAGATTATTTTCTACACCTATAATTAAGTTTTAATGCTCACTGACTGATACTGCCTGCACAAATTAGGACCAAAAGAGGCTGTGTGCTCAAAAATCAGACTCTCATTCAGAGACAGAACGAATCCAAAATAACAAAGGAACTTCAGAAGGGCTCCATATGAACTGTTTGAAAAGTCACACTGGATGGAGTGCTCCTTCCTTGCCAAATAATTTGATTTCTAAAACTAAATATCTGGGAATAAAGCCCATTACTGCTTTATTTCAATTTTTGGTTACAATAAACTTAGAATATTTTCCTCTTTATGACATATTGTACATATTATATTGTACTTAAAAAACATATTAAAAAGATCTGTGTTGGGTACATTTGCCTTATAAAAGCCTGAACTGTATTTCCTCCCTAACACTGCTCTCACCAACATTTTGGAATAAACCTTGAAACCTGTGAACATGAAATTAAATTCCTCCCTAAGCCAGGTTTAGAGGTTTGGATTAAGTTGGGCTTTGCCAGCTCTCAGTGGATGCTTCACTTTTGTAAAACAAAGTTGCTTTCAGTTAGGGGAATGCCATGATTTAACTTCAGGCACTGAAAACAGCATTTAGGCCTCCAAACCTGTGACATTCAGTAGCTTTGTGCTCACTGATGACAAATTTTCCCTACCTGCCTGCAAAAAAATTCTCTTCAGAAAAAACAGCTGTTAAAAATAAAGGTTCTATGACCATTACAACATTTTTAAGGAATAAGTTTCTCATAAACATAATTATACTAAACCCAAATTAATCTCAGTTGTCTTTTGCAAAAACACCTGGTGCATGAATACAGCTGCTGGTGACATTTTTGCTGTGACAATTAATGTTGGAAGTAAGACATCCCAGACACTGCTAAACCCAAAGAAATTATGTTTTACACTCTGAACTCTTGCTAATGATCATAGTTCAGGTTGTTTTGTCAAAAAAAACCCAAAAAACCAAGGCTGAAGGAATGAAAGTAAGCTATCAGAACAAGGTTGTAAAAATGACCTCACTACTGGTATTACTTGGTTAGGCTGGGGCTGCTTGACTTTGCAATTTTAATGCTTTTTCAAGATTTTCTTGGGAGTCTAAACCTATCTTGGTCATTTGAATCTTGTTTTCTGTGAACCATAGCAATGTATACAGTCAGATCAGCTGACTGATCTCTCACCAGATGACTCACGCTCAGCACTTAAAGCTGGACAAAAATGGCCTGACTTTCCATTATTTCACTTTTTTTCTTTGAGACTGATCTCATCTTATTATTGAAACCATATTCCTGACAACCACAGTAGGATTTGTACCTTACTTTTTAGGAGCTGCTTTTGCCTGTGAACATTTTCCTCCCAGAGGATTCCTGATGACGCCTTCACGTTGCATACGCTGTTGGAGACAGACATTTTTGGTTTCAGGACACCCTGTGCTTGGATCTCTTTGGATTTGGAGGTGTCTTTGGAGGGATCTGCCCTGCTGGATGAGCCATCAGGAGCAGCAGCAATGCTTTCTCTGGAGGCTGCAGCTGGGAGGGAGCCAGGGGTTGTTGTGCTACTCCTCTTCCTGCCTCCCAGCAGCATTGGTGTTCCTGTGAAAAACAGAAAAACAATCCTATAACATGGGGATTTTCTTTTCTCAGCCCTCCAACCCATGGGATTTTTATTGGTGTGGCAGGATCCTGTAGTCGTAGGGGCTGAGCAATGCCCTTCTCATCAAAAACTGCAATGGCAAAGCCTTGTACAAGCTGGACCTTTTGGGTGCTGGTTCCTGCTGTGGCTGGAACTGGAAATGCTGGGGGTGGGAGATGCTTCTGAGGCAACCCCTCCACTGGAGAGGGGTTAAAACCCTGATCCCAAAACTTGTCAGGCCTTGGTTTTCATCACAGCCACCACAGAACCCATAGCAATGATTTTGATGAGGTTTAGACAAATTCAAATCCTAGAATCCTGGAACACTTCCAATTGAAATGTACCTTAAAGAACATCCAGTTCCACCCCTGCCATGGCAGGGACACCTCCCACTGTCCCAGGGTGCTCCAAGCCCTGTCCAGCCTGGTCTTGGGCACTGCCAGGGATCCAGGGGCAGCCTCAGCTGCTCTGGGCACCCTCCCCACCCTCCCAGGGAACAATTCCTTCCCAAAATCCCATCTATCCCTGTCCTCTGGCAGTGGAAAGCCATTCCTCTTGTCCTGTCACTCCAGGCCATTGTAAAGATTCCTTCACCTTTCTTCTTGTTTTTTAAAGCAGATTTAACACAATTCTTTCTCTGCTGACTCTTTGCCCTGTCTTGGTTGAGGACAGAGTGAAGATTAGAAGTGTTTTTCCCCTTCGAGCCAATTCATGGCCAAGGGTGAGATGGCACTGCAGGGATTTGAAGAATCTGTAAAGAATTTGTGGATGTGGCACTTGGGGACATGTGTCAGTGATGGGCAGTGCTGGGTGATGGTTGGACTTGATGATCTTGAAGGGTTTTTCCAACCTAAATGATTCTGTGTTTCTGCATCTGACACTTCCTTATCTCAAAGTCACTCATTAAAATCAGATCCTGCCCTGTGGGAAGTTTGCAGCTCACTTTCCCAGTCCTTAATCCACTCACAACAGATAAGAAATATTATTTTCCACAAAATGATGACCTCCTATACATTTTAGTGACCTGACTGGCTCATGTCTCTTTTTGACTCTCCAGTATTTCTGAGGAAATCAGAGGCATTAGGATCCAGCATTTACTGTTGTTCCCTTTCCCTGCAGATCAGAGCTTGGAGCACAGAGCCACAGAATTGTTTAGGTTGGCAAAGCCCTCTGAGATCACTGACTCCAACCACAACATCTTGAGCTCCTTCCTGTCACTGCCCATACAGTGAGAAGGAGTCAGCTCCTCAGGGGATCCTCTAGTGAGGGATCCCTGAAGATCAGCACAAACAGAAAAAAAAAAAACCCAAACCTTGTTTTTAATTAAATTCATTGAGATGAACCCCATCCAAAGCAGTTTCACAGCCCTGCAGAAAATCTGGTCAAAGCAAGGAGGTGCACACAGAGCTCTCAAACATCCAAGCTCTCCTGCTCTCTGACAGAACTTATTTATCTCTGTGCTTTTCATACATTGCAAATATCTCCTTTATCTTTTGTCACAACCAAGCTCTTTTCTCAGATGGAAATAGTTTTGATGCAAATGCTCTCCAGAAACTGGACAGACTCAATTCTGTGCATTCCCTCAGAGCTCTTGCATATCCATGGACTGTTCCCTGACCAATCCCATTCCTGCAGTCACACAAAAATGTCTTAAGGCACAGAGAGGGGGGAAAAGGCACTGGGACAGATTAATGGGGTCATGGACTCAAAGGGTGGCTGTGGGAGGAGGTAGGAACAAGCAGTGGGGTAGGAGAAGATGAAGAAAGCAGCAGGTAGCACTGAGTAACTGCAGAGCAGCAGGGGAGGAAGTCCTTTCACTCAGGCAGCCAAGAAATCAGATGGATAGAGGGGGGAAAAAAGAGGGGAGCTAAGCCACAGGAAGAACCTGAATGGAAAACAGATTATCTCATTAAATCACCTTTTAAATTAAAATAGTTTACTGGCCAGCAGTAAACAGAGAAGAGAAGAAAGAGGAAAGGAGGAAAGAGTTTCTGCTCATCCATGGCAGCATCACAGTGGGAGATAATTTGCCTTCATATCAAGAAATGGTCTGTGCAGCAAATGTGTGTGGTGAAGCCAAAGAGCTTCACTGTCAAATTGCTGGAGGCAATGCTGTGTCCCCAGGAGGGGCTGTTTGCTGCTGCTGGGCTCCCCAAAACCAGCAGGAGTCATCAGGGGGGTCAAAGTGGGCTGAAAGGGAGAAGGGTGAAACAGTGGAGACCAGAGTGAGGGAAGGAGAAGGCTCCAAGTCGCATCTCTCCTCTCTAGCTCAGAATATGGATCTGAGCACAGGAAAGAAGAGCTGCCTGGAGTATTCACACCCCATTTACTCCTAACTACCAGACTAGCTCTCCATGGATATTGGCTTCCAAGTGTAAGTACAGCAACCTTCAAGAATGGACAATTAAGCTCCAGGAAATTTCTTACACGTTGTGCAAATGGAGAAAACCTTCTCTCCTCTCTGCACCACTTCCCTGCTAAAAGAAACTCCACCAGTGGCATCCTCCCAACAAGGCCTGGGGGATCCCTGTGAAGATGTGGATTAGGAGAGAAGGAAAAGAAATGCATGAACAAAACTAAGAAAGGGGCCAAAAGTTACAAAAAGGGGGTGGATGCTTCTTAGCATTTTATGATAAAAGTTTGCCTTGAGGAATAAATAAAAAACCCCCCACGATTCCTGATGAACAGGAATAAAATCAACACGTCCTTCCTGCATGAAAAGCTTCTTCCTTGTGGATCTGGTTCTAATATTCTAACTGAATCTTAATCCTTATTAGATTCACAGTATGGTGGGGATCTTTTTTTTGGTGGTAGTTAATTAGACAATAAAAAATGTGCGTCCTCTTCTTGTCTAAGACTGAAAGCAATCAGAGTAATAACAAAGTCAATTTGCTAAAATCTTTCTTCCAGCTCCCTCTTGAATTAACCTTTCCCTTCCAAAGGTGCACCCAGGTGGAGCAAAATCCCCAGGAAAACAGAGCAAAGCAAACCAGACAGGGGCTCCAGAAATCAACTCCCTCATCCTCAAAGCAGCTCTCAGTTACTTTAATGAACACAGATGCAAATGATATTTAGTAATAAAAAAAATAAAAGAACAAGGCAAAGGTATTTAAAGGTAAGATCACAGCATTTCACTCTGTACACCCTGGACCCGTTTTTAATATTCTGTGTGGGGAATTAGGACTGGTACTCTCATTAAGACTATCTGGAATTGTATATCTAAATCCCTCCACCAACCCAGCTTGAAATATATATGCCCCACTGAGAATAGCCAGAATTGCAACTGGATGACCAGAAATAGATGTTTTTTCTATTATCCCAGCTGAGGAAAGCCTTTAAAACCAATGAACAAAGACATGCAAGTGTAATGCTTTGGGAGATATGGGACAGCAAAACTCAAAGAAACAGAAAGCAGAATGACTCCATTAATAAAATTCAGCCAATATAGGTTGTAGTTGGAAAAGTTCAGCTGCTTATAGAAGCAAATTTAAGGAACAAAGTCATAATTACATCTGGAGAAGAGTCGTTTTTGCCCTGTGCAGGAAAGATGACAAGAGCTCAATTTTTAAATAATGACTTAGTGAAAACCATACCATATAGCAGGAGTTTAAAATATTCTGTAAAACCAAGGGTAGGTTTTCAAAAGCTCCTTTAAAAAAAAAGAATCCTTGATCTTGGAGTAAAATAAGTATATTGTTTTACTGTAAAGTATCTTTTTACATTTCCCCCTCTGTCCCTTCAGGGGGTTTTGCTAACGGGAAGTGACCCTGCATTACAGCAGGTTAAATTTGAGACACACACAATCCAGGCAAACATCCCCTGTTCCATTGTTTCCTGGGTTTTTTCCCCCCATTTCACTTTACAGCAGGATAATTCAGCTTTTCATCCTTGAATACAACACTCTTCCCAGAGTTCCAGTGTGGATTTTTGATGCTTTGTGACAAAGTGCTCCTTTGAAACTGGCCAAAGTTCATTTTAGCAGAGGCAGGGCTGCAAATCCTCCCTGGCCACCAAGAGGTGGCTGGGGAGGGGACACTGAGCTGATTCCCTGAGTGTCCCTAATGAGATCAGACATCAGCACTGGAGGTTGCTGTACATTGCAGACCTCCTGCTGGGGGGTTTGTTTTAATTTAATAAAAGCCCCACATCCTGAGCTGCTGAGTTCTCCCAGACCTCCGTGCTGGGAGCTGATGCTGCCAATACCCCAAGCAGAGAGGAGCAGGAATGAACATTCCTTAAACATAAGAAACTTCTGCCTCCTTCAAGGTTTAGACCCAGTAGTTGTAGGGACCCACACGAGCCTGGAGCAGCCATCCATAATCCCAAGCAAGACTCCAGCCTCAGTGTGACACAGACTGATGGCTCAGCCCTCATCATGAATCAAGGGCTGGCACGGCTGAGCCACACAATCTTAGATGTGAGCAAACAGAGCACATCACCTCAACAGCCCAGAGAAATGGGAGCACTGAGAGCCATGGCAGCGTTATTAGTTATGCCAGGGTTTGTCAGGGGATGCAAGGGAGGATGGAGGATTTATTTTTCAGAAAAGGCACCACTTGTGATCAGTCAGCGAGCTGCAGTCGGCCAATGGTGCCACAAAATTCATGTTTTGTCTAAAATTCCTGCTGACCAGCAGTGAGACTTCTGTCCCAAACTGTCTCCTGAGGCTTCTCAAATGACTCATTTGCAACAGGCAGCATCAGCTGCTGCTCAGCATTAACATCCATGGCAACTACCTGAATTCCTGGTAATGTGGCTCTGCCCACACTCCCTGTTCAAAATGTGATGTTTAACAAGGTCTTGATTCACCTTTAAATAAAAGTCTGGGGTTGGAGCCTGAGAAACAGGGCTGGGCCCTGTCCTCAGCTCTCTTCCCAGAATTGTCAAGATCCAAAGTCAAGGTAACTTTGCTGGCTTGAGGAGAGAGGCTCAGCCAGCCCATTCCTCCCAATGAGTGTGTCATTGCACCTGTATTAATGCTTAATCAAACAGCCCAGCCTGGTGGGGATAAAGCTTAATTATCTCAGCTATATCAATAACACCTCAAGCTAAGAGTCTAGATTAAAAAATTATCTCTAACAAAAAAGCTTCTCTTTTTCCTAGCTACCTCTTTCTGGTTGTTTTTTTTTTTTTTTTTAACCATGTTGACAGCTGTGCCCATATTTCTCAGAAGGAAGAGGCTTTCTTTTTGGCAAAAGCTAATATTTGAGTGTAGAAAGTTGTAATCATTTAAAACAGAAAGTGTACCTAAGAGCTGTTAGGCTTCAAACCTATAATCAGTCCTAAGTAGGAAAAGCTTCTTAATGTCAAGAAACAGCTTGTTTACAGAAGGCTTTGGGCAAAATTATTGTAGTGGCTTCAGAGCAAACAATCCCAAACCCAGCTAATCACCAGCCCCCAACAATCAGCCTCTCCCTGCTGAAGGCCAATTTATTTTCTCCAAGCACTTTGCAAATAATTAACTGACCTTCTCCCTGGGTGTTAAACAAGGGAACATCACTCATTCCAGGGAGGGAGTGGGGACCAGTGTGCTGCACCCAGTCTGGCTGCCATGGAGAATTCTGGTGGAAGGAGGATTTGGGGGTTGCACCAGCAAAATCCTGCAATTTAACAGCCTCCATTTGCACCAGGGCAGGCTCAGGTTGGGCAGCAGGAAAAATTGCTTCACTGACAGAGTGGTTAACCCCAAAACAGGCTTCCCAGGTGGAGCCAGCATCCCTGGAAGAGTTCCAAAAAGTAGCAGATGCGGCACTTGGTGATATGGTTTAGTTGACATGGTGGTGTTGGGCTTGGTGATCTTGGAGGACTTTTTCCAACCTTAATGATCCTGTGAGAAGGAAACATTCCTGCCTAGCACCTGCAGGACATCCCCCTACACCTGGAATCACGAGAGGGAATAATTGCAGCAGGATATTTTAGTGGACAGCTGATAACCCACAGGATTTGAGGTGACTGCTGGCACCGGAGAGCTCCCAGCCTCCAGCTGCTCAACTACAGTGTCTGTATATTTTACTAGCATTCTCCCCTTTTCCCTCCTATGAGCTGGGAGAGGATGAAAGGAAAAAATATTTACTGCTGTACTTTCGAGACATTCCCTGTAACAGCCACAGACCCAAGAGCTCCGAGTTAGAAATCCATGTTTGCATTTCCAGGACGTCATGCTAGAAGCTATCAGACGCTATTGTAGTGACTCAAGGAGTAATCTGATGCAGTGTGACTTGGAAAAAAAAAATGTTCAGGATGATTCAGAACATTTAAATGGTGATTTTCAGGGTAAGAAAGGCTTGGGCCACTTGGAATTCTCATCATGTCCGAGGCACCTAGTTCAGCTCCTTGTGATAATTTACCGCAGCCAGGCTGAGCCAAGTATTCATTTCACAGACTGTACAAGAGTTGTTCCTAGTTTAAACCAAGTGTGAATTAGGGGAAAATGAGGCTCTTTACTCCAGTGGCATAATGCAGTCACTGAATCCACAGAGCCCATCTCTTTTAATCATTATTTTAATGATTCTGGTATTCCAGCCCTGCTGCTGGCCTGGAGTGCTAACGAGAGACTTGTACCCTCCAGTCTTTCACTTCAAACTGTCTCACATTCTTACCAACTCTGACAGCTCAGATAGAAATGTCACAGAATCACAGAATCATAGAATGGTGTAGGTTGGAAAAGACCTTTAAATCACGGAATCCAAAATGGAAAAGAGAGGAAGAATCAAACCCTCAGTTTTCATAAGCTGAACTTTAATTTGGATCTTCAGACAACACGAACATCTTTGGGAAAACCTAATTTACAAGTTTCACTCATAAAAATGTGTTTTGTGTCATCATTAACAGGGCAGACATCCTTCTGTCTTCCAGAGAAACAATGGCCTTCCTACCCAACAGCTTCATTGCTATCTCCCATAACAGAAAATGGAGCCTCTGATCCTCAAAGGGCATTTCCTGAAGGAAACTTCAACTCCAGTCAAATTATTTTATGATCACACTCTTAAACACACTAAATCAAACGAGAAAATCCACAAGAAACCCCAAAGAAACGAACAAACCCCAAGAAGATCCAACCATCTCTGGCTGCTCGTTGCCTTAAGCCACAGAGAAATTGATAAAGAACAATTGGTTCTGCAGGAAAATGATCTCAGCCAGGGTCACTGTCACTGAAAGCCAGCTTTGGCTCTCACAGCCCTGAGCATCACCCTTCTCCCTTGCTGACATCACTGCCAAAGTCTCCAGGGGTAGCCTTGCCTCCCTATGGCAGGACAGGAGGTCACCACATCTGTCTTCATTCTGATTTCATAAATAAGTAGTTTAAAGGAGTGGAATATCAAAGAACACCCCTCCTGCTGATCCCTTCCTTCTCCTACACCCTTTGTCCCAGATGAAGGGGAAGGCAGCAGGCCTTTGAGACAGAGAGCAAAGCTGAAGAGCTGCTACTCTAAAAAAATGCAAAAGGGCCCTCCAGAAGAGAAGAGGCATCCCCTTCTTTCTACAAATAAAATTAAAAGCTCCAAGATAAAGAGAGGCAACTGCTCTGGCCCATCACACAGGCTGGGGTCTGTCTCAAAGGCTGGCAGCATCTTCCAGAGTCACCTGTAACAGGAGTTCCAGTTCCCCACTCGAGTTTCCAACACCTGCAATGACTGAATCCTCCTTTTCTGGGGATGCAGCACGTGAAGGTCACACCTCAGTGTAACACGGACCCAGTGACACACAGTGTCTAGACTAAGGAAAATTGACAGCCTCCTCCATTTTAAATTTATCCCAGATGAAGTGAAACATCAAAGGAGCTCCTTTTAATGGGCTTTTTGGCATGTGGTCCTTTGTTCTTAACAAGTCAGCACCAGCTGCTGTGTCCATAATGCCAAGTCAGTAACATCCCCAGCCAGATTCCTGGCTGGTGTAAATCAGTGTCACTCCTCTGCAGGCAGAGATTTCACTTGGTTGACATGAGCTGAAGATTTGGCTCCTTGTGCTTAGCAGGTGCAAGATAAGTAAAATCTCCTGTGCCATATTTCATATTTCTCCTGTCTTCACCACCAGTTCTGCTGCACACATTTGCAGGGTGGAGAGGTAATTAGCATCAGCTGGAGCTGCTCAAGTTTCTACACAATAAATTCCATATTGTCAGGAACTGCTCTCCTCTAATTATGTCTTGTTCATGTATATATAAATATATATATAAATTTATATTTACACACGTACAAATCTTGTACTCTGGCTTATTGCATGGTGACTTTGCCATAAACAGAAGATCAGGTGAGAACAACAGGCCAGATTCCTTCATCAAAGCATCTCAAATGCTATTTAATTAATGAAAGTAAATATCACTTATAGCCTTCAGATTTCCTAATTAGCCCCTTCTGTTAACAGGTTGATATATTAGTTTAAAGGTGACCCACAAGATTTTTTCTTGATACATAAATGTCTCAAATACCTGGAGCTCTTCAGTGTGTATTTAAAACAAAAATATATTTTTGCTTTGCAGGTAGCAGCTTATCAAAGTCCCACAGCACCAGCTGTTCTGATTTCACCCCAGTATGAGTAGGAATATACATACATGTATCAAAAAATTAAACCAGACCCTGAAACAAATTAAAGTCTACTTATTTTCCCTTTAAAAACACACTGCTGACTTCAGCACTTGTTAATGAGTAAGTTCAAGAAGGAAACAGAAATCTGTTTTCATCTGGGGCCATTCAACAAACCCAAAGGCCAGATCCCACCTCAGTTTTCCCCAGTGGCTGCCTTGGGTTGTTTGAATGAAGTAAATGATGCTTTCAGGTCACCTGCCAGGCTCTGTGGGCAAAGGTACGAGCAGCCGCATCGCCGACTCTGCGGTGTGCCTCCTTCACTGCCGTGACCACGTGCCTCCCCTCCCGAGCATTTCATCCCTGACTCCTCAAAGAGGAACGTTGGGAGTGCTGCCCTGGACACCCCAGAGGCAGGAGAGCTCCCAGGGCTCTGCTGAGCACGTTCATCACAGCTGCCCCATTGTGCCATCCCCTCCCGCTGATGACTGCAGCACGGAACCGCGGAACCCTTCTGGCTGGAGCTGTGGAACCCTTTGAGCCTTGGCTCCAACCATTCCAGCACTGCCACCCTGTCCCCAAGCGCCACCTCCACATGGCTTTTGAATCCCTCCAGGATGGGGACTCCAGCACTGCCCCGGGCAGCTGTGCCAGGCCTGGACAAACCTTTCCATGGAGGAATTTTCCCCAATACTCAACACAAACCTCCCCTGGCTCAGCCTGAGACTGTTCCCTCTGCTCCTGTCCCTGTTCCCTGGAGCACAGCCCGACCCCCCCCAGCTGTCCCCTCCCGGCAGGAGCTATGCAGAGCCACAAGGGCCCCCTGAGCCTCCTTTTCTCCAGGCTGAGCCCCTGCCCAGCTCCCTCAGAGCCTTCCCCAGCTCTGTTCCCTTCCCTGGTCACCCTCCAGCCCCTCCAGGTCTTTCTTGTCCAAGACTGACCCCAGGATCTGAGGTCCCTCAGCAGTGCCAGCACAGGGATTGTCACTGCCCTGGTTCTATGGCCACACTGTGGCTGATGATTATCTTATAACCCTGATGTCCCTAATTTTGGGTGGCTTACATGGGAATGTGATTTATGATTTTCCCTTTTGTCATCTCCCCCCACCCTCCTTGCACATCTGCACCTCAATTCAGGGCAGTGGGATCCAGCACAGCACCCACCATCCACATGGATTCACTCTCCACCTCAGTTGGTATTCCTTAATATCTCTCCACATCAGTTTTAGGTGTGACAGCAAAACATGAACAAAAGTGTAGAGGTGAGCAGGAAATATTTTGGTTTAGAAAATAGCTGAGATGTGCAAAGGCGCTCAGGCGTGAAGTTTACTGCTATCTAAGCTCAAATGGATAAATTTAGATGTTGGCATTTATAATCTTACCTAGAAAAGTGATGATATTGTTTAATCAAGAGGTCAAAAAGAATTTAAAATTCCCCCATTTTCTTCTTTTTTCTCCTTTTTAATAATTCAGCCTAGTGCCCAGTAGGGTAATAGATAGTGAAAGATGGATGGAGAACTAGATATTCATGGGGATTATATTCTTCATGAAAGGTAGGTGAGAAATTATTATTAAAAATGTTCCTGTCTTCAGCAGAAACAAGACTAATCTTTTCATTTCTAACTTACCTTGTATTTATGAGACATCAGCTGCAGACAGGAAAGGAAATTGCAGCATTGCCTAAGAGCAGCGTTAGCAAGTCCTGACAGCTTGTTAAGAGCCGTGACCAAAGGCAGGGTGATGCACATCCATCACCCGTGGCAGGCACCTCGTGGAGCTGGGCCTGGGCTGGCCCTTGGCCATGGCTCTGAGGTGGGTGGCTCATGTGGCCCCCAGTGGGACCCTTCACACGTTCCTGCAGCTGCCCAAGGGATGGAAATGTTGGCCACTCACTAAAAATAAACACAGTTCTGTCCCACGGCTCTGTCCTCCCACGGTTCAAGTCTGACTTCATGTATAACATGGATTTTCCAGCACTTACAAACCCATTTCTTGCCAGATAATGGAAGTAAAGGCCCAAAGCAGCAGAGCCAAGAGAAGATAGAGTCCACAGTGGGGAAATATCATATTCCATCCTTGGGATGCTCTAGCATGATCCATGGCTTTGAGCTCTGAGTCCCAGAGATTTGGATTTCCAAGTGTAATTCCCATCCACGAGCAGAGCCCAAGATTTACATTTCATTAATAATCCTAAAGCATCCTTTTCATATGTGGCACATGGTGGAAATATATAACTCTGGAGATTACCTGGCCCAGCCTCCTGCTGAAAGAAGGGCCTTAGACCAAGTTATCCAGGTCCATGTAGAGCCAAGTCTTGAACAGTTGGATTTGGACATGAAATAATATGAGTAATACAGTAAGTAGAGTCATCATTGCTGCAGTGAAGTCACACAAAGATTAGGAAAAAGACACTCAGCTGGGCCTAGAGGAAACAGCCAACCCAGCCCCAGCACCTGTAAAGCACAGAAGTATTTGGGTTCTCCTTCCAACTCAGATCCTAATAAAGCAACCTATACATCCTGGAAACTGCATTTACAGATTTCATACAGAGAAGTGTAGCCTTGAAAGTAATTTTTCTTTCTTTTTTTTTTTTTTTTCAGCATAGTGATGTTATTACCACTTGTATTTCTTCTGGCAGGAAGCTCTTGCCTACAGCTGCAAACCAATATAAACTCCAACTTTCTGGGTCATCAGAAATGTAATGGACAAAGTGCTCTCTGCAGTTACCTCATCTGTAAGATAACTGAGTTAAAGCACAAACACCGTGGCAGAACTTGTTCACTGTCCCTTCTCTGCTGGTTCTCCTTTCTTTTTAAACACTTCATTTCACAAACATTTCATTGCATAAACATGGAGCAGAGCAAAGCCTAACAGGAACAGGTTTGAATTAATAAACAGCAGAGGAAAAAATATCCTAAATAACGGGGGATCTAGAATGGGATAAGTTCTTCTCCAAAAGGGTTGTCCAGTCCTAGAGGGATTTAAAAGCCCTTTGGATGTGGCACTTGGGGACATGGGTCAGTGGTGGCCTTGGCAGTGCTGGGGGCTGGTTTGACTGGATGATCTTAAAGGTCTTTTCAAACATAAATGATCCTGTGATTGATAATCTCATACCAATATTTCTCCTCACTTCACCCAGTCCAGAAGTAAAAAGGACTCAGTTTTTCACTTCTCCCAGGTTAAAACCACACCATTCCCTCTCACTTTGAGGACCAGTGTGGATGTCCCATGCATTTTACCAGGTTTCTGTGGTTGGTCCCATTTAATGGTTGATGGCTGTGCAGGAGCTCATTACTTGGATTATCCTGCTGTTGTTTTGGAGCATTATTCTGGCTGTTTATACAAATTTCACACAGGAAAGTTGTAGTAAGCTGATAAACACCTCCTTACACATCACAAAGGGTCTGAGCAGGAGAAATGTATATCTTTGCATTCTACATTATGGCCCACACAAAAGGTGGAAGCAGTTAAAAGGTAACACTTCCCATGTTTATTTACACCTATAGTCTTGTGTACACAAATGGTGGAAGTCCTTTATCACAAACCAGTGATTTCTCAGCTCCTTACTTCACTGATTTCCTCTTTCAGTAAAACTATGGAGCCATGAGCAGCTTCCCAACTCACTTTCTAATTATTTCTAGTAAAAGTGGTTCTTCCACACCACCATGGCATCACTAGGCCCAGGGAAGGCTCCGTTTTAAATCTGCTTTATCACAGAGAAACCTTACATGGTGTTGAACAAAGCCTTGAATACATAACACTCCCCATGGAGGGATATTCCCTGATATTTAGAATTAGGATGTATACAATGAAGTGTTTCATTTGCTGGTGCCATCCCTTTGTATTTCCATCCCAAACCCCTCAGCACTGGTTGGCATCTTCCCTCTCCTGCTCCCCACTGTTCTTCTCCCCTCCAACACCACGCAGCCTGGATTATGCTCAGGAAAACAGAGGAATATTTGATCCCAGGCTCTGCCCCTGCAGGAACAATCCCACTGATTTCAGGCATGGAAAAGGGACAGCAGCAGAGGCTGTGAGGAGTTGCACCTTGCCCAGCCCTCGAGGCAGCGTGAGGCTTCTCATCTTTTTGTTCCCTTCCACTTGCACACTGGGAGGATGAAGTACAAAGGAGCTTTCGGAAGTGGCTCGTGTTCATGCACTGACCCTTAGCTCAAAAAGGCCATATAAGAACAGAGTAATTGCAATTAAACGTAGCCCAAGGCTGCAGGACACAGAGGGGGTGAGTTTCATCTTTGTGCTTTTGGTAAAAAACAGACTCCCCTCATTGACAATCTTCCCATCCACCTTCCCTTCCTGGAAGGGCAATCAACTCAGCTGTGGTTATCCAAGTGTGCTGGAAAATCCCAGTGCAGCAAGAGCTGCACCACTCTGGGCAGGAAGCAATCCCCAGGGCCCCTCTCCCTTCCCCAAGGAGCAAGGCTGCAAAGAACATTTTATGTTTTTAAAATGCTTGGAAAGGTTGGAAACAAATGTGTTCCAAGATTTGCAAACCTTTTACCTGGTTCCATTAAGTATAAAAGCCTGGGCTTATTACTGTAGCCTTCTAAATAAAAGCTGAAAACAAGATCATTTTTAATTGCAAGGAGCACAAAACCAAGCTCAGTGCAGTCATCTCCTTAAATTCACACCTTGAAATTCAGCCCTTATTCAAAGATAAACCTAATTATTTTCAGGGGATAAGCACTTGCAGGTTGCTGGGAGAATAATAATAAAAAAAAAACCTGTTATAAATGGTTAAAAAAAAGAGGTTTAATGCAGAAAACACAGGGGGATTTTTCTCTCTCAGCTGATGAGCAGCACACATCACTACCATGGTGAATATTCATGGCAGTGCTGGAGCTGGAAACCTCTGGGCTGTGCTCTAGCTCCCTGAGCCTCTGCAGATGTAAGAATTGCTCTTATCTGCTCTCACAGGATCACTGTGCTGGGGCTGCTCCAGCCTGAACCTCTGCTCCACCAGCCTGAGGTTTGTGGAAATGACTTACCTGCCTCATTGCTTGAATTAGGAATTTGGAGGGCAAACACAGAGTGGTGGCTGCCAGGCTGCTCATCCTCTTCCTCAGCTGCTGCCTTGTGAGGTCCTCTGGGAATATCCACAAATGCTGGAAGTCCCCAGGCAAAGACACTTTGGAATTTACGACCCAAATGTCCTTCCTTTGTTTTCTCCTCCTTAATTACCTTATTTCCCGTGAAGTGTGCGCTCAGGTGGGATCTGAGCAGAGCCCCGTGTGCTCCCGGGAGCTTCCTTGGAGCTCTCTCCTCCATGGGCTCTCCATTAGCTATGCCATCTACTCCATCTGCTGTTAGTCCGGACAAACTGCACTTCAGGCTCAAGGACAACGTGGATCTGTACATTTTTTGGCATTTAACTCGAGGTTGGTCAATGCACACGCTGAGCGACCTGTCCAGATAGTAGATGGTGTTTGGACAGGGCTCAGACACCTGGAGCTGGACACAGGAGATGAATGAAGGTGGAATTTTCTCCCTCCCATCACTGCTCTGGAGACCAACGCCATCCTCCTTGATTCCAGGGTCAAAAAGCTGCTTTTGGGGTTCCTCACCTAATCTTGAGCAAGACTTGGAGGCCTTTAAAGGAGGTTGGTTTGCGTGGGCTGGGGGAGGCCAGCGCTCGAGGAGCGTGGGGACTCTGCTGGGCGTGGGGGACACGGTGCTGGGCTCCTGGCCAGCCCCAGGGCCACGTGCCAGGTCTCCAGAGCCCACAGGAACACGCCTGGCTGTGACAGTGATGGAGGCAAAGCCTCTCTGCTGGCTTGGACACTGCTTTGGAGCGGGAGAGTCCGACGGTGACATGGTGTCTTCTAAGGATGCCTGAATCTCCAATCGGCTGGGAAGCACCAGAAATGTTCTGCTAACGATGGCTGACCCCTGGTTGGGCAAGGATGGTTCTGTGTGATCAGCTCTGGGCTGGGGGAGCAGGGCCTGCATAGGCACAGAGGGCTTCTCCTCATCAATCTGTGCAAGGATTACTGGTGAAACCAATGTCGTGTTTTGGGGAGGGAGAGATTCCTGCAAATGAAAAGATTCCCAGTTATCACCATACTCCAATATCCTGTGTGCAACTGCTTCTCGTCCACCATCTATCACAGCACAGTTCTGTTCAAGATCTCTTGTTACCTTTCTATTCATAATAACTTTTTTCACATTTGAAAATGCACGCTCTTGAAATCAGCTCTGACTTGTCTGGGAGGCTTCAATGAAAACTTTATCACTCTGGTGAAGGAAAAAAAATATTAAAATTTAAAACCTGTATTCCATAGTATTATTTTGAGTGTTTAACTCATGACCGTGGGATTGGAGGCTGTTAAAAACGGACATGGCAAAGACAGTTGTCAGTTTCAGACTATAAATTCCTCTTTCATGATGATCTGCTGGAATTTAGAATGCATTTAAGTATATTATGGATCACTGGCCTGTGACATCACATGCTGCAGAAGACATGTGGGCACCAGGGGCACGACAGCTTTACAGCCTCACCAGTTATAGACATGAAAAACTCCCAAAATGTAATACAGTTACTCACAAGGGCTCTGAGCACTATTTTAATTAATTGGTTCCCTCTTTCTTACAATTCCCTGGTGGCACCTGCCAATGATGTACAAACACATATGTACAAGGTTGATTGACAGTGGCCCAGAGACTGAGAGTGGCCCAGATTAATTTTTCCATCCATGACAGAAACCATCCATCTTGATAGACCACACCTTGCTTCCCTCGAGGTGACAAAGGAGGTGCTTTTATGTTCCAGCTCTCTGACAGAGTAAACCTGAGTTTAAAGCCTCCTGTTATCATTATCTACCCCACTAGGCACATAAGTCCCATGGAATAAAGCATCTGGCCTAATCTCATTGCTGGTTAGATTCCTCCTGCCCTGTGTTCCCAGATCTCTTGATCCTGATAGGAAAAAAACAAAAACCCAAACACAACACTGAATTGGCATGCAGAATCTGAGGATTAGCTTCCTAAAGAAAGCCCATTCTGTGTTTAGGTGCCATCAACTCCTGCTCATTGGGAATTCACCTCAGTCCTAGCTGAGTGTCTCCATTACCTGATAATCAGTGTCAGGACTCAACGAGGGCTTCACAAAACACAATATTGTTCTTCCTCCAGGAGGGCTGGGAGGGTGACAATGCTGTGACCTCCCTGGTGCCATGGTCACCCTTCTCAGGAAGGGGAAAATGATGCCTCAGGTTTAGCTTTCCTATTTTTCACGTTCTGTGCTGCTTTAGTGTGTGGGTCTGGGTTCACATTATGGGATGGTGAGCTCTGTGCACAGAGCAGGGAGACAAAACAATTCCTGCTCCAGCTGGGCACCAAGGACAAATGATCCCAATCTCAGCCCAGGAGCACAAACCCCGTGGGCTGGAGAGAGAAAAACAAGCAGGGTGGGAGTGCCTGGGCTAAAGCTGGGCTGGGACAATGAACTGCAAGGTGGGAATGGAGCAGAGCTGATCCCAGGGAGAGACCCCGTGCCCGGCCGGGCATTTTGGGGCCATTTTGGGTCATCTTGGGTGCAGCCCTGGCTGGGCTCTGGTGCTGCCCAGGGTGGATCTATTGAAGCCTCCTAATAAATCCCTCCTTTATTCTGTAACTCCATCTAACCTCTGTTCTAGGTCAGCCTTCACAAGGCATCAGGGTGACACCAGACCAGAGCCCATGGGGAGATGATCTTTAGGGACCCTTCCAACTCAATCCATTCCATGATTCTGAAGTCCAATGAAACCATCCCTATGTTCCTCTTCCATGCAGGAAAACATCACCAGCAACAGTTCCTTTGTATCCCTTGGGAAGGAGCCTCTGGGGAACCCAAATGGGCAGAGGTAGATCAAGAGTTTATTAACGAGGTGAAGTGCCAGATAAATTTTATCAACTCTTTAAACCAGCTGCCTGTGGTTTGGACAATTCAATAATTTCACAGCCTCAGGGAAAGCATTTTCTTCCTTCTCTGTTTGTTTCATGGTTTGTAAAAACATTTGCCTCATATTTTCTTCACTTCATTTACTTCTACCTAACGGTTTAAGACCTTTGCATGCCTTCCAAAACTCTCAAGTTCCCCCAGATTTCTACAGGGCACCAAAGAAGAATGTTCCTTGAGAGACTTTATTTTGGATGCATCTCTCATGCTCCAGTAGTTAATTTGACATTTATTTCTTTTGTTGAGGGCTGCACAGATGGAGACATCCTGCAAGAGTCCAAAGGCATGTCAGAAACACTCCTGATTAGCTACAAACTACTGCACCAATATTTTAAATAATTTACTTTTCCTTTTTTCTGTTGAAAATGTATATTATTTTCTCCTCCCAGTCTTTAGCAAAGAATTGGATCTTTAAGGTTTGCCCAGCTGATCCTGTGCTCTTTGGGAGCTTTCAAGCTTCACTGCATCTTGTGAAAAAAATCCACACACACACAAAGTAATTGTGGTGAGCTTTTTGAAAACCTCAGGCTTTGTCCTGAGGACATATCAGGCAGACTGTACTGATATTTGGGATATTGCTTGATTTAGCCTCATGGGGGGTTTTTTACAACTTCTTTTCCCCAACACAACGTGCCATTTTCCCCCTCACCAAGAGCATGCAGAATCACAACACAGCCATCGTTATATTTGGCTTTTCTGCTGCCTAAGCTAAGCTTAGCTAAACAAAACCAAGTCCAAACATACTGCTCAGCAATCAGTGATTGTTTTTCAAACCCTCCTGCATTCTGCTAACTGCTCCCCAAACAGAATTTATTTATTTTACCTCGGCAGGGCTGGATTTTGCCCACACACCACTCTCCTGCTGAAGGCCTGTGCATGTCCTCTGACCATCAGGGCCCCAGCACTTTTGTGTCACCCCTGGGAAAAAACACAGAGAAAGGAACATTATTGTCAGTGTTCTGGAGGAGATGAGTTAGAAAATGTGCTTTTAAATGGAGTGCAGCAGGAGGGAAGGATGCTGGAAATGATCTGATTGCCCTGGGATCTTTTCTCCCGCTGCACAGAAGAGGCTCTGGAAACACCCTGGGATGCTATTGCTGGGGCTTGGATATTCCCACTCTGTGTCCAGGGCTGAACCAAAGCTGCACTAACTCTGCTTTTGACTTCCATGGCTTCAGGCATGACTGTGGAGGGACTGGGGAAGCTGGGAAATGTGGATTTTTATTATTATCACTGCATTAATTAAGGGATGGGACCACAGCTGGGCTAGGAAGGATTCATTGCTCAGACAAACATCAGTCTCAGAGGCTGTGAGATTTCAGAGGAGTAGGCATTCAGCCATAGCTCAGGAGCAGTCACAAGTTCTTTGTTACAAGGCAATCTAGAACTTTCTACCCCCATGGACAGCTGCCACAGGGTTTATTTTGCTTTTCTGACCTATCACCTTTACTCTGTTCTGCTGCACTCTGGATACTTTTGTCCAATGGGTTTCTGTCTCACAGGCACAGATCTGCTTCTGTTCTAATTCCAAACTCTCAGTTTATTCCCTACAGCCCCACCCTACATCAGAAACCCTTCACCATCCATCAGTGCCGTTTCTCACTCACTTCAGGCATATTCTTACTTACAACTATAGAAATAAAAGTTTATTATTTTTCTACTTAATGTCTGTGTACTTTATTTTTCCATCAATCCAAGCTTCTTCCAAGGCTGCAGATCAAACCCTTCAGTGTCTGTGGGAGTTTCTGTCTTTCCATTTCCCACAGGTTTCAACAAACACCCTTTTTGTGCCCTCTGCAGAACGGGGAGCACAGACAGCCCAGCAACGAGCTGGATTTCCCTGGCACTGAGTCACCTTCACATTTAAAAAGCTGCAATGATTCCAAACCCCATCCACAAATTCTGTTACATCACAACATTCCCAGTTCAGTGATAACTGTTCCACCAGCACCTCAACCTCTGCTTCTGTCACGGGCTGTTTTCTGCAAGCACTCTTCCCTCTCTGCAGCTTTTTGCATGCAGCTAATTTCCATTTAACACAGTCTGGGCTATTGCACTGATGCATTACGTCTGCTGTCAACTGTTTTGCCAGAAATTACGTTACTTTCTAGTTTGTATTAAGCATCCAAAATTAATTTTCAGAAATTCTCCATTTGGACTGAATTCTCTGACGTTTCTGGCTGTTGTTTTACAGCAACATGTCACACCACTGGTAAGACCTTTTGTATTATTTTTCTTCCACCCAGGCAGGCTGCCACAGGAGAAAATTTTTTGCTAAGCAGAATTACAGTTTATGTGTTACATTATATTAACAAAGGAATATAAATCACCTCCACTTTAGGAACTGTTTATTAAACCATGCCCACCACAACAGAATTCATCTCCTTGGGTGAAGGGCAAGAGGAGGAAGATATCAGATCTATCCCTCAAGAAATCTTTAGTCCCACCATGACATTTAGAGGGTGTTTGATGAACTTTTTGTTTTAATAAGGTACACTAAAATATACTTTAACAGTTGCCACCATGTGTGTCCATAGCTGGCATGAAGGAAGAGGTTTGTTTTTGTTATTGAGCAACAGAGTCCAGAGCCACAGAGCAAACAGCTGGACTCATTAAGCACAGTGTGGGAAAAACCAGACTCCAGCAAAGAGCCAGAGCACAGGGCCCACTCCATGGGTTTTGGCCAAGGAATAATGCTGGGCTGCCATCAGTGCCAAGGCAGGGAACCTGGTCTAGCACTGGAAACTGCTGGCACCAAGCACGGGCGAGATGCCCTCGGAGCCAGCTCCTCACCCTGCCGTGGTGCACAGGGAGGAGCACAGGATCCAAGGACAAAATCCTCCTCTGCTGCTGGGGGAGCCCCATGGAAAGGTTCTTTTCAGTGGATCAGTGCTGTGATCAATCACACGTGAGCACCTTCATGGTGAAGAGCAGCCATGCATGCTCTATTTATTTTGTAAAGCAACTAAATAGGGAATAACCTGCAGAGAGGGGTAAAGAAGAAATTCTTGGATTGAGTGAGATATAAATAGAAATTTGCTAGAAACCCCAATGTAACTAAAGCAACAACTGCCACTACATTATCAATATTTTCCTGAAATGCTTTGCAGTAAAAACCCCACAGCTGTCTCAGATCAAGGAGGAAACTACAACAGGAGATCATCAACTTCTCAATGTCAGCTGGTGCACAAGGAGATCCAGAGGCAGCCCAGGGATAAACCAGATCCCACAGGCTCATTCTTCCATGAATTTCATTCAAATGCATTCCAGCAGCAGAGAAAGACTGAGGACTACAGGGTCAAAGAAGAACAAGTTGTCAAATTCCACACAGCAGATTGCACAGAACAGGTAAATTATTCTTATCCAAGTAACCTTCCATGATCAGCAATAATCTGTGGGTACAACCTTCCACTATCCCACAGACCCCTTGGAGCAGACTGGTAAATTTATTTTTAACTTTAAAAATAAAAATAAAAATCTCCTGTTTCTGGAGCAGGAGAGGCAGGAAGAATTGAGATGAGAAGAAGAAGAAGAAGAGGAAATATTTATTTCCTTTGCTAAATCATCTACAGTGGAGTTTTGCATTGCCCTTTGTACCCTGTCCCATGCAAGGACATTCTCATATTGCTATAGGAATCCTACAGCTGGAAAACACTCAAACTTCTGGCAAGTCATTGAATGTATTTGCTGAGACAGATTAAATGGCCTTGGTGGCAAAAGCACTGGCATTTGTCATGGTATTATTAAATCTATCCTTGGAAGCTTCACATTGGTTAATTCATGTTAAGAGAACAAGCAAAAAAACCCCACCCCAAGCCTTTAGAAAGAGCTTGAATTGGTGTTTGCAATGAAGGCACTACAGGGAGCACGAGGCTTTAGCTGAGACATGTCACACACCGAGCGTTCAAATGCTCGCTGCTGACAAAACACACTGCCCTGGAACCCTTGTTACACAACAAAATGAAAAGTTCACTTTTTCCCTGGTGTGAAAACATGAAAGAAATGGCATTTCAAGTGCTTTCTGTCTCTGTAGGGAGCTGGAGAAACTTATTTCTCTCCAAGGTGAAATCCTGAGGATTGGTTTAACCTCCCCAGACCTTCCCTTCCCACCAGTATCCATTAAAAATGGGAGATGCCATTAGGAACAGAGGAGCAACTGCTGGCACGTGACCTCTGTCCTGTGACATCTTCACTCTTAACTTTTTTTCCCTCACAAGTCCTGTTTGTTGAACCAAATGCTGCATTCCTTGGCCAGGGAGCTGAGGGTGCTCAGCCTGGAGAAAAGGAGACTCAGGGGTGCCCCCATCACTCTCACAGCTCCTGAAAGGTGCCTGTGCTCAGCTGGGGCTGGGCTCTTTCTCCAGGGACTGACACAACCAGAGCTCACAGCCCCAAGGGAAATACAGGTTGGATATTAAGGAAAAGTTTTTCACAGAAAGGTGATAAAGTTCTGGAATGGCTGCCCGGGGAGGTGGTGGAGTCCCCATCCCTGGGTGTGTTTAACAAAGCCTGGATGTGGCACTGGGTGCCAGGGCTCAGTTGGGGTGTTGGGGCTGGGCTGGACTCGATGGGCTTGGAGGTCTCTTCCAGCCCAGTCACTGTGAATTCTGGGAATTCTGGGAATTCTGTGAGGCATCTGGACATCCGGCTGCAGCCCAGGGTTTTCCGAATCACAGAGTGCAGCTGGAACCCATTCCCCCCCCCGTCTGGAGTGCCTGGATCCTGCCTCGGGCCAACTGGCAGCTGCCTCAGATAATGGTTCAGAAAAGATGTGCTTGTAAATCAGCTGCTGGAGCCCAGATCGATGGCAGAGGTGAGGGAGCTGCTGAGGAATCACGGCCTGGGAATGTTTGGCAGGCCCAGGACAGCCCCACACGGAGCCAGCTCGGGTTTTGTGCAAAACTTGGGACTCACATAAAAACCACGGAAAATGCTGCTTTCCCAGTGGTTCAGGTCCTTGCCAGGCTGGAGGACACTGTTTGATGATAAACCAGGAGTGAGAAGGACATTGAGGAGCTGGAGGGTGTCCAGGGAAGGGAACAGAGCTGGGAAGGAGCTGGAAAATTCCTGAGGAGCTGAGAAGGGGCTGGAGAATCCCTGAGGAGCTGGAAAAGGGCTCATCCTGGAGCAGAGGAGGCTCAGGGGGCCCTTGTGGCTCTGCCCAGCTCCTGCCAGGAGGGGACAGCCGGGGGGGTCGGGCTGTGCTCCAGGGAACAGGGACGGGAGCAGAGGGAACGGCCCCAGGCTGGGCCAGGGCAGGCTCAAGGTGGATACTGGGAAAATTCCTCCATGGAAAGGGTTTTCAAGAATTGGAACAGGCTGCCTGAGGAAGTAGCAGTATCACCAGCCCTGGAAGTGTTCAGAAATCTTCTGGATGTGGCACTTGGGGACGTGGCTTAGGGGTGACCTTGGCAGTGCAGAGGGAATGGTTGGACTCGATGATCTTAGAGAGCTTTTCCAACTTCAGGCATTCTGTGATTGACACCCAGAGTGACACCAGGCAGAGCTGGAATGACTTTACACCACTGGCCCTGGCCCCATCCCCAGTTTTTGTCAGGAAAGTTGCTTACTTATTTTAGTCACTTACTGCTCACATGCTGACAAATCTCAAATGTGTGTCAGCACTTCTGGTCTCCCTTGTTCAGCTCCAAGCCCTGCTTGCTCTGCACTGACCACGTCCCCTGTCCCCTCTGAGCCACCAGCATGACCTCACAGTGAACTCTGGAGCCTCCAGGAACCTCCAGGGCTTCCCTGAGAACACCATCAAACAGCACTGCAGAACACACACACTCCTATGAAAAGAGGAAAACTTCTCTACTTTACAAAAAAAATTACCTTTTTTGTTGATCTTAGCTCAACATCCATGAGACTGGTGAGGGGACTTGGGCTCCCACCATGTCCATGGCAGCTGGATCCCTGCAGCACTCAAAAATTCCCAAAAATTCCTCAAATTCCCCACTTAGCACCTGGGAGCTAAAGGACAGGGATGGCTTAGCTGCAGGGTGGGGTGTCAGAGCAATCACTCTGCTAACACAGTGTCTCAAACATTTTTTTAAGGCCTTTTCTTCCTTCTGTGTATTATTCTTACTGGAGGAAGTAATTTATACTCAACTCTGCTTAAAACATTAGAACTGTTTAAATTTCCTCGTGGCTTTTTTAAATTCAAATACCTGCACAAGCCTGGAGGAAAAAGGAGTGTCATGGTTAAAGATTCATCAGGCTCCCTGCTCAGCAAGGGCTGGGAGTGATCATGGTTTGCTCCTTCAGATCTGAGGTGAGTCATCCAAAAAATCCTCCTGGACGTGGTGGATACGTTGGAGATGAAAGCCAAGCTGGAATGAGCCCTGGAATCAAACCTGTGTCTTCTGCTCTTCTTCATGTGTCATAAAGAGAGGATATCAGAAAACTGCAGAGCCTGGTGTCACCTGAGATAAAACTGAGCAGCAAAGCTAAAGATCACATTCCTGGTATGAAAAGTAGAGACATGAATGGTGAAAATTCCCCCTTTTGTCAGAGTCCTTGCTGGTGTCAAATTGATTTATAGGGAATTTACCAGAAAATGTGTTTAGTTGCTGGTGGAGAGAGTGCCACATCTCCAGCAAGCCTTGGCACAGGCACATGGAATGGTTTGGGTTGGAAGGGACCTTAAGATCAACAGCAGGGACACCTTCCACTATCCCAGGCTGCTCCAAGCCCCTTCCAGCCTGGCCTTGGGCACTGCCAGGGATCCAGGGCAGCCACAGCTGCTCTTGTTGTCCTTCCTGGACATTCTCCTGAGCCTCCAGAAGTGAGGTTAAATTCAAGGAAGAGGGAAGGGGTTACACTGATAATCTATGCAGGATTTGACATTTAGCAGCCTTGGTGTAAGGAATTTTCACCAGGCTGCTTAAGGAGAACTGGGAGTCATCCTGAGAGCTCAAAGACACCTAAAAACCAAACAGGATGTGCTCCTCAAGAGGGGATGACAGAAGGACAGTCCTTCAGTCCTCTTAGAGCACCTTTGCTGAACTTACAAAAGTCACCTGCACATGCTGACAACAGGGGTCAAACAGCACCAGGGACTCCAAGCAGGGAAAGCAGCTCCAGCCCTTTCCTTGAAACCTCTCTTGTCATGAAAAAAGCCAAACCAACACAAACAAGCACTCTGCCACAAAAGAAAGCACTTGAACACAAAATGATGGTGTTTTAAGGCAGCTTGGTGGGGAAGGCTTTCAAATCAGAGCGAGCCTAACAGCCTGAAATCATTTCAGCCTGAACAGGAGTCATTGTGTAAACAAAATAGAAAACTTTTCTTTGTTGTTGTTTTGGTTTTTTTTTTTACATGCCAGGATGGATTTTCTTCTGTTACAAGTGAGATTTGATAAGTGAATTATCTCTCTCTGCTTGCACACCTTGGAGCTGTGCTGGCTGCCTGCAGAGATGATTACAGGATCCACCATGGAAGGGACAAATGGCTTCTGGTCTGCTATCAAAAAGCCACAAGTCAGAAATGTCTCATTATCTGTGCTATTAGAAGCAAGGTGCTCATCAGGGGGCTGGAAAGAGCACAGGAATTAGATCTTCAAACCCATGCATAAGTGAAAAAAAAAGATGTTTTCATTATGCATTGCTGTTATTCTTTATCTCCAATTAATAATATAAAGAGAGGGATCACCCCCAGCACATCTATCACAAAGACAAAATTAAGAAAATTCTTCACTTTCTCCCTTTTCCCTTTCTCCTCCAAGTTTTCTTTCCTTTGTTTTTTATTTATTTTTTTTTTTAATTTTCAGTGATTGCTGTTGGGCAATCCATACATCTCACCATGATTCTGGGACACAGATAAGTTTCTATAATTTGGACACATTTTCTAAGAGGATTTGGTAAAGCAGAGAGAGGAGCATGAACAACAAAAAAACCCCCAAATTCTGCTCAGAGAAAAGAAATCCTCTTCAGGAGATCCTGGGAAATTCTGATTGCTGTATGAGGTGCCCTCTGCTCACACCAAGGGAGGTGACACCTCTGGTTCTTTGCCAAATTCCTGTTTGGTGACCATTTTATTCTGTTGGGAAACTGCTGGGATTTCTTGAGCCAAACCCTTCAGTGGGGTCAGGGATCCATCCCAGGGAGGGGTGTTGCCCTGGAGATGAGGTTTGGGACCATGTGGGAACAGGAAGATCAGTGGAAATCAGCTGGAGATGAGAGGCTGAGAGGCTCTGGAAGTGTCACTGGCCTGGCATGGGAAGCAAGAGAGGGGAAAACCAAAAGCAAGGCACTCCCTGGAGGCTGTTTTAGGTAAGAAATTTGTAGCACTGACTTTTGGGTTGGACCAACCTGAATAAATACAGTCAATATTTCAGTATGAACATTGGATGTGCCAGAAGTTTGTACAGAAAATAAAGTAACCAGGAGACAGAAACAAAGAAAAGATGTGAGTCCAGGCAACATCAGCACCTAATTTTTTCTAATTTTAGGGAATTCTGAAGACAATTCCTGGTTCAGAGCCTTGCACTGAGATTCTTTAGTACCTGCTGTCACATTATTTGGTTTATTGACCCTGAGCACCCAATCTCCTCTCAGAATAAAGATGTAATTAACAGAAACATTCCATAAAGAGCTCATGGAATGTTTCCTTCTCTCCTCTCAGAATCCCCTTCCCAACCTGGCTTTAAAACAACCCCATTTTAGAGATCCATTTCTGGAAGTCCAGGAATGCTTGAGACAGCCAGAAAATTCTTTAGTGACTGTAAACATGACAAATACAGTGCATAATCAAACAAAGGCAAAGCAGTTCTGCAGCCAAAAAAATTATATTTATGAAGAGTGATTTGAGTGTTATTGTGAGTATTTATGTAAAGGTCACAACATGCATAGAGTTTGATGGCACAAATGGATTCTGTAAATAAAAATTCCACCCCTGTTGCTCAGAACTGGTAGCAATTACAAAATGTACACATTTGCCCAGAGCTGCTTGTGCATAATAAGAGCTCGAGGTTTTTGTGTAGCCTCCCAATTCAATATTTCTTATATTTACCTGCTTTTGAAAGAGAAATTCAGAGAGGACAAGTGCACTGCCTGTTATGCATTTCATGACTCAATTTATGTCCTGCTGCAGGGTTTTTTTGGTGTAACAATGGTATTTATTGATTTTTGTCTCTCTTTTAATACTCTTAAAACAGCAGTGACTCCAGAAAATGATGTGTGCCGTGGGTACAGATGTTTTTGTGGAGGTATCAAAGGAGTGACTCCAGCCCACACCTCTATCACTCCCATTTTGTTTCCAAAACAAAGAAATGGGATGTTCAGGAGCCAGATTTGACACTGAACGATTTGTACAACAAAACAAAACTTGCTGGAGTTCCAGCCATGCCAGATTGAATACAGACTTTTCATGTTACTTTTGCACAATAGAAGCATTCATTTTTTTGTGTAATACTTGGGATTAATCTTTCTTTCTGGGAAGTCTCACATTAACTGCTGTGATTACAGACATCACAAAGTGCTTGATAATAGGGGGATGCAGGAGGCTAAAACCAAGATAAAAAAAAAAATCAACTTTCACAGGATAAAAACACAATAGGCAAGATTTAAATAACTATGAGGCCTCAAAAGTTTAGTTTCTAAGTTGCTGGTGTGACCACAAATAGTTTTGTTTTGCATAATTTAAGAATATTTTGCAGCTCCCTCTAATTTATTTCAGTCGCCATGGACTTGCCCATTTTCAAAATCTAACAGCTGAACTTTGCAGTTATTCCACCATGTGAAATTTTCTAGTTGGTGAATTATTACCTGAATTTGCCTTTGGAAGGGGAAGCGGAAAACCAAATCTCTATTC